>NC_088245.1:53880489-54505489 GCF_036013445.1 Caloenas nicobarica | reverse complement strand
TGAGGTCTCCCCTCAGTCTCCTTAAGCTGAACATAATATCCTCATGTCATAGAGCTTCTTAGGAAAGAAAGCCTTTTGAATAATCCAACAGACCAGTTAAAACCTGGATAACAAGCAAGGCAGTAATGTCAAGGCCTTGCATGCTGGACACAGCAGGGTCTTGCTCATTGTGTACATCACTGTGGCCCACTGCTGGTGTCTGAGACCAGTGCTCTTACAGCAGTAATGGCAAAGTAGATTTCACAATGACCAAAGCCTGGCTCAGCCACTGGAAACCCATGCGCAACATGCTCTTTAAATTAATTCAAGGAGAGAAAGCAGATGCTGAAAGAATGAGGTGTTGCCTATCCTGCTGAGGGACTCTGATAGAGTATGTGCTACAATTACAAGCTTTTCTGCTTTGTGATAAGGAATTGGTCAGGAATTTTTAAAAGGTTTTCTTTTCACCTGGGATAAAAGTTGGCTAGGTAAGAATTAGGGTGTTCTTGAACATAAAAACATTGATAAGACGTACACGAGCATTAGTGGAAAAGCAGCCATTCCTAGGTGTGGAGGAAAAATTGCCCTTCTGATAAATTCATTGTTGGACACGGCACAGAACATTCTTGGTACAAAATAATATTGTTTTCTTCCATTCAGCTCAGCAGGCATTGCACAAGCCTGAGGACTGGGCATCATTCATTCGTTAAAAAAATATCCCCTTCACCATGTGAACAAAAGGAATGATTGATGGAGCAGGCAGAGATGGAACTCGGGACGGCAGCATGCACTGTGCAGCAAATAAACTTACAGGCTGCAGTGAGGGTTATGTTTTCCTTCCTAACCTCTCTCCTTCTTGCTTACTCATAACTTGTTCCCTCAAAAGGTAGGCCATAGGCCACCCCGTGAATGGAAGATACCCTAAAAACTCTGTTAATGAAAGTGCTTCTTTACATCCAAGAGTGAAAGACACTTTGGTTGCATTCTTAAATAGCTTATGACATGAACTAGGCATTAACAATGAGACACGAAGATAACCGAGGCCAGAATCAATGATCAAAATACACGTGCATGGGTCTTTGCAACCTCCTGGGAACTCAGACGTGATTGTGGCCTCTGCTTTGCCATACAGGAGGCAAGGAAGTGCACGTGCTCCCCCAGCAGCTTTGTTTCCCAAGTCCCCTATCAGTTTGCCTTCCTGGAACTTCTGCACACGTGGAATCTGGAGGCAACCAGCAGACCAGCTGTGAGAAATCCCTTGCAGACTCTCTAGATTTCTACGCATGGTTTTGGGAGGGATTAAATGGAAGTGTACATAAAGCTGCTTTAATCCCCAGAATCTCTCTTGTGGTTTGTGGTAGATAGCAGTGGGGTTAACCCAGCGACAGGGAGAAAGGTTTTTAGTGGAACTGAGGTGGAAGCAGAGGACTTTCACGGTATCAGAGGAGCAGCGTCACCGGAGAGAGGCTTTTGTCATCTGGGGGAATGGGAGGGGGAGGAAGCCCAGGAAACGTAAAAACCCACTGCAAGGTGTGGAGTTTGCAGAACTGCAATTACTGGCAGTTTGGGTTTTTTTTAGATGAAACTAAAAAAAAAAAAAAAAAAAGAAAAAAAAAGAAAATGAGGCATTTTCTTTAATAACCAAGAACAAGAGACTGCAAAACCGCTGTTAATTATGATAGGGAAGTGAAAAAACAACAGCAGACTGAACTGTGCATCCCAGATTGCTATAATTTAGCCCTGTTTGTTGTAGGAACCACTGAAGAGTAGATGAGCTTGAAAACAATTGACTAAACATGGCACAGAAAAGAAAATCCTAATGCCATATGTAGATTTATGGCTGCACCCTTGGTTAGAACTAGTTAGAGAGGTCATTCAAATATGGTTTAAATGAGAAGTTGCTCAAAAATCCATTTTGTCTTCCAGGTCTAGGAAAATAAATACTTTATATTGTGTGGGTGTGTTGAGGTCCCTGTCACAACATAACTTTTCCTGCTTGCTGATTTCATAACATCTGGATATACCACCTTGTAATGGTTGAATTGGATTGACACTTTTTGTACATTCCTGTACCTGCTTACATGTAAGCCTATGTTTTTCAGATACTTACACACATGTAAGAGGATATAGAGTTTTCATTGTCGTGTGTTTCTGCATATGTTATGCAGAAATGAAGAAACCACTTGAGTGAGCTTCACTGTCATCCCAAATCAGAAAAAAATAATTGTGAACTTCAGAAAAATATAATAATGCATTTCTGTGCTGCTTATTTCACAGAAAAGGCATTTAAAATGTCGTGGAATTAAAAGAAATATTAGGAAAGGAAAGGCTTATATTCCTCTACATCTAAATCCAGGCCTTCTGATCACACTTGTGTCAGTTGAAGAGGCTTGAGGAAAAAGCTGGCTTATAATTAAAAATATTTTATTGTTTCTAAAATCGATAAAATATAGCTGCTTATTTTAATTGATTGTAGCAATACAACAGTAAGATCCAATATAGTGTGATACAGTGGGCTATAAATTGAGGGTTGCAGTACTATTCCATTAAATATTGATCTTTCAGAGAATCTCAATACAAAATGAAAATCCCTATGGGGCGTTTCAAGTACTTTGGAGCAATCCAACTCTTTGGAACTCAGCAGCTGCATCAAACGTGAGAAACCTCTGTGCTTCCTTTGACTCAGCATCTTGAAGCATTGGCCTCTAGTTTGAAAGCAAATACCTCTCTTGATGGGAAAAACTGTTATGTACAGGCTGCTGCAGAGAGAATAATTTGTCATTTCTTCCTGTCTCTCATGCCGTGACCTTGGCCCAATCTGAACACCATCTCATTCTTAGTGTCTCTTAGTGCTTCAGTGTTTCTGAGTCAAGGTCAAGAAGAATCATATAGCTCCTCAGCTGATATGAGTAACATGCAGTGTTTTCCACCTTGCTTGGGAAATAGCTTTCAGTTTCCAATAGACTTCTCATAAGCTGTGGAGAAGAGTTTCCCAACCATGCAATGTTTTCTGCCTGCATTTCAAAACTCCCTTGCAAGAGGGATATTAGCTTCGCATTATATTTT
Source organism: Caloenas nicobarica (assembly GCF_036013445.1). Lineage (NCBI taxonomy): Eukaryota > Metazoa > Chordata > Aves > Columbiformes > Columbidae > Caloenas > Caloenas nicobarica. Next base: position 54,502,444 of record NC_088245.1, on the reverse strand, counting down.
CTATAGTGATAGTAAAAACTTTTTCACATTGAGTTACCCGCAGCTCTGGCATCTCCTGAATTGATCAGCTATGCAGAAGAGTGTATAATTTTTTTAGAGAGAGCATGGATAAGTAACTATTGCCTTAATGCAATAGTTCCAAATCCCTCATACCTGGAAATTACCATAGAAGCTTCTTTTTGCATTTTGCCTTTTATCCCTGAGGAATGACTGTAGGATAGTTCCTCTCAAACAAAATTCAGGTCAAAAGTAGGTGGAACAGCAGAAAGTCCAGCACTTATCCCAGAAATGGTGATATACTGGAGCTGTTTATCACTCTTCTATCATGGAGTCCTCTGCTAGGGCAATACTGAGATGATTCAGAGCAGTTTGTCCTGGTGTTAACATCCCACTCTGAGTTATTGCATCCTGTTGTCTCCAGGCTCAGATAAATATGGTTGCCTCCGCTGGATTGAGTCACTTTTTTTTTTTTTCTCTTGATCACAAAACCTCAAGTTTATTTTTATTACCAAGGCAAGCAAGGTGTTTGGCGTAATCATATCACCCCATATCCTGAAAGTCCCGCGTATGGTTCTGCAGGGGATGTGCCTCAGATTGGCTTTGGTCCAACGCTATCCTCTTGCCATTGAACCTGTCACTATTGAAGCATCATGCTTGGTTTTGTACCAAGAAAAATGTTGTGCTACAGCTAGGGAACTCACTAGCAGCTCGGCAATTAAAATGTATAAAAATAATTTTCATTTCAGGCAGTACAGCCCTTCCAAATAGAAATGGTTTAGTTCAAAAAGTATTACTCTTCCAACATCACAGGTGATTCTTATCCATTATCAACCTTTCCCACCAATCTTGTCCAGGTACACTGTAGTTTATGTTCCTAGTAAAGAGTCTATCATTCACTAACATTCAGATATTTAACTCTAACCCAGATCCTCAGCTTGCATAAATCAATGTTGTTGCATTGATTTCAGTGGAGCTATGCCAGCTGAATTTCTAGCTTATTTCAAAAAGTAGAGAAATAATTGCTGTACAGTTTTGAGTCTGACCTTTTGAATTTAGATCTGGCTTCTGAAAAATAACATTTTCTACCTCAGAGATCAATCTTGCCTCTTACCACACCCACACAAATGTTGCAAGGCCCCTACTGCCTTCATGGCTGAGTGAGAATGTTAATGCTTTCACGCTCTTTCTTTCACCAACCACCATCCTCCATGGGTATAGCTACTTTCCAGCCTTGCTGTCTCTTTGGATAGCGAGCTCCAGCTGCAACCTGTTGTTTATGTATGTTGTAGGTTTCTTCACCTCACATTGTGAAAAAAGGAATAACACAGCAAATCTTATTCTTGCGCTTAATAGTCTGTTTCTGCAAGCAGAAGCTCCATACAGAAGGAACTTCCATGCAGATAGGGCTCTTACAGATAATGTTTACTATAACATGCAAATAACAATTATGAATGAATGCACAGTATTGATTCCTTGTTTTCACACTCTCAGCTTTATTTTCACATTTTCCACATTTTTTCACTATTTGTCTCATTGCTTTTGCCCATTTTCCAGTTCTTACACAGGTAAGAATCTGCTGGAATAAGATCTACATAGTTAGTTATGGTTCATGTGGTTTAATAATTGTATGAATTCCCTTTCCCACAGTGCAATACTTCCGCTTTCTGGTACAGCAAAAAAATCTGATTACATCGTTTAGTATTTTAATTATGTATAAAATCTAAGATAACTGCTGTGTCCTTGAAAAATAGCAGGTTTTATGCAATAGACAAAGCTATAAGCAGTTCTGTATTTCTTTGTTTTTTGTGTTTCTTTCTAAGCAAACTAAAATCAACTTTCAATCAATTTGGTTCAGCCAAGCTTTATAGCGAGAATGAATATAAAGGAAATTGGTCTCAGGAGGGAGGGAAAAGCACAAACATGCATTTGCTAATGGCATGATGAAAACTTTGCTTCCATATTCATTCTAAATAAACATGAAAAATGTTTGGCATATGATTGTAGGAAGAACTCATCCACAGCACATGCTCTTTATCACAGTAATCCTACAGAAACCTGTTGCCAATTGCAAACAATTCACAGCATGCACAACTAGGTTTGACATTGCCAAGATATTCTTAAGTTGAATGAATGTGTGACTTTGCTTATTTAATAGCATGTTTGCCTCCTTGTGCCTCTTTAAGAGCCAGTGTGAGCCCAGAAGAATTTTTTTATATCAAGATGGTATTTTGTTTCTACTTTCAGGTTTTATAACAGTTGTTGCTTGTACTAGTCCAAGAAGCTTTCTTCCTACTTCCATTGCTTGCTTGCTGATTTATAACATCTTCTTGAGCAACCTAAATAGTATAAATATATATGTAAACTGCATATTTGGATTTCTGCTGTCATGCTTGCTTTTAATGGCTTTAAAATAAATTTGAGGACAGTGTCTATTTTAAACTGGTACTTAAGAGTTTGTCTTATTTATGAATATTAACTTCCTTTTTTCTAGGCTCTTAAGGATGATGATGCTGAGACTGGGCTGACTGATGGGGAAGAGAAAGAAGAACCCAAAGAAGTGGAGAAACTGGGGAAAATCCAATATTCTTTAGATTATGACTTCCAGAACAATCAGGTTTGAAACAATGAAGCCATAACATTTAATTTCTGTGTGTGCAAGGAGAGAATAAAGTAATACATTTAGTTACAGTAGATATTTCTGAACTCCTTCCTGCTTGCATGGAGTAAAGGGAGAAAGCAAGACTAAAGGTTCATGACAAAGGCACTACTAAACTGATATTCAATGTACCCCGTGTTTATATTACACCTTTAATCAAAACTGAAGACACAGTTTTATTTAATGGTTATTAATAACTTATATTAAGGCATCACCAATCAATGTCAACCCACATTATATTATGGAGCCTGCATGCAGGCAGTAAAAGATAGCTTCAGCCTTCAGGTATTTAAAATGTAAGCAAACAAAAGATGGAACGAAATGAGAGGGACATAAAAGTAAGTTGATTCATTGTCAATCTTTAGCAAGTTGATAAGATTGCCAGGACAAGCTTTCTCTCACTTCATCAAGTGTGCACTTTGCCTTATTAACTAGCTGCATCAGGTTCGGTTGCTCTCCATGAAAGTACATCCACTAGCCAAGAAAATTTTTCTTTGGAACAAAAGCCCAAATAAAAAGGCCTGTCCCCAAAAAAACAGTTGGACGAGAAGAATCTCTCCAGTCAATGACTGATACTTCTTCAGTACTCTACTCTGAAGCTGGTAAGACCAAACTCTGGCATACTTGGCCGAGTTTTCCATCGGAATAGACACCATAATTTGAGGTAGAACTAGAATCAACCTACTTAACAGACCTGGCCACAACCTGAACTAGCTTATATTTAATTCCCTCCCTGGCGTCTTGCTGTGTGGTCGGGATTACTTTTGTCAATTATACCAATTCACAGTCTCACTGTGCTTAACTTTGGACCGAAGTACACCAACACATCTGACTTCTTCACTTCTACTGCATGTCCTTCAGTGAACTTGAGAATACATAGCCTGCATTTCATTTTGTGACAACTTCAGTCAAAACTACATCATTCTACTCTACTTAGGGAAAGAAATGACTACTGAACTTAAATCCCTCTTAATTCTTATTCTTCATCTGAACAGACTTCCACATTTATTTCCACATTCAGATTCTTTATTTGATGCTGTTCATGGTTTGAAGTACACTTGTTGCAAGACAAAGAAAATAAGAGAAATTAAGAAAAATGTCTATGCCAGCAGCAGGGTATTTACGCACAGCTATGACCTGGCATAATACATACTATTTCCCTGTCTTTTCAACTATCTTCTGACTACCAGTGCTTGTTTTTCAATGCAAGAGCCAGAAAGTTTTCTGAAGCCTTTCAAGAACCTATGGTTAAAGGAGCTTTTGCTCGACTCCCAGAGCAAATTCCCTGGCCTTGTGATGAGTCACACTGATATCCCTTGAAATCTGTATGAAATCAGTATGAAGCGTTAGACCCTTCAGAAGCAGAAGATCTAAAGAGGAGGAAAGGAAAAGCTGCAAATGTGTTCTGACAAACGGATTTCAGTTTCCTTAGAATATGAAAACAAACTTTCTGTGTGAATGTTATTGAAGGAAATGTTGATTTTGTGAACTATGTTTTACAACAAGAAATAGGATGAGAAAGCAACAAGTTTGTAAAAGTGTGTAGTATTTAATTAATGTAATCAATTATTTCAGCTAGGATTCCTATTTTATTTTGCCGCTTTAAACTATGTTGTAGATTGGAATTTGTCAGAGGATAGGTGATATAAAACAATAGCAGAAGGGATTCAGTTGGGTTAGTCTGGTACGGTGGCATGAAACTACAGACCAAAAATCTGACTAATACGTTGCACAGGGTTAAGAATGGAGACAAGATGACCGATGTACTCTACAGAGCGTGATGACTCAGTTTTAGAGGCAAATTTTTAAAGGGAATTGAATTCCTTTTCCACTCTGTTAACTAAAAGTCATAGACTTGTTTTTCACTCTTCGATGTGAAAGACTTGATGTAGATCCTGAGCCTATCCATGTATTTATGAACTGTTATGCATCTAAAATAAAAAAGAGACAGAAAAGGAGAAGTGTTATGGATAAAGGAAAATATTTCATGGAGCTCGAGAGTCTTATAGGTGGGAAAGCTTGCAGGCCATACTGTGAATTTAAAGCTGGTAAAAATAAGTCCAGCTTTGAGGAATCTCTCAGAAGCTTCTTTCCTAGTTTGACTAAAATGTTCTGCATTCCAGTTGTTAGAGCTTCTGTTTCCAATTTTAAACAACTCGTCCATGAGAGAAGCGAGTATATTGTGACTGAAGCACTGATTTAGAAGAAAACATTCTCAGACTTCATTCCTAGTTCTTAATATCTTGTCTCCAGATTGAACTTGAAGAATCACTTGAATGTTTACCTTAGTTCTGTGTCTGAAACAAGATTTAAAGTATTTTGTTTCTCTCAGAGCCATTATGCTGATAAGGTCTTATACAGGCTGGGATGTCTAGATAACGTAACATAACATAAGCCTTAATTTATAACACTTAAAACAAGGCCACAGCATTTACAAGTTTCAAATGTGCTTCGGTCTTATTTTCAAAAGTGTATAAGAGATTTAAGAAACTATTTTTTCTGATTTCTAATGAGATTACAAATCGTTATTAGGATGTAGTTACCAAAGGTTAGTTTTCATGGGATATTTTTTGAAAATGCTGTCCTTAGTTTACTACCTAAACCCATCTGTATACATAGCAAGAGAAGTTAAATATAAGGAAGACTGCAAGATCCATTGGTTTTCAATAAAGCTCTGAGGATTTGCGTTTGCTATATCACCTTTTTGTGTTTGGCTGAGGGGAAGGTTACACGTTAGGGCTTTAGAATACAAATTTTGTAGTCAAAATTAGACATTCTTGATTGTTTAATAATGTGATTTCTATTCATGGTGCCCAGCACAGAAAAATAATGCACAAGAGGAGAGAGCAATTGAAAGTTATTTGATTGCAGTCTTTAAAAAGATGAAGTCTGTATTTAGCTGTAATCAGCTGCCCTTTGAAAACCTCTTTTCTGCTTAAAAACAGCCTTTGTACAGTCTGCATCTGCAATAATTGGTTTTCTAAAGTCTATAGTGTTGCTTCATTTGCCTTCCTTGAAGGGGGCGGAGGGGGAATAGTCTTTTATAGACCAGAAATAGAGTCTGCATGTGTATTTCTCTGCTACAGTTTTTTTATAAATATCTGTTTGAAATTTCATTCTGCTGTTTTTCTCTCTTTTCAGCTTCTGGTTGGGATTATTCAAGCAGCTGAGCTGCCTGCGTTAGATATGGGTGGTACATCTGATCCCTATGTGAAAGTTTTCCTTCTGCCTGATAAGAAGAAGAAATATGAGACAAAAGTCCACAGAAAGACCCTTAACCCTGTTTTCAATGAGCAATTTACATTCAAGGTAGTTTTTTTATAATTATTGAAACTTTTTTATTTAGCCACTGTATCTCATGCTTGCCTACAAAGTTAGATGTCCTAGTTAATTGGTAACAGAAGCACAGGAATTTTTTGTTATAGAAACCTGTGATATTCAATCTTATGATGAAAATGGTTTAACATAGGGTCTCACCTCAGTAGGTGTAAAAGGTACAGTTTGATCTTATTCATTTATTTATTCAGTCATCCAGAGGTATGACAATTTGATCCATATTTTATGGCTGGATAAAACTTAGAAGAAAGTCAGAAAACAGCGACAGTTTGACAAATGTCAGGTAAATTTCACTAGACCAGCATTTTCTTTAAATATCTTTGTAGTCTGATTTATGAATTTCAGTATACCATTTCTTTTTCCCTCAAAAATAAATTAAATCTTAAAGAAGGTAAATGCATGAAGGACGATATGGCAGATTAATCTTGCTAGACTTTGTCATTGCAATTCTTTGCGGTGCTACTTTACATAGGAAAAGAAATTATGTATCAGGTTTAATAACGTAAGAATTAAATAAATGTAGCTAAGCCTTACCTTGCAATATTTAAGTCCTTCTAATAGTATCTATCAATGGTGTTTTTCTAAAACTGTAGCTGTACCTAAACCCCAGTTAAGTACAATAAAGGAATACTACACAGCGTGTTTCATCGGGCTTCTCCTAATATACATTCCTTTGCTGTTACTTTAGGCCTTTCTCTCTATGCCCAATCTTATAATGACAGCTACAGATTGAAAACAGAAATAGTGAAAGACTCAGGCTATGTAATCATTCAATGAGAAAGATATCCCTGGAGGCCAGAACTACTACTGCCTATATAAGCTTATTTTTTCCCTTGAAGATGTTCATAAAAATAATCTTTTGTGGGGAGTTATTTTTTTTGAGCTTTCCTAAGAGAATATTTAAAAGAAAACAGAGTTATAAATTACAGATTCCTGTGCAGTTCACAAAATAAAAGAAGGGACCAATAATGCTGTCATCTAAGATGAAAGCACAAATTATAAATCAGATCATCCACTCCTGGGCTATAATGTCCACTTGTTTTAAGTCACATTTTTAATATTCAGATTTTATGCTCCAGAAGAAAGTTTCCTTTCCATGTAAGACCTGAGAGTGCTTAGGTGCATCCCAGTATGGTCCTGATCACCCCTTGGGTACTGTGGTCTGTACTCAAGAGAAAACCAACAGAACATGCCAAGTACTATCATTGTTCTGGGGACTACAGTGAAAAAGACAAATGACCATTTAATTAGCATTGCAGCTGTAATAAATAACTTCTGTGGGCACTACTGACAATACCTCATTCGCTTGGGCAGAGCCTTACTTCTGTGGCCCACTTCAGGTGGTGCACAACTTCTGTGGGCACCCTTCCCATCTCTCCCTCTGTCGGAGCTGCCCACCAGGCAGCCCAGGCGCATTTTGTTACCTTCTCCCAGGGCACAGCTCTGAGCCGCCTGCCTTCCTCCCAAAGATGGGGACCAGACGGGTTATGTTTCTGCTGTATTGCATCTTGAGCCCTGGACCTCATTCCTTCTCTTCTTTGGGTGGTCTCCTGTGTTAGTCCCCATATCATTTCCGTTTACCAGACATCGACGGTGCTGTTCCAGGGTGCGGGGGTTCATCAGGCTCTGGCTGTCTGAATTGTGTACCCCAGCTGTGCTGCCAAAAGGAAATAGAGAAATCCTGGCTGGACTACACCAGTCTGGCAGAAGGAGGTGTTCCTCCTCAGGCCCAAAGTGGGAAGAGGGTTCATGTCTAGAGGAGAGAGACGTCTCTGACAGAAAAACACTCCTTTACTTGTCGCTCTACCAGGGTCTCCCCTACATTACCTCAAGAGGCTGAGTATCTCTGAGCAGAGCAAAAGGCAGGGAGAGGGAGCAAACCCTCACAAGAGCTGAGGACACCCTTGGTATTCCTGAACAAAGCTGGAGGCTGAGGCTACTTCAGAGGTAATGAATGGAGGAAGCACTGCCACTAGATCTTCTTTAAAAAGGAAGGTAGCTGAGGTTAAGATAATGCTAAAAATAAAGTAAATAATAGTAAATGTAGTCTTTTCATGCATTCTAAATAACCGGGATCCATTAAGTGGTATTGTAAACTGATGGAGAAAGAAGGTTTAGAACATTTCTTTTCTGGTTTTGAGACTGCATAAAGATAAAAGTGAAATTATTTAGAATTTTTTGTTGCACATTCATTTGCCTTTTATAGCTTTTTAGAAGCTACAAAGAATTTACAGAACCAAGATATATTTTACAATAGTATTTACTACAGCACACAACTCTGTGCCCAATGAAACTATTGTACTCAGTAATGGAAGCTGGAGCTGGCTCTCAACTTGAAAAGCTTCTATTAAACATTATATAACATGTTATGAAAAAGAAAAACTACTCATGTTATTAGTAAGTATTTTTAAAAGCAAGTGGAAGCCAAACAGAAACAAAGGACATCAGTCCTAGGGTTTAAACCCACCGAAACATACTGCAATTAACTAGGCCAATGACAATGCCACGCTTCCCTTTCTCTTTTTATATAGCCAATTAATAGAGAAATGTTTACTGAAGCCCATGGAAACCATTTACACCTGCAGAATATATTTAAATTGACCAAGTGTTCAGTGTAAATCCAAACAATTCCTAAATCAGGCCTCTCCAGACAGCCACTCAAGTGTAGCTTACCTGAAATGCACATCTTCATCTGAATATTAAAAATGTGACTCATAAGCATCCTAACCCACAGCATCTGTCTGAAACACATCAGAACAGCTGGAGAATTAGTTAGAACTTGGCCTTCTGCCACCACAATTTCTAGCAGTACGCTGTGACTTAGAATGCACCGTAGTGTCTACAGTGTGAAAGGTATAATGATGAAAAATACGCCTTGGTAAGTAATAGGTAGTGGTACTGTGAGAGAACTATTTAGTGTCTAATTACTTTGTGTCAGATACAGTAAGCCAATTCTGGTTTTTTTCATCAGTCTGGGAGCTACTCATTTCTGAGTGACGACAGTTGATTTATTGAGGAAAAGACACTATCGTGTGAAAAGTTCATGTGTCTTCAGTGCAAATAATTGGGCTTCCTGTTTTGGTTTCATCACCTTCAAAATGATTTGAAGTAGAAAGAAAAACCCGAGGTGTGATGAGTGAGCTGCCACCTTGTTCTATTGAGTGCCAGAGCCCAGCCTCAAAAAATACTGCGTCTGGTGACTCTGAAACAAATACACCTCATAATTTTCTCTGCAGTTCAATTTACCTGAGATGACAGCTGATAAACCGAAGAAATAGATTTGCATTGTAGTGGACTGATCTTTATTGTCTCGGATACAGAGTTTGTCATTTTCTCTTCTTTGCAGGTGCCATACTCTGAACTGGGTGGGAAAACTTTAGTGATGGCAGTTTATGACTTTGATCGTTTCTCCAAACATGATATCATTGGGGAATATAAGGTTGCGATGAACACAGTGGACTTTGGTCACGTCACTGAGGAATGGAGGGACTTGCAAAGTGCGGAGAAGGAAGAGGTAAGAAAAATGAGACTTTTTTTTTCCCCCAGTACACTTTTATCCTCACCTAGAGAAACAGTCAAACTAGCAACATTTTTTTTTTCCCGAGACAGCTCCCATCTGTTATCAGCATTTCTCAGACTTACTTCACCGGATAAATTTTTGATAAGCATCTTTTCCAATACTTATTGAATGGTACATTCTCCTTTGCTAATCCTATTTTCAATCTTTTTGATATTTTAGGCAACATATTAAGAAAGTTTTTATGAGTTTGACTTTTTCTTGAATTGATACAGTGCGGGTACATAGAATTTGCATTTGAATTAGAAGAGCAGTGTGCATTTAGGCTTCTTGTGGCCCTAATCATTCTCAGTGTCTGCATCTCAAGACATCTTATTGTGCATGAAGATAATGGTAGGTTTTCATTGAAATGTCTTGCAGTTTTATTGAGCTGCTGTGCAGTAATACCCATTGATTAGAATTATGCATTTGACAAAGACCTTGGAACAGCATCTGACTCAAATATTAATCACTCTTTTATTTTGCGCTCTGTGCCAACATCCTGTGCGTTCATTATTTAGTAGGTATAGTGCTACATGTACACAAGTCACTTTTCGGAGATATTTCATCACTTAATTGCGGATCCTGTCAGGTTTTTCATACTGGGACATCCACCTTTTTGCTTATTATAAACCCATTTTGTACTCAGTTTTACATTATTTTTCCTTTTGGTTGCTAGATAGTATCTGCCCACTCGCCATAGTCAGAGTTCACAGCTTGCTTCAGTTCTCTGGTGGGAGAAGAAGGAATCAGAGTCTGAGTTCCTTGTTCTCTAATTTAGGTAATAAGCTGCTTGGGTTTCAAACCTTAGTTTCTGTAATTAAAGGGACAATCTCTGGATGAGATCTTTCCCTAATACAAGTAGTGAAAACCTGAATATGTGATTTAGACTACAAGTTGTGAAAAATTCAGCAGACACTGGGCCATACAGCCATCTCAGAGTTTCAAAAATGGCAGATTTCAGTCTTGCCTTTTTGAGTGTTTGTTTTTAAAGACTGTATTTTCAGATGTCTTTCTTCTACTGCTTATTGATTTGAAAGCCACTGCTACATGGAGACTGTTCTGCATGGCATTGTTTCGTAGTGACAGCATTTGCAGGGCTCTCTTATTGCATGTGACATTGCTATCCATGCTAAATGGGGCTTTTTCCTTCCTCTCTTAGAGCTAAAGATGAAAATGAAAAAAAGAGAGGAAGTTTGCAGTTCAAGGGCCCTGTTCCTTTAAAGCCTCAGCATACCAGAAAGCTAGAAATGTGAAATCAGGGTGTATTAATCCTTCCAAACTTTATTAAGTATCAAACTGGACTTTTATTGCACTATTGTGTGTGATATCAAAGTATTTCGTGTTTTGCGGTTGCAAAAATAACAGCCAGATAGTCACAAAGAGGAACTGAACCTTAATCTTTTTGGTATAACTTCAAGCTTTTAGAACATGAACAATGATACCCCCATATGCAGGTGACAGAGAACATGGCATAGATTCATGGAGGGTTTCATCTGTCTTGTGGCATAGAATGTTGCCTCTCTCATTTTTCAGTTGACATCCACAGTGAGACCTGACTCAGGCCCTTGGTTGCTTCATAAAGTTCATATTCTGCAAATGCAATATGATGTTAAAGTTGTTTGAAATGTAGTGTGAGATACTTCCAAAAATGCATTCTAACTTGGAAAGAATTTTTATTGAAATAAAAGAAGATAATTAAAATCAATAATTGTTACAGTATTTGGATATTAGAAGAATATTACAAAAAATTTGAATAGTTTGCAGTAGGTATGAAACCTAGGTTGTACCTTATTTGTGCTTTCAGAACCCAGGTGAACGGATAGATGTATGTTTTTATATGTATTTGGCATTTGTCCATACAAATATATTTGCATGAGGGTTGTGTTAACTTGAAGAAACTAGCCTTCCTTAGTTCCTCTCCAAGTGTCTGCCCTCACCTTTCTTCAAATTTCAGGTACTGTATATAAAAATTTTTTAAAAAATCACTTTTGTAAAGTTTATTGATAGGGCCTTTTTGAAGCTGCTACCAAGGCGTGGCTTTTTTCTTTATAAGAAGCTAGGTAATATCATCCCATGAAAACATCCTGAAAAACGTGCTTGCACCAACTCCTTAAATATTTTTGCATAATGCAGGAGGCCTTATGTTCCATTTTTGCATCTCTCTTCTCATAAGCATGTGAAGTATCCAATATACATGGAAAAATATAACAGGTTAGTTTGAGACTTTGTTAATCTTAGTTTTCTGTGTATTAGTTGCAGCCTTCCTACAACAGCTCCTGAGTTTACTGTACAAATAAAAAGTGACCCCACGGAAGACAGTTCCTCAAGATGTAGGTCAGTCAAGTGTATTTAATCCAAAAGGTCTTCACTTGTTTTTGCTCTGTTACGGAACCTCTACTGTCATGTGTGTGTTGAGCCTGATTCAAAGAATTGCTTAGCCCAATTTGCAAAAGAAACCTCTACCAAGAACTGAGAGAGTTACGTCTGTCAGTGGTTTGGGAGCTTTGTTTCCCAGGAAATGTCGTTCGTATTTCCATATTGGACTACTGCTGAGTACCTCACCATCTTCGTTATTCTGGTCTCTGCTCAGCAGCAAAGATGTCCTAGAAATTCTAGTAGATTTTAGGAGAAAATAAGTAGGTGACAAAGAGGGATGGGAGATATCTTGTCACCATAAGTCTTTTGTAAACTATTCTACATGTTATAATTGCATAATGAATTTGTCCTTGAAAGCACATCTGTATGTGGTCTGCAGTATTTGAAGAATGACATGTTTTATTTCCTTTTTTGCCCTCACAGAACTTAGGTAAGTTCGTCAGTTCTTAACAACCTAGCACTAACTAGAATTCTAAATTTGTTTGCAATTAAGTATCAGATGCCAAACTGTCCTTAATGTTTTAATTATGAACCCTAAACAAGATGTACAGCAAAGCACATCAGTGGCAGTTGTCACCAGTCACTTTGAAAGAACCATCTAGGTGGCATCAGTCAAACTGAGTACAAAAATCTTATTTTTATTTCACTTTATGTCTAATTCAGTTGATGCACATCACAGAATATACAATTTAATTAACACTGCAATCATAGAGGGCAAAATCATTTTACGAGCAGTTACTCTTCTTTTTGCTCATAAAGCTCCACTATACTTTCAATTCTTTTTTCTAAATGGACTTGAAATTGAAGGCAGAGGATGGAGGTTTAATGAAATATTTGAAGCTCTACCTCTCACAGCCCAGCCATTTGAATGGCATCTCTCTGACACTGCATCCTCATCTGGGAAAGCTCTTATTAATATATTTATGTTGGTGAAGCACTTTGAAGGTACAAGGCTTTATGTAAGCATTTGTTATGACTGTGAGAGGGCTTTGGGAATGTACGAGTCTGTACAATGACTACTAAATATTGGGGAGGCCACTCCTAATGAGCTGCATACCTCGAATCCTTTTTCCCTGGCTGCTTTTAGCTCTGCTGTCCTTGTGAATATATGGAGGTGATTTATCTAGTAGTCCTTCAGTCTCATATGACTGAGAGCATGGGAGGGAAGAGTGGTACATACTGAAAGATTATTCACTTTTACCAAGTGTGACATATAATGGTTTGGGCACAGAGTGTTAAAAAACAGATGATAGGAGTTTGCTCCTCTGTGTCATCTACCAGATGTCACTGCCATTAACTTTATCTGAGTACACACTGCATTCAATATCTGTTATCACTCCAGTACAGAAGGCCAGACAGACCTCTTTGCTCACAGCAGTGTGAATCATACTGAGAGTCATCTTCCGAATACTTCAGCTGATTTCCCTCCAGACATTTTGTTATATTGGCACTTAAATTGAAAACCTGTTTTAGCAAACATCCCAAGAAATGTTAGGGAATATAGGGAAGAGCAGAAACAGTTCTTTCCCTTGAAAGCAGTAGAGAAGCAGAGCCTTATTCCATGAGGAGAAGGATCTTCGACCTGCCATTATGCAGCACCAAGAGTTCTGCAGACCTCTTAGGACTGATCAGGCATCCACCATGGACAGGTTACATGATGGGTGCACGCTCATATCAAAGTGGGTTGTGATGCGTGTATTTTGTACATGGCTTCTGAGTTGGAAGCCTGCAGGAAAACACCAGCAAGATGCACAACAGCTTCTCTCCTGCCTGGTGCACAATCCCAAGCAGGAGAGATGCTACAGCATTTCTCTGCACAGGGGTCAGATGCAAGTGATCTGCAGCTGGTAAGTGGGAGACCAAGTCTGTGAAGCTTGATGTGTGCCATTCATGAGGATTGCTCTTTCCTTCCGTTAAAAAAATAAAAAAAAAATTAAAAGTTGAAGGAAGGAGATGGGAAAGTGGGCCTGAAATGGATATATTTAATACCTTGGTATGCTTCATAGAAGTTGGAGACTGACAAAAGTTAGTAAGCCATCTAGCTTATTGAATCCTCAGCACTGAAACTTGCAGAGACTTAAGAGGAAAGGACATTTTTACAAATGTCACTGTCAAATCACAGTAGCAAATCACTGTCATTTTCTGTTGTATCAGAGATGGACAGATGATCTAATAGGCCTTTCCCATCTCTAATAATAACACTTAGTTCTTATACGGCTTTGCAGCTAGCACAGTGCTTTGCAAAAGAAAGTATCATTATTCCTATGGAGATGCTGTCAGAGTGTCAGACACATTTTAAAATGTGAGGTCTCCTTTATTTAGCTGTATAGGATATTGGATCACCATGTTTTCTGCATGATGTTCAAGTTTTCTCAAGTTCACTTCTTCTTATACCCAATTAAAACTTTAAAGTGTTAAATCTGAGGGGGTTTTAATTTTCAGATTTTGTGTCAGAGTGACATAGAATAAATGCAAAATGTTGAATGCATGTTCAACATTGTAAGTGTAGCATCTGTCCTGCAGAGGAACTGAATTTGATAGGGAACAAAACAGAGGTTTTTAAGTTTGAGAATAAGCAAGCCTGATTTGAAATTCTTCAGCAGTTAGTTAGTTGGTTTTCATCTTGAAATTGAAGATGTTGAAATGTTGTGACTTTAAAGGTAAAACTACATGACTCAAGTAGAGCAGTTACAGTACTGTTTTAGGCTATTAGAATTATGCATTTCTTTTCGCACCTTTCATACTCAAAATGCTGACAATCCCACTATATCCCTTTGTTGAGTATTCTCTTTCTTAACTCCCTCTCTGGAAGAGACACCTACTTTAGGAGGTCAGAGGCATTCTTGTGTTATAACAAAAAGAATGTAATTGGCTTACTTGAAATCAAAGGGGAACTTGTCTTGATTCATCTCAGACTGTCTGGCTTTACAGGTATTAAATTCAAATACAGATGACAGTAGACAAGAAGGAGAAGTTCAGTGATAGTGTTAAATTCAGGCTCTGCTGGGGTCCTTCTGTTTCTGGACAGTATTCATTCTGAGATCAGAAAAACTTGGATTGCTTATTTGTCAAAAACATACTTATTATTATTCGACTTTCAAGTGTTGAAGGGCATCGTGAGGTTAAACTGTGCTGAGAGAGTAGATCCTACACTTGGTACTAAGCATCAAAATAAAAATAATTGTATTAATGTTGATTCTAGACAAGGCATATACCTGAAGACCTTGTAGAAAGTTACAAGGCTGAAGGAAGGAATAGTGGACAATTCCCCATCTCTGCCTCTTCATGTTATTGTGTGGGGTTTTATTGCTTAAGGATAGGATATTTTAAAATGCTTAATAGAGGAGAGAGGCCAGACCAGCCAAGGAGTTCAAAAGCACTGGACTTGGCTGTTAAACATAAAGTGGCATTTGGAAAGCAATGTTCTGAATGCTGTTTTTGTAGGCTTTTGAGAAAGATGCTGAGAGGGATCAAAATCATCTTAAAGTTCGTCTTAAAAAGGCTTAAGCAGAATTCATATCACATAGATGCTGGAAGTATTCTCCATGTACCCACAGGTGATTCATTCAGGTAGCTGATCTATTAGTCATGTGCGTGGGTTGAAGTATATTCCAAGTAGAAGAAGCTGAAGCTACACTATGAAGAGACGTTTTGGATGGAAGCTGCAGAAGGAATCCCAGGGAATTCAGCCATAATCATGGAGTACTCCCAGTTATAAAACTGTAATCTGGGAGGGTTTGCAAATGCATTTTCAGAATCAACTGGTTGCTGTCAAAAGGCCACAGAACATGCTATATATGAAATTTTCCTGCATTGTTCTCTACCTGGACTTTTAGGTACTTGTTTTTTCTGACTGCTAGCACCAGTGAATGCATCAGAGACAGAAATTGCATTTTTCACTGGGATTCTAGGCAGAAGCTTTGCAGTAGTCTAGGGTAATACCTTATTTCCCTTTCTCCCCTCACTTTGCAAACCAACAGTGACAAAAATAATTATCTGATTACTGTTACAAACCAGGATCAGGAGCTCAGAGAAGCTGTAAGCTGGCTGTATCAAAATACTCAATCGTAACTATCATTAGATGGACCTTCAAAACACAGACCAGCATTTTAATAGTCACAAGGAAAGTGCACCTCTCACAAAGAAGACGACAGCTTTTCCATTCAAAGGTTGGGCCATAGTGTGCCACTCTGGTCTCCTCACTTTGTTGTGCTCACTCCACGTAGATCTAAAAAATCTTGGTTTCCAGCAGTATCAGAGAAAGATATATTTTTGAAAAGCTTAAAGAAAAGGATTTAGAAATAGTGATCTGAGAAAGAAAGGGATTAGCCATTTTCTTCATTTTTTTCCTCTGTCGGGTCTTAAACACCAATTTAAACCATGTCAGGGATTACCATAGTAACCATTTAACCTCTCTTCAGAGCCTGTTGTGTTTCAGTTTAGTTTAACAACGAGCTTAACTGTCATTTCAAGCACTTTGTATTGTAACTGTGACAGGAATTAGCACCAAATGCCCTTATTTTAGAGGAATCACAGTTAGAATCTAGAACATAATACTGTATTTTCAGTTTGGTGTTATTAGGCTTTTAC
The DNA here is from genome assembly GCF_036013445.1 of Caloenas nicobarica. Classification (NCBI taxonomy): domain Eukaryota; kingdom Metazoa; phylum Chordata; class Aves; order Columbiformes; family Columbidae; genus Caloenas; species Caloenas nicobarica. The sequence continues at coordinate 54,485,927 of NC_088245.1, read as the reverse complement.
TGGTTTTATGCTAATATTTTTCAGAGGTAGAGTGCATTGATTTAGGATGTATTACCAGGTTTTACTTGTAGGCTAAATAGATGACAGACCGTGATAACTCCTTCCTAAAGCTACTTGTTCGATTTTATCATAAAGCTCAGCCTTCCAGCAAAGGCCAAAGAAATTCCTCACGTTGGCTGATATGTTGTTGGTGTATTACAGGTGATGCAGCTGGGTGGGTTTTGTGCAGTCAACCCTGTGCTTCATTCCTCTTTCTTTTCTGTGGCCTTCTGCAGCTTTACTCTGTGATTGTTATCATCATAACCAGAGAAACACTCAGGACATGATGATTTAAATTAGATTCTAAAAACCTTTGGAACAGCATAGCCTTTTTCTCTTGTTCATGTCTAATTCAGTCTGAGCAGAATGCTCTTGTACAAAATAACTTGCAGAAAATACTATTTTCATAGAATATCTCTGTTTCTGTGTTTTATGCATTCTTCCCTTGCTGGTTAGTGGAGAACTGACATTTCCAGTTTTTAAGATCTTGCAGTCTATGTCATACACACAGTTCTTCGTGAAGGACTGATTATGGCTAGTCTTTCACTTTCAATCGCACAGATCAAAGCAAATATATTATTCTTGTATGTTCCTAGGTAACTCTACATCATACATAAGATTTAAAGAGATTAACAAGATAGATGTAAATGCTTTTGTGTAGCTTATTAGAGCACGAACATTTATAATGTTGGTGCTATACGATTCAAATCTTTTTTAATCTCTCTGTCATCCAGAATTCTAATAGTGAAGAATTTTACTCCAAGAATGATGCCACTGTCTAAAGATCAAACTATTTCTCCTCTCTCTCTGTCTCCCCAGACTTTCATAGCACTGGCCGCATGAAGGAAGAAGGTGATAAAAAGCTGGCTGATCTCTCAGTTTCTTATTCTTCTAGGTTTCTTTTTTTTTTCAACTTCTACCATCATTCTATACACCTGAGTGAGTCAGTTCATAATTAAGCTGCACTTTTTAGCCTCCACAGTCCACAGCTGATGTTGCTTTTTCGTATCTATGTTGACCAGAGATCAAACTTCTGTGAATCACTCTACCTCCTCACTTTTCAGCATATTCTCGCTCTGTGTGTATTTGTGCGTATAAGATGTAGACTTGAGTATGGAGCAGAAATATATCTTTCTTTTATGACGCATCTTCTGTGATGGGAGCTTTTGTGCAGACTTTAGTAGATTTGTGAGTGGCCTTTATTTGCATTAACTGGTAAAGTTTTGTTTCAGATGGCTGCCTGGCGGGCTCGCACGCTAGGTGGATGGAGTGGTACTGTAGATGTTCTGTCCTTTACACTGATGGAGTTTACAGAGTAGGATTTTTTTCTGTGGAGGGCTTGAGTATGGTCACTGCCACAGAATTACTACTCCAGCTGTCTCCTTGGAGCAGAATATAACTCACTTTGAGCTACAATCATCAGTGTGCAGATGAAATTAATTTCTGATCTCCTTTCTGAACCCAGATATTGCCTGTATGTGCTTCTTGCTGGCCAAGCACTAGATGAAGAGAAATACCTGAAATGGTACCCAGTGACATGCAAGCCATTTTCCTTGAGCGTTATGTCAGCAATTACAGTTACAGAAATAGTACCAAAGGCAGGAGTTTCCAAACTAGCAGTGAGAGAGTTCAAAGTGATATGTTATCGCTGCTTGATCAGCTGGATGCATTCACCTACAACAGAAAAGAATTAGGAGTTACTGCTACTTCCACTGTCACTGATAATGGCAACTAAATTTGGGAACCCTTCTGTAGTGACTTTTTCCACTTGTGGCTGACCCCGAGTTCAAATCTCTTCTTCTTAGACAGAGACCTTGCCATAAAATTCTAACCCAAGTCATTCCCTAGACAATTACCATTATGTGGGATTTATAACTTGCTTTTGGTGCCACCAGCACGGAACAGAGCACTGCAGCATCTGGGTGGTATGGATGGCACTGGGAAGACAGCACCTGAGCTTCTCATTAGATCCTTAACCAATTTTAGCTGCTACTTTAATTACTTCTAACAATCTTCAGAACTACTGGGTTGTCTGGAATCTAGTTATTTTACTTTTGCTTTTCCATATCTTCTTCAGTAACTGTGAAAATTAACAGGAGGATCTCTGTTGATGAGTGCAGCTCAGGCTTCAAAACTGACAGCATCTTATTTTCATATGAGTGCCCTGAGGTCTGCAGCTGACATCTCCTGTCTGTTAATGCCCAGCCCAGAATTAGACAGCAGCAGATTATGCTGGAAGTGTTTTTATTCATTCAGACTTTCGCATTAAACAGTCAGGCCAAACATCAATTTTCTGTGATGTTTTAGAGCAGACAGGTTTTCCAGGAGATGTGGGTCATTTGAATCAATTTTGATTACTCTAACTTTTTTTCTTGTACTTATTGTACAGAAAATAGGTGCAAGTATTACAATTCTGTGACACAAAGTAAGAGCTGCAGTTCTTCCACAGCACATCTCCATAAGCCATGATTTCTGTGTTGAGATAGTAGATTTTCATCCCTGCATTTGCTTTTTCTATCACTCTTAAACATTAACTTGTATATGAGAATACATCAAAGCCCTCAAAAAAAAAAAAAAACACCTGTAACTTTATGTGCCCTCCAAATATGTGCATGCTTCCTTGACCTCTCTTTTTACAATGAGGACCAATTTGTCTCATCGCAATTTGATATAGCAAATATTTCTCAAATATAGAATCATACTTTTCCACATAGCCTTTAAATAATGAAATCATTTTAGATCTCTCAAAGACATGATTCTTTCTTCAGAATGTCTGTCTGTGATACTAAACTATTAGTTGATTTCTTAATGGAGAACTGTATACTTTTAGTTGTATCCATCAGCCTAAAGGAAAAATATGCACTTTTGATGTATTGAAAGTAAAAACTTTTATGATTAAAAATACATAATCAAAAATGTATATTTTCTGATATATGATAATTGTAAATGAGAACAAATGTTAATTAAGCTCTACTAGATTTGCTGCAGCAATCATATGTTCCAGAATGACTCGAGAATATTGGCTTCCTGCTTGGATTTCAGCTGTAGAGTTCCAGAGTTGGCATAATGTCCTGCAAGCACAAACACCCGTCACATTATGTAACAATTTAAGGCTCCTAAACTTCCCTGTTTACATGTTCCCTACCATGAAAAACAGCTGTTAATCAACCCCAAGCACAATCACTACATACAAAGCTGTGAATATCTTGTGTGTAAACACTGTGACGTGCTCCTTTGACTTTTCAGCTCACCTGTTCATTGATTCCTTGGGTTATTGCCAGAAGACACCACTATATGAGCTCTTACAACTTGCTGAGGATGAGAGCTTTCTACATCTGATCTGTTTTATTTGCATTTAGCCTAGGCTAGCTAACATTAACATTTTCTTTCTGCAGAAAAAATCTCCCCTTTCAAAAACCTTTGCTTTGTTTAGAAATACTACTAATTCTTATCAAATTGGGTATTTTTCTAAATGAAGTGAGGTTGTCTGCCCTAAATCCAGAGGACTCCTAGATCTTCAAGGAATATTTTAAAGAACCTCATATAACCAAACTCAATCCAGTAAACAGGCAGCATCCAGGAGATAGTAGTGTTGCCCCTGTGCCAAGCTGGGATGAAGGTGGTGCAAGGAAACCCCCTTACAAGCTTGAAAGTTAGACCTTGCTTAGTTTCGGAGCAAAGATCTAGAAACTCTCTTTTTTTGTCCTGGCTGCATGGCTCTTGACTGCAAACTCTGAAAGCTCAGATTTCCTCATGGCATACTGATTTCCAGCATTATCCTTCATTTTTTTTAGTGGAAGTTCACCAAAAGCAAGTTTCTCATGACACATTTTAATATCATCTAATCAGAATTTTGTGGAAATTCCAGTAGAAGATTCTGTATGAGACCTTATTGTCAAAGGCTACAAAGAGAAGTTTGCTGACAGTATACCAGCATTTGTTATAGGCAGCTTTGCACCTTTGCCAGAAAACTCTTAGGTGGTCTTCAAACCGAAAGAGGTTACGAGTTACTGATTTTAAGACATCAGCAGATGGAGAAAATAACACATCCCTCATAACTTCAGCAGTTACTCTCTCTGTTAAAACGTGTACTTTGTTATTTGGATGTCGCTGGATTCTACTGCAAGTCATTGATTGTTGTTATGCTCTTCTTCAATAGATTCCAGCCTTTTCATACATGATGCTTCCTCTTCTCTACAGTACTTATGCACTGTAATCAAGTCACAATCCTCTTTTCAGAAAGCTGCAGAAATTCATCTTTCATGTTTTTCACAATCAGATGTTTTCTCCATTTTTCCAATAAGAGTTGTGACTTTTTACCTTTGTAGTTTTTAGCACCTTAAAAAAATATATATATCTATATATATGTTCTCAAGAGCTCTGTGCAGTGTACTTCATATCCGTGCCAGACAGGCAAATTCACCAGCTGCTTCTGCTCGCCTCTGCTGTTGAGTGTTTTGCACAGCAGTACTCTAGCAGTTCATGATCTGTAGCTTATGACCCTAAATCTTCAGCAGGAGACACTGCCTGGTAAGATACATTTCCCGATTCAGTAGGTACTTTAGAAGTAGTCTTGAGTTCTTTGTCTTAGGATGTAGAATTTTTGCTTTTGGCTGTATGAAAATGTACTTTGTGTGACTGGTTACAGCTAAGTGATTTAGCACTTTGACCAACCTGTTGCATTACTGTTTAGCATTATGTTAATTATTGTATCATCTGCTTACTTTATCAACAGAAATATCTTCTACCTCTGTAAAAACAGCAGTAGACCTTGAACAGAACAACAACAAAAAAATTGCATGTTTCCTTCATCAACCAATTTTACTCTCTTATCAAGGAATGAATCTGGTTTTAGTTGAAAGAACCTATTTTCCATGAAACCATGTGACTTCACATTCATTATATTCCATATCCTTTAAACCATCACTAATGCAAACTTTTATGAGTTGTTCCTTTGTTTCATCTGGGTTTGATAAAAGACAAATGGCTGATAGAGACCACCTTCATCCCTTGTGGTCTTTTTTGAGTAAGATGGGCATAAATTTAGCACTGCACCAGTCTTCTGGAATTTCCCTTGTGGTCTAAGATTTATTAAAAATGAACATCAGTGAGCCAGAGATCTCATGATAAGTACAGTCTTCTTTCATAGATTTTTATAGATGACTGCAATGACCTCTTTCTTTTTACTGAAGAGATTAATGAAATTCAGTGTGGGGTACTGATTGCTATGATGACCTTTGATGAGCTGTCTTGTCTTCCTAAAGAACATGTTAAGAGAGTTTTTCAAAGTGAAATAGCCAGAGGAAGTGAAGTGATAAAAGAAGTTTTTGTCTGTATGTATTTATCCAAAAACTTGAATATATTTCAGTAGCTTCATAAAAATGTGGGTTTGAATGCTTAGTTTGAGAAGTTGATGTGAGCCTGGCAAGGGTAAGTCAATAGATGTGAATACATAGCACTAGTTTAAAGGAACTCATTATTGAACTAAGCACAAATTTTTAACAAGCTGCACTTAACATTTATAATGGAAGGGGTTGTAGAAGGACGCATATAGTAGTTTCTTCATTTCAACTGGAACCAAAGACAAAAATATTGAAATTATCTGAGAGAGTATTTTATATATTTCTGACTTCCCAGAAACTAGGAAGCACTAGAACAAGAGTGGCTTTGAGCTTTTCTGAGGGTTTTCAGCTTGCTGCTCTTCCAGCTGCATATCCTTTACCCCATTACATATTTTTAGGCAGTTTGGATGATCTGGAAAAATCTCCAGTATAAAAATCAGTAAAGGAGGACAATGGAAGAAAACTTTTAAATGAAGAGCAATGACACAGAAAGGGATTTCAAATTCTGCCTGTGCTTGTAGCACAGAAGCAGTGGATAGAAATAAAAGATGACATAGACTTGAGTGAAATTATACATGAAGGAAAGTCTTCTTCATATTAATAAATTACAGGTAGAGAACTGTCTCATCATAAGACTTCACTTATCAGCTGTTAACTTACATCAGCTGCCTGTGGTTTTTCCATTAGCAATTCTAGTTGTGTTTCAGCTGTGAGTCCCTTGGTCTGCAGGCTTTTCCAGGTCACCACTGTGGCTTAGTGCAGTGAGGATCCTGACCTGTCTGTATGCCTGAGTTTTTGTTGTGTCAAGATGAAGGCACAAGCTGCTTTTGGCACAGAATTGTATTGCGTGCTGCCCTGGAGGCTGGTGAGCGTGGTAAGAAGGCATCTGTAAATTTAATGGAAAGCAAAGCCTTACGATAGATACTCAGATTCTTGCCCTGTTCAGGAAGACCCTTGGGCATGTGTCAGGTCCTCACGTGTCTTGTTTGGCCTCCTGGTAGCTAACCGGCAAGCTTCTAGTTTTAAAACAATGGCATCGTGTACTGTCTCTTGCCTGTTTGCCCATTTAGGAGACTTTGGAGAAGGCTGTTGGGTTGTGTGAAGTTTGTGATGGGGTCATGGAAGGGAGCTGAATGCAGTGCTGGGGGATATTATGGAGGAACATGAAAGCTGAACTGGTGTTATAGCAAGCAAGAGATGAGAGAAAGGAGGACATCTATCCATGGGAGCTGAGTGAACGAGGCTCCGTTAGTGTCGCTAGAAAAGGGACTGTTTATAATGTAGCTGGGACTGGTACAAGGTGCAAGGTATTTTCTTCTTGGTAGTTTGTTACAGAGGAAAGGGAAGAAGGTCTCTGGCTACAAAGATAGTGCACAAATTCCACTGAATTTCTCTTTGTGATTCTTGCAGATCAAATAGAAATATAGTGTCTAGTTTCAGTAATGAAGGCACTGAATTCACCTGATAGCTTTTCCCTGGAGCTGTTGAATTTCAGCAGAATTTACCAGCAGCTATAGAGGATTACTCATTCCATCATGCCAGTCATTCCCACCTACTGGTTTCTTTAATCTATTTGTTCTGTCTTTCATTGATCGATAACGTGTGGTCATTGTTGCAAGGATTCTGTTCATGACAGGTTTTTAATACACCAACTCATCCAGAGATACATCTCACAAGTAAGAAACCAGTAATTGATTTGATTCTTGATTACAGTTTTCTGCTGTTTACTTATCCTGTATATTTTTGGATATATGCTGTAATTTCAATCCATAATCTAAAGTTTTGGGTCAGTTGCTTTTGGAAGCTAAGATGCTCTTGGTAGTAGAAGCTACATTAACTAAGCATTAAGGTGCCATACTTACTACAAGAAATGTTTTCAAATCAAGCAAGGGTACTGTACTGTGGCCTCCTCTACTCTGTCACAGGAGGACAAGGATTTTCTGCCAAGTGACTGCAATGCACATACAATATTCCAATAATTATAGAAAAGCTTTGTGATTTGACTTCTCATGGTGTCTGATAAGCCAAAGAAAACCTTTCAAGTGTATTACATTTCCTTTCGATGTTGTACTTAGACTACTCACTAGACAACTAGCCTTGTGACATGCTATAGTTAATAAGTTTTCCATGCTGTCAAAAGTAATAATGTTAATGTGACATTCAGTTAAATTAATTTTGTTTTGTGCACTAGCCTGCATAAACGTGAGTGACATTTAGAAATATGATCAGGCAGGAGCTGAGGAGAAGCCAAGTGGCAAAATAGAGCGAGATTCAATCATTAAAGCAGAGCAGCCAGCTGTAAGCATTTATGGGTAGGCAAAGAGTTACAGAAAACCAGGCTATGATGTTTGGGCGTATGTGTTTCTTTTAATTCATTCCTCCCTTTCTCATTTATTTAAGAAATTCATTTTCTTCCTGTTTTAATTAAGAACTCTGTATGTTTGGTACCATGGTCCCTTGTTTGGAAATCAGAGAGTGTGTTTCTGCTAGTCTTTGAATTCAAGTGCCTTCAGCCACAGCGTTTTTCATTTTGCCAGAGGCAGCTGATTGTAATGCTTTTAAACTGATGACCGTGAAGTGTCATTTTCTACTAATAATAACAGTGTTTTCTCTTTCCATTTCCTCTGCTTTTTAGAAAGCAGTAATAGAAGTGCTTTCTCGAAACAGTTAAAAAGGTAATGAAGAGGACTAAAAGGAGGAAGCCGACAAAACCTGACTTGTTAATCTTTTAATAACATTGAATGGTTCAAATTATTGCCCAACTTGCTTTCAAGTCTGATTTACCATTGCGTTGGAGGATATTACATAATTAGGGCAGTTAAAAAAACGCGACGTACTAACTTTCTATATATATTGCAATAAGAGGGCAGAGATTTGTGAAGAATTTCTATGTCAAATAGTGCTGTTCAGAGGAGGAGGGGGAAAAAAGGTAGATTTTATTTCCAGAGAAAGATCCTGCCAGGTCTGTTCCCTTTAAGCAAAGGTAAAAAGTAGTGCTGGCATACAGAAGTTGTATCACAAAAGAGTCAGAGAGTAGGACTGTAGTAGGAAAATCAGTCAAAAGGAATGTGCAATTAAATCGCTTCTTTTGGCTCTTCCTCACTCCTACTTTATACCATGACTTTATCCCTACAGATACCACCTCCTGATAACTTTAATAATTCACTTCATTCAAAAGATTGTTCCCTGTCTACCCTAAAACTTCTACCTTTGAAAACTTACCTCGTGGACCTTTGTTTCTATTTCTGTTCTCTGTTCACCTAGCATCAGTCTCCTTTCCATCTCTTCTTCAGCCTGTTGTCACTGCTAATCCCTTTTTTTACAGCATCCAAAACGAGCCCTCTGGATCTTTGCCTCAAGAAGCTTCTGTTTCTTCTGAGATCTCCTGCTGTAACCTATTTCAGTTTGCTATGTTTCTTAATTTACTTGTTATGTAGCTTGTAAAGGAACACTTTACATCAACAGGAGCTTCCTTTTATGGTCAAGTTTGCACATTTGAAGAGGGTGTAACCTATGAAGACGCTTCTGAAATAATGTTAGCAAAAGCAAACACAGGAGAGGCTTTTGATCACAGGCACTTTGTACTTCCATTTTGTAAGACAAGTGGGTTTTTTCCTCTAATAAAGACTGATCCCTGAATACGGGAATACACAGTAGGGCATTGTCTGTTCATATTTTATTGTTTTAAAATATTCTTTTCAAAAGTGCAGTATATACAGTCATGAAGAAGGTTCTTCCTTCTCTCCAGAGGCATTTGGCATCTATTTACTGCTAGCTGTATAGAAGTGTGGCTGCTCCGTTCATGGGCATGAAATTATTTTAGACAGCAAAGGAATTACTCTGCTTGTCAGATTAATGGTTTAGCTGTTAAAATCCTTAAGTCTATATTGACTGGGTTTACAGTTAACATTTTGCAAGTCTGAAATAGCTACTTCTGTAATCAGCCTTTTGATTGAAAAGAACTCTGCCTCTCCTGTTCGCTCTCGCTACTTTATCTCAAAAGTAGTTCATTGACTTTGGGGTACAGTGGTACTTAGTGTGCATACATATTCATGTGATAGTCTCCAAAAGTGCTGTAATAATGAGCTGACACATTAGCTCCAGCTTTTCTTTCTCTTTCCGGTTCTCCTTTATCTTTCCCTGCTGTACCATCTATTTCTAGCCTATTTATGCAAACTGAGTTTTAAGAGCTTCTTGCTCACTTCCCACTCCTTTGCCTAATTGTGGCAGAATCGTCTGCATATTGCGGGGTCATCTGGTCCCTGATTTGCAACCATAAGAGAAAAATATTGTCTTTCTTTTGTAATTATACCTTATGCAGGTTTGATGTATTTATAAAAATGTATTTATAAAAAATTCAGTGCCTTTGAAACCAGTAATGCTAAGGGCAGCTGCTGTGGCAATACAATTTCAGGTTTAAAGAAAAAAAAAGGGAACCCAACAAACCAGTATTTCGTTTTCCGAGTATGATCCCTGTTTGTCCTAGGGGTGTGGAGGAGCAATATTTTCCCAGTTATAGATCTCAGCTATGTGTATGGGTTGCTAATTCTGCCCACCTGCTCTGGTGGCTTAATTGAAGTTGTGGCCAGTCTCATCTGTTTCTGCATCCATGTGATGCTGCTACTAGTGTTATTGTGACAGCCTTGTGGCTTAGTGTATTTTCATGGTTTACATGCCAAGAAAAGGAATTTGTTGGATTTGAGATCTCCATGTGTAGACAGAGTACAATTGCCTCAAAACTGTCTGAAGCCTGTGGATATGGGAACTAGGATTAGAGACTCCGTCATTACAGTTTATCCAGGTTTCCTGGATTTGAAAGGCTCTAATTTGGCTTATAACCACCTTTATGCTCTTCCTGTTTTCTCCGCAGAGTTTTAAAACATTTTGAGTGGTGTGAAAACTACACAATGAACGTTATGAGCCTCAATTGAAAATCTGATTTGTGGAAGATTCTATTTTGGGTCTTCAGCCACAAACCACATCCTATTGTGTCTCTCTCTGGCTTATGCAAATATCCACAATCAAAACCAGGTATTGAAGTTGGAAACCTGCCTCACTGTGTTTACATTTTGGAGATCCAATTAGGAAAAAGCATATGGTGCTATGGCTCATTATTTTGGTATTGTTTTACCAACAGAGCTGCAAGCATCGACTTTCTTGCAATATCTTCCACAAAAATGTGGAGAATGTTTATATTAAGAAGATAGATGTTGCTGTTAGAGATTCTGCAGTGCGAATGAGAGTGATCTGCATAAATAGCATTTTTCTCTGTAGCTCCTTAGGAGAGTGTGCTGTCAAGGCAGAAATGACTACTGACAAATACAAGAAGAAACATGAGGCAGGCAGGAGCTACTTGGAGTCATCTCTCAAAAGTCCATGTTCTCAACAGGACTTGAAATAGCCTTTTCTAAGCTCAAGGAGTGTTACCAGCTCTGTGTCATTTATGTTCTGCTCCATTGCGTCCTCTTTAAATGTAATGAAGTTATGGAGTTGCTTAGATGGAGAGAGTCTTTTGATGGCTGTTTAGGCATTATACAGGAATAGGTTAATGTCTGTGAACCTCCCAGTTGGAAGCTTCTAACACTAACTTACAGTTTCCATCAGAGATCAAAGTAATTTACTAACATAAATTATTTATACATAGGGCTGAAAGAAATTCATAATAACAATAAGGCACCTCCATGAGATAATCACCACACCAGAAGCACTCATCTGTACCTCATAGCCCTGCAGGGGTTTGTAATTATCTCCTGCAAACCACACCTCTAGTGATTGCTTTTTGTTGCTTCATTGCAGTGCTGCCACTTGAAGTATTTTGCCTGACAAATATTTTTAAATTACCAAAAAAAATTTTTAAAAAGTTAGGAATAGAAAACTTGTGGCAGTCATGTAAAGAGAAAATGTTAAAAGTACAAGAAATATTGAAGAAATGCAGTTAATACAGATCTTAATAACAACGAAAAAGTACCAAATGTGATTCTGTAGTCATTTAAGGAGGTACTTATGCTTTTTCTTCAAGTTATTCACTGGAATGAGCCTATAATCTGCTGTCATTTCCCACGGATTGCTGGTGATCTATGGAAAACTGGCTGTTTACATGGTACTGACTCCTTCTCCGTGCTTCCTGCAGCTAAAAACACATTAAAAGAGGTTGAAAATGCATTAAATGCTCTCATAAAATTACTCTTCTGTGTAGACAATTGCGGTATTTGCACAGAGGCATAACATGATTACAGATGGAGAAAGACTGGTGAGAGGTGATGGTCTTCGTGGCAATAACTGTGTTTGTAAAGTACCTCCTCCGGCCTCTGCTGAAGTACTCAGATAAGAAAGAGCAATTCTAACACAATTTTATGCTTACTAAGCACACTCTAGTCTCAACGCAAGTACAAACAAACAAAAACGTAAGAAAAAAAAAATTCTATCAACGAAACAATTAGAAGCATGGTATTGATTTAAAAATACCTTCCAAAATAGAAGTTTAGATAGTCTGTCAATGAGGTACATTTCTGAGGAATACAAATTCCCATGCTGCTACAACCAAAGCTCTGCCTAGTGAATCTAGGGGTGAGGGCAGAGCCCTTGGATGTTGGGTGCTACATAAGTACAAAGGTCTCTAAGATGGGGGACTAAAATGGGCTTTCAGTCTTACTCAGAGCCCCGTGAATCATCCAAGCTAATTTAAACCAGGTCTACCATATAATAGAACAGCAACTGCAGAGAAGAGCGGGTGGCTGGGTGAGCTGTGATCATGGTAACACAAATCAATAAGCAATTGACTTCTTCCATTCTGAACAAGCTGCAAGTGATAGGTCAACTTCACTGCTAGCCTAGCCGTTATGGACTTCCAAAACCGAATGTCGGGGAACTGGAGCGTGTTGTGCTGTCACAGTGTTGTGCTGTCACCGTGCCATTGCAGGCTCAGTTAGAACTGCGAATGAGCTGTGCAGATCACATGGCTGAAATCCATATTTCCATGAGCAGAATCTATGCTGCGATTCATAATGGTATATGCAGACAGGGAGGAATAGTAATTGTGTCCTTCCACAGCAGTGTGGTCTGTGATTATTCTAGATATGAGTTAAAAATGTAAGTTTTCTGATATTAGGATCTCTTCTTTTGAGCAAGGTTATAACATTATTATAGCCTACCTGGGTCATATCAAGGTCTCTAAGATACTGCTCCCCATCCAGCCCCTTTTCAGCCTAAAGAGTCATAATCTGCTTAGCTGTTCCTTCCACAGAAGCTGTGTCATATCTTTGATCATTCCTGATGCTTTTCTTGCAATCTTTCCCAGTTCTACCTTATCCTTTTTTGAGATGAGGCGGGTACCATAAGTTTCCAAGATACTGGCATATTTCCATTCTGACAGAGTTTTTGTATGTGATGCATACATTTAATGTCATAAGCTTTTTTGTGGTGTTCTTCCTGAGCATTCCCTAATTACACATAACTTCATGTTTGTTCTGCGTGTTTTCTGACCACTGGAGATCCCTGAGCTGATGTTTTGCAGTGAATTATCCGTTACAATCCCTGGGCCTCATTTCTAGCCTGTAATAATCAATTCAGAGTCTGTCACTTTTATAGATATTGCATTATTATCACAGTTTAACTGTTCAAAAATTGAAAGGAACAATAACTACGTGATGCCATTCTTAATATATACTGCTTCAGGCTTTTGTTGGGAACAACATAAGCAGAATCCCACATCCCCAAGGAAGTCTTCTTAGGCAAACCCATGCAACTTTTGATAGGAGAGGAAGATGTAAACTCTGAAGTATAGCTGAGTATCTGTCATGCATCCTTCAGATAGATGTATTGCAGATGCTTATCCAAACCTGGATAAAAAGTGATTGTGTGAAAGAGCTATTAAGAGAAGAACTGCCACTGATGCTGAAAATTTTGCTTGAGAAATGAAGGTCAGTTTCTCTTAAATGTCTTGGAAGTTTGAGCTCCCAGCTGGAAAGGAACATTTTGATTCCTTTTAAAAGTGCTTAGGACGTGGGCTGTCTTTTATCTAGGAAATACCCACTACATCCATGAATATGTGAGCAGTTGCTCTCGGAAGTGTTCCCCCAGCTTTTTAGGTCAGGTTCTGACTTTGTCTTTTCTCCTTCGCAATTTGAACCTGGTAAATTGCCATCTCCCTTTTGCATTTGTGGTATGGGGAAAAGGTGCACAAGTCTTGCAAAAATTACCTAGTATCTTAACAAAAAGCCTGGATACACCCTCAAAACTTTTCAACAACAAACCTTCCAATTTATTCTAACAAAACACTGGAACCAAAGCAATATATCTTGATAGAAATGTACTTTATATTCTACTGCCAAAATAAATTGTGGAAACACACGTGCCATAAGAACTAGTGTCTTTGAAAGAAAAACGTTGCTATCTGAAATGCTTTATTAGACTATTCAGTGTAATCTCATTCTTCTTGTCTCAAAAGCAACTTAGTTACCCCCCCTAGAGATACTGTTGTGCCTGAAAGGAAGGAGGGAAGCAGCTCGGGTCGACCTAGTGATCATTTCTGAGCAGTACGCCACTCTTCTCTCTTCCTCTCATCTGCAAGTTCAAGTCTGTTGCTCCTCTTTTTATAACAAAGTTCCTGTAATTCTGAACATAACTCAACCCTTTCCTCTTTGCCAGGACTGTTAGGAAAGTACTAAGCAATGAATTGCAAAAGGTTGTGTTTGACAGGATCCCAGATAGGCAAGGCTGAATGCAAAACCAAATATCCTTCCAGCCATTCCTGATGTGAGGAAGGATGCACAGTGAGCTTTACCAGCCTGTATCTTCTTTTTTTTTTTTTTTTCTTTTTTACCTGTCAGATGAGAGACAAGTCTTTTTTTATACTGAATGTTTTGTGCTTTGTGGTTTTTATACTGTTTGCTTTTGTGACAAAGTGTGGTGAGAAACAGCCATGTTACTGTTCCACAGAAAACAGTCTAGTAATTGTGTATGCACGTGATTTCCACTGGAACACAACCTGGAAAAAAAAAAAATACAGTCATGAGTTGGTTTAAAGGGCAAACAGTATTTGTGGCACTCTGATTGTCAGGGGTGAAATGCTGAGCAGTATAATGTACTTTGCAGCCAGTACAGATCTTGTCATTTGGCTCCATACAGGACAGTTGCTCTGCACTCCAGTTGCTGCAGCAGATTTGAGGCTATCAAGTATTTAAGCTGGGCAATTTGTGGCAGATATCTCATATTCTTCACTTGAATGTTTTGTTTAACAGGAGGAGTTTGAGATGTAATCCTGTTGATTTTCTGTGGGGCTTTCAAATTTACATTTTTAAAAGGTACATAAAATTATTAAAATATAACACCATGTCTTGTTTGCTTTCACAGCAAGAAAAACTGGGTGATATCTGTTTCTCCCTCCGTTATGTGCCTACTGCTGGCAAGCTGACTGTGGTCATTCTGGAGGCAAAGAACCTGAAGAAGATGGATGTCGGTGGACTATCAGGTACGTGCATGAAAATCTGTCTGTAGATTTTGCAGGCTTGTAAAGGCAGAAAATCAACTCGTTTTCTATTGGAGATCTCTTGGTTGAGAAGGTAAGGGCTCTTGTTCACTGTCTGAAAAGTGTGGCTTGTGTTCTCTGAAAGTTAGGCCATGGCTGAGCATATCAAAACTCATTCTAGCTTGGATAAAGGAATTTCATTATACGTTGCATTCTGCTCCAAGATGAAGTCTGAAGAGTTAAACAGTCAGATGACATTGCAAGCTCTCTGTACTTTCCTTCTCTCCTGTTGCCTGGAGATAAATACAGACTATTCAGGCAAGAGAAAAAAATCTCACTACAATCCCTATTGTCTGTTTAATCTCACAAAACGTGAGCGTTTCCCTGCAGTGTTACTGATAATACATAATAGAGGAACTCGCCACAGGTCACCGTACTGGCTGCTGGTCGAGGTCCTAGGATAATTGTTTCTACATTTGAAGGTTTTGGGTGTCATTGCTCCCATGTGCAGAGTTGGGAGTGCTCTGCTTTGGCGGGTACACCAGCAATCAAAATGACAATCTTGTACGTGCAGTAGTCAGTGAGGTCCCTATCTCCAACATGCTCAGTACCTGCAAATCGTCCTCGTGGTCTTTGCTCGTAGTGAGGCTGTACACCCTGTGAGTGGGGTGATGTGCGCCGTCTGTAAGGGAGGGTGCAGCCAGCACACGTGACATCGGGGCTGTGTCTCTGGTAGGGCTGTGTCCCAGGGACCTGGTGGAGCTCCGCGTAGGCTTCTGTTCTCTGCTCTGTCTGGGATTCTTGGATACCAATTACTGTCTAAATAGCCAATTAGCTGAGAGCAAATTAAATAACAAGATGCTTTATAAGGAAAGGTCTTTCCAGGATAATTTTATTTTATATACCCTCTGTTTAAAAGAGACAGTTTCTACTGACCATTGAGAATGAGGGTATTTCCAGCACAGCTCTAGAACTGAAGGCTTTTACAGCTGTCACTAACACAGAGATTATATTATTGCTGATATTGCTGACAAGAAAAATGATTTTGGTTTTTATTTTCTTATAAACTTAGCACAAGGTGAGAGTTTTATCCTAAATACACAGAGAAATGGGGACCTGCTAAAAGCAAGCTTGAAGGTTTTGTTTACTGCTTTTGAACAGTAACAGGAGGAGCTTCACAAAGTTAAAGGGAACAAAGTCTCTTACCAGTAACCAGTTATCTTTTTTTTTAATTGCTTCTAAAGTCTTCCACTGTACAGCAACAGAGATAATAAAGTAAAAGACATCAAAATATTGTTGTAGTCATTACCTGAATCAAGTCTGGCTTTTTCCTTGTATAAAATGGACACAAGATTAGGATGCAACATTAATATTTTCCCTAACGCTTGTACTGAACCAATTGCAAATTAACGTTCTTAAGCACATTTACTTCCTAATTGTTTGCTAATGAAAGATTAGGTTCTCATAATGAGGAAATGTGGGGATGTTTGACTGAAGCGTAGCTCTAAGAGCTAGAGCATCTATATTCTTTTCCAAGCATCGCGAGAAATGTGATGGATAATGGGTACTCAGCTCATAAAAAAAGAAAGGGTCAAGGAAAGCACTAATGAAGACCACCTACAAACTTCAGATGGAAAATATAATGCGTTGTGTTGGAAATAACTATAAGGAAATGAATGGGCTTACTCTCATTTAAATATTTTTCTAGAGGATGACAGGTTTTGTTCTCCTTTTTTTAGGGCCATGCCAAACTAGAAACATCATGTTCTCTCAGAGACAAACAAACCCAATGGGATACCATGGTTGTAGCAGGAATTCAAAAGTCACTGACAGTGATAAATAGCAGTTAGTACGGTGTTTCTGAGGCAGTAATTATAGATGAAATAATGTTGGTTTAAAGTGGATCCAGTATCTTTCATTAGGGAATTTATCTTTCGAATAAATTACGCAGAAATAACTTTTGAAATCAAGCTGAGCTTCTGTTGTCATTATTCACACTAAATAATACCTACTCTCAAAGTACAGTATTGCTAAGTAGTAATGAAGGTGGCAGGATTTTATCTCAATTAGCGAATGCTTTCCCCACTAGTTTTGTTATTTTCTCTAGATACTAAAATGGCTTTTTGTCTTGCAAAACTGAAAGTTTTGCACTGCAGTGGAGGTGGGAAAATGTTAACAATCAAATGTGATCTCAAACTGAATGTTACCTATATACTCAACAGCACTTACTGTCACCAAGGGAAAGCCATTAGCAAGAGGTGAAAATTACGTAGTTGTCAAAGGGGAAAAAAATATCTTAGAAGTTTGTCAAAAATAGGCAGAAATTATCTGCTTTTGAGTTTAGAAGATGTCTTTTTGTTGTTCTCTCCAATTTTGGAGAAGATGCTGGAAAAGCAGAAGACGGGCATTTGGAAACGGCTCTGCTTTCTCTTGCATCCAGCCTCTGTGCCTCTCTGGGGAGCTGATCTGCCTTGCAGAAAGGAGGAGCAGGGCCCTGGCTCCCGCAGGGGCTCTGGCATCGCCAAGTGTTCGCAGCACCGCGACAGGCGACCTTTTGGTTTCCTTTTGGCTGCTTCTCTCCACATCTCAAGTATTACTGCTGCTAGCAAATCTCCTCTACCTTTGCGCCTCAGCAATGTGGAAAGCTTTGACGTTTATGTTACCTTTAGTCCCAATACAAAGAACCAGGCACTGTGGCTCAGTAGTCTTCCGAGCTTCTACTTAAAAATTTATGAGATCCATAATTGTGGTCAATCAGAATTAAAAACATGCTTGATTTTTATCATGTGTGTTTCTGTTGTGCAGCTAGAGAGCCCAGTTACAAAAGTACCTGTCAAAAGCAAGAGACCAATCAAAGTAGATTGAGAGTACCACCTTTCCTAGCACTTCTGCAGGGCTTCTACTGGTGAAACCTTAATCCTGCTAGTCAGCACATATATCCTATTCAATGGTTACTACAGTTGCAAAAAAAAAAAAAAAAAAAAAAAACACGCCACTTTTATCTCCAGCATTTTGAACTTTTCCATAAATTTTATTAGCAGTCAAAAGCCAAGCACAAATTACTTCAGAAACAGGCAATAAAAGACAACAAACTAATCGTCAAATTCATTAGGCTCTTTGTAACAAAACCAGATCACCCATCTGAGCAATAAATTCCCAGGTCTTAAACTTAATTGCAACATCACGCTGTGACTAAAGCAAACCTTGGCTCAGACACTGGAACTGTTCAGACCGAGCTCATCAAGTCGCCACAACAAGTGGAAATTATTACTTCTGGTGAGCAAGGGCCTCTGGCAAACAATTATGCATGTTTTTAAATGGCATTTTAATTATTTAAATTATATTCAAATGCATTTTTAATGAATCTGACATCTGGTAGGTGACATGTAGGCATATAAGCTCTAAAGAGATTGCTTTTATTTGTCTGGATTTGGTAAACTCAGGTTACATGGCTTTATAGGTATCCTTCACCCAAAATGTCTATGAGACTTAGAAGCTTAGGTCTTACAGCAAATCAAGGGAAATTAGACTCCCAAGTCACTGTGTAGCTGTTGGTTTGATTTTGTTGTTTGTTTTGCTTTGGTTTTGTTTTGTTTTTATTTCATTTAGATGACTTGCAAAATTGCAAGATTTCAAAACCAGTTTGCAGTTTAATCTCTCCAAACAGGCCATAGAGACATAGTCTGACTAATTCCTTGATAAGGGCATGATACAGTTCAGCAAAGCAGTTCAGTTCACAAGGGCTGTCTATGAATTATGATACTTTATTCAAGTTTGCAATCCCTTCTGCTTGAGAAAGAGGGCAAGAATTATCTGCAGCTCCCCTGTGAGATATTAATTTAAATCAAAGTAGTAGTGATTTCATAGGTGGATTTAAATGAGTATGAAACTTTAAATTCATTTTCATCTTGTTTTTTATTTGTTGTTTTTACTTATTTTATAAAGAAAAAAAATGGTTGTTTAAACATCAGCATATCTGACTAGCAGCTAAATGTGGTCTGTGCAATAAATATGGTCCTTCTTTTCATTACATAGGAAGATTCCCAATCTTAATACATGTTTATGCAGGCAATTCTATAGATTTCCCTGTATTTACTCATACCCCTGATTTGTATTCATTTTTGTTCATGAAATAAAAGCTTTCATTTCAACTTCCAACAGCTTTCCCTGCTTTGACCAAGCCAATCATTGAAATAAGTTATCTGAATACATTGAAAAGCATTTTCCCTCTGAATGTGCAGAAAAGGCTGGTGCTGGCACCTGGACAGACTGTTATGGGTGTTTAGCTACCCAGGCCCTTTGGCATAAATACTGTTTTGTATCAAAAAGTCATCTCTTGGTAGCTGATAGTAAGTGTAAGACTTAACATAGCTTATCATCATTTCAGGATTAATTTCCATATGGTTTATTCCTTCTAAAAATCTTTGAAAGCTAATGTGGCTTTGTTCTCTGTGTATTATTTTAGTATGCTTAGCTTTTAGTGAATCTAATTACCAGGAATCTATCCCAGTAGCAAGCAATGTACCCTCTGCTTATCTCCTCAGCACTGCTGCACCTCACCACACCCCCCAATCAGAGCCAGAATTTCAGATGCTATAGCTGGCACGGGCTCAGGTATTGCTGTAGGAACTGTTGCCAAGTAGCAAATATTGTAGCAGACCCTAAACTATACCTGTTTATGCCAAATTAATGCTTAGGAAGAACTGCAAGGAGAGGAATGTCATTGGATCCCTGTGCTCTTCCTTCTGCAGAAAGCTGCAGCTTCAGCCGTGAAGAGAAAGCAGCCTGTAATCCCGTCCATTATGTGTGAAAGCTAATCTCAATATTTATGAGTTATAAATAGAAAATACCCAGCACCTCTTTGTATCTGCCAAGCAAATACTATAAATCAGAACCACCTCTGGGGACCCAGTGGTACTATAGCAGAAACAAAGCTAGTTTTGTACAATTAGACATTTATTTTAAATATTGCATTGAAATTCAAAAGGCTGGTTGGATGTCTTAGAAAATAATTGAAAAATTAAAAGTTGTTTAGAGACCAGCTCTTTGAAGACAGAGTGAATGCTCATGAATTATGCAGAGCATTCAGTTTAATAACTTCGTTAAAACATAAGAAACCTTAAAAGCTAGCTAACACAAATGCAATATTACGGGAAGAGAAATATACCATTAGCACCATGGTCTTGCTATAAGCTATATTGTAAACATAACTCAGTGAATATTAAGGGAAAAGAAAACAGCCGCATTAAAAGACAAGAGTAAAAATAAACAACAAACACCACCACAACAGCTGCAACTAGCCTAATCCTGAAGAATCCAACAGAGAACAGTACCAACAAATATTTTAAGATTTCTACTTACTCCGAGGATTTCTACATCATCCCATATCTCAGTATATCTACTGTAATGCACTGGCAGAAGTTCCAACAGTAGATGGCTGCAGCAATGCATCTCTCTAGCACTCACAAAACCATCTTGCAGCATCACAGTAAATTCACCATGGGCTCCTTACAGTGGTGATGGGATCAGCCACCAAATCCCCATCATGCGAAATTTTTTTTCTCCTACCTGGGAGAATATTCCTGTTGATGACATCTTCCCTAAGACTGGGCAGTGGAGGTGGAGGGGCTCATCTGAAATGGCACTCTTTCAAGGGATAAATATGGTCTTAGGGAGCTGTTTCTTCTAATCCAAACTCAAGCCTTAGACATCAAACCACCTTCTTCCTCAAGTTAAAAGCTGAAGAAGGCAATTCCAAAATCAAAGTGTATTCCAAATTACAGTATATTCATCATAGAAGCCGTGTTAAAGGATACATAAACTCTCATATAATAAACTCTCATACATAAACTCTCATCAGTGTTTATAAATACATAAAGGGTGGGTGTCACGAGGATGGAGCCAGGCTCTTCTCGGTGACAACCAACAGTAAGACAAGGGGTAATGGGTTCAAGCTGGAACACAAGAGGTTCCACTTAAATTTGAGAAGAAACTTCTTCTCAGTGAGGGTGACGGAACACTGGAACAGGCTGCCCAGGGAGGTTGTGGAGTCTTCTTCTCTGGAGACATTCAAAACCTGCCTGGACGCCTTCCTGTGTAACCTCACCTAGGTGTTCCTGCCCTGGCAGGAGGATTGGACTAGATGATCTTTCGAGGTCCCTTCCAATCCCTAACATTCTGTGATTCTGTGATATTCCAGGGCATTTTAGAGAGTCTTATGAAGAAGCTGTCAGGTAATTGTCAATTTCGGAGTGAGTACACAATTTCCACTGAATAATATGTTACAGGCTATTGCACACAATAATATATTGCACTAGATGAACCATCAAATATGACGATTCCTACAAAGAAGCAGAGTCAAATTGTTCTGCTCTTTTTTTTCCTTCCTGTGCTGAAACTGAGGGGGAAAAAGCGATTGTGCCTGTTGATTACCAGTGAAGTTGTACAAAGCCTTTAGGCATTGCACTGAGAAACCTTAGGACAAACACTGTGCCAAAAAAGCACCTCAGCTCAGGAGGTGTTTGAACAGCTTCTTGATTTGAGAAAGGAAAGAAACCTTACAGTATGTGTACATCTCCTTACTCGTGCACACCGACCAAAGGTACAGGAGATCAGCATCCAGCTGTGTGGACTTTGCCAGCCAATAGTCATAATTTTCTGGCATTGCTGTTGATTTTTTTCCCTTACCCTCCCTTCCCCAAAACAGAGAGCAGGAAGACTTCTTATTCCTTTATTTGAATAGCCACTTCTAAATAATGCATTTTGTATGTGTTTGCATGCGTGCTGCTGCTTGATTAAATTAAAGTATGTTTTTATTTGTTTCTGCAGTCCCAAAGCAAGTGTGAAGATATGTGTGTTAATTACTTATATGAAAATGAGATAGTTAATACTTTAGGTTTTCAAGCTCTCCAAGAATTTCATAGCAATGTGAATGGCTGTAAAATGTATGTAGAAATACTGTAGATAGGTCCTGGTGTCCTTAGGGAAATTAGTCAGTTCTCTTACAAGTAAATTTAATTTATTTTTGCTCTCTGAAAATTGCAGTCTATGTCTTTTCATTTAATGGCTTTGAAGAAAAAAAATAAAATATGAACTCAAAAAGAAAATCTCTTTTTTCATCTCTATAAATACAGTTAAATCAGTGCTTAAATGTCCACAGAAAGTGAGGAAAGTATAGTTGAGGGTTATTTCCTTTTCAGGACTGTATGAAGTAGTACAGGTTTTCAAGACAGCATGACGAGCATTTTATTAGTGCTGTTAACATGGCTGAGGTTTGAAGAAGTTTGTCGGACTTTCTGAAGAAAGAGAAGCAACTTTAAATTCAAGATTTTACATTACTTTAAATCCCACATGCATTTTGTTTGTTTAATCCCATGTGGGCAAGGAAGATTATTAGTTTCTGCTAGATCTTTATGTGATTACTTCTTATAGGCCTTCTGACTGTTTCCATTGTGTAACTCCTTTGTGTGCACATCTCAACAGAAAGAAATATATCACAAATTAGACCCTCATTCCTGATTTTGAATCATCCCTGAAGAGAGCAGGGGTTGTATAGCGAGGAGGGAACTGCACGTCTCCTCTAGTACACTGAACTGAAAATAGGTCTGTGACAACGGAGAAAATGTATACCTTAGTGTAAGAAGAGGTAGGAAAATGGGTGTTTCCAGTTCTTTGTTGGTATCATTACTTTGCGCCTATGCTTTATGGGTGATAGTTATTCAAATCGGTTCACACGTTTGGCCACTGAAGCTCTCCACTGGCAGGTGTGAGATGCTTATCATTCAACAGAAATGGGAAAGAAGTTTTCCCTTTGCCAATTCCAAAATTTATTTTCCAAAACTTTTCTAACTGAAGGCGGAAGTCCTGTCCTCTCTTCTATGGATGCAGTTCTCCAAAAAGGTCCCATTGCCTTTCTTGAGGTAACAGAAAAGAAATATAACCTAGTTGCTGATTGAGACTGAGGTGCCAACATTGGGTTATTCCCATTGTGCCTATGAATCTCACTGGAATTGTCTTTCCAAATATTTTATCCCTCACTTTACTTCCATGACCCCATCTATGAGGCAGAAAAGCCAACATTTGGGCCCTGTTTCTTCCCCCAGCACAGGCCATGCTGCCTTAGAGCCTCCTTGTTCTAGTTGAATCAGTCGCAGGTGGGCGAGGGGGTTGATTAGCTGCAAATTACTTGCTGGCAAGGTGGAAAAGTTGCAGAAATGCAGCTTTTTCCCTGTGTATGTGTCACTTCTGTGAAACTTTCAGATGTACGGGAAGACAAGGCTGGGTATGAGTGTACTCATACGATGTCCCTACATAAGCAACACCTTTATTTAGATATTTAGTTTATTTAGAACAGCTAAGGTGCTAAGCAATTGTTTTACAAAGCTGAAGAAAAGAGAGGAATCTGGTCTTTCTTTTTCTCCCTTAACAATATGATTGGTTTTAAACTAATAACTGTGGGGGGTTTTCCTCCATTATACCAATCTTATTGATAAGATGGTACCAGATGTGTTTCTCTCAACTGATGCATCGATCACCAACATAATGCAATAGTACAACTGCTAATACGGAGGGAACATCTCCTGACATTTTAGGGTTGCTAGTGTAGTGGCTCTAGTCCATAGGAGAAGATTAAGTTTTTCTTCCTCTTGTGTTCATTAAGCTTTTTTTCTGTCTTGTTGATGAATATGCTATTGCTCCTTCCCCCCATGAATTCCTTTTGTTTCTGCTGAGCTGTCTTCAAGTTTACAAATAGCAACATTTTTCGCTCTCTTTAAATCAAAGTAATTTATGTGCAGGGGTTTCTTGCTGCATCCCATCACATTATATATTAATGTAATAATTACCGAATAGTAAAAGATATCTCTCATTAAGAAAAGACACAAAGCACAGATCACATAGCATCTGTCCAGTATATGTGCCAACAGACAAACTTCTTTATTTGACTGCAAAATTCAAATGTTATGTAACACAATTGACCAATGTGCAATGGGTAACATTTAGAGCTTTTCTTGCAAAACATACCTGAAAGGAAATCTGTCATAAAGAATCCCACCCACTGCAAAGCTCAGCTGTTTTCTACTTTTTCTTGTGAAAGCAGAAAGGATTTGTAAACTCTGTGTTGTGAGCTTTATTACAGCATCATCTCTCTCAGATTTGAGTTTGTCGAAAACCAAATAAAGATACCGATATACATTCTAAAACTGTGCATGATCTAATAGTAGGCAGAACCAAATTCTAATTCTTGTCCTGTAAGTAGTGGCACATGAGGATTTGGGGATCCAAATGTAATCTCTGCAGCTCAGCAGCCTCTCTGTAGGAATTGCTTCAGGTCAGAGAAGTAAAGGGTTCTGTTTAATCTCGGCTATCAAGCCAAATTCATGGGACCTCTTTCTCATCAGATTCCCAGTGGCATCACAGAACATTTACATACACAGGTCTGCAGGTTAAATCTACCTTTCCAGTGAAGAGAATATGATAATTTCCTGATTGAGCCCTAGTGAGAAAGCATCTTAAATTCTGTTTGAGCCTCTCCAGAAATCTTTGCAGTACAGCTGTCTCCAGGGCCAGTCACATTACAACATCGTTGTGAGGGGATGTGTTCCTGCAGCAAGTTCCAGGAAGCTGAGTTGAAGTGCTCAGCTATATCGGTTGCTTCCCATCAGCAAACCATCACATGCTTGTCAACATCTGAGGGATGCTAAAAGTGGCAATTATGAGAGCATGCAACATAACGGGTTTTTTAAGTTCAGGAGCCCTGGCTATGTGGGATGTGAAGAAATGCTTATGTAAGGATGTGAGAGCATCAGCAAGTCTTGTGCTGCAAATTGTTTCAGCTGGTTGGGAGCTAAGTTAATTCAGGCTGCTCCCTCGTGGATAAAAAATAGAGGGGGCAATGTTTAATTAAAAAGAAGTGCATGGTACATTACAAATAAGGTATTTGTGATCAGGATCTGGAAAGCTGTGGGAGCAAAGGTATTTCTGGGAGAGATTTTTCTGCTCTTGTCATTCAAAGTCAATTCCACTGGCACTAAGCAAGCTTAAAGGGTATCGGACCAAACTCCTTCCTGGATGGTGGAAGTCAGGGACTGGCTCAGCCATTCCTGGAGACTATAAGTAGTGCCCCATTGCTCAGAAACATCTACTTCAGGAAGTTACTGTCTGGCTTCTGGTCGGGAAACAACCACTTGACAAGAACAATCTTTCCATCTGCTCAGTCAGTATGTCTGGTAGTCCCTGCAGGAGCGCGAGTGATTTCCTAAATTGATTGAGTCCTTTGACCTGAATTAGTTAAGAAATAGACTCAAGTATGAGAGAGATGTTGCTTTTGTCTAATCTGGGTGTGGATTGTGTCTTTTTGCTCAATGTCTGAATTCTTCTCACAACAAAACGGAGTAGTGTAAGAGAATCCACACCAAAGCATAGACAATCATTTGTTTATAAATGAAATTATTCAGACAACCACATCTTCCATAGACACCAGTGCACACTTTCCTTTGTGTAACTATAATAATATGTCTACAGTATGATATACTAATTGCTGCAGTGTCTAGGTATTATGGTCCTCAGCTTCAGGTTCCATGAGGCAGCAGGGGGTACAGACCTGACAGCTTTTCAGCATTAAGGTGGGTTTTGCTCTGATGAAATGTTCCATTGCATTAAGAGTTGGCAAAAGCCCAAGGCCACGAGTAGTCCTCCAGTAAGCTAAAATATAGTTCTGTGAGCCATGAAATTATAAGGCATGATTTCCTTTAAATGTCAGAGTGTGACTAGTTATTCTGATGTCTAATAAAATATGTGCTTCAATTGAGACTTTTTTTTCCCACAGTTTGAACATCCATAATATCTCTTTCACATGTGTATTTTCTGGTGTGTAATAAGAGGTGAGACCATGTTGCAGCTTTCACCTCATATAGGGATACTTAGTAGGCTCTCTCTATCCCAGCTTCTTGCCTACTTTCACAAAGCTTGTAGGAATTTAATATCCTTGAGAGGCCTGCAATCCTGTCAAGTTTGATTGACACTGACCAATACACTAAAAAGGTATGGAAAGGAGGCAGTCAGTCACCTGGCTGGTACTTGCACACAAATAAGGCAGAATGATTACCTACACGGTGTTTCCTTGGAAACCCATACTAAAAAAAAAAAAACAACGTACTTTGTTTTATTGAAAATCCAGTGACAAACATGCTTTGATGATTCATATATAAATCTTTTCTCATTTTCTTGTTGTATGGTTTGTTTTTGCCTTCTTTCTGATCTCTGGGAAAAGCAAATGAATACCTTTTTTTAATCTAGATAGCCACTCCAATTCATTCCATTAATTCCTCCCTAGTTTTAATTGCTTTCCATGCATAGGAGACCCTGAATCTGAATAACCTAAGCCATACCCTGATTTTAGAAAACAGATTTTGGTGCTGTTGGCACCATACTTCAGCAAAGAGTACAGTCCCCAAGCTTTCCATTACTGTGCATTTGCATACAGGTTTGCAGAGCATTCACAGGAGGCGCGCTTTGGCTTTTCTTGTTTACGTGCTGTTTGTTGTATTTTCTCCTTGTTTACAATTCCAGTGTATTTGAATCCTGACAGGTTAAATGGAAGGGAAGACTGGCATCAGCCAGAGCGCTGCTGCCTGACCTATCCAGCATACACAACTTGCTTTTAGGAGAGCCCCATCATTTTTCACTGGCACTTTGAGGTACATTTGGATCTGCTTTGGCATCTGTCCAGCCCTGTGTAGTATCAAGCAGGGGACATCCTGTCTGAGAGAACAGATTGTTATTTCAATTATATTCCTGAAATTGAGTTAAATTTCCATGAAATCTGCTTCAAATGTGAAGAACCCCGGGGGAATGGGTGTTTTTTGTTTGTTTGACTTATATTATAGCAATCAGGCATACTAAAGGAGGTGCATTATATAAGCGCGTGTTCTGAGTGCTGTTTATGTCATGAGTTTGATAACAGGGTGAAGTAAGTAAATTGATAGTACTGCCATGTGTAGACAAAACAAAGTTATTATACTCAGCTTGATGAGAAACGTGGAGGAGCTTGGATTTCTTGTCTAAAAGTTTGTTAATAATGTTGTATTTTAACCGAAGAGAGAAGAGCTCTAAGCTGCTTCTGAATATGATTAATGACAGTTCCTCATTAATGGTGATCAAATTTTATGTCACTGCCCTGGGTTTCTGAAGTATGACACAGTAATTAAACGGTCCTTCAGTATCTTTGGGTCAGACTTGGTTACAAGTGCTGTCTCAGGCCCATTACTAAGCTTACTGGACTGAGAAATGTCTTGCAAGTCAGGATAGTGTCTGGTATATTGAAAAGAATGGTAGCCTTCCTGTAACACACAGCATTACAGTCCATTTCTTGGTAAAAGGACAGATGATGCCATTTTTCCGGCAGAGGTCCAAGCATCCATATGGTACAACAGTGTTCTGTATTAATTCTAGTATCGTTTCATTGAAATATAACATTCTGGTCAAATGCAAAACATTCATGTATTTTTTTACCTTTGTTTTTCTCTGTTAATTTTTATTTATTCTCAGAAGCATAAAAGCCATCTTCTCCATCTGCCAGTTTTATCTTTCCCTGTACACTGAATGTTTATTTTCCTTTTTGTCTCCCAAATTGCATGCATATCTTCAGAAGTGAAAACTGCCTGTAACACACAGAGTTAGATTCTGCCATTCCACAACATACCAATAAGACATGTTTTCAGATTGTCCCACGGATTTCCACCAGATGAAGTTTTTATTTCATCATGTAAAGGGTGATAGAATTGAGACTTTGGATTTCTTTTTAATGCTGTTTTGTTTAAATATCTACGTGGCCACAATTAATAAAGGCTTTGGCTGTTGTTGGGGTAATCTGTGTTGGCTGGATGCTTGTTCTGCTTTCGCAGAAATGAATGCCACCTTTTTGCCTCTAGGAAATGAGGAATGTTGTCTGTGGGTTTTTTTATTTCTTGTCAACAATTTCTATGTGAATTTTATATGGGGATAATAAAATAGTCTGAATAGCACATATTCCTAAATGATCTGCAAGCCATATTAAAGAGAAAAAGCACAGCAATTAAAGCGCGTCTCACAAACTAATCAGAATGAAAGAAATAAGGTATATAAGCAATAGTAAATCACTTAATGACTTAATCAGGTTAGCATGATAAATAAAGATACGCAGCAAGGTGGAAAAAAAAACCCAACATCTAGTTACAGTGAAAAGTATTTGAAAGAAATTGCATGCAACCTGCCAAGAAGGCAAAAATTTGGGGTTCGTAAAAAAAGACACAGGGAGTTGCCATCTGTGCATCACCAAAGACCGGTCAAGGTAACACAGTCACAATCATGATTGTGCCAATGGTCCTAAAACACAAACCACTGTAGAACAGCACAAGCTTTTCAATAGCCACACTAAATCCACATAAAGCTTGCCTTTCCCTCTCCAAAGTCCTGGTAGGCTGAAGCATTAAAATTGGTTCAAATGCATATTTTCAAACTTGACATCAACAGATTTGACAGCATGTGCTGACATCGGACCTCCAGTTCTACTCTGGAAGCTCAAAAGATAACATACAAAAAAATTAAATGCAATGAAGGGCAAGACAAGCCTTACTAAAATGATCAGGAAATACTTCTGCTAACATTTTTATTTCAAATAAGGATAATTCATTAATTTGAACTCCAGTGGATGACAGGAGTTTTTGATTTCTTCCTCTTCCAAGCATAGATAGACCATTGATTTTTCTGTATTTGTGCTCTTGCATATGCAAAACCATGGCATTCAGTTATTCTTATGAGGCAGATGATTTTTAATAGACAAAATGTGTAACCGTATGCAAACAACTTTGCACTTAACTGTGGAAGAAAATTGCTAAGTAAAATGGAGAATTTTACAATATTTTTTAAAAACAGGAGCATAGTGACCACATTTTTAAATTAATTTATCTTGAGATACAGAATTAGAAGTCAGATGGGATTTTTAGTAGTTCTCTGAAAGGTGCTTAGCTATGTATTTTTGAAAATCCCATCACACTTGGGTTTTAAATACATGATAAACTGTATTTTTATCAACTTTTTCTGATTCAGTCAGTCACAGTGACCAAATTTCCACTGAATCAGCAGTTCAAGGCCAAGCCTTGATAAACCAAACAGCAGAAGGTTGGTGTCTCAGTTTTATCAAAAATCTTTTACACAGCTCTGACAGCACAGATAAGCTGTTAATGGTTGGGGTTTTTTTCAATTAATAAGAGGTCTTAAAACAAAACCTTTCTGATACTTGAGGTTTCATAGATATTTTAAGGCTTAAGCTAATGTTTACCTGAGACTCTTAGATGTGCAGTCAACAGGGAGATGGCAGAATGCATGTGAATTTAACCATCTCTCAGGTGACTTGGACAGCCAAATTTGAAAAAGAGCACTCAGAAGAAAAATGTGCATGTTGCACATTCCCTTGAGCTCTTTTGTCCAAAACCTGATTCCTGGATGTCAATGAACCATATAGGGCCGGGTGACAAAAATATTTAAACGAGAGCCTAGACTAGTAAGTACTCTTAACTTGCCCAGGCATCAAAACAAAACCAAAAGAGAAAAAGTTCGACTGCATTTGTCTGAGAAGTACCTCTAGTATTTCTCAGGGAATCTCTAAACATTAGTATGGCTCTGCAAATGCAGTTGCATGAGGCAGTGGAGATATGGGTCACATGGGAACCTGACTAATTTATTAGCAGCTTCTGCTCTGAACCTTTGGAGAAATCTTACTTTCTGGTTCCACTTGTGGGTGGGCTTTAACTCTTAACTTCCTCATATAAAATACTTGTATGATCCCAGCAAAGTAAGATCTCATAAACTAGAGACCTTCATCTGTCCTCATCCGCCTGAGCGTCCTTACCAGTGGTTTGCAAAGTCAAGACGTTTCCTACCAGACATCCTTCTTGTCCCGGGAGCCTTTATTTTTCATTTACTTGTGTTGAGATTTGAGAAAGGGGTTTAATTGCCCAACCACCAGCTGAGACTATACCCTGGTGGATGGGAAATGCTCAGAGGAGGTGGAGGATTAAATTCCCTCATGTTGAGCAGGAACAGGACCAGGGTTCCTGATTCCCTGGTGCATGTTCTCACAAAAACTCCGTTTTCAGAATGACCTTCTCTTTTTGCAGAGGCAGGTACATTTTTTTCTCTTTTCCCAAACTCGCAAAGGCTGTGCTTTGTACAGACCTTAGTTGCAACCCCTCTGTCTCTGTGCTGAGCAAGAGCTGAGCCCAACAGGGTGCAACCCAAAGGGATTGGAAGCGTGCAGTTTTCCGTGTCCTAAATGTTTAGGAAGGTGAGGGTATTTCTGCATGTTGGGTAACCAAATGAACATGATCTGTGAAAGGTGCGGTGGTGGGATGTTGGACACTTAGGAAAACATTAGTATTTTTCCAGAAAACTGACAGCTATGTCCTCTCACATGCACATATAAGGTCTTTTTACATTTACTGGTTTTGGTACCGGAGATGTACCAATATCGTTCTGTGTGCACCTAAATGCTACTTTGAACCTTAAGGGTAAATATTGTTCCCAGGTTTGCTAGTAACTTCTTGTTTGACCATGTGTAAAGGTATTTGGCTAAATTTGACCTTGGAGAGTGTTTCTTCATGCCTTTGTTTGCACTCATATCATCTTCAGGGTGGGACAGGAGTGATTATCGTATAGAAGCAATGTCCAACTGAAAAGGAGTCTCTGAGTGCTTCTGTGGCAGTAATAATAGTAAGTCCCAAAAGCCACGTAGCAGAATTTTAAATATTCTTCTTCCTTGCCATCACCTGAACATGAATCAGGAATATAATGGATGAAGAAATGGTAAGCACTCCTTATGCAATGCATAGAGTTGGGTATTTTCTCAGGCGGGTTAACTTGTTTACATGGAACACAAGCCTGAGAACTGTTAGAACAACGCAGTTTGAAAACTCACAGCTGCAAATGTACTCTGCATTTTTTTTTGTATTCACAGAAATCGCGGCGCACAATTCTCTGGTTCAAATTTGTAACAGTTTTTTTTTCAACTTATCTATGTATTCAGTCACACTGACTGAATGTAGGAGCATCTGTAGATTTCAAAGCAAATTTTGGTACAGCTGTAGCTGAAACTGTCCCCAGTTCCCATTGAATCAGATAATTCTTATCAGATATCCTTGAAGATGATAAGAGGATCAATGCTGTCAGCAAGCGCAAAGCAGCACAAAAATACAGTTTGGTGAAAAGCAACTTCATTGTAATGCAAAAACCATCTCAGCACCCCAGCCATTCTGGGAGTGTGTGTGCAAGAGTTTGAGTGATTTGAATGCAGGATTCTTGATACCATAATTTCAGCCACGCATGAGAACTGAAATGATTACTTGTCCCTGTAGGGTAACTGGACGTGCTCATCATGCAGGTCTTTGTAGAGATAATGTATACACCTGTTTGGAAGATTTAATAGTTGTGGTTGAAATACCAGGTCTGAAGCTCAAGGGTTAGGAGGGATGGTTAAGCTTTAAAATCACTTGGAGGCAGCCGATT
Organism: Caloenas nicobarica; assembly: GCF_036013445.1. Lineage (NCBI taxonomy): Eukaryota > Metazoa > Chordata > Aves > Columbiformes > Columbidae > Caloenas > Caloenas nicobarica. Next base: position 54,454,541 of record NC_088245.1, on the reverse strand, counting down.
TTAAGTTGCCATGGCAAAGGATTTTCAGACAATGAGAAGCTTTTACATTAATATCTTTGTAAGCCTTGTTGTGATCGAATTGTCTCTGTGAAGAGCAGTCTCTTTCTTGCTCCTGCTGACACACACACTGATAAAATCATAAAGTAATTATATAGTGCTATAATGATTTTTGGGTTTCTTCTCAGAGGGATTTGCCATTGGTTTGGAGATTCTGTCTCTGGTAGGTTTTTATAATAGGCAACTGTATTATTCAACATCTTGTTATTGAAAAATTATCAAGATACCCCCTATGTTTGCAAAAAATGCCATTGTATGGAAATGGCAGTGATTTTCAATCGTGTTAGTCTATTAGTTTTGAACAACAGCTGAATAAAATGAAAAATAATCTTCTCTTTGCCTTTTTTTTTTTTTGCTTTGTGGCTATCATGGCTTAAGATTTTTGCAGCATATATTTTGCAATTAGGTTCTATGTTCCTCCATCTTCCTACTCAGTAGGCAAAATACAGGTCTGTAAAAGTGTCTCCCATCGAAGACTAGGCTGAGATAAAAAATTTTTTTTATTGGTAAGGGGAAAATTTGTGGAGAATTTTGCAGGGATTTATTCCGTTACCCTTTTGGGGGAGGGGAAGGTGTCATATCCATTCTTTTCAGGACAGGTTGGAGTTGTCCTGGTTGTTGGTGGTTGAGGTGAAGGTTGCTCCTAACTATTTGGGGCAGAACCAGAGCCACTTTCAGCGTTTAGCCGGCTATGGTTGGTCGCTCTTGTGCACATTGAATCTGAACACCGACAGGACTGAAGGCCAGTTTTATTATTGCTGTTTATCTTTGCCAGCTGCCCAGAAGCTGACAGCTGATGCAAGTGGGACCGATAGCACATTCTGTATGTCGGGAGCTGGGAACAAGTAATACCTGTGCCCGTTCGCTGCCACCTCCCAGAGGCTGCCTGCGGTCCTGGATGTTTCAGAGAGAAGTTTTCTGAGACGCCACTTTTCTTTCTGGCTGCAGAAACAGGGTGCAAAAGGGGAAATTTTCAGGCCAAGGAAGGGCTTTGGGGAAAGCAGCACTGAATCTCTAGCAGCACCGAATCTCTGACATTCATACCCAGTGGTGCTTTGTCATATTGAAATGTAATAGGCTTCAGGACATAAAGTGAGGTGTATTTGTTCTGACACACTTTTAATTAAGGTTTTTATCAAATTCTTTTAAATTTAATTTTCGCTTGACATAGACCATTCCTTGTTTGGGATTCTGCAGGTCTGAAAAGCTTTCAGATGGGGTTTTAATTGGAAGTTTTTCAATGTAATTATTAGTTGTGTATTACATGGGAATGAAGCTGATTCTTTTAAGTTAGCACAGTATAAACACTTCATACACTCAGCTGCTATGCTAATGCCACAGGACTGGGATCCGCATTACAATACATCATCTCCACTGTCTGTAGTGCAACACAGACAGGCTATTTACTCAGTTTAGCGACAGCAGCAGCACACAAGTAATTGGGACCTGACAATTCTCTATGGGTGTCATTAATTTGGTGCTAGATTTTAGTCATGGGAGGTACCCCAATGCCATAACAATGTACAAGCATATCTAAGCATAAACAGATTGATTGGATTACATAAATGGATTGATCGTACTAATCTCAAATCCATATATTTTTTGATGCGTGTTATTAGTTATGTGAAAGCGTGGAGCAAACTGATGCACATGTATGGAAAAGAATACTTTGGGCAGCAGTACAAGCTGTTAGTTGTTAACCCTTTGAAATCAGTCAAAACATTTAAGCTGAGTAAAATGAATAATATAGGAAAGCTTTAGAGATAACTGAAATTGTTCACAAGATTAATGATGTATTTCAAGTTCCCCAAAATAAAATAGTCCAAAGTTACAAAAAATGACACAACTATGTTGAGAGAAAATTTAGTAATAAAGGGGGGCGGGGGAGAAGGGGGAAGGAAAAAAAAAAGATATTAAGTTAAGGATCTTGAATAGTGGGTGGGGATAAGTTCATTTTATGTAACAAGATAATTTAGAAAGTGAAATACAAAAATAGATGGGAAACTAAGAAATAACCGCATTGCAGCTTTCGCATATTCTCACCTCTTCCAAAAAGCTTGAAGTCTGTAATTTAAAGCAGCAATGAGGAACTATTCACTTGGTATGGGAGCACAGCGGGGCTTAAATTCTCCAATCTTTCTCCCATCCTGCAACTGAAAATATGCTCACCACACGACCAAAGAGCTGGTATCCATCCCCTTCCTATCTGTTCGCAAGCTGTGGACAGAAAACCTTGTGGTCACAGGATGAATGCGGTTGTAGTCAGGCAATAAGAGGAGCTTTGTAAGGCCACAGGAAAACTAATAACAAGAAGGATGGTGGGCAGCTCCTGCAGCCCTTGCCCCACTCCCCTCCTGGAGGACACATAGAGAAGACCTTGCAGTCCAGGCTGTTGAGCCATGGATTTCCTGAAGGGTTCAATCCAGACACTCCCCAAACTGCAGAATGGCTTTCTAGCTCTCTGTTTTATTTTTATTCTGCAAAGCCTTATTCCTGTCTAAAGCCCTTAACTGGTTTGAGCTGGAAGCACTGGTGCTGCTATTGATCTGAGTATGCAAGATGGCCATTTTTTTTGGGAGAGGGAGTCCTTCGCCTTAGGGTAAGTTGAGATTTAAAATAACTATATCCCTTTAAGAGTAGGCTGTGCCACTACTTTTTGAAATCGTGCAAACTGGGTTTGCATTTTCCAGATAAATCGGTTGCAGTCCTGTCTCTTTGCTATAGAAAAGCAAGAGCAATTTCTGTTGAATTGATTCTCCAAGTTAGGAAGCGATGAATCACCCGGGAGTGGGAAAGGGCATCAGCCAAACAGGCACCTAGCCAAATGACTAGAAAACATTTTTCAAAAAGTTTTCAGTTGGCCAAATGTCACTGAATCATGCTAGATATATCTAAGGAAATTTGCACTGCCAGGACAGTGTTCTGGTCCGTCATGGGTACCTGAGAATACATATAACTTCATGTAGCTAATAGGAACAATATTGTGAAGCTGATAATTTCATTATTTAAATGATTAATCATGTAATGTGTTAAGACTTTTTGGAAAATGTACATAGCTGCATACCTGTTGTTGTTGTAATCATAATGGAAGTAAACATAAAAGAGTATGGTAGAAAAATAATGCTAGAAGAACTGCAACTGGAATTCATAGTTATGACAAATGAAGACATGAGCAGAAACGTGGGTTCCACTTTGTTATGCTCAGTGCTTTGGTCAATAATCTATAGTGTACAGCTATTTATGTAGTAAATAAAAACCTGCAAAAACTGCTTTTCTATTACTATGCAAATCCCTTGGGTGGGAGTAATGCAGGAGTGGTGCTGAACAGGTGTCATCCTCCCTCACTCCCACACTGTTTCCAAAGCAGAATAATTTGTAGTTCCTATAACCAAGACATCCTGGAAGAAATGAATAAACATTCCCTCTATACAATATTGAATCAGCATTCTGCATCATATACAGCCAGTCCTATAAGGTTTATGGGATAAATATATGTATTTATGCATGTTTATGGGAAAACTCTATGTATACATACAAGTTAATATACATAGATGCAGAGTTTTGTCAAGGATTGACAGTATTTCAGCATAACAACTGGAAACATCTGACTTAGGATTAAAAAAATGAAGACTATGACTATATTACCAGAGCACTATAAGACATATATGAGATTTGTGTCATGCTTTATGTTCAGAAATCCAAAGTATGTCACTGCTCCATGGATGCTTGGGGCTCGTAAGTTGTACCATCATCCAGCATCAAAAAAAACAGTTCCAAATGGTTGCCCCTTGCGTGCTAAACAACAGGATGGGGTTGGAGGGAGTGAAAACAAAACTGCTCCATAGCTCAGTGTATTATTACGTTTATACTGGAAACCTACTGTATTTCTCTGAGCAATGGTAACTTGCACCTGACAGAAACTTGCACTGTGACTGATTTTAGGTATTTATAGGGATACTAAGAAAACCATTGCTTATTGCCAAAGCAATTGCAGATGCTTTCTCATCTATTTTGGCTAGGTGGCATGCTTTGTGAAAATTTGTGCAAACCATTTTTGTAATGCTTTTTGCATGTTTTCCTCCTTTTCTTATTTTTATGGCTTCACCAATAATGATGCCAGTTTATACACAATCAGTTGTTTTAGATGAAGACTATTTTTATAACTTTACCTTGTGAATGAAAGAATAAACCAAAATTTTTACATAAAAATACTTTTATTTTGAAGACTTGAAGAACTTTATATCTACCTTTTATAGTGCTAGTTCAATGTACCCCACTATACAGTATCATCACAGAATTGGAAGAGTGACAAATACCTTTATCGTGTTTATTCTGTTTTCATGGCATGTGTGAAAGAAATGTGTTACTTTTTATCTCATACACTTAAATGACATTCTCCTGACTTATGCAGGCAATATTTGTATTATTTTGTTTCTATAAAGAGAGTTCAATACCAAAATTCTGAAATATTGTTTGGCTGTTCTCCTTTAACAACCGATTCTTATCTTCAAAGAGTGATTTATGAACAGTTTGAAATATAAATATCGCATGCCCAACTTGGATTAAGCTAAGCATAAGTCTGAGAGCTGCTAATGAATGCCTTTGCTCAAGAATGCAAAATAAAAGCATCTTGTCTTCCTCATACCAAAAAAAAAAAAAATCTGCAATGCAATAGTAGTTGACATTATCCTGACAATTCAGCCTATAATTCTTCAATACAGCAATCATGTTGTTACTGTTTATTTGTGCACAGTAGTCTTGGTCATGGATCAGGCTTCAAGTCGGTTAGACTGTGTAAAGAGACAGTTTATGATGGTAAACTAGCAGTGTTGTGAATACTAGCCTCCAGCTGTGAGTAAATTCTGACTTTTATGTCATGTGAATATTGCTGTGCTAGTTCAAGTATCAATCAGATGTAAAAAGACAGTATGAATTTTCAGGTTTGGTTTAAAGGAAGAGGATTGCTTACCTCAAATTTGTTCTCTCTACCTACCTGTTTCACTTGTGGTGGAGCGTTGCTAATTACTAGATTTTATTTATTCCACCACTGAGGAAGAAATTGCATATTGATGAATGTTTTCTAAGAAATTATCTAAACTGATATTCCAATTGTAGCTTTTGAGGTATACACATATAACATGTATAGTTTTAGGCTATACCGTATTGCTGGCTGTTTGGGGCCGGGTTATCTGTTACTCTGTACATGCGCAGACAATGAAACTTATTAAAAGACACCTAATGAAAAAGACATTTCTGTATATGAATGACTAATGCTAAAATACATGCAATCTCTTTCTAAAATTGTGTTGATCTCAAAATGAGCCACCAAGCCAATTTCCGAACATCAATTAGAACAGAGCATTGTTTCAGCTAATCATATGCTGCAAAAGAAGAATCTTGGAAACAAGGGAAAAGCAGTTTTTCTAGCCCTATGTAAGGAAAACTTGAGAGCTTGGTGCTAGTAATTTTAAAAAGGGGAAAAAATATAAAAAGGCAAGATCCGTGGGTCATTAGTTCTAACATGTGTATCAACAAGACAGCCAACAGCTAAAATGGGCTCTTTTCATTATTTTCTATACATTGGTAAGATTTCCAAGAGAAGAGAAAGTCTTCCTCTTTTAGAATTATTGCAGTCTTAACCTCAGAGTATTGAGAATAACTATTTCATATTATTACGTGATTAAGAGAAATGAGATTAGGAAATAGCTGGAGATTCTTTTTGTTCAGGCTGCTCTGCTTGTTGCGCGAAGCAGACCCCAGACTGCCTCCCTGGGAGTGCAAAATATGTTAGAAAATGGAAGGCAAGAACCTGAGCCTATGTACGGCAGGTATCTCGAGTTTGGAGCAAGGCAACTGAACAACTGAGATGACAAGAGCCTTTGGACTAATGTGCTCTGGCGTTGAGAACCCTCATGAACTAACAAGTATTTTAAACGTTGCAAAAATATTGTCGTACTCTGCCCCACTTAAGTATTTTAAATGGCCACAGAATCATAGAATAGTTTGGGTTGGAAGGGACCTTCAAAGGTCATGTAGTCCAACCCCCCTGCAATGAGCAGGGACATTTTCAACTAGATCAGGTTGATCAGAGCACCGTCCAGCCTGGCCTTGAATGTTTCCAGGGATGGGACATCTACCACCTCTCTGGGCAACCTGAGCCAGTGTTTCACCACTATGAAAATGCTCATTTTGCTGTAACCAAATACTGTGGGAGTGTAGAAAACAACCACTAGTATTTTTCCCTTGTTTCTGCTAAAAGCAAGGGCTCTTTTGAATAGTATGATAAACTTCCATTTCAACATCTGTAAGTACTGAAATTGAAGAGAGGTGAACAATGTTCATAGAACTTAGTCATATGAGCATTATTTCTGATAGATTGTGCTAAGAAAATCAGGTCATTATGAAATCCAGTCAGTAACATATTAGCAGATTCCTTTACAAAATGCAAGATGCCGTAAAATTTCAAAAAAATACCTACAATAGTAAAAACATAGGCAGAGTGCCTTTCTCTCTGCACAGTGTGCCTTTGCAGTATATCTTACATAGTGAAAGAGATATATATCTGTAGTTTGTATCCTTTTGGATTTAGACTTAAGCAGCCTTATTATGGACTTGAAGCTGATGCTGTAAGGGTCTGAAAAGTGTGTGCAGCATCTGTCATGCTTAATAGGACTGAGCAGTAGATTGCGAAAAAGAGGTTACAGTCTCGACAGTAAATGACTTCCCTGGTGCAAGATCAGGTAGGGGGTTTAAATGCCAGCAGGGGACATGGACTATCCACCCTCAAGAGAGAAAGAAAGAAGAAACAAGTTCAAGAATTATTCACATATAAATGAAGACAGTACATTCCTAACATATGTTTTGTTGATTTTTAGATCTGAACAAGACAAATTCTCATGAGGGAAAAAACACAGTTTTCATCTCTCCTTAGTCCTTAAATTGAAGTTCAGATTGCAAGACGGAAAAAACATTATTAGGGAATTGGTTGAGAGATGAGCATGAACCTGATTTTCTAGTTCAACAAAAGACTTGTTCAATCATGTAGCTGTGTGTGAAAGATGGTGCAGGGTGCTACCAGACTGTAAAGGCATGGTTCTATACTCATTCAGCACAGACGTAAATAATTCAGCAAGATGCAGAGTAGTGAGACCAGGCCTAAAAAAAAAAAAAGGTAATCCCATTATTTTGAACAACTGAGTATGTCATGTTGCTTGTTCAGGGGCTGTTACTGATATTTTGAATGTTGGATGGTGTGGTTAGGGTCAACTTTTCAAGTTTTGACAAGTATGCCTTTTCACTTGCTGGTCTTGATATGTCTAGTGGACTTGACTATTGATCGGAATTGAAACAGGCAGACCAATTCAAAAATAAATTAAGATGTCACTAGGGAATTTATCAAAGAGGAAAATACCATTGTTTTTGCTTAGATTAGGAAGCTGAGAGCAGAGAAAATAAACAGGGAACAAAAAAAATAATAGGAAAAAAGATAAAGCATGTCAGAATTATCCTAATGCAGCAGGTAGTTGTTCTAGTCTGGTGGATATACTGTGCTACAATATCTGAAGCAGTGCCCCTGTTGTGATTCATTATCATTATATAGCACTATTGGAATTAATGAAAGACAATCATAAACTGAAGATAGAAATTGTGGTGTTCCTACATGGTTTTATAACTAAGTGGCTAAATAACTATTTTTGTGGAGATAATTCCATTATAAAGAAAACAAAGGTAACCTTTACAGATAAGTCGTTACATAATTTAGTCTGGTAGGGCATTATTGGCCTAATTCTCTGCTTATCTGAACAGATAAAATTTCACCAATGATGACAGTGATGTGCCCATTTATTCTAGCAGGGAGCCGTGCGCAGTTTTAAATTGTCTGATGTCGTCTGACGTGCCTCCTTGTCTCTTTGCTTTGTTAGAATCAGTTGCTCACCATTTTCTCACGGGGGTTGCTTCAAAGGCAGCTTTGGGCACCACAATTGGTTTTGTGGCATGGAGACCAAGCCTGGGATCGGGACCTAGCAGGGTGCTGGCGAGCATCTAAATATGTAACACAATGTGGTCCTTATTCTTCTTTTGCGGGGGAGCGCCACATAATTTTCACCGATCAGCTGTCTTTGTCTATTGAGCACTAGCTGGGGAATTGTGTTTCCATGGCCATAAATGCTATAATTGTGCCTGCCTTTACTTGATGTGTGTCACGCAGAGCTGTTAGTCAAACACGAATCCCACTGGCTCACCTCTTGCGCGCTGCCCGTGCACTTGCTCTGTCTGCAGCAGACTCGGCCAATCCTTATTTCTCAGTTTATCTAAGTTTTTGGATGCAGCATTTTTAACTGCCAGTAAATCCAGTCTGGGGTGCCTTGTTTGTGCAACAGACAGAGTTATATTATCGTGCCAGAGGAGGACTGTCAAACACTGCCTGTGAGAAGGAATTTTTTATTTCCATTGTAGGAGAGAACAGCATGAAAATAATGTTTACAGAAGTGTTCAGGAGATCAAGACAACAGTTTAGAAAAAAGGCTAGTTTTAGGCTCCTCTGAGTTCCTTGGAACTCTTTAAAATTTGTCAGAACTTGACAGTACCAAGGATTCTCCTCCTGGGGGAAACACAGCCAAGAGGATTTTCAAACTTGGCATTTGGGGAGTGTAAACTTCATGTGGAACAGGGAATCAGATCTCCTCCTTCCCAGGGGAGTCCCCTCAACACTAGGTAATTAGCCACTAGAATGTAACCGTGCCCAAATTATTCCACTCTTATAAATAACTAAATATGCATTGGAGAAGAGGCTTTAACCCCTTTCACCAACCCTTCAGGTAAACTTCTTAACCATTAGATTCAATGCTCCTTCCTTCCTCTTCTTTCTGTTTCTCTCGCTCTGGGGGTTTTTTGTAATTAAAGGCCAAACATGTTGTGGCACTCAACTCCATGGCACCTTTAAATGATAAAAAAAAGTTCTAGGTGGAATGATGATGTGAAGACTAGCTAGCTTGTCTCTTGCACTTCTTAAGAAATGTCACATTTGAAACCAATCAACTGATTTTATTGACTGTGCCTGCATATGAATGGGTGCTTCCAGTTGTATTCGATTATCTTTGTCAAGACTTAAATCATGTTTTCACCTAATCCTTTGGAAGACCTATAGAGAACCACAAAGATAGAGAGAACTTTTCCAGTTCCTCTCCTAATTAGTATTTTGAAAAAGTTGTGGCAGTCAACAGGTGAAAGACAGATTTTACCTTCTTTAAACAAAGCTGAGTATATTCAGGACAGTCATTGCACAAAGCTGAATCTGTGGTGACATAAGTAGCTTGTAATAGGTATGAATACTTCTATAAGGTGTTACTTTCTGTAATGTAGCTCAACTATATAATTGCTCTCAATTACTAAATCAATTTTTTGTATTTTGCAGTAGTTGTGTTACTATGCTATTTTCAATTCTTAACGTGAAACAGTGAAAATCAAGTCATTAGTGAATTCTACCACGTAAACTAAAACTTCCAGCATCGATACATGAAGAAATAAAAGACTATATCAATTTCAGAGACACTCATAACTATTAAGAGGTTTTTGAGTTTGCTGGATTTCTTTAAATTCTAACAAAGCACCTCAGAGCAATGGGGATGATTGATAAGGAATAAGAGAGTGATCCCAAGAGATTTCACGTGAAAGCAACTTAAAGACCAAGAATATGAGCTAACAAAGCAGCCTGAAATCCATAAGTCTGGTTCGATGTCTTTCTAAATCATCATCCATAGCTTGGCCAGAAGATACTACCTTGGTGAAGTAACCATCTGGTGAAATAGCGCACGTGTATGCTAAAGATCAGATTGGCTAGTTGCAGTGTTCCTGCTTTCCTTTTACATGTGCAAATAAAATCCAATGAAAAATCAACAACAAGGGAGCTTGTGCACTGAATTCTGGAAGGAAATGTCATGATTCAGGTTGCAGTCATGGGCAACCATCCATGGAAGTCAGCTGTCCTGTGCTATGAATTGAGAAAATAAAATGATGATCTGGATATTTACTGCTCCCTACTTTGAAGTCTGTTTAAGAGATGGATCCAATTTTTTAGAGCACGGCGTAAACAGATGTGAAATAGTTACCTTCTACAGTCAGGACATAAAGAAAAAGGAGAAATGTGGTTAAAGCGATCCAAATCTTTAATTCGTGTTAACAAACCTGGGCAAGGAACCTGGCAATTCAGCATGATAAAATGCAGGGGTCCCACAAGCACTGCACGTCAGGGTGAGGGATACCAGCCTAGCCAGGAATCTTCAGGATAATAGTTAAACTATAGACAGAGGCCTTTTTTTTGCCCCTTATCTCCGTTTGTAAGCAGCGGAGAAGGACAGATTCTTTCCAAGTGCTTCAGAGGAAGAGCGTGACTCAGGTGCTGCTCTCCTCATGACCGTGTGAGACCAGCTGCCCGAGGAGCCACTGGTCATGCACCAACTCGTTGCTCTTCTGTGTCCATCCCTCTTGTGTGACACCCTTCTGTCATGCTTTCCAGAGCCCAAAGTTTGATTTTTTGACAAAACCAAAGCAAAATAAACAGGCACCATCTGAGAATGACGTGGCACAGCTATTTTGCTGTGGAAACTGCAGGGAGGGTTTTGTGTGTCCAGCACTTCAAAACCCTACGTTTGTCTGATTAATCTTATAAATTGCTTTATTTTCTTCTCAGGAGGAAACCTAAATAATAATTGAGAAAGGAGCTTTCTATCACACTTAAAGCTGGGAGAGGGCTATAGGAAGCGTAGCAATAAATCTTTTCCCAGCAGTAAAAACACTGTAACAAAGGCTACAGTAGTTAGAAAAATATTTATCGAAATGGTGAGAATACCTGTGTGGATGAGTTCATGCTGATCTGGTAGCGAGTCAACCAGTACAGTTCTGGTGCTTTCTAATGTCTGTTTTGATGTTTTACCCAGTCCAGTACGTTAGTGATGCCACCATCCTAGTTCCAAGGAGGACACCAACAAGAATTTTCTGAAGAGTTTGTTTTGACTGATTCCGACTCAGTTCTGAAAATTTCCTGGGAGACGTCAGGCAAAACTACTGCTAAAAGGCCTTTCTGACAATGCTTTTAAAGCTTTTATCACTGCATGTCGACAGTGGTTGAAATGGGAACTGAGAGAAGACATAAGGAAAAAGGTCACAAATAGCTCAGTTTTAGAGCCTGCTGTTTGAAGGCAGAGGACAGTAGCGATATTGCCAAACCGAAGTTCTCAAAATTCTTGCTCTTGGCTTAAAAACAAATACATTTTAAGTAGTAATAAATAAATTATTCCTGATTGGAAGCTTTGGATTCTATGCTTTCAGACTTTTATTTCTGGCCATGAGGATTAGAGAGATTATTTTTACTTGAAATGCAAGCTGAGAATCTCTCATCATAACATAATGCTGAGAAACTAAGGCTTTAAGAAATATACTCTGCATCTCAGGGACTGTGATAAAAACACAAGAGTTGGCAGCAGTGAATATTCTTAAAGTTTCCATACGGTAGATTTTGCAGTCTTACTTCTCTAATGAAACTACTTACAGGAGCTGGTTTCTGGCATAAATATCAATGCCGGAGTTCCTCAGGAGGTTATTTCTGGTCAGAACATAGACTGATACCTTAGAATAAGGTCTGGATTTTGATCCATAATGAAAGAGAACACAGATGCAAAGGCAAAGCTAACCCCAGGAATCATAAGCAAGTAGAAAGATTTTAAAAATACATTTATATATATATATATGTGTTACAAATTTGTTTATGAAAGTATAGAATTTGATATGATTGTCTTGCAGAGTTCTTGGCATCTAGTTCGGGGCATTACTCCAGTGTTTCATATCAGCCTTTACCTGTGACTTTCCGGTTTGCGGATGCCACAATGCACTGACATTTACAAGAGGCTGTCAGGAAAAAAGGATTCTGCCTATGTTTTGCTATAAACCTGTAACATTAAGATAAGCCGCATCTTGGATAAAGAGCCTCAGGACAAAACACTAACTTTCACTCTTATTGAAGCAACAATTTTTTAAATTGGTTTTGCCTTCTGATATATATTCTTAAATGAAAGACCTTATCATTTAAGGCAACTAAAACTCTCCCAAAGCAACTCTCATCCTGGTGTATAAAGTGATTTAGAACATCCAAAAACTTTTGAACTATTGTAACAATGTAGTAGGAAATAGATGATTATTTTAAGTGCCCCCAATAATTTTTTTTCTTAAAATGTGTTAGGTTTCTGGATAATAATAACAACCTTTTTGAAGTTAGACTGCTTGCTCTCCTTCACTTAGGAGATCAGCCATTTCAAAGCAAAGAAGTTTTAGCTGAAAGTTTCTAAGGTACCTAATACTGTATTCTGGCCCAGTCAATAACTGCAAATGATAAAAGGTTTTCTCTCAGCCTTTGTGCTCTCTGGCTGCATTAGAAACTGAACGAAGATATATGAGATGACACAGCAGGCTTTTTAATCCTTTAGAAATGGTTGGCAAAGTCACCTCTTTACTTACAAAAAAGTAAAACATATCGAGTTGGGGTATATGGGTATTTTTTAAAAATAAATGTCAAATCTTTTTGTATTCTACTATATTTTCACAGTCTGGGGTTGGGTGAAGGACAATACTTTGACATATTGAGACATGTTTATGGCAAGTTCAAAAGTTTATGAAACAAAGGCACTGATAATTCCAGGAGAAGCAGGAAAATACAGAGCCTTTGAAAAGCTTCTGTGGGTTTTGCTTACAGCCCTGTCTGGAATTTGCTATGGCTAGAATGAGACAGATGCTATGAAAAATAAATCTGAAATGCTGCAGTGTCATGCATAACGTGTTGTAGGCAAATTTGTGTAATAGACTTTACCTTAAAGCTTTAAAGGCACTTTAAGCCTTTATTTTGTCAAAATCTAATCGAGATACCAAATGTGTGCCAGCAAGAGCTTATATTCTACCCAATTTGAGGAAAAGTTAGTTACAGAAAATTGTAGCAGTATGAAAGTTATATTTTTCACATATTTTCACTGTTTTTCTTTGCAATCTGCAACTTTTGCTGCAAACATTGCATGAGATATTAACTCTTAATTGAACAATACTCCTCTATAGGTGAGCAGTATCTGTGACAAAGTATGTAGTAACTGGCTTACGAAGGAAAATCTAGTGAACTTAATGTGAAGCTGAGTCTTCTGTACTCTGCCCTGCTTGTTCCTTTTCAATCAGTAGTATAGATACAAGTCCCATAACCTGGAACGGAAGGGAGCAGGGCTTCCAACCTCATGGTTCCATATTGCCCTCAATTCCCGCCCAGCACACCAGCTTTTCTTATCGGCCATGAACATAAATGAGAAAACAGAATGCAACTTCCTTCATCACTCCAGCTAAAAAAGAAACATGAACTCAAATTAGAAGGAAGGTGGTTGTAGGCTGTTTTCTAGTTTGATCCTCTAGGTGCCACCACATCACCTTTTAGGGTGAATCAGCCTGAATTCAGCTTTAAGCAGAGCGCTGTCCCAGGCCCCAGGGAGGAGCCCAGTTTCCATGCTCCCACTGGTGATGAGTGCTTAATGGTGTGACACCCTACAAAGGTATGTTTCTGATCTTACACCGCTGCTTGGTGTCACGACCTTTGATTTTTTGGGGAGTGGATAGGAGTATCTTGATGCAACTTCAACTGTATTATGCACAGTTTTTATTTGCTGGTGTTCCTATAGTTTATGGACATTTGAATAGTTGACACTGGATTTCAGGAAATCGACGTGCTTGGAGCTGACAACAGCATGCAACTACGACACCTTAGCAAGAGAGGAGAAAAGATAACAATTAAATCAGTACGCTAGAGGGTGAGCGCTTTATAATTAGGAAACTGCAGCTTTACTCTTGTCTCAAAAGCTATAGAAAGCCATGACTGCCATCCTATTTCTGCATTCCTTCAGCCATTGCTTATTTTTATACCAAGGCAACATGCTGGTTGACAGGATCCTGCTGATTTTCTTCCCCTGAACAAATACGAGACAAACATACAATCTTCTCTTTTATTGTTAGTCTACCACCTTCCATAAACCACCTGTCCTCTCAGAAGAGCCGGCAATATTTACATGGGCAAAATATGATTTCTGCTACTATCTTTACAACCCTTCAAATCAAATTCTGTGAGGAAACCACCCCATTAATTTTGGTTGTATGAGACAAGGGATGCCATGGGAGCCTAATGGCTGAGGGTGGATATGACAGTTCCCTACCCATTGCAACCAAAGACAACCATCACAAGTGACATGCGAGGTTACTGAGGCTGAAATACTGTTGTTGCTCAACAATGTATCCATCTCCATATTTTTTCTTACTCTCTAGACTGTTTCCTTTCTGTGGAATAACAGATGCTAAAAACAAAGCTCATCTGGATTTCAGCATAGAAGCCCAAACCTCATCTATACCTTGATTTTGTTAAGCACGCAGTTGGGTGTGTACTTGTGCATTTTGAGAGGAGGTGGAATGGTTGTGCTGGGGGCTGCTGAGGAGCAGGAGGGGACATGGCACATCGCCAGATATGTGGGGCTGGTGCATGGGTCAAGACACCAAACCCCAGAAGTCCTTCCTCTCTGTTGGGATGGTTTATAAATATCTCAAGGGTGGGTGTCAAGATGATGGGACCAGACTCCTTTCAGTGGTGCCCAACAATAGGATGAGGGGCAACAGGCACAGGCTGAAGCACAGGAGGTTCCATCTGAATATGAGGAGAAACTTCTTTACCTTGAGGGTGTCAGAGCCCTGGAACAGGCTGCCCAGAGAGCTTGTGGAGTCTCCTTCTCTGGAGACATTCAAAACCCACCTGGACACGTTCCTGTGTGATCTATTCTAGTTGAACCTGCTTTAGCAGGCGGGTTGGACTAGATGACCTCCACAGGTCCCTTCCAACACGAACCATTCTGTGTGATTCTATGATCTGGAGCACCTGCATCTTGTGAGCATCCACCACCTCACAGCACCTGCAATGCTGAGAGTAGAGCCAGGACAGTTCATAACACTGAGTTTGGACTCCCAAATGCCACATAATAGAAGCAAAGACTTACCCATATTTTACAGGCTATGCACTGACGTGCCTTGCAGATCTGGCCCATATTCATGCACAGCAGATACAAAACCTATAGATTTCAATTACATCTGCATGGAATCGCATCCTTTCACCAATGGCATAATGAATAGTTGTCTTACAGACCCTCTTTAATAAAGATCGCCCAAAATACATCCATGTACATATACAGATGTGTATTAGCAAGTCCTGCATTGTGCCTCCACGCACAAAGAGCTCAATCATTAGCAAAGCTTGTACTTCAGGTGAGATTTCCTACTACAAGCTAATCACCAGTGAAAGAGTGACTACATCTGTGATTAGGGGAAATCTTGGTGGAAGGGCCAGATTGGCTGTAAACTGAAATTTGTGTAAATAGAGTGAGAGCAATTTACACTGGCTCCACTGCAGTATAATGATGCCTTTCCAGCCAAAAAGAATGTGTTAAAAACATTTGAAGCTGATCATTGATAGGTATCTTGGGATTATTTCGCTCCACAGCAAAAAAAGGTATGTAAGAAATAGGGTTTGCTCATATCTTCAAATCTACTTTCCAGCTACACTTCAGTAGGAAGCATGATAAAAGTAAAAACAGATAAAGAAGCAGTCAGTCCTACTGCCTGGGATTTGTTTTTTAATTATTATTTATTTTGTTTCCTCAATTGCTTTGCTTTACTCATTTGGCTGGGAGGCAAACGCGTTCCCTGTTGATTTATCTCTGCTCAGCCAGGGGCTTTTGCTGCTTGCTTTAATTCCTAATATGGTAGCAACAGCAGATTTTGTCTGACTTCCAGAGGGCTCCTCTCAGCTCCTGGAATGCAGCGGAGAAAGAGTCCTGCAGAGACCAACAAAGGCGGTTGTTGCACTAAGACTAATAAAGACGAGAAAATGGGCTTCCCCACAAGCGCTGAAATTCCTGCTTTCACTGCTTTCTAAATCACTGCTTTTGTCTTACTTTATGATAAGGCTACAGATTGTTACCCAGCTGAATGTTCTTTCTTGATCACATCAGAAAATGTATTTTTCAATAAGTTTGGAAAACACCTACTCCATCACAATAAATGTTTTATTATACTAGTGCATGGCTTGAAGCATGTTGTTGCGGTATCAGTGGATCAGCACAGAGGGATAATACATTATGGGAATTCGTATTTCCCCTTTTATTTTGTTTTTCTTACCTATTTGTTTCAACGCACTCAACTTTTCAGTGCTCTGAAATCTCTGCTGTCCATTATGGATGGAAACTGATTTTCTATTATTTTTTTTTTCTTTTAATAAAGCGTTCTTCAGGTAATAGGCTGTCAAACTCACCAAATCTAGAAATGGCCCTTGCTGGTGACACACCAAAATCCAAAGAATTAAATTCCTCCACCAGGCAGGGTCCCTAAAAGGTTAATATGGAGTTGGAAATTAATTTCATTCCAAATACAGAACAATACTGCGCAGTGACATGACTTTGTGATAAGCATTTGTTAAAGCTAAATCCTCCCTAAGCCCTGCAATTGTTTTCCTTTGTGCTAATGGCAAGCTAACTGGAGGCGCTCCCTCTCTTTTTCCCTGACTCTCTCTCGAGGGTCTTGGAAAGGGAGGTTTATTGTTTGCTAACCTGGCTTTTTTATAATTAAAACCTCAATTCTCCTTAGGTCATGCTTTTTAACATTTGTGATCTTCATCTCTGGCAGGGGAATTTTTTGTCTTTCTGAAATCCACGGATTTAATATTATTGCTTGTTGATTGCCCTTACTGGCATGCACATTAAGCAAAAAGAATTGAAATTATTTCTTGTTGCCAATGAATGACTGCCTTGACTTTTCATTGTTCACAGCCAAAAGAAAGAAAAAACCAAACCTATTGTCACCGAGGTACTGACTAGTGCAGAAAAATGTTCAGTAGGAATTTCTAGAGGAAAGAAGCAGCCTGGGATTCCGGTGATTTTTAACAGGAGTGAGGCCTTTGAAAATGGACCTATGTACAACTTCAAATACTAAATACCTTTGAAAATCTATTCTAAATTTTGCTAACATTGCTTGAAAAGAGTATTGCTTTTTGAGCTTAGTTTCACTGAAATTATTTATATTCTCTGAATATAGTTTCTGAAATTTAAATGTGCTTTTTGGTTTCTTGGGTTATTTGATTTTATTACAGATCATGATACCTTGACTGGACTACATCAAGGTCTTATTTCAATGGAGTAGCACACGGAAATATGCTGAGCTTCCCAGAATCAATCTGGTTTGTCAGTGAAGCACAAGATCAGATTGCTCCACTACTTTTGTACCAAATTGGATATCTGCTATAAAAATTTGTATCAGGCATCCAAGCTGAAAACTGTCATGTACCTTTGGATTTCTGATAGGTTGTATTGCATTTGACTGCCTTTTAAGCTAAAGTGGTGTACAGTAAGTGGTGAACTTGTCAGTCAAATATCAATTTGTGCCATTAAATGGCTGGTAGAATTTGAAGAAGAATTTGGGTACGTTGGGTCATGAGCTATTGGTCATGTTATCGGAAATACTTCCATCTTTCACCTAATGGTGCCATTTGTCAAGTTGTCTGTTCTCTTGTCTTATAGCAGGAGTAATGTTCTCAGCAGCAAAATGTTCTTACTGGAGATGCCGTTGGCCTTTGAACACTTGTTCTTTAGTCTACCTTGGATGTTGGCCCTTAAGTACCTCCTGGTCTTGTTCTTTCTTGTAACTTGTCTGGGGTAAACAAACAAGGTAGATTGCTTGTTCTGTCGAGGACTTTGGCACTTCTATAGCTCTTCAGTGGGCATAATCTAGATGTTACTCTTGTCTAAGTAAAAATTTGCCTTAAGTTTCAGGTCACTGCTTCTCATGTGGAATTGACAGGAATGCGTGCAGGCATGCAGCCTCCCAGCCATTCCTCTGCAAGTACCCGAGTTAAAAATCTGACCTTCAGGCTTTTCAAAACTATTTTTTTTTGGTCATACTGCAAAATAGGTTTTCACTCAGCTGTCATTTTTGAAAAACAGACATAACTTAGCCGAACTCAGTTGAAACTGCTGATAAATTTAGCCTACATTGTAACTTCTCATGCTGAGATTGAGACGAAGATGTTGCCCATCCCAAGAAAATCTGCTTTTGGTCTTCTTTTCCTTACTGTGTTTAAATTTAAAGGAAAACAAAGCCAGTCTTTCCAACAAAATTGGGAAACACTGTCCAGAATAACCCCTTCCACTCCCTGAGCAGATGCAGTTCTTGCACAAATATAAGCAACTGTATCATGGCTTGCTTTAGGTTTCATATGTGGGATTGGTGGTGTATGTGTTGAGGCAGTAAAGACTTTGATCTTCTGAATCACATTAAAATTAGGTGTCACAAATATCATATATGAATATCCAAAATACTTTCCAAAATCCTGCTTAACAGACACTGGGTATGTTGGGAAGCAGGAGAAGAGGGGGAGAAAGAGAACTGTTAAGTGTTTTCTCCAAGTAATTCTGAATGTATATTTCATAGGCAAAAAGCAAGACTGCAATCGTCTAACTCCTCTCATTTACATTTTTTCCTTAAAGCTCAAATCTAACAGAAGAATAATGAAAACAGAATGAGAACTGATATTTATATAAGTATAAAGTTCTCAGGTAGAGAAAGTACTAGGAGTATTATTTCAAACTGAGACTGAAAACTGGGTGCTGATGGGCTCCCTTTACATGCAGCCACTGATGAATGAAATGTAGTTTGAAAGTCTTAATATGATCTTAAAATAAATAGCAACCTTGATAAAGCATAACTAGGGTTGGTTTCTCAGCTGTGAAGAGTTCGGATCAGGCTGCCTTACTGGTAGTCACTGATGTTGTAAGACTATTTTTCTAATTTCTTCTGTACCATTTCTGCCAAGTTTGCTCTTAGTGCTATTTCTAGTTTAATCATCTGAATCAAAAAACAGGTCTCTTTCACGTTGTCTAAGACTGAAAGCTTACCTGAATGAGAAAAGCAGTTTATAAAGTAGAAGCAATATGTTTTGATGTAAAGCATCAGAATTATTTTGCAGCATATTGATGTGCATTTTTCTGGTGTCTCATTTAAATTGGGTGTTTCTTGCCCTTTCTGTCATATGTAGATAAAACATCCTGCTGCTTTACTTTTCTGGTTTTGCTATCCTCTGCTTCTCCTTCCAACTCACCTATCCAAAGTAATGTTACTTTGGACTGTGAGGGTATGGAATATACAGTCATAACTGCATTTGCTGCATTTGAAAAATACTCTCATGCGTAAAGAATATGATAGTTCAGTGTTTTTCATGTGAGGCAGCCTTTGTCACTGCCTTTGTCTTCTTTTGAGTGTGTTCCTTCTAACCCTCTGTGGTAGAGGATGCAGATTACTCTTGAGCAGGGTATATTAGCTTTTTTCCACATAAAGACAATCACAACACAGTAATACCGTGCTGATGTGCAGTCAGGCTCTAAAACCTTACTGTGGCAATGCTGACATGAAGAGTCTGTAGCAGTAAATGTATATTCTTACTAGAGTAAATTGCTAATACACTGGTTAGACTAGTTTTGTTTTTGATAGAGTTTATCTGTGTTTCAGGGTTGAGTAATTCCTTTGAATGAATACTGACACTCACTCCAATATGATTTGAGATTAGGACTTGCTTTGCCTCACAGCTGCTGGGTTTTGGTTTGGGGTTTTTTGTGATGAGTGGATTTTTTGAGGGGAGGGAAGGGGAGTAACCAAAAGAGGAATATCTTTGTTGTCAGTCAGCAGTTTATGAAGGGGAAACAAAATGCGTCAACTGTTTTCAGAGAAAGGAAATGGGCATGGAACATTGCTCCCTACCATATCACAGTCCCCATAATGTTTGTCCTAAGTAGAAGCATCTCAGTACTTGGTCACGGCAAAATAAGCCATCTGGGCTTCTTTCTGATTGGCATTACTTCCTTTCAGTCAGTTCTTTCTATGAGCACAGCCTTTCACTACATGAAAGAAATCCCTTTTTTTGCTTTTTTCCCAGTTATTTTTGGGTGTGTGTCCTCACCCTTGTCTCTGTGTGGCAACTTTCCTCGGGACAGTCATCCCTGCTATTAAAGCCTGGAAGAACAGAGAAACATCGCCATGCAAATAGAAATTCTTGACTAACCAAGATTTGTAAATGCCCTGGGGTTTCTTTCAGTCAAGTCCCCTAAAGTTTTGATAGTTACGCTACCACTCAGCAGCATCACTTACTGTGATTCCTCAAGCAATTGCCTTTCCACCATCATCCAGGAATCCAGGACACAGGCAAATACCTGTACGCAGTAGATACCTGCAAGAACAGAGGCCCAAACAAGGTGGGCAAGGGTACTCCAAGAAAGGAGACCTGGCACCAGCCTTTGCTCCACTGAGTAACTGAAAGGAGCACAAAAAATACAACTTTCTTCTCAGCAGAGCAGACCGAGAACCTGTTTCTCATATCTTATAACCTTTTCTCACTCTCTCGAGAGGTGGGAAGTCTAGGTTCAAATCCCTTCAACCAACAGAGTGGTCTGAAGAACATTTCCTAAATCAGCAATTAGCAGTTTAACCTCTTGGCTATCAGCAAAAGAGGGGTGGAGAGAAAAAGCCAGTGTTTAATTGCTTTGTTTTGTAAAACAAAGTAGATAAACCCCAAATCCCCTAAACTGGCGCAGCTGTAGGAAAACAATGGAGACCTGAAAAGGTGAAGTGTAATTCCTTTCCATCACACTTTTCCAGGTGTGTTGAGGCAACTCTGCACCCAGGTGTCTGGCCCAGCCTTTGCCACCTGATGCTCCTCATGTTCTCACTTTTTCAGCCTGATTTTTTAATTGTGGCACCATGTGCCTCAGAGTGAGGTAGGGCAGTTCTGACCTTCTCCCCAAATGTTGTTACCACTCTTTACATGGCCTTGTTAGATAGCCAGCTCAGATCTGGAAGACTTCGAGGTACTTACCAACAGTCCAGTGTGATACATCATTATGTACCCTGCTCCTGTTGTTTTCTGCTAAAACATCCCACATGGTCTGCTCTTCAACCTTGAGTTGTTTGGATTTTCCTGTATTATGCACTTCTGCTTCTCTCCCCGCTCTTCTGCCTGTCATGATTCCTCAGTCAATCTGTATTCCCTCCTTCCTCCTCCCCAGTTCACTTGAGGACAGTATTTTGAATCTCTCTAAGCCGCTGTGTATTATCTTCTGGTATTTTCAGTACCACCAATTTAATAAATATAAATTTAAGGTTTGGGGTTTTTTTTCCTGTATCATCAAAAGGCATTACATGAATTCAAACTCAGTATTCTGATGGAATTTGCTGCCTGAAGTATTGCCAGTTTGCTTTGGTTTCTGTCTGAATTCCTGTACTGGAGAGTCTGCCTGCATCAGCAGCCCCAATTAATATCTTTCCACCATTTGATGTTAATGCCTCCCTCATCTTAGTTGCCACTGTATTCTTTCTGTTTGTATACAAACATGACATGTTACAATATGCTTTTTTATTTCGTTATTTCTTATGTAAGACTGCAGGTGCCATTCTCCTGTATGTTAAAATTTTAACATCCCATGCTGTCTTTCCCACTCCTAGCTACATTCAAGCTCCATGAGCAGTCAGTTCCTCCCTTTTTGGTGCAAATCGAGAGGAGCAAGGTTTACTGCCTCAATGCTCATCATTTCCGTGTAATCACATTTATGAAGTGCTTGGTTGACTTGCTTTGCTTTTCCACAAAAAGTATTCTGTGTTTACCCACAGCCAAAACTCAAGGTGCATTTTCCTGTTGGTTCAACCCACATTTGTTGTGCTTTATAAAACTCTTTGTTTTGCCTGTGTGTAACTATGCTGAAATGAACTGCTTGAATGCAAGGGAGACAGATCAGCTGCCTTTGCTCTGGCGGTAAACTTAATCATAAGCTCATATGCACTAATTTGCACTGGTTTTAAATAAGAGTTTTAGCTTCTTTTTTTTTCAGTTTTCTGCTACTTTCCCCATCTGGTGCTGTAACATTTGTTGTTATGTTCCAGTTGGAAGCACTGTGGGTGGAATTGCAGACTCAAGTGCTGGCTGAATAGCCCTTAGGCCACTGTGAACATTTCTGTTTCTACTGTCAGCTCTACATGTTTAGCAACCTCAGTTTGGGATTCTCCAATGAAGAAATCATTGGCTTGCTGTCAGTTTTAACAGTACCTCCTTCTTCCCAAGGCTCCCTGGTTCTCTGAATTCAGCATTTCAATAGCAGCTTGGTATTCATCTGACTGCACAACAGTGAAGAGTTGTTATTTGGAGACCGCTTTGCTACACTCTCCATGTAACTTTTTTCGTTATAGGCAGCCTATTGTTAGTTTTTATAAAAACCAGCCCTTCTTCCCCTCTATAAATGGATTATTCCTATGAGAATCTGCCTAATGTTATTGAACATGAAATTACAAATGCTTTAGTTTATAAATTACCCAGCCTCACTGCATCTTCTTTTAAAGATGCTGATGGGAATATGTAATCCAAAGTTACACTATGACGTAACACGAGCAAGGGAGGGCCCCATGGGCAATGTGTGCATGCGCTGCATGCGGAGCAGTCCACCCGTGGGACATAGACATTAGCAAGTGTAATACGAGTCCTTTCAACTAATTGCAGCTATCAGGGCCACTCTGGCAGCCCATTTGTGCTGCTTGCAACTTCACAACTCCATTCATGGCCAGTACCCTACTGGGTGGTGTTGGGAGAATCTCCCAGGCTCGCTGTTCAATCCTCAGCCCGCTTATTAAAGTGATTTTTAAAAGTGTTTTGCTGGAGTCAGGGCTGGCATAGATGCTACACAGGAACCTACAGCAAATACTTTTGCCAGCCACCTTTCCCTTGTGTATTCATCAAGTACTGACTGCAGCTCAAGATTTGGCCCATAACATCAAGTAATGTACAGCCCAGTGGGGTTATGGAAACTATGATGAGGTCTCAAGTAGCTAAATATGAACATTAGCTGAGGACTGGGCATTATGTAGCAAATAAACTCTAGAAAAAAGAAAAAAAAGTCAACAATCCTGTTTTCAAGGAACTGTGATAAGAAAAAAACCACAAACCCTATATTTTATGCCAAGAGAATTGTTTCTAATGAGAATGTTTTCCAATATTTCCCTTGAGACATCAGCTGCTCCTTTAAAATAATGTTCCAACTTCAATTTGCTCATTTGTGGAGGAAGGTAGACAGCCCAACAGCTTGCGTCAATGAATATAAACTATAACTTCTATGCAATCTAGAATGTACCATAGCACTTGTACTCCTTGGTAATTGTATAATAATTTATATTGTTTCTTCCCCAGATAACGCTTCTTCCCCCCCTCTGGCTTTCCTTCCTGTTCGAAGCTTTCCATTCATCTGAAAAATACTAGTTTAGACAATCCAAGCACAATATCACTTTAAACTCATTATTTCAGAGACTTTAATTATCCCATCTCATCCATACACGAATAAACAGAAGAAAAAAAGTCAGGGCGAATTACCCATAGCCTGGACGCCACAGGCATCAATGTGAATCATCCCTCTCTCGGGAGAGAAGGGTTTATATGCCCCCCGGAGGGAGCATTTCCCGTGATCCTTGGGAAAAATCAGCAAATCTGTGGGAACTCCCAGGAAAGTTCATCCTGTCTTGCCCCGAGAGCAGAGTCCTGCTGCTTTCCATAGCACAGCTGTGGCGGCCGCAAGCACGCAGGCCTTCATCCCCGGCACAGGCTCTACAGAAAATAAAGTTGTTTGCTGGATGAAATCGCTGTTCTTCCTGCTGCCGCTTCTGAAAGCCAAAAAAACCTTTGTCTGAAGGGTGTTTGTGTGGAACAGGAACGGGTGAAGGGTGCGGTATTGAGTTTAGCGCTGTCTCTGCTCCGGTCTACGGCGCTGGCTTAGCCTTTCCTCGGCTTCCCACCCCACTGCGCTGCTGCGGGATGCGAGTGATCGTGGTTCTTTAGCACAGAACTAACGATCCACCCTGCAAGTCACCTCTGTCCTGAGTGTGTTTTCAGAGCCATTTATGCGGCCGCATTTCCAGACCTGGTTTTCTTCAGTTATTGAATCAATTGTTGAGCTCTTCAAGAATTCATTCTGCTTCCTGGAATAGAAACTTCACTGTCTGCTGACACCTTTGCTCTAAATGTCAGTGATGTGTGCTTTGGCACGGGTTTGGCATAAATTTTCTTCTGATGGGGAAAAACGTGTGCTAATTAGCACTCAGTTATCCCAAACATTTTGTAGACAAAAATACAACTGGAGGCAGTTCTGGCACTGTATTTCTTCTCGGTTCCTACATTTGAGCTGAGAACATCTTTTTATTACTGTGTTTTGTCATATGAAACTTTATTCAGCTGTATCTGTAACTAATTTGTTCTGGTTCAATTTTTTTCCTATTAATCATGTTAGGCTTACTCAAGGCTTGTAGAGGGTTTTCTCAGATCCCACCGCTCAGAGCTGTGTGGGACTTTTCTCTTTAAACCATTAGGTTTCCCCCGCACGCAGGCTTAGGGCTCTAATTGCACACCCAGTCAAGTCCAGCGTTATCCCTGTATCATTTTTCAAATTTGTCAACTTTTGAGGCACTTGCTTGTCATATTTTGATGAGATTACAGAAGCCTTGCAAATATTTGTCAAGGATCGGCACCATCCTTATGTTTGCATTCAGGATAAAGCACCGTAGTAAAACCATTCCAAGTTGAGTACTGTGTTTACACTTTTCTGGTGAAGATCCATACAGCTGGAAACTTGTGTGCTGAATTTTCTCCTACCAAGGTGGAAAAGGATTTTTCATTAACTACTGATCCCTATAACAAATTTTTCATCTTAAAATCCACTGACAAGTAGTCATTCTCAAAGTTCCACTTTTTCCTCAGATATTGTCATTAGCCACAATTTTCTTGAGTTGTAGTCCTTTCAGCTGTAAATTTGCTCTTCTAAAACCTCTAATAATTAAGTGCATCTTGTCTACAACATGATGATGATGAACTAGTCATTATTTTACGGGGCTTCTAATTGTACATGTGTGCCTCACAGTCCAAAAGACCTGCTATTACATACCATTTCTGTTATCCTTTAAATAATGTATTGGCATCTTACTGCAAGCTTCAGGAAAACAAAATGTGTCAGCTAGTCCCCCAGTGCTTTTAAAGCTGTTCAGCTTGCCTCCCTTGAGATGTTGTTGTAAAATCTACAATGCACAATTAGTTATGAATTTTGCATCTCTTTAGTATTCATGGCTAGACCGTTAATGAGGGAATAAATAGCAGAATTTTATTTAATCCCACACGTTGCTTAACATGAATTCTTAAGCAAGGGGCACAGAGCTATTCTGTCCCCTTTCGCAGAGGGACATTCATAGTGCTCTGGATGCAGCACCCCTTCTTACAGATGGATGGGCAAGGTCCATCCACAGGTACCTGTGGATGTAATGTGGATCTAAATCCTTGTTTACTTGAAAATAATAAAACTGGAGGAAAAAACAGAGCAGCATTCACCTCTTCTAACTTGAAATTTCTTCCATGTAACTGCTTATGTGAACGCAAATAGGCTGTCTTGTATCAGTGGAGAGAAATAAATATTTGGGGGTGCTATTTATTTGACTAAAGACAGATATTTACTCCGGAATGAGATAACTATCCAGAGTACGTCAAGAGAAATGCTTATTTATTATCATTGGCGTCAGATGTAGACAATTCTGCTTGGTTGAAAGAATTCTGCCCTTTATACCCAGTAATGCACTTAACAGACAATTTATCATTGCTGGGCTGTAATAACAGTTCTGTCATCCTTACTGGTCTCACTTATTCAGTGAGACTATTTACATATTAAAGTATTACTCAGCATGAGTAATGGTGCCAGCACTGAGGTTATGTTGCAAGTAGAGAGAAGAGATGTTTCCATTAGCACTAAACCTTATCTCGGAAAAATCACTGGAGACTGGCACTTCCCAGAGGTTCTGCTTTCTTTTTATTATCTTCCCTTCTTCTAATAATTGACTCCAAGCAGTTTAGCTTCTCTTATTTGGTGGAACAGAATCTGTCTTTTTCAGTGATTTATTCATGAAGTCACAAGAAAGTCTGTGGTTGGGAATCAGGTTGTCTGTGTAGATCACAAGCAAACAGATTACAGGAGAATTGAGGGAGTTAGCGATAATGTCATGGGATATGGGAGAGTGTAACTGAAGATAATGCAGTGGTGGAGAGGGTCATATATGAAGCACAGAAGAATGAAGAGAGGGGAGAACTAGGTAAGACCAGGATACTTCAAGAAATAGGAATGTACAATCTAATGAGAAGAAACTCAAAATCTGTAATGGCGCATCCACTTACTTGAGCTGGACACTCAGTTCTGATTTGCAGTGGTCTTGTGATCACTAAACTTATTTAATACCTTCCTCTGAAACTAGAAAAGAAGGCACATGATTTCAGTTAGGTGATACTTGATTTGTATTTGCTGTGGCATGACAGCTTTACCTTGGATGAAAACAATTAGGATATTATACCATATGAAATGTCCTCTTCTGTGCTCCATTTGGGACCTCTGCCACATGATTCTATGATAGTTCTGCACTGCTGTGGCAACCTGGTACCACTGGGATCTTTCCTGCTGAAAACCGGGCATTTGTCTGAGCCTAACTCAAATCCCCAGACAGACAAACATAACAAGCTGATCAGGACATGAAAAAGAAACCACAGAAACCTCGCTTCTGGGCCTTGTCTCGTGGCCATGAGTTATCCGGGGTCAGATTTTGCTCTAATACCAGCATGAAGATAGAAAATCTAGAAAGTCAATAGAAGGGAATCACTTAAAGTGACTATACACGTGGACCCTGAGCATTCACGTACACTTGAATTCTAGGTTAAAAATATTTTTCTCCAAAATATGGAATGTTTATCAAAATAGTAATATATCTGCATTGCTATATAAATCATTACTATACAGTTCCTTATGGGTGTGTAAATAATCAGGAAATCTCTGTATATTGCCTGTGCACAAGCACAGGTCAGCAAAGGATTGACTTATATCGACTGCGTTTATTTTAATAATACTTCAGTTCTAATCCTCTTAAAAATAATGTATTACTGCACTGTTTAGCCTCCCAGCTCACTCTAGTTACTCAGATTATATTTTAACAGCACTTTATATCATTTCCATGTCTTAACACGCTACCACTGGCTCCTAGACTACTGAACTTTCTTACTGTTTATTAGCTATACCTAAAATGTCATTTTGCTTGTCAAAACAACTGTGCATTCATCATAGAGCCTCAGCAAAAGTAATAAGGCAGATGAGCTGTTCTCAAGTATGAGCTAATGTTGAAGGAGTCCAGATTTACCAGGTTTCCACCCTCAAAACCCTGTATGCAGTGATGCTGAACTGAATATTCGAAGAGAGCTAGTACTCTGTTGCCTTTTCGCTAGCATTTCTGCTCTTCACATGATACTCCTTAATTCATACGTTGTGCAACCAAAAGGAACTTTTGCAATCCCCTGTCTAGCCTCGAGCATAAGCCTACTCAGCTTCAATTTCTATTTGAACTTGAGTCTTTTGAGGGAGAAAGAATCTCAACCCTCCGTAACAGAGTTCACCACAAACACTGAGAAACTACTCCTGCTGTTTCCATAGTCTTGCTACTGAAGTACTTGCCTATTTCTAGGTTAGAATTTGTTTAGTTCCTTCTCATAGCCATTGGATCTTATTATACCTACCCATGTCTTCTGGCTTGAAGAGTCCACTACCAAAATTCTACTCTCTTCAGAAGAACTGTAGGCTGTGAGCAAGTCACTCCAGTAACTTAACTGTCCCAAACTCCTAGGTCTTCCACAGTAAAGTATATTTTGATTGTAGCGGAATGCCGCTCTTCTCAGACACTCCAAGCATGAATTTCATTGCAAAGTCATAAAGCATGGCTTGCTCATAGTGATAATATTTAATTTCCGTGTTAATTTGCCATTCTTCTTCTCAGGAGGGAAAGGAGAAACCCTTTCCTTTGATAGTTTGCATTCAGGCTCTCTTAGTTTATGCCACAGATGACTTGTGGCTGGCGGACTCTTTGTCTAGCTCCTAGGGGGAAGGCTTGCCTTGACCTACATCACAGTTCAGCTGCCTAAAGCCAAGGGAGATACCTAGCCAAATTTTGGTGACAGTACCATACAGGTTGTTGAAAAGGATGAGCCTGAAATGCTTCAAATGGTGTTTCACAGTAGGCCTAAACAGAAAAATAGCTGACCTCAAGTGAAGGTAGTGCTAATTAACACCACCATGAAAGAACAACTGCTAGTTCATTCTCTAATTAACTTTTTAAGTACTTTCAGTAATTAAAAGGAGCCTATAAGAGGAATTGGGACAGAATTTTTTAGAAGGGCATGTTATGACAGGACAAGGGGTAAACGTTTTAAACTACAAAAGGGGAGATTCAGGCCAGACATGAGGAAGAAATTTTTTACAATGAGGGTGGTGAAACGCTGGCCCAGGTTGCCCAGAGAGGTGGTGGATGCCCCATCCCTGGAGACATCCAAGGCCAGGCTGGACGGGGCTCTGAGCAACCTGATATAGTTGAAGATGTCCCTGCTCATTGCAGGGGGTTGGACTAGATGAGCTTTGAAGGTTGGACTAGATGAGCTTTGAAGGTCTCTTCCAACCCAAACTGTTCTATGATTCTAGGATTGTAAATGGGAACATGGCTCTTGAAACAGATTAAAGACTGATAATGCTATTCTTTTAAATATGCAAAATTTCCTTTGAAAGTATAACCACGGAGATACCACTTCATAGTAGTAACATCCATGAGAGTTTTGCTTGCGCAAGGAATACCCGATTAGGTACCAGATCAGTTCTGTCGCTTAGCCATCAGAAGTCACACAAAATAGCAATGGGAATTCAACAGAGAGTAGCAAAAACAATTCAGAATTTATAGTGCTACCATGGCCTGCACTTTATGGCAGCTGCATGTAAGGTAGAGGTAAGGTAAGGTAGAAGACTGGTATTTAAAGGTTAAAACCCTCTCCTGCCATGCTGTTGGCAGTAAATAAAGAATGTTAAAGTAAAAATGTTTCCAGGGTGGTTAACAAGCTATGGAACAAAGTTAGGTGGGAATTTACCCCTCCCTTGCAGGGTTAGGGAGATAATGCAGTAAGGGTTTTGTACTTCTTTCCAGCAGGAACACTTTGTAATCATACAGGAGTTTCTCTATAGTGGAAATTAGGCTTTTGTTTAAAAACAAGCTGTGTGTTGCTAAAGGTTTTTCTTTTTTTTCATTGAGCCTTAAATTTGCAGGATTAAAATCTGTAGCTAACACACTGAACTACCCTTCTTAACTCTGCTTCTTCTCTTGATTACTTAGATCCCTATGTGAAGATCCATCTGATGCAGAATGGTAAGAGGCTGAAGAAGAAAAAGACTACAATTAAAAAGAACACTCTGAATCCCTACTACAATGAGTCTTTCAGCTTTGAAGTACCATTCGAGCAAATTCAGGTAATGTCGAACAGTGCATTCCATTCCTCAGTCCTTATAAATATTTAAAAGGAATCTTGTTAATTATCACGTGTGCATGCCTTCATTAGCACCTAGGTGCCAGCCCTGTGCTACATTAGATGAGTGTGACTGCTTCAAGAGGGAAATGATAAAATGCACAGTACTTATGAAGCTTTGATTCATCAGTGAGAAATAGATAACTGACATTTTCTGTTAACAGAAATGGATTCTGAAAAAAAAAGTCCACAGGGAGATGGCAAAGGAATGTGCCAGAAAAAAAAAGTATAGGGATAAAAGAAAAGGCATACATAGTAATTTTCCCCAAATTATTTGAAATAATAAATTAGCATCATCAGTCACATTTGTGTTCCCTGTGCATTTATCAGTCCTGTTTGTTGAAAGTACTGCTGCATTCCTCTTAAGTAAAACACATAACTCATGTCATTTTTTCAGGGACTCGGTTACCTACCTTTGGGCTACTGGGAGGCAAATCATCTCTCACTCCTGAGAGTGAGATTTAACATCTTCTGATGTTAACTAACTTTTCCTCATGAGAGAGAAGGTCTTCTTAACCATCCCAGGAGGCATGTGGGAAACCCACATCCAATTCATTCCCCTCCCTAAGTGAATTTGAACCTGTATCTTCAATGTCTTTAGCAAGTACTCTTGTTGCCTGTGCCTATGGCTTGTGTTGGGAGTGCAACATCATTTCGGCATAAATAATAAGTATATGACTGGCCACAGAGCATAATGTCACTTGTTAGTTGGGTGGTTTGCTTGGAAATTGGAAGGCTTTGGTCTCTGGTCTGATCTAGGTAATGTAAACCACATAAAGGTCGGTTGGTACAGGCCTCCTCCATTCCTGTTAAGCCGTTACCATTAGTGTTAAACCATGTTGTTCTTTTGCTCGCTTGGTGGAGCATTCACTGGCAGGGCAAGACATATTGGTTTAAATATCCTCTGGAGAGAAAAGAACCGCGTGGTGGCTTCCCACTTTCCCCACGGAGCTCTGTGACCGTGGAGATGTTAAGCAAGGCGGTAGCTTTTCTGGGTGGAGCTGAGTGTGGAAAGTGTACTTTCAGAGGCCTCCCAGTTGGAATGGCCGTAAATAAACCAGCCTGGGAATACATCCCTTTGTGGCTTGTAAGAGAGGACTAGATAGGACTTAGGTGCCTTCCTACTGGGAGGGTTTAAATAGCATGAGCCAAATTTAGTGCCAGAAGACATTGCCAGGGAAAACTCCCAGGCAGTAGGGGCACACAGACACCTCTTGATTAGATGAGGGCATGGTATGGGTTTTTGAGACTCTGTGTCTTGGATTTTGATAGCAACTGTACTGGAGAGAAGCCCAGGAGTTATGGCATACATTTCAACTGAAGCTGTGTGCTTGGTTTTTATTGACTTGGTGCTGACAAAGATAATGAAACTAGACAAGGCGAGGCACTAGGAATAGCGACTTGGGTGCATGAGTAGTGTGTTTAGGAGTTTCTTCATGCCCCAGAGCATGTACAGGTGTCTGTGGACTCTAGGAATCAAAAAGTGGGAAACCCAGTGAGGTCTAATTCCTCTTGATTTTAATGAAAGCTGGTCTGCGTGCTTGTGGAGAATCTCATAACAGGCATCAAAGACCCAGAAGAAAAAAAAAAGGGGAAAAAAAAAAAAATCAATCAAATCGAGCCTCTCTGGCAATTTAGGCAATGAATGTCTTGATTTCCAAATAGGGACAGGACTGGGGAACTGGAATGGGCACCTCCAGGCTATCAGATCTGAGCTTTGGCATGATGAGGTGTATTCTGTAGGTACTTGGCCATTTTACCTTCTAATCCTGTCAGTTTTGTAAGGTGGATATAGGCCTTTTTAGAAGTATTGCAGTTTAGCAGTTTAATATTTTGCACTTTTTTAATAAGTCTATTAGAATGAGTTTATAGCTATTTAATTCAGTATATAACCACAATTTAAAATCTGTAATTGTGGTCTTTGACCATATGCCAATGTATTTTGGAGTTATAAAAGGCTACATTTAGGAGTGATTTCATCATTAGAAAAACACATTTTAAATGTTACTTAGACTTAATATGGTAAGGATCACTGTGACTTTTGGGTAGCTCTTATAAAAGTCATGAAGCAAACTTTCACAGGCAAATAATGGTTATAAAAATTTCATGATGGTTGGCGAGTGAATAGAGGAAGGAAAACACCTCAATAGCAGTTTATCTATGTAATTTAAATTGGGCCAAACATCATTAACATTTTCAACAATTTAATAGTGACTATGGATTGTGGCTCTTAAAGGAAAGAAAGTGATGTCTTTAAGGGTAATGGGAGAACACTGCTGGGAAGTCAAATACTGTTGCTACAGGCAGATCGAGCACGTTTGGTCATTTTAAAGGCAGAACGCCTCTGTAGGCAGCAAGGTCTCCGGGCCTTTTCAGCCCAAAGAATGCCTGTTTATTAGCAGAGCTGGTGCTTTCTAGTAGCACCTGTTGGGTTTTGCAGTTCAGCTGTTCTTTTAATACAAGCTACGAAGGCAAAGAGATGCTTACGTTGCTCTGTAGGTTCAAGCGAGAGACCATGAGGTCAAAATCACCTCAGAGCTAACCATCTGAGATACCTCTTCTTACATCTTTATAAAGCAAGGAAAACCACCTTTTGTTTACAATGCTCATTGTTTTCTTATGATTAATTAAAAAAAAAGAAATCCAAAGTAACTAGCCCCCAAGCTTCTAGGTACAGCAGGCAACTTTTTTGTATCATAAAATTATAGTCTCATGCTTACTTTTTATATCTGTGGTTGTACCATGCATCTAAAACATAAATGTTCATTTGAGGAGGTAGCATCAACATTAAAAGTGAGTATATTGCAAACAGCAACACTGAAACATCATTTGGCATCTAGAAATACTTGCTTTACGATATTGCCTTTTACCATGAGTGCTCGGGGGAAAGAGAGTCTTGAGTTTGATGTACACTTTTGTCATCAGCAACTATATAAATACTTTAGTGCCTGTTGGAATCATCTTTTTATCTGGCTCAGTGAATTGTACAATCTTGTAAGGGAATGGACTCTATAAAATAGACCTCATGAGCCTGGTCTTGCAGATATGCTTAAAAGAGTCAGTTACATGTAAAAGATGATCCTACTACAAGCACTGAAATTAATCGTTGTAGTAAGAAATACAGATTGTACATATATTTAAAACCTTAAACTTAAAAACCTGATGCTTGAGAATAAAAGATTTTTCTGGAAGAAATGTGTTTCAGGGCACTTCTTCCTCCAATTCAGGAAACTCACACTGGAATAAGGGGCTGTGTGTATTTACCATGGGATAGAAAGGAATCAGCAAAAGAACTGTATGTTCATCTTTAAAAATCAAGCTCCCTAAAGGAGAAGCATTTACAGTTTAGTAAAATCAGCCCAAGGCTGTTAACGTCTTAGGTGCTGTTGGGGGAGAACACCACTCCGAAGGAATAACTGTTTGTGTTCTTTCGACAAATATTAATGACCCCATGGAGAGAGATGTGGGCATATGCACGCAAATACATACGCAAATGCCTGGCTTGAGCGTCACCTCCCAGTGTGCCCCAGCCTAAGTGAATGGAAAATTGTCTATGAGCTGTGACAGGTGGGCTCACGCGGGTTCGGTGGGAGTAGTTTAACGCTGTTTGCCAGAGGTCACTGTTCCCACGGCAGAAGCGGCAACTCCAACACCGGCTCAGTCCCGGGCGGCGCCGCTGTGTCAGAGTCCAAGACGGTGGGGTTTATACTTCTTTCCAGCTCCCCTGAGCACGCAGGCAGTTTTCTAGGCTCCTTTATAAATATAAAGAATATACCACATACTTACACGTGTGCACATGCACACCCACACACAGATGAGTGTGTGTGTGTGTGTATATGTATATAGTAACCATAAGGGCTATCCTCTGAATTCACCTGAAAATAACTGATCAGCATGCTGGATGGATGCATAAGAGTTGTTTAGAAGCAGAAAAGCAATTAATAGAATATAGTACGACATTGCAGATGTTAACTTGGGGTAGAGCCATTTCTGAATTTTACCTGATTTTTTACTTATTTATTTAAATGATAATGATGTTTTAAATTGCACTACTTTTTACTTAGCTTACCTTAAGATCTTGGTTTTAGCCCTGCAGACTTCTAGCAGTCTAGGTCTTCAATAAAACAACAAAAAAACCCATAGGTTGTTAATCTGTTAATGGAAAAAAAAAAAAACCAACCTCGATTCTCACATGAAGCTCTTTGATTAAAAGGGGCAAGTGTCATGTTAACGGGGAGATTGTGAACTTAATTTTATTTGGAAGGTTCACAAGAAGCAGAAAGACAAAAGTTTGAATTTGCTTCTCGCTGGGGGAACCTGCTCTGGCTGTCACACACTTACCCCTTTCATGAAGTCTCCGTTGTCATTGTGTGTCCCAAGCTCCATCCCTGCCCACCTTCCCCTTACTGTCACGCTCACTGGCCTTTCTCTGTCTCGTTGTAGAAAGTGCAAATTGTTGTGACTGTTTTGGACTATGACAAGATTGGCAAGAACGATGCCATCGGGAAAGTCTTTGTGGGCTACAACAGCACCGGAGCGGAGCTGCGGCACTGGTCAGACATGCTGGCCAACCCTCGGCGGCCCATCGCACAGTGGCACACCTTACAGCCCGAGGAGGAGGTAGATGCCATGCTGGCAGTCAAGAAGTAAATTAAATTAAATTAAATTGAATTATAAAGAAGAAAAAGAAGAAGAAGAAGCCTTTCTGCATTTGCCCACATAGTGCTCTTTAGCCAGTATTTGTAAATACCTCTGTAATATGGGTCCTTTCATTTCCAGCCATGTGTTCCTGACACAGATCAGTTGTACTTTTCAGTTCCCTTTTTAATTTGCACAAATTTAAATGTAGAGAGCCCTCTAAAGGCGCTTCATTTCACCACTGCCCCCCCAGATCTACTCTTCTTTTAAGCAATATGATGTGTAGATAGAGCATGACAGAAATTATTTATTGTATCACACAGTTGTATATATACACCAGTATGCTGAGAATTTATTTCTAGTTTGTGTATTTGTATGTTGTAAGCGTTTCCTAATCTGTGTATATCTAGATGTTTTTAATAAGATGTTCTATTTTAAATTATGTAAATTGACTGAGATATAGGAGAGCTGATAATATATTATAGGGTAACTATTGTATCGTCTGCATTCCAGAAAAAAAAAACCACAAAAAACAAAAATTCCAACTTGTAAGGCACTAGTAGTGTTACACTGACATCTTAAAGGACAACTTAAATCTGAGCTTTCAACTGGACTATCCTAATAACACGCTACGCATCCACAGTGAATCTTGGAGGGGCAAATTCAATGGGGTAGACTTTCACAGGCAGCTTAGCATGATCTGAGCAGCTCCATGGCTGACCTCAAGGAGATGTAGCCAGAAGACAGGATACAATTTTTTTGTATATATTCCAAAGCAAACACACGACAGACAGAAATGGCTTTAGATTGAAAGCTGAGGAAGCAGTTCCATAGGAGGCAACGATTTCATTGAACATACAAAGAAGGACCATTGCCAAGGTTGTGCAGGGAGGGGTGGGAGGGAAGGGGGGAGATGCAGCAGTAGCAAAATGCTGCCATGAAAACATGAAAAACAAGAGTAGCTCTCCGTTATCACCTTTATACAAAATTTGCATACTGTGAATTCCATCCACAATTTCACATTATAATGAGTTTGCACATTAGACTTTGTAACAAAATATTTTATTATACTAACTCAGATTAGAAGGAATGCAGAATATTTTTTAGACACAGCCGTGTGGGTTTATTATACAAAATAGTTTCATGGTAAACAGACAGTATTGTAATCCCATCAGAAGATGACAAAATTTAGCCATAGTTCTAAATGCACTTCAAAGTAAGCCAAAAGAGAACAGCTAGTGACCTTTTATATACTATTTATACTTAAGTTTTAATTTGTCCTTTAAAAAAAAAGTGAAAACAAAGAACAAGTTCTAGAAAACTGAAGCAACCTCTTCTGTATACTAGATGCTCGTTTCAGGAGGAGTTTTTAAATGTTTTCAATGTTATTATGTAGTAAATGGCACTATTATGAAGCTATTAGTCATTCCATAAGAGTCTTGAAAGACTGCTCTGTGTATCACTGTGACTGCCGTGTGTGCTTAGAAATGTAGTTTTCTCAGTGGATAGCAATCAATTTATTCCGTAGTGATATTGTAATAATACTGCCATTCCCTTCTACTGCACTGCCGAAGGAATGCATAGCACAAGCAGTTCTAGTTACGATGGACCAATTTAGAACTGGAGAGCTATGCAGGAGACAAGGATGCTATATTGAATGGGTTGACCACGCAGCATTTTGTCAAGCCCTGTGCAATACTCTACATGTCCAACCTCCCTGGCCCTCGCCCCCCTCCCGCCGCTTTACTGTAGATAGTCATCTTATGGCTAGCCAGCACATCATCTCAGCTTGTACCATCTCATCGAGTCATTTAGGGCATCACTTCTATCTCATGTACCGTCCTTCGAGGCCTCTCACTTATTTTTCCAAGCTGTGAATATATTTATAATGCTTTGAAGAGTTCATTATTTTCAGCAATGCAAACTACCCCAGAAATGTGGAAATGCTATACCTTTTGGAGGAAGGCTTGAGAAGTTAACCATTAATGTTCTTATCCGTTGTACCCAAAAGAACTTACTGAAAACGAAGAACAAAGGTGAACGTAATCAGAGAACTGCGTACTGAAAACTAAATTCCACAGCCTCCCTCAAGGCTTTGCTCCTTGGAGAGATGTGACAGCCTGAGAGGTCAGTGCAGTGATGGCCAAGCACCATTTTCAGTACATTTGAGATAAAAGAGGCAGCAAAGAATTGGGAAGAGAATAAAAGCCTGGATCTCTCCCCACCTCCAAAAGGGAGAATAGCAAGACCCATTTTCTTTCTTTTTTACATGAAACATGGAAAAAACACAAGTGAGACATTTTCTGATAGAAACAGGCACATACATGCAAAGCATCAAGCTGGAATACTTTAAAATCTTAACTTTAAGGACCAAACCCCACCAAAGAGAAGAAGTAGACAGTCAGCTTTCCAGCATAAGAGCTTCATGGTCTCCAACTTTCAGTTGTTCATCCAGGATAGCTGCAGGTTCAAACTGCCAGGACTGACTCGTTGTGGTAAGGTTTTCTCAGTGCTTTCTCTTCCTACACTGCCAGACTGAACGTCACCGTAGAACTGGTTTGTAAGGTACGATGATTCTCAGAGACTGAACCTGCCATGTGACCGAGATGACATTTTCATCCTCAAAGAAGCCACATGTACCTTTCTGACAAAGCTGTGTGAAGTATTAGAATCTGATGCTGTAGAAAGATCCTAGTTGCCTTTGTGTATATTTACTGCCTGCTTGAGTGTTTCTCTGTGTGGGTTTTCTCTGTATCTTGTAGAAATGTTTGGGGTGTTTTATCCTGCCATATTGCTCGTGGCCCGCGAGCTGACAACTTTAGCCGTATTTTACCTTCATTTTTGATGAGGTGGTTTATATTTTGTTTCACTTTGTGTAGTGACTTCCCACAGTAGAGTTTTCCAATTGTCGTTAAAATAACATACATATTACACAGATATTCAATAAAAATGTTTTATTTCCTGTTGATGTTCTAGCATTTCTCTTTTGATCTAAACTTTTGCAAACACATTTTACTCTAGGACTTCAGCACCGTCATAAACTTCAACGTATCACAAGTGTAATAGCACAGCATTTTTTTAAGGGGCTAGGAAAACCCTGCTTTCATCTGTGTGGCCCAGTGTAAGAGACTTACAGCCAGCACAGCTCCGGTAGATGAATTCTCTCTATCTATTGCAGATGAAGAACTATTACCTTGTTTTCCCAAGAGCCTGATTACTTGCCTCCAAAAACATCATTCTCTATCAAATTGTGGACTAGTTTCTATACCACAACAAAAACTCCAAGTTTGTTTGGGTTTTTTTGCGCATCGTTACTTTTCAAGCCAATTGCGTTAGAGCTGTGATTGAAGTTTTCATTTGGAGAGAGATGGTATATTTTAACGTACATTCAAGAGCCACTTCTAAGCTGGCCGTAAAATGAAGTCTCGCGTAGACCAAAGATTGTTAAATAAGAGATTGAACTGTAGAGAGTCAAAGCTCATTGCAAGGATTTTCAAGGTTGACCCTTTTCCCTATCCCCACTGCTCAGAAAGTGCTCTCTTTCCTCCCAGCTGTTTTGTTTTTAATACCATCTAAAGGCAGTGAGCACCAAATGTACTGATACCACCCTCAGCAAGAGAGAGCAGACCAACATCTCCTGGTGGCTTGGGGAGCAGTTACTCTCCCAAATCTGTGAATGACAGAGTCTGTGCCTGTGGCTTTACAGCTCTGCTAGGAGGTGATGCCTGCTTGGTCTGTAGGAGCTGCAGTAACGCTCCTGGGGGGCAGCGTAGTTCCCCATGGATACACACTGGAACCATGTTATGGAAGTATGAGATGCTTCTGCTCGCTTCTTCACCACCTAATCTGTTGCATGATCAGACCAAGCATGTAATTCCCCAAGAGGGGCAGTTTGCTTAAGAGCAGAAAGTCAATAAATAAAAATACCTTGATCCAGGTTATATACGCACCAGCCATTTTTGCAGATCCTGAGAATACCAAAATGATATCTTTGTCAGTCAAAACCAGTTCTTCCAACAAGGCTAATCAGTTAAAGGCAGTCATTACAACTAATGTAAGGAAAAAAATGCTTCATATAATAGCTGTTATACTAAGTGGGAAAAGCAGCAAAAATTACCAATTTTATTCAGCTCATTTAACCCCTAATCAACTGTCAAGAAAAACATTCTTCCCAACTGACAGACTGTTACCAAAGCAAAGGATCTACGTCTCTCGATCACTTTTCACATCATGAGTCAATGAAAGTTAATTGCCTGTTAGTTATGCAAAGCAAGAATTAGAACATTATATTTTCTGATTACTCTAACAGTCAATTCCCTTATTTATTTATGCATTAGCATTTTCACTCCAGGCTGCCAGTTCAGTTTCTTACACACATACTGAGCTGTTTTTCAAAACACACATCTACCAAGTTCATGTCCCTATTTTCAGTGTCAGTTCAGACACTATTACTCATCCAGGCATTGAAGCATGTTAAAAGGGGTTTCTACATATACAAGAACTTTCACCCCAGTCTTAGTTACATTTACCTTATATGCAGTAAATTCTTTTGTATTCGATATAGAGAATGCTTTGAATATTGCACTAAAAAGTAGCTTCAAAAGTATGTGACAAACTAGTACAGAGAAGAATTTACCTCTATATGGTACTTTCTGACTGACACCTGCAGCAATATTTTCAGACACAAGAGCCATACAAAGAGCTTTATTTTAAGTTTATGCTGTATTCAACATAAAAAAAGAAAATTTTATGAACTAGAGAATGAGCTAGATCCTCAATGGAGCTTATGAAAAGGCCAAATAGGCTGGGAAGTGAAGACAATTCCTCCAGGCTTTTGGGGTGAAGGTGGAGGGGTCAGGGGGTATAGTCTTTTCGTTCTATGAGATTTTGAACAGTCATTTCCTCGGGAGAAAAAAAAAAAAAAAAAAGAGAAACAAAATAAAAGACTTTCTTTTTCTGACAGAACCAGTCTGATCGGTTTGACAGCTCACATTTAATTTCTGTCAACCATTTCATATCTTTGTACACTCTCTTATTACTTACAACAAGGAAAGCACAAAGTAGGCGTTGCACTGATGTTTAACACCGAATAGACCAAACGTCAGTTTTTCCTCATAAACAAAAGACCAATGCACAAAAGTGGCAAAATATTCTTTGTTCCACTAATCAAAATTATCCCACAATCCTGCACAAACCTCCCTGATTTTGCTCACATTCTCCCAGAGCCCAGGGACAGTTCTCTCCTTGTATGTGTTGTATTCACATACTTGCACCTTGGCCTAGAAGATTTCACGACTCTTTCATAAGCAGCAGTGGTGCCTACTGGCACCAAGAGGTTGTTCCAAAACCCTGAAGTGGATCTGTCACTGAAGAGTTCCACATTAGGCTTGGGCTATGTTTGTCTTCTCCCTTGGATCATTCATCACAAGGACAAGGATCTCTGGCTGTAAATCCTGACTGAAAGCCTGACAGGTTGGAACCTGGAATGCAATGCTGAAGTCAATTATTTCACACTTAAACATTATCATCCACTTGTTCTGCTGAAAGACAGACTCTGAGGCTCACTAACTCGCATCCTGCTGAAGATGTGGGGGTTTTTTTCCTTCATGAAACTGGCAATATTATTAAACTTTTTTTTTTTTGAGATACTTTCTGTGACGTTCACAGAGTCAAAATGACTTTCATAAATTTTCCTTCTTTCAAATACAAGGTTGCCTCTAATGTTTAACTCAGTTAAGAATTTCTAAGCCAAATCTTCGAAGTTAATAATAGGCGGCTAAATTGTTTGATTGGCTTTAATGCCTTGCTTCATCAAACTTCGAGTTTCACTCACTCCTCTCCAACCATACACCATGATCTGACACTGATTGATACACAACAGCCTTGATGGAAGGCTATCAAGGAAATTAAGTAATCAGAGTGACTGATAGAGTCCTTTTCCTGGATTAAATGGAGATGAAATGGTCAAATTTCAACAGAGCGTAAGTTAAGGAGTGGAGTGCTAAGTGGTTAATTGTTGCAGATGAATATTTATTAATGATCTAGAAAACAGATGAGTTGACACTATTTATCTATAGCGTAAAACCGTTTCAGCTGAAACAGGTCTAAATTATGAGGCCATCTCTAACTTAATATATTGAGAATCAAGTGCCCAGACAGGCACTTCCACTCAAATGATATTTATCACCCAAGTATTCTGGAGAGATTTGTGAACAGTAGTACAAAGCTGTATGTAAAGATGATCTCAAATAAGAAGAGAAGGTAGGAGAGCTGGTCAAGCCATTAAGGAAAATAAAGGCAGAACTTTTTTGTACAGGAATTGCTCACAGAAAAATAGATTTGCCTTCTCAGTAATCTCCAACGATGCAATGAAAGCTTATGATGAAACACAAAGGGTGTTCAAATCACTATCCTCGTATACATATTTAGACTTCATATATGTTATTTGGAATACGTTTAGTTGTAGACACACTTCACACATGCGCAGGAGATGTCCAGGTGTCCCAGCGCAGCACTGTGTGCCGATGCCAGGATGCTTCCTGACCTCAGTAAGGGCATTTCTCCATTACAGCGACTAACGCCGCTGAGATACAGCACGATCCACGCAAACGCCTCAAAGTGCTTTTCAAAGATCAAACTAAGCCTTGAGAATCACCTGTTGGAAAACACTAACCCATTAAAAGCTTTCATATGATCTGGTATGGAGTAAGAATTTCTTTGTGGCAGCTGCATCAGGTAAGTGTGTAGCTCAAACACAGGGTATAAAAAGGAATTGAGCGAGTCCTTGGCGGGAAGAAGTTGTGAGAAATAAATCTAAAATAAGCAAATCTTGAGGGAAACATAAGACACTTATGGAGATTATATAAATTAGCAGAAAAAGAAATGTGGAGCAAATGAATAAATATATATCCTAGCTACAGACTTCTGCCACAGTAGAATTAGGGAAAAAGTATCTAGCTACAGGTTTGTGTAACAGCAATGATGAATCCTACCGAAGTCACATGCTATCTTTGTTTGAGTCTTCCAAGACTCCACAATAAAAACCCAAGAAGATTCAGGTTATCACTGTTGCTTTTCTGAAAGCTTCCAAAAAGAGCCTTTTTCCTCCCACACAAAGACTCCCATCTCAGTCATGAGCAGAGCTGGTTCATGCTCTCACTCCTCGGATTTAACACAAACTAATAGCTGCCTGAAAGGTTTGAGCACCGTGACCATAATTAAATCTGCAGTAATTAGTAATGCAACAACAGCAAGCAAGAAAAACAAGCAAGCTTCTCCAGCTGACAGTTTTTAAAGTACAGATAACACAGAGAAATAAATTGGGAAAAAATGCAGGAAGGAAAAGCAATCACTGGCAGATCAGGGGAGCAAATCATTGTCTCCTACCATACTGCCCCAGCACCACATGGTCTTACTTGGTTTTGTCTTTCCCTGTGTCACTGTTATATTAATAGAGCCACAAGATCTCTTCTAACTAAACCTTTGATCCCATGTTTGCTACTGTTTATGTTGTATTTACCGTGCTCCCTAATCCAGCTGAGCACAAGCTGTTCGGTTGTTTATTCTTCTCATGCTTTCCCTGCTCCACTTCTGCTTCACCAACTTTCTGTCCTTTGTAAAGTTTATTCAACCACCCTGTGACAACTGCTGCCTCACAATCTCTTAGGAACATGGGATCAGGGGAAAACACCAAGCTGCAAAAGCCTTTGCAACCAATTAATACCCGTTTGAGAGTATAAATTACAAAGGTGCTACAATATTTAATCGCTTCCCACAGTATAATACCCTTCTGTACATGTGCAGCGTAAAATACACTTTTTTCATGAAATTATTCTATACCTTATTAGCAACGCTGAGTCATACCAGCACTTCAAAGTGTAGCAGCACTTTTGATGGAGAAGAAATGTGATGGACTGGGTGACACAGAGGGCTTTTTTACCCCCCGCACCCCGCACTAGAATTCTCAGTTCCTACTTTGACTTTCATCATCTCAAGTGCCTTCATCAAATCTCTGGCAACCCTTTCCCTAAGAGAGAGCGAACACTCTCTCTGCCTAGTGCTGTAGTGCAAGCCCATCTCATTATACCCAAGGTAGTCGAATAATCAATAGGAACTGCACATTAGCCTCAGCCAGTCTCCTCCCAGCCTTGTTTGAAGTCGGCAGCACGAATACCTCTCCTCTGATCACACGCTAAGAGGACTGTCTCTGCTCTTGAGCCGGCTTGGGCCAACTCACGTTCTCTCTTGAAGGCACCTCACAGGGAGCAAACCTTTGGTTCTACCACTATCCCATACCCACTCGCAGTTATCTTGAAAAGCAAAATTTACCTGATAAAGAGTAGACAGCAAACGTTAAAACAGAATGTCAACACAGTTGAAATAAAAGCCAGCTTCCCTGGAATCCAGATTTTTAAAATGCATTGAAAGAATAAGCAAGTTAAAAGCATTAAATATCAGGGAACTCCTTCGTTTCCCTGCTAGCCAGGCGAATGGTTTTATAGTGTCTTCCCTTTCTTTCGTATGTGCGTGCATTTGTTATCTCCTGGGTGACAGGTCCATAAATCCTCTCACACTCTTGATATGTTCAAGGACAGATGAGGAGCTCCTTCACGACAGAATATTTCATGTCCCCGCACAATTGCGCAGCACGTTCCTTGAGTAGCAGCTGTTAAATACAAATATGCACTGGCACGCAGGGTTCCTCAGCACCTCAAAAGAGAGTAGGTCTCCTTCACACATAAGCAGCAACGCACCGTTCCTTGCTGAGTGTATCACACGGCATATACTACACTTCCCTGCTTCATTCATACTCACATTATTGCCATGTTATCCTGTGGTCTGCAGCACACAGGTTTCTGGTCCACAATTTGGGCGCCTGGGCACTACCGAATTGCCAACGCTGGCTATTCAAATTTCAAAGCCACAGCAAAGGTCCTCAAGATCCCTAGCTTTAAACATTACAAATCTGAAATTACCATTGACACAGTCTGCTAAACAATCATATTATCATCAGCCAAATCATCTCAGTCAAAAGCTGTCTGGATTTTCACATCCTTAAAGATTGCTGTACTCTTCTTAAATAAAATTTAAAAAAAAAAAATTAAAGGAGGAGAGAAGATTAATGCCACTTCCTAATCACCTCATTAACAATATATTTCCCACATTGTACAACAGCCACTTACTGTGATGCGAGTTGGCAGAGCTAGATCATTTTCAAAATCCTGCAAGATTTGTATCCTTTTCATCTAAACTACTTAGAACATACGAAAACATTTGATCCTGTTAATCATCTCGAACAGTTATCCATGGAGCGCAGTCTGGTCCTATTAGCAGCAACATGGTCTGCTCCTGGCCACGCAACACGATTCAGCACATGCCAGGTAACCCAGCCACAGGGTACAAATCAGGGGGAAAAAAAATCCCTGCGCTGTGGAAATTACTGATCTGGACAATGCCATGAAATAACTGACTCCTAACACAGGGCTCCTGGAAACTGCCTGGAGAACGCAGTTCAGTGTTAGCCCTACATGTAGTAACAGAAATCAGGGACTTATAGGGAGCAGTGAGCTTTTTGCTTAGTGTCTGGATACAGGCGAGCAGTTTTCCTGTGTTTAGTAAGCATAGGGCATGTAGCAAAGACATAAGGCCAGGCCTTCCCCTTCACCAGAACTGCAGGGTGAAACGAGCAGGGTCCTGCTGAGGGGCAGAACTGGATTTTGCACCTGCCCCTTTTGTGCCCCCTTCCTCCTCCCTACCTGGTGTAAAAGGTACACGAGGGTGTCAGGTCAGGGATTTACTGGTAAACATAGCACCAAGGAGCCAAAAAGTGTCTGTACTTTAGGGATATCCAGCATTAGTCCCATCAGTGCCATGACCCCGGCAGCCACCATCGCTCCCCTGCCAGCTTAACCTCCCCAAGCTTCTCACCTTCACATCGGTGAGCACCAGTTCATGCACAGACACAGCTGATCCATCTTCAGCGCTGATTTTGCCAATAAAAACCAAGTGAAACACTGCCTTTATGTATACCCCACAGCTGGATGTATCCTGTATGGTCTTTTCTACTCTACAGTCCAAGGCTACATTTCCCAAACCTTCTCTAATCCCAACCACAGCTGCAGCTGGTTTTGTGTCAGCCTCACTAGCCTAATTAATTGAACTTTTCGTGTGCTTAGGAGCTAATTAAGTAATTGCTGACCTGACTGGCAGAATGCTTCATTGTGGTGATCAGTTTTTACTCCTGACTGGCTTTTTTTCCAGGGAATCTTATGTAATTTACTTCACTTTTCTGCTACCCCTGCTCCCATGTATGTAGTTCTCCTTGAGAATTTGAGGAAGAGAGTTTCATAGGCAGTTATATATTAACAGGAGTTGTATATTAACAATACCATTAATTCTTTAATTAGGAAGTCTTTGGGTTTCTTTTCCAGTGTGCTGTATTAACCTTGACCATTGTACCAAAATAATTATTTCAGTGATGAGTTGGTAAGCAGCATTACTCTTCTTCTGCAAGCAGAAATTGAATGCCAGTTGTTTGAGTGGAGGTCAGCAACACACCACACAGGGCTGCAGCAGTGATTAG
Organism: Caloenas nicobarica; assembly: GCF_036013445.1. Classification (NCBI taxonomy): domain Eukaryota; kingdom Metazoa; phylum Chordata; class Aves; order Columbiformes; family Columbidae; genus Caloenas; species Caloenas nicobarica. Next base: position 54,409,719 of record NC_088245.1, on the reverse strand, counting down.
AGTTTGGGTCCAGACCTGAAGAACATCTGGACACTCTCACTCAGCCATAAAGCATCACTGAAGAGTTTTTAGAGATTTCACAAAGCTGCTTGTGCAGTATCTTGTGAGGAGTCACAGGAGAAACTGCTCACCACTACTCAGTGGTGTGGTAAGTGCTTCCACATATTTCTACCCCTAAAGCAAACCACTGTTTTGGAAACCAACCATTGTCTCCCACCAGAAACACATCCTACCACCTACTTGGTAAAATTTGTGCCAAGGTAAAGAAAGGGTATGCCACGTGCAAGCAGTACACGTACTTCATCACTCACTCAAGATGGATTAAGATGAGAAGCCTCTATGATTTCTGGGTCTAGAGCGCTGCAAAGCTAGATTGATGGATTATCTCTCCTTCACTTTCAGCTGTCAAGCTTCAACTTTTTTTCAGTGCAGAATATTATTTCTTTATGCTTCAATCGTTTTTCCACATCCCTTTCTCTTAGTGCAGCTGTAGCTCCACTTTGTGGAAGATGAGGAAAGCAGAGAGCGAACAGGTGCGCAAACTGCGGGGCTGTGCAGAGTTTCTGAACCTGGCAGATGTATAAAAGATGCAGGTCTTCAGAATCAGCCAACAGTTAGAGGGGACTAAGACCATTTCTCATTCTTTTTCAACTTGAAAGGTGCTCGAATCTACCCCTTGCTGTATTTCTTCCTCCTACCTAGTCGTAAATATGCAAAAAGAAGCAAACAAACAAACAAAAACCCCTGTAAAATACAGCATGCAAAAAAATGGAGGGAAATGTATTTCCTATATATCCACATATGCAGCCATGGAAACTGCCTAACCACAGATTCATTTTTCATAAAGAAGGAGAAAGATTTTTTTTAACCTGCTCGGTACCCTGTTGAATGTTCTGACAGAAATTAATGTATTCCATCCCTCAGGAAAATCTCCAGTTCTAGGGTTAATGCTGGAGCCGAACTGGCATGGTTTTGTGTGTCTACAGGCTGTAGTTATGAATGTTTTCAAAGGTATTAAATAATTAATAAGAATACTTAAGTTATATTTACCAATTTGTTTTTAAATCTGTTTCCCATACAACAGAAGAAGACTGGATTTCTGACAGGGCTACCTACTGGCTGCACAGAACTGAAATGATTTTTCAAGGAAGGCGATTTGGAATGTACTTTCTTTAAAAAAACGCTGGTACTTCTGGATGCTGCAAAATCAAGATCACTTTGTAATGAGGTTGGGGATTTGGCTTAAGACGTCTGCCCATCGATCTCCACATACAGGTGTCTACAAGTGTATCTGATGCTTAATTCCAAGTACGGACAGCAGAGATTCAGTCAATGAAACAGCAATATTTCATGCATTGGGCAGCGGGTGGGTGCATTAGGGAGCAGCATCGCTCGCTGAGCTGCAGAGACTGCCCTAGGGGTTCAGGCACCCAGTGCTCATGCAGACACCTGTAGGTGGGCACCTCAGTTTAGTGCCAGTTTCACAATAAATCTCTCCCAAACCAACCAAAGCTGCTCTCTGACAAGTTGGCCCCGCACAGGACAGAGTGCTATCCCTGCACTTATCTCTGAAGAGACAGAGAAGCGGTTCAGGAACCCCTCTCAGTGCTGGCCCCGTTCTGTGTTTTAGCGGAGCGTGCTCTCTTAATTTCAAGTTCATGTCATGTCAGACTGTGGCAAGAGCCGTAAAGCCTCGCTAAGTGCTGGTCACGTCAGTTTGATCAAAACCACGTCAGAATAACAGGAAGAGAGAGGAGCTGGATTATCCTTTTAGTAGGTGAGGGTATTATCTCAGCTTTGGATTTTAGGGCCAATGCTTTTAATGCTTTGTAGGCTGTACTCAAACCAGAGTCAGCACAAAAAAAGTGAAAGCAGCTGAGGTGCTTTGAAGTGCTCACCCATGAATCTGTTGACTCAGTAATTTCATTTCAGGGCCTTGTCTGAGGAGCAAGCCACAGGTCTCTGTGAGGAGCAGGAGATAGACGTGTTCTGAACAATCTTCACAAGGCATTTGAGGACTTTTCAGGAAGGCAGACAGTAAGGGAAAAAAGTAATGAGATTTTTGACGTGACGTGGAAAGCGCTGAGAAGGGTACTTCAGCTTCTACCACATCTGGAGCTCTGAAGACCACACGTAACATCAAGAAATGGACACGTTGCGGCAGTGTAACATTCAGCTCTGTCCACTCAGGCTAACGCGGGCCAGGGGAGCACTGAAAAATCAGTGGTGGCCCAAAGGAAGGACGTGAGGTTGGATACCTCACTTATATACATACAATGTAGGGAAAGTTCTTGAAGGATGGTGCAAGCAGACCTGAAACCTTCTCTTCGGGGGCCATATAGTGGGACAGTGTTGGTCTTGATGCAGAAGGAGGGAACCACACAAAGCTCTGGCGGGGCCTGCCTGCTTGAGATGTCAGAGTTGGGAGCAGGAGGTGTTCAAAAATATTTTTTTTAAACAAATTCAAGGAACTAGCGCAGCTAGTAACTGGTGATGGCATGTCCCAGGCCCAAGGATGCCACATCCTCGGCCACCTTAAGAAGTAAGCAGGCATCTGGAGCAGGGGCAGCAGCCCTCCTTTTGGCACTGCTGCCAAACTCCCCATGCTAATGCTGAGGGTTTCAGGCTTTAAATTCCCACCAGCTCTCCACACAGACGATTCATTTGGGGGGAGTTTCCCAAGCAGACTTCTCTGGAGAAAATTGTCTTTCTTTCCAGGGTTTAGCATAACGGCAGGGAAGCGGACCATGTAAACAGTCTGAGCCTCTGAATGAAAGGAATGCGGGGAGGAATGGAGATGAAGGGCTAGAATGTAATTCCTGTAAACAAAACCATCAGCTTCTTTTAAATTAAACACATACCTATCTTCCCACTGCTTCGCATACATACGCACAGCGGCTCAGTAAATTCCTGGGAAATACGAGAGGCAGTCATCTAGCATCCAAGAAAACATTGCTTTATGCTTTGCCTAAGGAAGCAAAATTTATGAGAGTCTAAAGCCTGTACTGTTACGAGGCTTTGCAGTTACGTGACAGAAGTCCAAATGCTGCAAGTCAGATGCCAAATGCATTTAAAAAATTCATTAGACTTCACAATACAGTTTAAACTCATCTTACATATTTGATATGTTTTTTAAAAATGCTCACACACATCCCACCCCTTTCTAAAAAAAAAAGAAGTCAGCAAAATCAAGAATTCTGCAAGAGGCACTTGGAAGCAGGAATAACTGCAAACAGAATTTATGTGAGATTTTGCATATGCAGGTAAGTTGATGAACAAGACGACAATGAAAACCATTTTGACGGTAATGAAACCTTAGTATGAGAATTTCACAGAAGCAGTTATGGCGGTTTGTGTTTTTTTGTTTTGTTCTGGTTTGGGTTTTTTAAGCTCTAGGGCCGTCATTAATTGCCATACAGGCTACTGTGTAGTATGGAAATGCCACCAGAAGATGTCAGGCACGGAGCGTGAGCGGGGGCGATGCCTGAACAAGCCAAACCCACAGAAATAAACACTCAGCTGAAAAGTATTTGACAGGCACAGATGTCACTGTTAATACTGTGTCAGTACTTCATACTCAAGGAAAATGCCAATGTGGGAAAAATAGAAAATAAGGTTTCTGATGCTGTTATATCTCAAAATGAAAAGTAAAAATGCCTTTCTCATCTCTTCTTACTAGTTCTTTTAATGCTTCAGAAGAGCAATTGGACTAAGACTTGAATGCTTCAAACGAACACACCTGCATGTGTGCTTGTGTATACACAAGCATAACTCTGGGAACAAGTACGACATGTTTCATATGTGCTACAACAACTTCCTGAAGCTAAAATTAGTGTATTAGACTACAAAGCCCGTAATGACTGAATAGACTCCAATGCAATTAATTAGAACTGTTTTATCCAAGAAAACAGAGTGAATTGCATTTGACTGTTGCACTTTCTCTTTCTGCAGGTTCCCTTTCCGGGTACTCAAGGGAAGATATTGATTTCTAAGAATAGAACTGAGCTCAGTGTATTGCAGACCTAAAGGTTAATGACATTTAAGATTACAATGCTTATCGACTCTTTGGCTTTTGCTCTCACTACAAAAGATTTTACTTCAGTAGATTTTTATGACTTCTTTTCCATTTCCTTATACCAATCCATAATCCATAATTATACCCATCCTGAGTACTGGGATGACAAATGGGGCGATAACAACCCACCTATGTGGATTCATTTCTGTCCTGTGGCTAGTGCTAGGCAAGCAGCAACTGGTCATCTGTCTGAAGACATTCTGAACTAATGTAATCTGCCAACTTTCAGATACTGGATTGCAAGGGGGGTTTTTTGTTTGGTTGGGTTTTTTTAAAATCATAAGCGGTCCTGCAGAAACAGCAAGAATCACTAGTGCTTTATCAGGTCTAATGCCCTGTAGATTTGAGAATATGTGATGGCACTGTTTCGCCTTGTAGCTGGCAATCCCCAAATGGTTCAGGTTCACAAAAAAACAAGAAACAGAACAGTTTGGATTTCAAAGGAAGAGCCAGTGACCTTTTTCATTTCCCCAGGACAGAACATTTTGCTGTCCCAGCCTTCAGCAAAAGGCAGGGTGGGGGTAATAGATTTTTGTTTCAGCTGGTGTTTGTGATTGTAGATCTGAAGAGTTCTATCTCCAGCATTAAAAACACAAATAAAGCCAAGCTTACAGTAAGAAATTACTGTATTTAAAATGTTCACAGCCTTAGAAATAGGCAACAGTTACTGGAAATTATTTACAAGTGCATACTAATTCAATTGTCTTGGAAATGACTGTTCACTTTAAGGTCTAGAACAGATGCAGCTCCAATACTGCAATTTCATTAATGCTTTAGTTTCCTGTAACTGTAATTTTGGCACGTGTTGTCCATACCTCTCAGAACTTGATTACATTTATATTTCTTGTCATTTTGTTTCACTTCAGTTGAGTAAAATCAAGATAAACCACACCTAACTTGAGTCGAATTCAATCACACACCCCTATCTGCCCCATGCCAAGCCAGCCTGGAATTATTTAAAATCTTTACTCCATCTACTGACCTGCAGGACTGGAATTTGTAATGGGAGTTCATAACTAGCACTGCAGGTCAAGAGAAGAATGTTGAAAATGGGAGACAGTAAACAGACCGGCCAAGAGACGTGACTTCATCCAAACTCTGGCTCCTGAGGAATTTGGAGGCTGGGAGAGCCACATGTGGTGTCCTCGCACACCTTCGGGCTCTGCTCCTGAGAACTAGGTAGAACTGCTCAAGTTTATTTTATGAACTATATTCTGTGAAATGAAATTACATCAAAACGTTCTGTATGGGAGGAAAGACAGATGATTAACTTGTATTCCCCTTTGAATTAAATTGGCACTTGAGTCATCATCTGGGCAAAACAACGAGCCCCACCTCTTCCTTCTGAGAAAAACTTACTAAGTCCCTCAATTAAAAAGCAGTCTGCTACCTTTTAATGAAGCATTAAGCTCCTTTAGGTTTGCGGTTTTTTGTTGTTACTGGTTTTGTTTTGCTACTTTTTCCTTTTTACATAGCTCCAGTAGTTCTATAAAGGTGTTTAGACAAGGTTCTTAGGAACATGGTTTAGTGCTAGAGTTAGGCTAGGTTATGGTTGGACTCGATGATTCTGAGGGTCTCTACAAGTTTTCATTCAGGATATTCTGGTCTTTTCAGGCCTTGCGAAATGACCTGGCCTCCAACCAAACAAGCCCTTCCGCCCCATTTCAGATTGAGAATTCAAATGAAAAAACATCACTACAGGGCTGGACATCTGGATGTCACCAGACACCTTGGTCTCTTACCGTGTGCCAGGGTAGGGAAGCCCTTCACACCCAGCACACAGCTCCCCTGCTACCTCACCTTGTCCCAAGGGCAGTCACAGGGGTCTGCTGGATCCCTTTTCCCTTTCTGCAGGACAGGGGCTTTTCATGTCACCCCCCCCATTTAGATATGTCCCCTCCAGCCTCAGCAGAGGAGGAGGAAAGCGTGACACCTTACGCGCAAAGCAGCAGTTTGCCACCAGCTTTTCTTCTTTTTCCTTGCCCAGGCTTCTACTCCGGCTCCCTCAGAAAGCTGTCTCGTCTTCTTTCTCCTGAAAAAGTGGATTGCTGAATGGGCTTCTGATTTCATTCCCCAGCTGGCTGCTTCCCACACTGCGATTCTTTGATCTCGGCCTTTCCATTAAATTATCAGCACGTGCTGCCCAGCAGTATTTGTACCTTGAGTCCAGCTCAGAGCGCCCGAGCAGCCCCAACCAAGCCCAGCCCAGCAGAGGGTGCAGGCCAGGCCTGTGAGAGGCAGCTGCCTCTAGAACTAAACAGCTGATGGGAAGGTCTTGACGGAGAGATCTAAATATCTCTTATCTAAAGAGTAACTAGGCTACTGAAAACAAAAATGCCGGTTTAGGATGGAGTTCATAGCAACCGTTGTATATAATCTAGCATGTACACAACCCAGTAATAAACTGGATAGAGATCCTGTGTCCTCAGCAGCAAGTCAGAGAGCAGGGCAAAGAGAGTTATCAGAAAAGACACCATTAATTGTCCAGAGAGGTCGGTGTTTCAACCTGAGTTTGAGTGACTTGAGCAGCCTGTGGTCAAGCAAGCTATGGGATTTTTCTCTCCCCTGCTCTTCATCGCTGCATCCAGCCTGGTCCCTCTCGTGGGCTGACATCCTTCTCTAGTCACCGTGCTGCAGAAGCAGATCTCATAAACAACTTAATACCTGTGGTTTCCCAGCTGTGGGCCACAAATCACATGTCCTTCATCTACAGAAAGCTGGCAGGCTCTGTCAAGCTGACTCCACTCATTTCACTTAGGGGGAAAAAAACAAATGAGAAAAAAATGTACTGAAGAGAAAAATGGATTGTACAGTTGTATCTGTCTTAAATTACCAGAAAAGGAAAGAAAACTTAAGGGAGAGACAAGCTAGAAACACAGATGCTTTCCTACTGTTGCTTTTCCATGTAAGCATTCTCTGCAATTGCTACAGAAGGAATTATGCAATCCTGAACAGATCCTCTATTTAGCATGGTTGTATCTGGGAGGAAACTTGGGAATTAGTTTTTGTTCTTGTACAATGAAATTACTTGTGGTGAGACTGCCCTCTTCCTGGCTCTCTGGCATACAGCTCTCACAGGAGGACTGCATGGTGACAAGGGAAAGTACATGGAGACTAATTAATCTTGTGTTGCATCTGGTTTTGATTCCTAATTTAGAAATATATTAAAAACAGATTCTAGAATGGCCATCCAAAGTTCTGGGCATGTTTTCCAAAATATCCAGCTCTCCAATAACACTAAAACCCATTAAAACACAGTCTTAGCAATGATCGTCAAATCCACCTCTCCCCTTCTAATAAATAACTTTTTCAAATCCTTTCTCTAACATTTCACTCTAATTGAAAGGAGAAGGAATGAGATGTGCTTACAGTATCTAGATAGCTGAAACATTAGTTCTCCTGAATACTAAACATGAGTTACAAAACACAGAAAACTTCAGAGTTGAGGAGTTCTTGTGGAAAACCTTACACTAGGAGATCTATTCCCTTCATAGAAAAAAAAATCTCTTAAATACAATCGGAATCCTTCTACAGCAGATGAGAGCTAAGAAAGGTAAGCTCTGCTTGCTTTAAATGCACCTGGTGCTATGAATGGCGTCGTGGCATTTGTCCTTCCTTTAGAAGAATCTTTTCAAAGGACTAGATGCTGCCCAGGTTGGTTTACTTGTTTGTTGTTTGTTTGTTTTAAACACGCAGCACAGAAACCACTCCACAGTAAGTCTATCCCGTGCTATTCTTTAGTTTCTCTCGCAGACCCTACTCTTACTTTGCTGTGATTCAAAGAACAGGTTACTCCTGGTAGTGACACTGGTCAGTGGAGTTTGCAGTGTTTGCGGTGTTCTGTCCTTACTGCTGTTACTCATAGTCAAATTCCCTCTTTCTTCAGTGCAAAGTCGCATCACAGCCACTCTGCTCTCCACGAACGGCCCTGTAAAATCTGGCTGGTTCTTGCAGGGTTCGTGGACCCCGGGCTTTCCCTGCAGCTCCACCGCACGTATCTCGCTGTCAGCCAGGAGCAGAGACGCACCCACACGGTGATGCCAAGGAAAGCCCTAAAGAGTCACGCAGTGCACACACACGCACAGCTGCGGCTCACGGCTCGCTGCTGCTGAGCCACCTTCGTCGCCTGCGGGGAGTTTGTCTCAGCGATAGGCAGCAAAAGGATAAATATTTTTAAAATTACATGTGCCAAATACGCTTTCAAAATATATCTGAAAATATGTAATGTTTTAAGCCTTCTACTGCGACCTTCACCAAAGGTCATATAGGCTTAACAATAGCATATATTTGTTTGTTTGGTTGGTTTTTAATCAGCTGAAAACTGACAAAATCTGTAGCCTTTAAAAGCTTATCTGCCTGAAAAGGAAGAACCTCCCAGCTCTCACCTTTCACAGCCCATAGTCTGGATGCCTTTCTGGTTGACTGCTGTTATTTTGCTGAGCGCTGGGACAGGCTGTCTGCTGGCAAGAGGGCTCCAGCCACCCTCCTCCCGCATTTGTTTTAAAGCCTGTCTGCAACGTCCTGCTCTCTGACCCCGCTTCTGCCCCTTCCTACTTCCTCCGCACCCCATCGCTATTGCTCTCTGTCGCACCAGAGAAATAAAAGGGAAGACAAAATCGGTGCGCGTAAGGACTTATTTTTAAATAATAATGTTTTCCATGGGTTCAGCACAGCCTAGCTACTGTGATAACTATTCCCATGCCAACGTATCAACCAAACAGCATTGCCTTTTCCCCTCCCAAGCCAAATACCATCATCTCGTACAAATATACTCCATGCAGGCGTGCGCACCAGCGCCTCGGTCCCTACCTGCCATCCGGCCTGACCTTTGCTTGCCTTCCCATCCCTCGCCGACACACCCGAAACTCCCGCTCTGACACACAAACAAAACAATATACTGTAGCAGACCTGCAATGAAGCCGACCAGCATAAAAAGCGTAGTCAGAAAGGGGAAGAAGCTACGTAAAACACCCAGCCTTGTCCCCGACCGGGTCACACTGAATTTGAAGTAGAGGCCTGTCTTCCCCGGCCTTGCAGCGGCCCACCCCAGGGTTGAAATCCCAGAGCCACATCCATTAAAAAAAATGTACACACGTACCTGGTCTTTGCAACTCACCAGGCAGAACATGACTCACTCGGAACTTGCGCTAAATAAGAGCGTTTCCTTTTCTATTTTGGAAATAGGCCTAATATTTAGTTATATTCTGTGCTCATTGGGATATTGTTTCACAGAGATCTGATTTCGTAAGCACCGCAAGAAATATTCTTCGGAACGTCATTTTATCTCTTCTTGCAAGTGCCAAGAATGCCTAACAAGCTAAATAACATAATGCGATGCAGGGGACAAAACAGGGGCAAAAAAGTTCTGCCCATGATTTCAAATTTGGATGCTTTATTCAAAGTGATTTAATTATTACTTAAGAGCTGATTAAAGTTCATTAAAATCCAAAGTAACGCTTGCCAAGATCTCAAAACGGTTTATTATTTTAATTCTTGCATAATGATGAGGAAAAATATGTTTTGTTTCAGTCTATTCGGTGAGGAGATATGGCATCCTGCCAGGTTACAAGGAGGAAAAATTCTCCTTGGTGCCAACGCCTAGTAAACTGCATCCTGCATCTGAGTGCCGCGGTTCTGCACAAGGCAGCTGACAAATCACTACGTGACTTTGCTGTAAAACCTTCCTGTTTCTCGGTATCGGGACACGCTGTTATTTGCAAAAGAGCGGCGAGAAAAACGGGTAAAAATTTAACAGAGAAAGAGCAGAGGAGGAAACATGACATTTTGCCAATTTGCGAATAAATGGAAGCTGATTCATCCTGTCCGGTGGCTTTTCGTATCAGCACTCGGTTAATGATACTGCCTCGAAATATGTCGGTTCAGCTGTCTGGCTGCAGCAGCTTAGTGGGCAGCACAGCGATTCATGTAGTGCACGGCCCCAGAGAGGAAAAAAACCAAACACAAAGTGCCTACCTATAGCTCTAGCTCCCAGCATAGGTACTTCAGTTGTTTACTTTCTGCAATCACACAGCTCTGGCTGCAGCATGGGGCCAGAAAAGATTGCTAATAGATCCAAATGTTGAGTATTTGGCAGCATCGACAGAGGCATTTCCTGAACCTGCCAGCTAAGTGGTTTTGGCTCCATGGCATTAGAAAAGGAGTAAAATACACAGAACGTTCCAAGTGCAGAGGTAAACAGTAATCTGTTGGGATAACCTTCCTTAGATTTAGAATGTAAACTGAACTATATTTCATCTTAAGCACTAAAAATCTCAAGAGGTATCAATAAGGTAGGAGACAACAGAATAAAATTAGACCAAGAAAAAAAGACAATTACACTCGTCTACCACAGGATTCTCAAGGAGTCAGATGAGATCTACTTGCCTTTGTTTGAAGTGTCATAAGAAATAATTCAATGCTGTTGAAGAAAAAAGGATAGCTGAAGTGACAGACCCGAAAAGCTCGAGTCTTTCTTTACCTATAGATTAGACAGAAGCACAAAAGCAAAACACCTGAGAAGTCCATTCACATCTTCACTTACCTACAGAACAGACAGACCAAAGACATCAGCTTTATTCATCCATTTCAGCAACACACTTTTGGAAACAGGAGTGTAGTTTCTACTTTGAATACCTCTTTGACCTCTCATCTGAGCTAACACCCAGTTTACAACCTCACTGTGGATCTCTGTTACCAAAATTCAGGACAGTGTATTGCTCTGCGCTACGGAGGTCCCTGTGAACACCCGTCGGTCACTGCTGCCTCTGAACCACTGAACATTTCCACTTCTTATTACAAATCCCAAATCCCAATCCAATTTCTTCTACTGGTGGAGTACGTTACCCAGTTGTTATTGGCAGGAACAGTTTCCAGATATCGGAATCCACTCCCACAGAAGGAAGCCAGAGCGATTCTTTCTGCTTTCAACTGCCTCAGCTACAATATTAACAGCATTAAAAAAGTTGTGTAAACTCAATGGACAGGGTGCCACACAAAAAGGATGTGATTCCTACGCAGAGAGTTCCTCAGTGAAGAGCATGCTTGCAGAACTGCAACAGCTGCTTTATAAGAATGATAAATAAGAAATATAAATAAAAAGTACCTCTTTTGAGATCCTTACCCAGTTCTGGGCTTTTACAATTAAGCGCAGCCAGAGGAGTATCCTTTTCCATGCAGATCAACCAAAAATAAACATATGAATTCTCAATGAAACAGATGAAGAGAGTGAGTAATTAATGTTACTGAAAAATAAAATAGGAAAATGTAAATAATGTTTTCTTTTACCTGACTTTTACCTGATTTTTAAGTAGTCTTAGGTATTACTTATAATACAGTTAATAAGCACTGCAGTTCTTGCAGGAACATGACTTTAAAGCCTTCAATTTTTGGCTTAAAATTTTTAGTATTAAAAAATGATGCATCATTACACCAGCAGCACACTGCTAATTCTAGTTAGCATCTCCTATTACAAAACTGTTAATGTTTCAAGCAAGTAAAGATATTTAAATGGATGTAAGGAAGCACCTGAATACAAAGGTTTTCAGTTACAAAATATCACTCTAACCTTGTAAACATAACCCTGTGATATATGTATTTGTAATTATTTTAAGTGTTTTTAAAAATTCATACAAGCACCACCACTTTAGACCAGACAGGCATAGTGAATTACATTAAAATATACTTACTGACTTAACTCAGTAAAATCATATTCAATGTGCTTTTTAAAAGACACTTAAAATCATGTTGATCTGCAACGCTTGCATACACCTATCACGTATACTACAAAGACAGCTGTCTTTTTTCTGTTTTTCATAAATCTCTCAGCACTTGCTGAAGACGACTTTGTTATATTTAAAGGATGCAGCAAGAGGGCTCTCAGATGCAAGCAAATCAGAATTCCTCCATATGGTCCAGGCACTTCAGCAAGGGGCTCCCACCATATCCTGAGAATCAGCTTTATCACATTTCTACTAGAGATGTAAATGCCTGGGGCGAGCCCAACGCATTCCCAAAATCATCAAACATACTAACTGACATTACCGCAGTAGTACCACAAATTATGCAATATTTGAAAAGCAACGTCCAAAATTTCTGCCTACTCATCTACAGCCTACCACGCTCTAGGAAAGATATGATGGAAGCTGTGATTTTAAATAGGAATTTGGATTTCTTCAAGTGTGGAAAGTCATACTCTTTCCATGTTTTTAAGTATTTGTGCAAAGGCAAGCAAATGAAGGGCTGGAGATCACATTTTTCTCATAAAAACACTATATTGCTGTGATAACCAGAATCGTTTTTAGTTCCTTATAAAATAAATTAATTCAGCTTGTTATCCTGTTCTTGTTGAAAACTATGTGAAAAAAGTGTTGGACAAAATGTAGATTTTCTTCATCCTTACACACCTATTCCTATCCCAGATATTCCATCCTGCACAGTCTCAACCCAGGCATTTTCTCACATTTTTCTCCCTGCTTTCAATCATCTTTATAAATCCTAGAATCTGGAGAGTGAAAATTCAAAGTGGTCAGTTTTTTTCTCATAGAAAGCCAGAGTAATACAATTACAGGAGGTTTTAAGTGATATTTTATGACAAACTACAGTGAGCAGAAGCAGTTAAATGGGAAGGAGTGATTCAGTTGGGAACAATTAGCATTTTCTATATAATTGCTTCACAGAGAAATATGAGAGTTATTTCTAGAGAGTCTCAACTTGCAAAGCTTCAGCGGTTTTCTTGTCCCCACCCATTAAATATATTTGGTAGCTGGCTGTAATTACACTTACACTGTTGCAATCAAAATTTTAAACTCTAAAATGCATCATTGTTGTAACGAGCCTCCAGGCAGAAGCAGAGATTAACATTTCTGAGAGAGAGAAAAAACAAAGATTTCATTCCAAAGGCTCTCAGACTACAAAACGTGATTTCCAGACAGTGTCAAGATGCCAATTATCAAGTTGCAGTTTTTTCAAATAGAATCTTGTGCAACAGAAAAACACTGTTTTTCTTTTAAGTTATGCTTTGGGTTCTTAGAAAATACCCTGGTACAAGAAAAGGACAAGACTTAAAGCTGCTTTGTTGCATGAGATATTCAACAGCTTATTGAATGAGCCCATAATACCTAAATACCTTCAGGTCATTTCATCAAGGAAAACCCATAAAAACTACTTCAGTTCCTCTCCCTAAAAGACTATGCAGAGATGAAGTTCTCATTTTTGCTGTTGCCAAATCATAAGTGCATCCTTTTGCTGTTTCAGAAAGCACAGAATTAATTATCTGTAACACCTCAAGAAGTCAACAACAAGATCAATTATAGAACTGGTTTATCTTCAACAGCATTTCTGTTTACCAGAAAAAAAGGCAGAGCAGTAGCACCAAACAAGCATATATTTTCATTACCTCCCTTATTAAAGAAATTCCAGATATCAAAACAAAGTTTGATACCTATGTTATTTCATATTCTCTATAATTTATAGCATATTGATTGACAATCAGCACAGACATGGATTATTATCTCTGCAATATAGACAAGGCTTTTATCTTTTATTATCTGTAACAGATCTTTACCACATAACAAATACCTATAAGTCAAAGGCGTTAATTAAGCATAATCAAGATGGCAGCTTTTACCTCAAAGATTCTAAAACTTACACAATTATTGCCAAAGTTTACTGTTTAATCTCTCAGCAATTAACACCACAGACACACTTCTTGAAGAAAGCCTAAAATACGAATAAAAAAGAATCTCACTTTTCTTACTCTCATTCACAACATCCACTACAATCCCAGCACTACATACTAACCATGTTTTTGCACGGTTTGGCCCAAACCAGGAGAAAATGTAAGTCAGACATTTCTAGAACTCTGCTGTTAATCTTTGCTATATTAAGCAACTTGCAGGACTTTGGTGTGTGGAGACAATTGTGTTCCCCAGAAGCCCATCAGTAACTACCAAGCTGGTCCCTCAGAAACGCTGCTGGGTTTTGTCTTTTTAGCTAGATTTTCTTTAACCAGGAAAACAAGGACTTAAGAGATTTCTTTTTATCATAAAGCCCTTAACCCTCGAATCTGCTCCTAGAACTTTTCCGAAGACATTTATCTTCTAGTGTTTGCTAAAAGAAGGCCTGGACATTTTGAGTTTGTAAGTACCCTCATCAGACTATAAAATGAGCCCAATTTAAAGGTGTTAAGATTAAAAAGTCTTCACTGGAGGCAGCAACTTTTACTTCAAGAAAAGGCCTAACGGATTTGACACTGCCCAAGAAAATGAAGCGCTGATTTTTTACATGATGTAGAAGACTCCACCCCTTTCCTAATCAAATACTAAATACATGTCAAATGCTTAATATTACTTCAAATGTCTTGAGTGAATCCAGAAATTGCCAGTCAGTTTTGCTTAAACAGAAATCCCTACTGAGACACCAGCAAGAGAGACTCTGGCTACAGGCTGTGGAATGAGACCTCCCTGCTCCAGGGTTGCCAAGGGAAATGGGAGCATCAGTTCCCTCACCCAAAGGGTTGTCATCACTGGACTGGAAGTCCTCAGCTGCCAACCTGGAGGTGTCGGTGGAAACCCAAGAGATCTCTACAGAGAATTGTGCAATTTGGGACTGTTAGATACACATCAGAAGGATATATCCCTGTTGTTGACTTCTGCCCAAATGCTGTCCGTACATCAACATTATGCTTACATGTGATATTCCTACAAGGTTTCCCTTTCATTTCTAACAGTGGGAGACTAACAGAAATTTTTATGGTATAACTAGAGCATTGGATCATCTCAATATCCACATCAATATTCAATCCCTCTCAAAACCTCGGTAAGTTCTTGGTGTCCCAGAGCAACTTCCAGCTGCAGTACGTTCCACAGAGTAATTCTTCACCAAATGAGAAAATTTTCTCATCAAACGTTTGAGGTCTGTTTAAGAAAGGGAAAAATCCAGCAAAGAACAGTTTCACGGACATTGTTACACTTTATAGATACCACTTGAAGGTTCTAGCAGAACAAGGAAACGAGAAGATAAAAAAATTCCAGAAGAGAAAGGAAGAGATGTGCTATGAAAGAAAAATTAGAACATCCACAGGAAAACAGACCAAGTGCTAAGATCAGGTGTATTTTGTACAGCAAGTCCAGAGACTACAGGAGGAGCATGGAACAGGCACTTCTGTACTGGGAGCTAAAATTTCCCAGCAAGACTGAATAACCTAAAATGCCAAAGGCAAAAACTGAGGAAGGACAGACTTTGTATTTTAAAACAAAATCTGACAGCCACTGGGCTTTCATAAAGGAAGTCAATTGTAGCAGTAGTAGTCCTAAACTGAATTAACCTAAAATTTTAAAATTTACTAAGTGCAAATGCTCATAGCATCCTTATCCATAAAGTAATCATGGTGTTCAGTGCATGGTTTCTTATGGTATTTATGTTTTGAGTTGTTTTCTTTAAAAGTTATTATCTCACTGGTGTTCACCAATGACCCACTTGTTCTCATTACATGTAGTCTGAAGGTTGTCTTTAATGATTCTGCCTGCACAGGAGAAGATAACATGTGTTCATATAGAAATTTCAGCAATTAAATCTATTGTTAAGTCAGTTCACTTCATTTATAGAAGTAGCACTGCAACATCCTTCGGTAGCTTTTCCCGGGAAGGGCTGTACTTCAGCTTTGAAAGACGGGAAAAGGTTGTTTCCATCTAATTCACGGGAGGATACTCGCTACATTCCCGAAGCAGAAAATTAGTGTGGTGAAAATACGCAGATTTCTCTCTTGTGTGTGTGCAAACACACGCACACTTTAAGAACTCAAACTGAATGTAAAAATAATTCTAGCAGTTCAGGTTGGGAGCTTCCCAGTATGGGTGACAAATTTGGTTAGAATTTTAATCAGACAATATCAATTATCCTTTAAACACAATAAGTAGCCAGCCTGGATTAAAAATATTTTTGTTTTATTTGGACAAAGGCACACAGTCTTTATTGTTAGATTAAACACGTATCTTTTACCTGCAATAGTAAGAATCTCAACATAATTTTTAATCTGATATCACAAACAATATCACAACTAGTCAATGTTCAAAACTAAAATGGATATCTAGTTATTTATAGCTTAATGATGCTTCAACTTTTTAAATGCATAAAATGGATATTTTTTAAAAAGACTCCACGAGACTATTTTCAGTGGAAAACTCAACTATCATAATTTTCCAGAACAGAAAAAAATCACAACTAGTCCTGAACAAGAACAGTTACACCAGAAATCCAGGAATAAAGGCAAAAAGATTAAATTAACAAGGTAATGTACATCTGCTACAGTACAAGGAGAAACAGTAGACGGAGATCTGCTACAGTATGTCAACATACTTGGAAGATCATGAATGCTGCTAAAATATATTATCAAAGTCCTTTTTGTCCTGGATATATTTAAGTAGTCCTAAAGAAATGTTTAATAACAGAATTAGAAATACTTCTAGAAATACTGGTGTCAATACCTGCAAAAGGTATTGCATGCAAACGATTGGCATGGAACAGATCTGTAGTGAACTTCTCTAGCAAATTAAATGACAAGATCCAGAAGTCATTTGTTTCATTTTTAACAAAACTTTTAAGTATAATCCTTAGCCCCTCAGTCTCAGCAGCTACATGCACCAGCATAATTTTTAAATTGTACTAAGTTTTCAAGTCATGGCTTGTGATGGTATTTTCTCCAACTAAAGTATTTGTTTCTTATTAATAATGTCAGATGTTTATCATTAATACTGATGCAAGTGGACCGATTCAACTGACATCTTCATAAAGGGTCTGAGCCCAAGAAATACTGATGCTCAGTCATATGTTAATGGCATCCATAGTTATTACTCATGTATTTGTTTCCCAGTAATTAGCTTTCCTCTTGGCTACTAATACTGATTTGTTTCAATTCAAGCTGGACATATCCACAGAGAACTTACAGAAAACCATAAAATAGCTGGAGTCGCTCTAACCGTTCTCCTAGCAAAACGTTAAAAAGTAATTTGATCTCCAGTATTCCTTTTGGTTTCTCTTATGGTAGCAAGTTTCCAAGCTGTAATGATACCAGACAAGTTGAAAGAGCTTTGATGTAGGTTAATCAGTTGTTTCCAACATACTAAAACCCCTATATATTTGTAGTGCTTATACCAATCACAAATCTTCCCACAGCTAATTCTCAGTACAGCTGAATTTAAAATTTTTTTTAAAAAAATCATTAGGTTATACTTGCTACTTTGGACATCATCATTTATTTCTTGTTACCCTCTTTTCTCACTCCACCTCTCAAACTCAGAGCCAATCTAACACAGAAATAATTGATCTCCGAAGATGTAAACACAAATCTGGTAATTAACCAAGACATTTTCGCTTTAAAGACAGAAAAAACCTCTCATTTGCAAACACAGACTGGAGTCTTTCCGTTAATATATACATCAAGTAACACTGAACTTAAACATGGCAACTTAGTTACTTAAAAAATGAAAAATGAGCCATTTTGAATTTCCTTGTAAAAATCACCAACATTTATATATGGTTGAACTTCTTTAGGGAATAAATGCCACAAACATTAGTGTATATTACCAATGATAAAAATATTTCTGCACAGTTTTAACCTTCAGCTCTGGATATAGTATATGTTTTCTATACAACAGTATGTGACTGTAACAGGACTGTCACGGTGCATTATCGAAACAGGAATCATGCTGCTCATTATTAAAGTATTTTGAAAAAAAGGATGCCCTATTTGCTCTAGTCAATGGGAGTACTTTTCTGTTCAGATTTCCTAGATGACCCTAGTGAGTCAGGAACAGCGATGCTAGACCTAAGTGGCTCGGCATGACTTTTAAGACATGAATGTTTGGAAATCTCCAAGAGACTTTCCTATACAGTTAATATTCCACACTAACGCCCCCCACAAGCCCTAGTACATTGATTAAGCCTAGGTACATTAATACCCAGATTCATTCAGGACTTATCTAGCCTTCCCAAGTGAGGAGGGCTCCCACTTCCAGCATTCTCCTCACTTTTAAATCACACAATTGAGAACAATCAGTGTTGGACTGGCAAGGATGGGGACATGGGCTAGTGAATTGCTGGTAAAGTAGGAAATTTAACACCTTCGGATCACCTAGGATAAAAATTTATTCTAGGTTTGAGGTTGACTATAAGAGTACTCTACTGAAATTAAATGACAACGGCAAGACAATTATTAACATTCTACGTAACACATAATTTTTCCTAGAAACTACTAAACTTCTCCCAAGAGCCTGATAATGTGATAATGAATTGTCATTGACATACTTTTTTCCAAAAAGCCATCTAAATCTTCCAGACTGTCAGCAGAAGTGTTATGACTCAACATACAATTTATGGTAATTTTTAAAACCATGGAGAGCTTTACATTTATATAATAATACACAACAATAACACCCTGAGGTACTTTATCTTTGAGTTCCCAACAGCTCCTTTGTTCACATGTTCTGCCTGAGCCATTACTGGTTTCAAATATTTGGAAACTTCACTTGCCAGTACCTCTTCAAGGTGGAGTATCAGAAGTACTTCTGCCAAATATTCCTGTCAGCTGGATGTCCAAGTTAAAAAAAAAAATCTAATTTTGGCATTACTGCTGCTAAATTTAAGTCAAGACATAAGCAAACCAAGAAGAGGGAATAAGAAGGCAAGTAAATCTTGTTTATGTTCTTTGTTGTTATTGTTCTTTGGTTTAAAATGTTTGTGAAATACAGTTTATGAAATATCTCATTTACAACTTCATATCAATATCTGTGTGTTCTGCATTAACTCCTTAATGATGCTTCAGTGTGTTTGACATTCCATGCCATAAATCAGTATGTATGTTTCCTACCTAGTACACAGAGAAGGAAATCAGATTTTCTTCCAGAGAAAGTTTCATATTTATTTAGAAGGCACACATCTCAACTGATTTTTTATTGCTTCCAATTTTTAATTCCATGAAAACGATAAATTAAGGGACTTCATACTGTTTTATTAATATTAAAAGCAATATTCATTGGTGTGTATCATAGTTCAGAGGGCCTATACAACGCCCCCCATACCATTTAAACCCCTGAGTAAAGGTTTTAAATGGTCTCCCACGGTTTCTCATCCACTGTGAAGGAAAACATCAAGGCATCCTGGAATAGAAGTCTTGAAAAAAACTTTAAAGCTTTGAGAAGTTCCTCCTCATTAGAATACAGAAATGCAAAAGAACCTATCCTAGATCCAAAACAATCCAAGGCGTTAACAAATAATACCTGGATTTTAAATTTAAGAAACTCTTACAGTTGTGAAATATACATTATGGAAACAATTAGCAAATCTGAAAAGGTGATCGCTATTATATATTGAAGTTGCTTTTAAGTTTTAAGGTAACAAAAACTATATGCATGCAACTTTCTGACGCCAAACTTCAAAATGGTTAAGAAAAAGCCTGGACTCTTCAAAGTGTTTTCATTTTTAGTGTCCTGACTCAAATGACATTTATTCTCATAGGGAATGAAAAATGTGCTGTACTAAGATGAAATAAAGTACAGGAAATGTCAGTCTAACTAGAATTTTAAGAAGAGAATTGTCTGTGGTCAATGGCAAGTGAAAATTTTGCCTACTATCATGTTATAGAAGAATCAGTACACAGCCATAACTGCATTGTAGCATCTAAACAGGCACTTTTAAAAACACTTGTTAGTTTAAAATCAAGGATAAAAGGTTTTCTTGAACCATTTGATGTTTCAAAAGGGCATGAATCGCTTGTATGCCTCTGTACCTTGTTATGTACAAAAATTTTCATCCAGCTTAAAAAATGAAAACATAAAACCCCTCAGATTGGTTATGATCACTACGAATTTTAAGATGACAACTTAAGTAGAAGAGTATTGCAAACGTGTCTTTGCTAAACTGAAAGCTCCAGGCTTTTTTTGAATTTTCAACACAGCAAACAAACTTACTGTCTGACAGCAAACTCGCATTTCAGCTTTAAAATAAACTGCAGTGCACAACTTCAATATGATTCTAAGAACTTATTAATGCTGATACCACAGGTGATTTATTGTTTTTTAGTTTTCTCTTTTTTCTTTTTTTTTTTTCTTTTTTTTTAAAAATAAAATCTCTGCTTCCTGCCAGAATACTGTTATACAGAAAAAAAATGCTACTCTCTACTATTGTCAGTCTTTCAGATACGGTAAGAAACCTCAACGTACAAGAGTTTTAGAGCAAGTAATCAATCTGCAAAATATTATACATCAGTAATAAGGCATCCACTTTACAGTAGTTTAAACAAAAATGAAGTATTTCCCAAAATATATATTTTGGATCTGTGTAAACAAAGCTTATACGTATTGCTCCCATTCATTTAAAAAATATACACCCACATGGACTGAAAGTGACCTTGATGCTATGAATTTTAAATTACTGTAATTTATCCAGGTGTAATCTGAAGGTAGAAAACCCAAATGTTTTCGAATTTAATATTTCAAAATATGTCAAAAATTTTAATTATTCTCACATGAAAAGCAAGCTAAAAATATACCCCAGATTTGATGCCATTTCATTGAATGAAGAAGAAAGTACTATGAAAATAAACATTCATCTCATTTCCTAACAATAAATATAAAGACAGTTATTATAACATACTGCAACACGGGAAGTATTACTATATTGACCTTAACGTTCAATCAGTAGTTTTTAAATCTTTCCTCATTGAGGCTTGAATCTTCTACCTTGTCAGCTGTCCAACAACTTTTAAGAGGGTTTTATTTTCTTGCTTCAATTGTTCATTTTCATCTTCTATATCATCTAGGTCCTGTGAAAGGAAAAAGAAAAATAAACATTTTTCAGGCCATAAATACAAACTCCATTAGGTGCAGCAGGAATTTAGAATCTTAGCTCTGAAATTAAGAAGTTGGGGTTGGGAAGAATTAGTGTCACAGTAGCTACTCTTAAATCTGTTAAACCAGATTTTTCCAAGTGTTACTGTAATTACAAAATATTAATGTTATATTCACATGTACAAGCGCCTTTAAATGGAAACATATAATCAAAACCAAAGCTACAGCAGGAATTAATGCATCAAGTAACCAAAATAGGATGTGTGTGATTATTTTATTGGAATATACAGAGTGCATTTTAGTCAGCTATTGCTTCTGCTCCCCAGACTCTGCTTGTCTGCAACCATCCCACTCACATGCACACATCACTGCTTACTTTTGCAAGACAACCTGCTTTGTGTTTTAAATTGAGTATCAAATTTTTTAGAGAAAGCAGTGCCTGAGCAGGCATTTTGGAACCTCTGTCTAAACTGCTACTGAAAGAACAGACAGCATACACCGTAATAAAATATAAATTATATATAATATAAAAATATAATTATATATAATTAAAATATAGATTGCTCCCACCCCAAATGTCCATCCCTCTTCCACCAGTTACCATATTTACCCAGTTTCTGTTTCACTTCTTCCTACCAAACATTTTCAAGCCTTTAAAGTGGAAACCAGTTAAATGGGCTGTTTAATATAAGCATTACTTCAGTAAAAATAATTTTACCGTACAAAAAAACCATTCAAAGACACAGAATGAGAATGAAAAAATTAAGAAACAGAAGAGTGACCTCAATGACAGCACTTTTAAGGAGGAAAATGAAAGGCAGGCAAAAGAGGAAGAACCAGGACTCTCATTAGAGATCTTCAATGCTTTTTGATTCAAGTGTGCAAAACCCTACTGTTGCCATGCTGGATTAAACATAAAACAGTAGAGAAAAGATAGTATCTATCTTGTTCTTTCAAGCTCTTAAGCAGCGTTTGACATACAGAGCCTACTGTCTTGTTTCTTTCTAGTGGGGCCATTCCAGAAGTGCACGCTAGAGATGTTGTGTTTAATCAATACAATGATCTTTGAAAGCCTCTTCAGTTTGCCAAGCCAGAATCCACACCGCAATACTTTTGCAATTATTCTTTTTTTTTTTTTTTTTAATGGGGAATCAAGAAATCGCCAGCAGAAATTCCTCTCTGCCTCACAGATGTAATTCTGCACCACAGGACGAATGACTTCCAGGAAAAGCATTTGACCACTCTGACATAACAGATACAAGTGACTTAAACATCTAAACATGAAATGTTTTGCTGGATAGCTACTATAAATACAGTTTACTATGTCATTGTAAGAAACACACTCAGTTTTCTCTCTTGTGAAGTTCAGATCAATAATCACATGGAAAGGACAACACTTTTCCAATAAAATGATATTTTTTACTTCAGCGTTTATAATACTGTGTTTGAACTTATTATTAAAGCTAGCCATCAGATGCCGCAATTAAAGCTTACCTAAAAACCTTCTGCTTAAAATATCTGTAATTTACTCAAAATGTTAAAAGTTTGTGGAATGTTTAAGCTACAAAAATAACATTCCAAAGATTATTACAAGTAGAAGTTCCTTGACTATGAGCCAGGAAAAATATCTATTGCAGTTTAAATATCTGCAGAAACAATGGACTGAGAGATGCAGGTGGGTTTTGCCACTCTGAAATTTAAAGTTTCTTTTTCAAAATTACAACAGTAATTCACGCTTATTAGTAAAAAACATGCAATAGCAGGAAAGCTTGGCTTTCACATACCAAAGGAACCAGCAACTACACAACTGACACTAACTGGATTGTAAATCTTCACTGACAGACTCTCTCCAAACACCCATCTAACTAAAATGACATCTTAGTGAGGTCAGAGATGACCAAGTGTAAACTAGTCGACAGTTGAACCTAGCCTACAAATATTTAAATGTCTTGAGATGCCTTTCCCTTCAGACATTTGAGGTTTTTATGAAGCAATTACCCCCTTCTTTCAAAAAAACGTGGCAGACATACTTTTAGTGGCTAATGTACGGGAGTGAAATAATGTCATTTATGGCAGAAAGCCTTTTCTGTTTCTCAATATAAATGCAGCTCATGCTCTTCGAGTGTCTTTGTGATGTACTGACTGATCTCAGTAAAATTATGTTCTTACATTAAACAGATATATTTACTTAAAAGGACAAAAAGTCTGCCAAGAAGTTTCAGGATTCTTGGAAAAACAGTTTTTCAAATACAACACAAGACCCCTGCCCATGAAGGATACATCCATGGTTATGAACTGGCTGAAACTTCTAGAAAGAGCATTTCTTTAAATATGAGGGCTGAGCAGTCAGAAGCTATGCAATGAAATGGCATTTAAAAAAGTTATTTAGACTCTTTGACTTGAAATTCTTTTCATGACTGTGCAACCTAACATGCAATGACTGCATATGTTGATTAATAGAAAAGACAGAGAAATACCACGAACGTGTAGATGGTCAAATTTAAAGATCCCTATTTAGGTTACCTACCAGCAGAACCTTTTAAAAAGATCTCTGGATTAGCTGACTAAGTGGAGTTTAGTCCTCAGGACATCCTTTTACCTGAGCACAAGATCACAACTGATGACAAGTCTACAGAGTAACATTCCAAAAAGAACAGATGGATGCCGAAGTGCTGGCTCTCATGATCTCAGTTATGATAAAGAACCTTAGGCAAACAGGACTACCCTGTTAACTTCCATCATGAGAATCATGCAGTATTTCTGTAGCTTAATATTCTAAATATTTCCTCTTTCTAAATCCACATGGATAGCCAATATAGAAGTGGTCATAAATCCAAGAGCTATTAAAAAAGAAAGTAAAACTGCATCTGTTTCGATGGGAGCATCGCTTGAGACATGGGTTCAAACTTTCGTAAGACAAACTATTAAGCTGGTCATAAAGTCAAAAGGCAGCTATTTCATCATTAGGAAAACCCCAAGGGATGCAAACATCAGTAACTTGCACTGCAATTAAGCTAATAGACAATGTTATAGCCATGATAAATGCTGACCTGACGGAGAAAAAAAAAAAAAAAAAAAGAAAACGTTATCTTCTGCATTTAAGAGAGGTTACCTATGGACCACCAATAAATTGGCTTTGTGTATCTCATGGAACAGTACCACTTTAGTCATTTCATAGTAAAGAAGTTTTTGGAAGGACTATACTCTGTTTATGTTTTCTTTCCGCGCAACAAGAAGAAATTGCCATCATACTTCAACAAAGGCAAGGCACAGGCACTGCTCGACTTCACTGCAAACATTTAAAGATGGTTTCTAGTCAGACGCTTGATGGATTTAATTTAGGACATCATACTTCAAACATAGCAGAAAAAAAAAATAACATTGTTTCTGGAACAGCAAACCTTGCAAACAGTCATGGTCCTAAAAAACAAGCTTTCAGTGATTTAGGTACTTTTGATTTGTTCTTTCTGACCTCTGAGTCAGGAAGTCAGGTGTGACCAGCAGTATTAAGTAGCTTTGCCATCCATTATGTAGAAGGAATGAACACTTGCCTTGACTGTAATAAGGTCATCGGCTTAGATGTGACAGATTCTTTGCAGAATGGAAGAACAGCATAAAGACCAATTCTCCGATTAAAACAGAAATCTCTCCAAAACAGACAAGACTTCATTTACCCTATGAATTAACCTCCAACTTTCTTTATAAAAGAAAAAAAACCAAAACCTGTTTCAGAATAATCTCAGCTACTTAAGTGCCCTAGATTAGTTTGCAAAGTTTTGTTGTCCTTTGCTATACATGAATAGTGCAAAACGAAAGTTTGTCACTAGGCACACAGAGTTATTGCCTCCCTTCACTCCAGTATTCACAAAAGCCAGTTCTGATTTTTTTCTTTTTCTGAATTTTTATGGGAATACCTGCACTGGACCAGCAGAAGCACATTTCCCTAGCACAGCCAGGCTCAGCATCTCAGCCAGCAAGTGCAAGATGAGGTCACTATCCCCTCTATGAAAGAGTTCCAGATTGCCCTTAAAACTGGGACTTGTTAAAATCGCTCTCTTCTATCAACTTTAAAACTTCTCATCCTGCCCCATTCCCACGCACGTCTCACTCTCCTACCCCCTCTTCTCCTGCCCACACACCTCGCCTGAGGGATGCTTGCCCACGTCTCCTGCCCTGTCGTCTCCTACCTTCATTTGGGGATCAACAACAAAGAGTATGAGAATATGTGTCAGAATATAAAGCATTTATTCCGAAACTTTCTACTATCATCTACACTATTATTAGTAATTAAAACCTCACTAAAATGAAATTAAATTTATCATTATTTTGGCTAACAGAAGTCCTAAGTAACAATTTTTTGAGAAAACTGTCAAACCCCCAACTTTATTATTTCCTGGAATGCTACGTACTGAATTGGGAAAGAAGAGGCAATACAGAAGTCTTGCTTTTATAACCTGGTTCTACGAACACTTATAGCAACAAGAAATCCAGGTAATCCAATAACACACAACTTACAGAAGTTAAACATGACAAACAAGTCACCTGTAAAAGATAGAAGTTATTGACATGCCTCTTGAAAAGTTACACAAATATAAAAAAACCCCACATTTAATTTCTTCTGACCTTGCTCAGTGGATTCAGGCACCTGAAAAAGAGCACGGAGAATGCAGAGATTTTATCTCCTCTTACATACAGCACCATAAAAGAAAGTATGTGCTTACTCTGTTTAATAAATCAATCTCCTCCTTCAGCTTTCCAATTAGTTCCTCTTTATCCTGTGTCATCTTCATTAATCTCGCATTTTCCTGTCTCTCCTTTGCAAGTTCCTAAAACCAGAATATGCAATGAAGTTTGAAATGTAATTTTTGGTTTTAAGAGACAGTTTAAAGCTATTACCATTTAAAATGAACAAAGAAGAAAAACCCACACAGGCTGCTTACCTGTAATTCTACCTCTTCAAGCCCTTACATTTCAAGGAGCTAAAGAATCATGTCTAAGAAAATATTTTACCCACAGCAAACCTGTTTGGGATCCCTGATTCCAGAGATATTTTAATGAATATTTAACTTAAGCATGAACCCAAAATTGGACAGGTGCTCAAAACAGAAGTAAATAAATGTAAAGTATCAGGTTCCAAATCTGTTATATTAGGAGGATTACTCGCCTTTTTTTTTTTTTTTTTTTTGGAAGGACAGTGGTGGTGTTGTGTTTGATTTTGTTTTTTTGGGGGAGTTGGAGGTCTACTACTGTTAACAAGGAATGAAGACTCACTGTTAGATCTGTGGGCCTGAATATGAGAAAGAACGAAAATGTCCATTAGGAATTCAGTACATGAGGGTTCAGGATACTGAAAGAAACCCCTTAAATCTTCCTCTATTTTCTGTGTTAGTGGCAGTTAAATTATTTCAGAAGGAAGCTGATTTGGAAGCGAGAATTATGGTGTACTTCACTCAAATCAGGCTTCCCCAGTCTGAAAAAAATAGTAATTTCTACAAAATACGCTTTATTTTCACCCTTTTAAAAAAATCTATTCATATTGTGTTTACTTAGTAACTTTCATCCACATGAATGCAAGAATATTTGGCAAGTTATCCACAAAAATCTGCTTCAAAGAAGACAGATAAGCCAGCAATAGATTACACAGATGACTTTATTTAGCGAAATGCTGTTTTAGGTGAAAATCTCAGCTTTAATATTATTACACTCTTTCAAAATTGTTTGTATGAAGAACATCTGATGTAATTAAAACTTTCTTTTAAATATGTACTTTAAATGTTTAAAACTTTAACAAACATCTGGATAGCAATTAACTTTTATACCTCAGTACATTAAAAAAATCCAAAGCAAGAAGGAGATTAGAAGCAGGCTTGCTAATTTTCTGAACAGACAGTGAGCCCCTCCTTCCCCAAGTTGTTTGCCCTTTGTTTGCCCTTTGTGTCATGAGGTATATATGAGAAATACGCAGAGAACTGCTGGCTCTCTAAGGGAACTATCTTTACCTCAACTATTTCTCAGTTATATACCAAATGAAAACTAAACACTTGTGATTAGAAAGTTCACTTTCTTCTCAGTCTGACTCTATACATTTTTATTGACATACCTATCTGTACTTCAAGCATTTAGCGTCATTTCTATACATTTTACTTGCAAACTTCTCCATGGGGTTTCAAAGGGACTTCATTTCAGATGTACGGCATGCAGGTGTTAGATGGTACTTACCCTTTCAAGTTCTTCAATCCTCTTTTCCAAAGCATTACTTGGTAGAGAACTGCCAGAAGAATTTGCATCCCTGCTGTATCTGCTGTAGCTTGTCCTCTCTGTCCAGGAATATCTAGTTGGAGCATCGTCTTCTGGTGCATTAGCTGTGCTATAAAGGCAAAGAGCAAAGCAGACGCCTATTTACACATTTAACAACACAGAAATGACAGAAGTAACAACAAGTGCTTTCCAAAGCACTCAACAGGTCAGTCTAATAAACTGCAGAGAACTTATTTCACAGCTCTTGTGTTGCTGAGAACTCACTAAATTCACTGCCTCCAGGAGTTGAATACTTGGATAATTCAGCTCTCATGACATAGGTAATCAGCTTTCAAGACAGGCATATCCTATCTTATTTTTAAAGTATGAACTGTGCACATTAAAGACCAAGCGAAACAATTTTATTTAAAAAAATAACATACCACTATGGACTTTAAACCAAGCACCTTTTTAAGCTGATGAAAACATAAAAGACGAAAAACAAGTACATGTCCAAACTGTAAGAGGCTTACACGCATCCATTGACTTTGCAGGAGCTATTGATATGGCCTGTAAGGAACTGGAAATCAAACCAAAGTGAGAAAGTGATGCAGCCCAACATATTAATTTTATGCCATTTCCCAATATTTTACTTCAGAACTTGGATATACAGCAGGTTGTCACAGCTCAGTTGGTAGGCACTCATTCATTAACTGGTGAGATGGTTTTTTTGCTTTAGATCATGTGTCTATTCCTTAAAAATCACTGCAATGGAATCTCAACAGATAAGCACTGCAAAGGCACATAAACTAGTTTTTAAAAAGCTTATGGGTTCTCCATTGTGATTGCTATGTACAAAACCGTGCTATTTTAAAAATATATATTACAAGACAAACATTTTCAAGGTCACAGATTTAACAGTGTTCTTCTCATAGCTATTTTTTTCCTAATAGCAATGTTATTTACCTTCTATGTAGAATCCAATTAATAATTAAGGGTAGCAGAACAGAGTGCCCTGGGACCAGGCAGAGAGATACAGATCTTTCACTCCCCCATCCACCAAAAGCACACTTCTTTGACTTTGAAAATATACAGCTGCACCGCCCAAGACAGAAAAAAAAAAATAAAAACAAACCAAACAAACAAATCCCCAAACAAACAAAAAACCTCCACAAATGACAAAAAGCCCCAAAAAACAACCTTGTTCAGTCTTTACGAGGAGAGCTTGAATAGAGACATTCAAAAGGCATGTGGACATGGTCCTGGGCAACTGGGTCTAGGTGGTCCTGCCTGAGCAGGGAGGGTTGGACAGGAAGCCCTCCACAGGTCCCTTCCAACCTCAATCAGTCTG
Organism: Caloenas nicobarica; assembly: GCF_036013445.1. Classification (NCBI taxonomy): domain Eukaryota; kingdom Metazoa; phylum Chordata; class Aves; order Columbiformes; family Columbidae; genus Caloenas; species Caloenas nicobarica. The sequence continues at coordinate 54,381,215 of NC_088245.1, read as the reverse complement.
TGACTCTGTGAAACCACGCAGCTGAAAATACGTATACAACGGTTTTCTAGAGCACTTAGGAAAAGAACGGAAAGCACTATGAGTATCCCTGCAACACAGAAGAGTATATGATTAATGTGTCCATTTAACAGTTTTGCAGGGGTTTTCTAGAGTTATGAAATGCAAAACTGTTAAATGAACACATTAATCATACATGTCATAATGCAAATCAAAAGCAGGAGTATCTGGCAAAAGGATATCTTTTCATGGATAGAAATACTGTTTTGCTCCAGTATGTGTGAAGTTTCCAAGGCACACTGACACAATTGTAAGGAATTTTGTAGCTTAACATTATTACCATATTTAGCACTGTTTATTCTTCATGTAGAAGTTTTTTTAAAAAAACATTTCTAGGACCGGATACGCATGTTGCAACACAACATAAGAGGAATATTTTAGTTTAACTCTTAAAGTTCTAGCTTATTTAGCTTTCTGAAAAATGTGTTGTTTTGTGCTGTTAATATCACAGGGATAGACCACACAAGAAAGTCTCAATTTTCCATCACTCAAAAATGAACTCTTTTGCCAATATACTGGAGTATCTCAGCTCAGCTCTGGTGATTGATATTGGCAGATGCTCCTACACGAAAATTAGAAGAAAAAAATACCTAGATAGGAAGGGTATCATTAATACTGAAAATTAACACATTTTCTGCATTTTCCCTGAAACTAACACTAAAAAATCTCATCTGTTCAACTGGGGAGCAGAGCTTACTGAAGCAGATTCCTTTTCAGTATCAGCAAGTACAAGGGACAAATCATGAACACTTCTAGGAAATGAGATTTAAGAAAACATTTAAGGGGGTATTAGTCTGTAATCTAACACAAGGAATGTGACAGATACGAAGTTCACTATTTTGGCTGGTATAACCAGTGTCCAATATACAGCAAAAGTAAAAATGGTACCATCTGAGACACGGTAGAAATATCTTTCACACAGCATGGAATTTTAGTCTTCAGATACAATGTCACTTTGTGAGCATTAAAAAAGAAAGAAAACTTATCTAGAATAACAATATCACTGAACTTGGTGTCTAAGAGAAAATACCTACCAGTCAGCCCCAGCGAAGACCTCTCTATGGAAATCAACCTGTATATTTTTTATATATGTATATATAGTACTACTACTAATGACAATTATGTTCAAACTGAAGAGCTTTGTATACTACTAAGAAAACAAATTGAGTTCGTGCTTTCTTTTTGGGGGGTGGGGGGCAGGGAAAGTGCATACATGTGACAGCAGAACACATTTAATTTGAGACTACAGCCAAAACCTTGCTTCCTCCACCTCCTACCTGAACAAAGGTTTACAAATACTTGCAACTTGAAGTTGCTGGAATCTCACAAAAGGTAGCAACGGAAAGAAAATCTATTGTCCGTAGATGTACATTGGGTAAAAGCCGTCATTAGCACCAGAAGAAAAACGATGGGGGTCTGCAAGTTGAAAAAATTTAGTCACTGCTCAAGAATGCAAGTCAAAATGTACTCCACATTTTAGCAGGCACATGACTGTTTCAACGCTTGCAGCTGAAACATCTGCCCACAGGCTGCAGGAAACAGTATTTTTAAAATTATTTTTCAATAAGAGTATGTGAGCTTGTATTTGTAGGCATAGGTGCACTGGATCAGAGTGCCCACCCGGGGAGTAGCAAATGAGAATGTGGCTGTACAGAAACATCCCTCACTGCTGCTTCAAAAAGGCATGTTCAACCACATGTTCAACAAAACTCAACCTGTTGTTCCACTAGCTTACTTTTAATTGGAATGCTGAAAACACAAAACGCTTTTGCAACTTAAGAAGACCTGCTTTTAAAAGATTTTCTGGCTGTACTTTAACAAAAATCATACAGCAAAATCAACCCACATCATGGTTTGACTGCTCTTACACAGAAATGAAAGTTTTGTTTCAGAATGATGCTCTAGTCATTTTTTAAAATAATATCAGTTATTCACTCAGGGGCAAGTTTAATAGAAATGTTTCAGAAAAGGAGAATGAATTTTGCTCTTTCCAATGCCTTTGGTTCTCTCAATGTCTTCCAGAAGCACTGTCCAAATAGCAATTTCATCCAATTAAAATCACCCAGTCAAAACCAGATTTCATTGATTTCAACTACAACACATTTATTTTTATTTCCAGAATCTTGTAACTATACTTGATTCAGGAACTCCTAATTAATTCTGTCCTTGCAATCCATTCAGTTGCTAACATCTTCTTTAGAAAAATGAGCAAAAGACAGTATTTCTAAAGACTATCTTGGACTTCTGTTGGTTTGGACTGCTTAAGCCGAGCCTGTGGCTTTCAGAGCTGAGCTAAGGAAAGGCAGTTGTCTTCTCTAGAGCCACCTGTTCCCAGCCTTCTCCACTTATCCTGGCTTTGACCTTCAGGTGACTGCGTAAGAAACCATTCCAGGAGCTGATGCAGCAATCCAGGAACGTAGCACAAGGAAGTCATCGGCCTCCAGCCACAGCAGCTCCCTGAATCATAGAATCATTTTGGTTGGAAGAGACCCTTAAGGTCACTGAGTCCAACCATAACCTAAACTAGCACTAAACCATATCCCTAAGAGCCTCATCTATACACGTTTTAAACACCTCCAGGGATGGTGACTCCACCACTTCCCTCGGCAGGCCTGACAACGCTTTTGTGAAGAAATGTTTCCTAATATCCAATCTGAACTTTCCCTGGTGCAACTTGAGGCCATTTCCCCTTCTCCTGAAGCATCACCCTGCCCAGCTGCACGAGGGACAGTGCACTGGCACGAGGGACAGTGAGGCACTGCAGCTGGCTCAGCTTACACCACCAAAAACTTCTGCAGAAATAAACCCTACGTGTTTATGCGTTCCCATAACATCAGCATTGGCTGAAAAGGGGATACAGAAGTCAAGAAAAGCACCTTGAGTGATGCCTATCTAATGTAAGTATTTCTATCTGCACAGCAGTGGTCCTAATGGAACAAGCCAGATGAGGCAATGTTTCCACAGCCACCCCTCGCCGCAAAACTCCCAAACACAGGCAAGCAGGCAAGTCTGGGCATAGTGCTATGAAACAGTATTTTGCAGCGGTATTTTTTTTGGAATTAGCGAGACCAAAGTTAGTACGACGGAATGTAAATTGTTAAAGTTTAAGCTTTGTAGTAATCTAAAAAACACTGAGCAAGAGAATTTCAGCAGCTCCAGTGAGCGCCCTGACGCAGGATAACTTCTTCTCTTCTTGTGGTCTCTTCTTCCTCTTCTATTTTTCAACTCTGATACAATTCAGTCTTTTAGAATTAGTGGGCAGGGGTCTCTGTCTCTTGGGTTCCATATTAGTGTGCTGTACTAACCTAAAAGAAGGGAAAAAAACTCTCTGATATTTTGTCTGGAAGCCACAAACCCATACCATATTTTATTCATTTCCACTAATAAACTTATAATGGGAACACACCCCTGAACCACTATGAGATTTTAATCTAACTCTTTCTATAAACTGATCCAGCCTGTCTGATCCCTGAACCATGCAAAAATCTCAGTTATTTTAAATCCTGATTTGCAAGATTTTCTTTTCAATTTGAGACATTTCTAGAAAAAGAAGCTAAATAGGTTCAAAAGCTAGTAGGATAGTCTCAAAAATAAGCTGCTAAAACAAATTCTTTGTGCTTATAAAAATATTCCTATGTCCACACACATATCCTGCTTTACTGTTACTTGCAAACAGAACACAAAAGCGGCATAATTCATGTTTTCATGTAGATTACACTCAAATATTTCAATCAACACAATACCCTTTGCCCTTGTCGTTTGAGAAATCAGTGATGACACCAACTATGCTGGCAGAATCAGACCTGAATCAGAAAACCATTCTTACTAATGGCAACGTGCTTTTTGCTTTAAAACAACTACTAACAAAGCAGTGCAAAAACTGGTAGACCCAGTCACAGTAACAGCAGTTTGGAATGGTCAAGACGAGGCTATCACATTACGAAAAGCTTAGAGAAAAATGAAAGATGAGGAAGTTGATAAGGGCTGTTATAGCTGAAGGACACCTACACCTTTTAAACACATGAAACTCACGGTCAGGACAGATGACTGATCACAGCTCCCAAATACTCTCATGAACACGTCCTGTGGCCTTCATGTCAGCACGACCTTGAAGATTCTGGTCATGCTTTTAATAGATCTCACAGTACCACTCCGGATCACAACAGAACCACCACTTTCTTTTGAAAACATTTCATGCAGTCGACCATGAAACTACAAAGAAACTCCTCCACAAACTTTTGGGGTGTAAGCGTGGAAATTTTTGAAGTAAATTCAGAGGACAGAATGCAATTCTCAATGAAGATCCTCATCCCAAACTTGTATTTAATTACTGGACAAGGATATAGGCTCAGTTTGTCCAAGTCAGCCAGAACAGAAGTAGAATAACACAACAGCAGCCAGCAGAGTTCATTTGTAAACATGTCTTCCAGTCAATGGACACTCAGTGAAATGGGTTTCTCAGCAATACCACATAAATGCCTAACCATGGACTGCTGCATCCATATAAGGCAAAGTAGCCAGTGTGTTTGATTAAGTAGGAGGTAAAATCTGTGCAATTCCTTGAGCCCTGGCATATATTGAGAGAACGGTGATTCCATGAGAACACACAGCACAGATCCTCCTTCTCAGCTCTTAAGTGTCTCTTATATTGTCAGGTCCAGGAGGCTGGATATCTCAATGTAGACATGAAAACAGAGACATGGGAAGGGAAAGGGAAGGTACTCGAAGGCAGGGATGGCATCAAGGATGCCAAGGATGGCATTACAAGTCAGAAGAGAAGATGAAGACAAAACAGGAAAAAAAACCCCAAGAAATCAAAAAAGAATAGCAAAGAGAAGACTAGGACCTCAGTGGTTAAATATAAGGATGTAAGAGAAAGGGGGAGAGAGAGGAAAGGGCAATTAACTGGGCTAGGAAATGAAAACCAGTGAAGTGAAGAAAAATGCTGAGATGAAGAGATGTCGCTTCTGATGAGGAACAACTGGGGAAGTGGGAGAAGGCAAAAGAGAAGCAGTAGGAGCAGTAAAGATGGAGGAAAATGTCCTGAAAATTTCTGGCAAATAATGCATTCTTTCTGTGGGGGAGGGAGTCTATATCAGAGCCCAAGACTGTAGAAAAAACATCTTTTCAACTTTTACTGTCATTTGTCTATAAAGTCTACTGACACTCTCTTCCCCACCCACAAAGTACTGACCACCTGTTGTCAGAGAAACACAAGTAACAGTTTCAAATGGGATCTCAAAGTGGTTGCTCCTATGGGAGAACACGCTTTGCTCTCAGTTTGCTTTGAAAACCTAAGGGAGCACACCCAAAACTCTTACAAGCACATTAAAGTGAACTTATCTGAGCCTTCAAGCAGCTTATGGTCTCAATGCGGCGTTTTGGCATTCACATTCCAGCTCTAGGTGTAATCACAGAACAGCATTTTCGGTTTCCAAAGGACTGCTACTGTGTTTGGGACTTCAGTGAGATCTGAGTGATCTGAACTAGAATTACTGTAGCGGAGGCTGTTTTCTGTAATACCTTCCCTTACTGCAGATGTTGGAAGAGGTCAACAAGCCAAACCTTGTCCCAACAGAAGAGGACTCTGGTCCTGACTCCTTTGGCGCACACACCAGAAAGCGAAGCCACTGGGAGACATCCTTTGTGCAAGCACTCTTACCTGAAGAATCACTTCAGGGGAGGTAGAAATTTTGAAATATAGAGGAAAAAAATCAATAGATACTGTTAATTCTAATCACAGTTGACACTGTATAGCTCATGGAGGTACGGTTAGAATAAAACCCACTTAGTATTTGTGAGCGCTGGGCACTGTGCTGACTTCACAGGAAAATAATCCTTTGTTTTCAACATGAGCTTTGAAGACTATACAATGAGTAGGATGGATGACAACATACATAACAAAATATTGAATGGCAGCTCACAGCAAGTCAGATTCCTTCTTAATGTGATGTCAGTCCTGAGGGGGAAAGCTGACAAACAAAAGAATGAACATCCCACATATATAATAACTAAAGCTGACTGAACAAAGACTGCACAAACAAGTCTTATTTTAGCATTTTCTAGCTTTGGAGTTTCCTATTTTTGCAATATTAACCAGAATAATTAGTCAATTTTCAAATAAGCTAAGAATGTGATTGTCCAAACTACTATTTATTACCGCCTCGGTAAGTGCAGGCGAGTGAGTATATACAACATGTGAACAGAGTAAAGATAAGGTTTATGAAAAGCCACAAAGCACTATGACACACACGACTAAGTATTTGGCAAATAAAAACTGCAATAAAACTCTGCACAGCGACTGAAGAAGGGGAGACTGAACTAAAATGTGTTTGATTAATACGAAAGTAACCATGAAACTATATAGTTGTTAAGGTTGTGACAGTCCACCCATTCTGCAATGACTAAGTGATTAAAAAAACCCCAAACCTACAGCAATAAAAAGCAACACTCGACTAGGTTTATGAGAACCCGGGAATACAAATATAAACCATGGCACCACGCTAAGAAATCTAAGGCATGACAGGATAGGATATTACTTTTTTACAATGAGGGTGGTGAGGCACTGAAACAGCCTTCCTAGAGAAGTTGTGGATGCCCCATCCCTGGAAGTGTTCAAGGCCAGGTTGGACGGGGCTTTCAGCAACCTGGACTAGTGAAAAATGTTCCTGCCCATGGCAGGGGGGTTGGACTAGCCCAGGTGTGTCAAGCTCATTTTCACCGGCGGCCACATCAGCCTCGCGGTTGCCTTCAAAGGGCTGAATGTACTTTTAGGACTATAGTAATGTGAGAATAGTTACATTTATACAGTCCTAAAGTTACATTCGGCCCTTTGAAGGCAACCACAAGGCTGATGTGGCCCCAGTGAAAATGAGTTTGACACACCTGGACTAGCTGATCTTTGAAGGCCCCTTCCAACCCAAACCATTCTATGATTCTATAGGTGAACAAGTCTGAGGGGTGGAAAAGACACTAGTGGAGACTAAATAATTGTAGGTACTCTTTGCACTGACTTCTGCAGCCAGGATATACATACACAGATGAATTAACCACCTACACGTTTTATCTGAGTAAAGGATATCTAAGAGAATACATTAATGTGTCAAATAAAAATAGGTTTACACAAATGCCTTGCTTCAGTTAATGTATTTTAGACCTCAGGTTACCATTACATTTTCCTAATCACTGTGATAGCTGTGTCCATATTAATTCCACCTGGGCAAAGATTTCACATACTGGTCAGGTGCATAAAGACCTTCTGAAATATTTTTCTGATTGAAGAACTTGAGTCATGACTAGGGTAACACTTGACTCAAAGACAAATAACAAACAAGACCTGCTACATGTGGGCAGCATCCCCTATAACTGAGACAGTAGTATGACAAAACTATAGAAATTTCTTTCAATATTACTGTGGAGAGCAACAAAATTATCTTCCTGTATTAAAGGCCAGAAGAAAGTGGTTCACAAATCAATGGTGAGACTACTAGCTCCTAGGTAACATGTAGTCAAGTTAAACATTTGCTTAGGAAACTCTTCTGCACTAGTAAGACCCAGCAAAATACTGGCTGACTTTATTCTAAATTGTAACATAACAAAAGGGTTTGGATAAGTTTGCTGCATCTCTCAGGTCTTTACCCCAAAATCTACAGTATCAATATGATGGCCTCTACTAAAAACACTCATTTAATCAGCTTTATTTCTGGCAGAACTATAGCTGTAAAGGAATGTGTTGTGTACAAAGATCTCATACCTTTTATACCTGCTTGAAACCATCCTGGAGGAGTCCTAAAAGAAAGAGAAAGGAAAAACTAATTAACATTTTTATTGTATTTGTACTTCCAAAATATTGTATCACTCCATGGAAAATGAAGCCTGCAGTTAAGAGCAGGAGGCCCATGCCTCAAAAAACTGCTGTACAACTCAGTTTTGCACTATTTTGCTGCCAGGAATAGACAGAATAGCAGGATTATTGTCACCGTGTTACTGGTTCTGAACACCAGCTCAGAACCCTTAAGCGACAGCTTCCGGTTACATCTTAAAACTGGATGCACGTACTGGGCACCCAGCATCCAGAACACGCACCTTACCAAAACAGCATACACCCTGTTGCCAAGACACCTTCACAGCCACTGCTAACAGGGAACATGCTTGTGCACTCTGATAGCTGCTCATCTGCTTGCCCAAGAGCAGCAGAGCAAAACTGTTCTGATTCTCCGGCGCCACCACTGCCCTGGACAGAACGAAAACTGAGGCCAGCAAATAGTCAGGGTTGAGACCCAAGTCAATTTATTATGCATCAGCTGGGTCACGGTAACTACAGCGATGCTCTTCGCCATGCCAACCCTGATGTTGCAACCTGGCTCACCTCGGTTCCTCTCGGGCTAACTGAAGTGGTCTTGTCCTGGTTTGTGCTGTCAATTGGGCAGGCTAGAAGTCCGTACGGGGACGTTTCACACACTCAAATGTCAGAGAGTGACTTGTCAAGCTAGGGTAAGTCAATCTTTAGATCATTGCTTTCTAAGCACCCGCAGAGGCATTCTGACAACAAACTTAAAGAATCCTCTGCATCTGCTTTGATTGCTATTTGAAGATGATTTTAACAACTGAAATAGTGAAAAAGAGAACACATTTTAAGTAAGAGTACAGATTTTAAATACAAGTTCAGCACTGCAAGAGCTGTGCATCTGGTCCTTCAAAGATACATACAAGAATTACAGACTGTAAGTCTCGCCATATTTTTTTCTACTTTAAAGTAAAGAATTTCCCTACTTTTCAGATTTTCACAATGCAGTAAGATATTTTCACTAAGATGACATTTTGTTTGGGTTTTTTTTGTTTGCTTGATTTAAAATTCAAAAAAAAACACATTACATTTTTATTCTAGCTCTGTAAAGATGGAAATGGAAACAAAAAGAAGTGTGGGGAAAAGGGCTCATTTATTGTTACATAATCCATGAAAAAAGCATCAATGCATTACGTACAAATGAGAAAACCTGAAAGAATATATATCCATCAATAATGTTATGCTTGCAGCTTCCCAATATCAGCCTGATCACACAGAACAATTAAGACATGTTTCAACTGGTAAATGATGGCTAAGATTAGACAGAGTAAGTCCACAAACATTTTTCAGGATGTGGTAAGAAAAACACAAACCAATTATTTTATTAGTCATAGTCAAAACTCTCCCCAGCATCAGCAAGTATTAGGTAAAAGTTAATGAACTGAACAATTGCCTTTACTGGAAGAAAAAAAAAAAAAGGGCAAAAACAACAACACAAAACCACACACCAGGAAAGCATGAAATTCTGTCTATTTGTCACACTAACTGCAGACAAAGGAATAAGTTCTCAAAAGAAGATACAAGAGAAATTCCATCCACTCTGAAAACTCTACAAAATATTGCACCACCTTCCCTGATCAGTGCATTTCTGTCTTTGTAAGTAAATAAATTAGCTAAAAAAATAGGATAAAAAGAATATTAATCTATTACAGAAAATAAAGCTGACAAAATATTTGTATTACAGAAACAAAACTTGATCTTAAAGTGCATTTTATTTTATGAAGCATTTTCAAACTCTGCAATATGTGCTACCCTTTCCCTAATATAAGCAGAGGAACAATATTCAACAAAGTTAAGTCATGGGAATTATTTAAAGAAACCCACACAGTGATGTAAAATTACTGTTTTAACACTGATAACTATTTTATCATTGATGACAGCATCGGAAAAGTAGCAACTCAGAGCTATGAAACAGCAACCTAATTTCACCTCTAAAAGGGCAAGGAAACAGAATTTTAAATGGTACCAATGCTATTTTTAAAGTTTAGTAAGGGTACATTACCTTTAAAAGGTCATGGCAGTAGGGGGTGTTTCTGAAGACTAGGAGCAAGTACAGGTCACTCCAGTCTTCAGGTAGAATCCCGGGAACTACAGGCCAGAACTTACCTCAGTCCCAAATCCTGAAGGACAAGGTGGTGATACCACCATGGATATATGAAGGGGAAATCCTGCCTGACTGACCTGACAGCCTTCTACGAGGAGATGACTGGCTCAGTGGATGAAGGGAGAGCAGATGATGTTCATCTCAATTTTAGCAAGGCTTTCAACAGCTTCCCACATAACATATGGACAGGTGAACCGCTGAAATATGGACCAGGTAAGTAAACTGTGACTGGACTACCGGGCCCAAAGGGTTACAAACAGCAGCACGAAGTCCAGTTGGACGCCAGTCACTTCACAATGGTTGATACAGGGGGCAGCACTGCTTAACATCTTCACTAATGACCCGAATGATGGGACAAAGTGCACCCCCAGCAAGCTTGCAGACTGCACAGAACTTAGATGAGCAGTTAATAATACATCATCAGACGGCTGGGCTGCCATGCTGAGGGACATTGACAGGCTGGAAGATTTGCTAACAGAGACGTCATGAAGTTCAAAAAAAGGGAAATGCAAAGTCTAGCATCTGGGGAGGAACAACCCCAAGCAAGTACATGTTGTGGACTGGTTGGAAAGCTGCTGTGCAGAAAAGGACCTGGGGGTCCTGGTGGACACCAAGTTGAACATGAGTTATCAGTGTGCCCTTGCAGCAAAGAAAGTCAATGGCATCCTCAGGATGCACTGTCAGGAGGCCAAGGGAGGTGATCCTTCCTCTCTGCTCAGCCCTGGTGAGACCACAACTGGAGTGCTGGGTCCGGTTCTGGGCTTCTCAGTATGAGAAAGACATACTGGAGAGACTCCAGCAATGGGCCACATAGATGATTAAAGGTTTGGAGCATCTGACACATGAGAGGAAGCTGAGAGTGCTGGAAAATCTGGAGTTCAGCCTGGAGAAGAGAATGCTCAGGAGGTATCTTGCCAATGTGTATAAACACGTGATGGGGTAAAGAAGATTGAGTCATACTCCATTGCGTCCAGAGAACGGATGAGAGGGAATGGACAGAAACTGAAATATAGGAAATTTAACTTAAACATAATACTTTATTGCTGTGAGATGAAACACTGCGACAGGTTGCCTAGAGAATTTATGGAATTTTTATCCATGGAGATAATAAAAACCCAACTGGCCACAGTCCTGAGCAATTTGTTGGAGCTGACCCTGCTTTGTCTGCAAGGATTGGACTAGAGACTTCCCAAGATCCCTTCCAGCTTTAATGATTCTGTGCTTCTGCTCCGCTTGTCCGAGGTTTCCATCTGCACTCTTCTCCCTGCTTCATGAATTTAAGTGAACACATACCCAGCACCTGGCAGCTTCAGAGGATTTCATTCTGCCCTATAATATTGTTATCTAGGGACTTGCCTGTCTGAACTTATACATACAGAAGACCGTAACAGCCTGATTTTTAGCTTTAAGACAGTCAGCAATAACTGAAGGACAAGGGAACTGCTTGAGAGAGTCCAGCGCAGAGCCACGAAGATGGTTAAGGGAGTGGAGCATCTCCCTTATGAGGAAAGGCTGAGGGAGCTGGGTCTCTTTAGCTTGGAGAAGAGGAGACTGAGGGGCAACCTCATTAATGTTTATAAATAATGTAAAGGGTGATTGTCACAAGGATGGAGCCAGGTTCTTCTCGGTGACAATCAATGGGTATAAACTGGAACATAGGAGGTTTTACTTAAATTTGAGAAGAAACTTCTTCTCAGTGAGGGTGCCAGAGCACTGGAACAGGCTGCCCAGGGGGGTTGTGGAGTCTCCTTCTCTGGAGACATTCAAAACCCGCCTGGACGCCTTCCTGTGTAACCTCATCTGGGTGTTCCTGCTCTGGCACTAGATGATCTTTCAAGGTCTCTTTCAATCCCTGACATTCTGTGATTCTGTGATTCTGTGACAAGTTGATTTGACTCTGAGGTATGTGAATAGATTCAAGTAGTTTAATACGTTAAGATACATGTTCATTGTATATCAAAACCAAAACGTCGTATCAGTAACATCAGTCACAGCTCTTGGTGGTGATGGTCTCAGAAACATCCTGGTTGTCCCATTAGCCATGGACAACTGGTTCAACTCTCTTTTTAAGCTTGGATGGAGAAAGACAGACACATAGGTGACTGTGTCAAAATTTTACCTAACTGTAGATACAACTCTTGCCAATAACACAGGAACTCTGAGCGCTAAGCTTCCTCAATTCTTATTTTTTAAACAGCTTCTTTTTCAGGAAAATGCTGAGGCCTTGAGGTTATGGCCAGGCTTACAGCGAAAGGCAGAATTCACAAAAAAGAGAGAATCTGCATGTGACATTGCAGTCTAGTGAAACACACATACCCTTGTACCTAAGAAATCTCTGGATCTTGGATGCTTGTTTTCTACTCTAGACATCAAAGGATGCAACTTATGCGCCCTACACCCTCAAATTTGCCAAAACCTTTCTCATATAAGCGAACGCAAATACAAGCTGTAAAGCTATTTGCATACATATTTACCTCAACAAGAGATTTCTAAAATTTTGGCAGTACTATTCAGAAAAAACAGTTCTTCAGAAAAAGAAAGCTGGGAAAGCAAACAAATGCTCAGGGACAAAGTACATGGCAAATACTCTCATTTGCTACAAATGACAGCTGTTAAAACTAAAAAACCCAATTAACTAGCCCTTTTGTAACTGCTGTTACAGCAAATGTTAGTGGGTTTTATTTTTGTAGTTTATCTACGAACAAAAAGTTACAAATACACATCTGAGGCATAAAAACCATTTCCTCTGATACCCAAATTAATACTGCAGATTTGGTAAATTGTGACTTTTATTATTCTAGAATGTCTAATGTAAATGCAAACCAATCATTCTTTGGAGTGATGATACAAGCACCAGGGAAATACATTATTTATCTCTGTTTTCATGTTATGAAATTTAATTTTTGTAATTTATCCAAAAGTCACCAGGAACAGGAACCTATGTACTCATACTATAAACTGTATTATCTGTCTGTTAAACAAAAATGAATCTAAGATTTCGAACTATTCAAAGGCTCTTAAAATGAGGCAAACATCTCTTATAATTTAAGGTCTTGTCTCCTCCACTACTTTTGGAGAAGAGATTGACAGAAAAACAAAGGCAAGGAAAAAGGACTGAGATCCCTGTTCTGCAAAGAATTAACCTAAAAGCAGATGATTAGACATGTATACAAACTTACAAATCTTGCTTAAATTCTTTAATATTTTTAAACTTCGAGTTTTAACCCACATTTAAAATACCTAGTCAGTAAAATAAAACGAATGATTCGTCAAAATAATTGTTTACGAGCAAGGAAGAGATCAGTTTATTTGAACGTCTCCCTTTAAAAAATGAATTATCTTTACTGTCTGTGGAAATCCTGAACAGAAAAGCAATCAGTAAAGAAGTGAACCACAACAATTATGCTAATGGTTTCCTTCATACTGGTGAAAAAATATTGCTGCCAAAGTCATCTAACATCAGTTCTTCGTCCAGGGCTGAAATCAGACACTCGTTTCAATACAGTATTCAAAACACAGCTTTAACATTACTTTTATTTCTTGCATGTGATCTCTGGCAGCTTTCATTACCTTGTAACAGGATATACTACTGCCAATAAACTATATAATCAAGTAATCTTGGTTTTGCTCCATCTCAAGTGGGAGTTCAAGAACACTGCAGACTGACATATGTCAGCACTGCTCCAGAAAACTGGTCACGCTCCCTTTTCGTCATGTCTACAAAAGTGTTTCTGCAGCCATGTATTAATGCACAACAGGGTGTGATCTGAGTGAAAATAATCGAGGAAAAAGCAAAGATTTGTCTCATTCCACACAAGCTCTTTCATCTGGTGCACCACCAGCCTAACACACACACACCTGCTGCACAAGAGAATGTGCAAGGGGGAAAAAAGGCAGCTGAGACCATTGCTATTAATGAAACCATTTACTGCCAATTAAATTTCTGTCAAACTAGGATGTAAGCAACTTTGCTAACTCCCCTCTCTGCTCCTGCTCATGTAGCCAATACAAAGATTAGGCAAACAAGCTGGTCATCAGGCTTTAAATAAATAGATTTGCTTGTGTTTACAAGGGTCTGACAAAGATTTCCAGATGTTAAACCGACCTTACCATTACAAATCTGATAGTTAAAATGCACTAACAAACATTGTTTGAAAACATGTACAAACTCTGGAGACAGCTGGACTATAAAAATGCTTCACTGGAATCCCTTGAAAGACTACTTAAAAGTTTTGCAAACAATTAAAGCAAATTGCCTGGATCAAATCAGGCTGCTAGGGTATGCCAGTCTATATACTGGCATGCAGAATACACACAGTGTTTTAGAATTTGACTATACACTAGTGTAAATTATGACTACATAATGATATTCCTGCAACAGGCAAGGTTAAATTTTGACTGAAATCAGGCCATCAGAACAATTTATCTTTTCCAATGCAATCCAAATATGGGCTTCCTACAAAGTTTCCTGTATGTTCTTCAAGATGTGAGCAGATACAGCTCCACTGCACGGAGGAAGCAGCTCTATTGCTGGGGTTTCTTGCCTTGTTACATATCAAGGAACACGTAGATTCTTCAGCCAGCTAATGAAGTTAACTCCAATCTCCTTCATGAGTCACATCTTGATTAACTACATCTACTTTCTTCTTACATTCAGTACAACTTTACATTGCCATTTCCTTGGAAACAGCAGTTACTTATCTTCTGCAACACAAAGTTTCATTCAGATATTAAAGTGAGATAACATCTGTATGCCTGACAACTGCAAGATAATCTGATCCTAATATAAACCTGGAATAACTGCAGGTATGAAGAGTAGGAGAAAGAAAATGAGATACACTTCTTCTACTTCCCACCAAAATTCCCCAAAAAGAAAGCATCTTTCATGAGCAATAGAGTCATGCAGATACAATTTACCTTCCATTCCTGGCTCTAAACCCTCGAATATTTCTAAAGATGTTTCCCATGGAAATCAACGCAAATTCAACTTTGAATGGAAATGCTTTCAAAAAAATCTCCACTCATTACTTGCACAGAAAACATTCTTTCCTGAAGCACTCTAAGGTGCTTTTAGTAAGCTTAAAGCAGTAATGGTGTCACTCAGATACTTGCACCCCTTGTAGCTGGGCACTTTCTAGATCTCTACTTGGACAGAATACTTCACATACAAAACCATCCCAGGCTCCTTCCCCTCCCCTTATTCTCCTAGCTGCCAAGATTTTACATCTATTTCCGAGATTCATTACATTTTTTTTTCCTGAGATTACCTTAAACACTGTTTACTCACCCAATAAATCTCTTTTAAAAGCAGACATTCTAAAAATGAGCTTTGCTTTCTAAAACTGTTAAGAAAGCATGAAGTTACCACCACCTATTAATCAGTTACAAAATAAACTGAAACAGGAACCTGGTAAGATTAAACAAAAACAAAAGCTGACCTACTGTTCTAAATAGCCTGACTTTTTTTTATATTATGGTCTTCCTTTGATTTGTACTTTTTCAAGTTAGAACCAACACATTTTAAAAGCGCCTTGTTTAATTTACATCCAACTGATCTTTTTAAAACACACCATAATGAATAACACTTAACAGAATAAACCTTTGAGCAGGAAAGAGACATTCCTATATTCTGGAGATTAAAATTCAATTGCCAGAACTATTTTGATATTGTGGCACACAAACATTTAATTCCAGATCATCGATATAGAACAACCTCTTTGTGTGAAGTGGTTGATGTAGACAAGCAAGACCAAAAAAAAAAAAGTCACGGGGAAAAGGAAGATACAGTTTCTTTACCAATGCTAAACAGAGGATATTTAAGGTTAATATCTGAAATACTGGCTGATTGATTCATGTAGGCATTTATAGAAATGAAAAGGGAATGGCATTACAGTCTATAGAAGAATGATGCTTTCTTTAGGAAGGAAGCCGTAAGAGAAAATATCAGTTCAATAAGTAAATTAATCTGGTAGAGCATTGGCGGGGGGGAAAAGGGAAGGAAAGAGACAGACAGACCGACTGACCAACCAAATGGAAGATCCAAAGAGCACACACCTCTGCAGTCATAGAGTAACCTACAAATAAATTAGGACAGCACCACAAGTTACTAGTTCTCTAGACAGACTTTGAATTTCCCAGGCGCTTTCACTGCAGTCCATATAAAATCCACACATCTCAAACAGGTTCCAGGCGGTCTCGTCTACCCCTTGGCTATGCAACCCTTTGGGGAGAAAAGCTATTCAATTTCTTTATTCAAAAGGGAAATCTGAAAACACATCATTCTCTGTGATGTCTGTGTATTTCTGGACTGTGGATGAATAACGTCCTAGGTGAAAACACTGCAGCTCTCTTTACCTGACAGAGCAGAGCCTCAATGAAGAACTGCACACCCAATACACTTGCGCGCCAAGCCTGTTCATGTGCTGGTGTTGCTTTTCTAGAAATCGGGAACGATGAAAACAACCACGCAAATAACGCCTCTTCCCAAAATCTGCCAGATTCCAAGGGTACCTTCGAGCTCTGGCTCCTGCAGAGTGACCCAGACGTGCTTGTGGGGCAGCCCGCGGGGGCCCAGACCCCGCAGAGCCCGGCCCAGGCGAGCGGCAGCGTGTCCCCAGCACAGGCAGCGATACTCAACTCTGCCAGTAAGATGTTCGTTCTGTCCTGACCTACTCAAATACATGTGCAGCATGTTCCCCAAAATACTGTGCAGTACACACATTCTTTGCCTCTAATTGCTTCATAGGATAAAACTCAGCTATTCCAACTATTAATTGTCTGTCCAGTTATAAAGAAAAAACACAAATATATTAGTAAGCCAATTATTAAACTGTGGTACCTTAGGTCAGATTTATTGCATAACATGTTAATACAATTTAAAAACGTTAACATAAGGTTGTTTTTTTTTTTAATCTGCCCTTACATAATTCCATAGTTGCAAAGGCATGAATGTTTCATATGAAGAAAAACATTAGAACATGTAAGTTCATGGTGGTTCTTTCCCTAAAAAACCCAGTATGAGCTAAATATCTAATGCCTAACCTTTTGGGCTACTTCTCAGTCAATATGGTTTACAAACCTATTTGTATTTTTATACAAAGAGAGGATTTAAAAGTTTATTTGTTCTTATAGTTCACCTGTACCTCTTAATCAGCTTTAAAATAGATGTTAATAACACAGAATGGTTAAGGTTAGAGGGACGTTATATTACTATATTTCTATTACATATATTACACACTTACATATAAATATTTTTATATATCTTCTCCTGTTAGAGTGCAGCATATTATTTTCATGTTGATTGATAAACATAGTCATGTGACTTAAATAAAACTATAGGGTGTTTACAATGTCCTATAGGTTTCAAAATTACTACTTATAACTTGTAAAGCAAAATAAACCAAATTATTAATTACAGATGAAAAATCACTCAGAAAAAGGAGACACCAACATGACAGAAAATCAAAGAAATATGGTGAAAAATCTTACTTCTGCCTAGCGATCAGCCTGCGTAGTGAGCTAAACCCCAAAGGAGTGGGGGCTGGGGGGGAAAACCCCAACATATTGGAAAAACAAATTTCAGTCAAGGCAAAGTTAAGTGTCCTTAATTCCGTTTACTTACTTAAGTGAACCTTAACCTTGTTTTTTTTACAGCCTGATCTACTACCTTTAATTAATATGTAAGTAATAAGGACTTCAAACAAGAACTAACATAGACGTGCTAGAACGCCCGGGTGCAAGCAATACGTATTATTCCTGCAAAGCCAAAGGAGTTATGACTCATCTCCCTGTTTACACAGAGCCAGGAGGCCTTGGAGAAACAACTGCAAGACCAGGGAATCCAATCAGATGTCTAAGAGAAAGATTAAGTATCCTCAATTCCTACCTATGAAGCAATCTATCAACGACATTGCGTGAGAGGAAAAAATTAAAGAAATACCTGCAGGCAAAACAAGTAATTCACAGGGAAGCCAAGTGTAATCAAGAAGAAAAAAGCTCCCCAAAATAAGGAAACTGGAAATACTCACTAAAACATATGAGCAGTTGTTTTTCTTTCTTTATTCGGTAACTCTCCATTTCCATATCCAAGCAATATTTGACACCAAAGGGGCAGAGCAAGAGTTCAGGACAAGCAGGCAGGCACCCAGAACAAAAACTATGAAGCAGCTGATTAGATCAGGCTGACAGAGCCTGACTAGATCTCAGGTGACTCACTGACTGAGCAGAGCTGGAAAAATGACCAGAAAGACAGTGATTATATCCAACGTATGACCTTCATGGATCAGTGTTGAATAGTCATAAACTGAAAATGTAGGCTTCCTAAATTCCCTGAAAAGAAAGGGAACTTAGAAATATTTGCATAAAGCTCCGAAATTCAGTGTGTCAGTCATTAAAAAAAAAAAAAATAAGAAAAAAAGAAAAAGAATCAATACATTGCCTGAGGAATATCTCCAAGACATAAGCAAAAAGCATGGGATCTAAGACACACAACTTGATGCTGAAACAGGAGAACATTTTAAAAAAAGACAAAATTCAGATGCACATAAACCTTTATAGCTCAGAAAAATTCTAAAAGTAGTGTCAGTTCTTAAGGGTCTTTTCCAACCTAAATGATTCTATGATTCTAGGATCTCGAGCCACAGAAGAGCTAAGTCATGATATGAAACCCACAGCATAGATGATGACAGTGAAAACACAAACAGAACTTGCTGAAGTACTTTACAGCAATGGTAAATATGAAGTCCTGCACGGAGCTATGTGCATAGCCCCTTCACAACACACTACCCTGTGTCCAGACATACAAACAGCCAAAATACAATTTCCCAAAGTTATTTTTAATGCGATTTGTCTCAAATTTTACAGAGCATTTTAACTTTTTCAACTTCACCTCAGAGCATCAAGCTGCTTGTTGACATGTCCACACAGTGGTTTGTACACTATGTACTAGAAACACAACTAGAGATAAGACCAGCTTCTTCAGTGGAACCAGTTCAAAACAATGAACCATCCTGCCCATCTATCTCTACTAGGTGCTGGTTCCAAGAAAAGAGAAGAGGGGCCCTCGTCAGTGTGTTTACCAGCAGAATGGGCCTGACAGCTTCTACTAACAAAGGAGTAAACGGAGGCAGACAAACCAGAGACTACTCCGTGGCTCCAAAGCCAAGCGACAGAGTCGCCACATCCATACTCTGAAGCACTTGACAGTGGGTCTGCTCCATGAGGTGTCCCCGAGAAATAATAATCTGTAGGTTCCTCCCCATTCAAAAGCATCTGAAATAACACAAGGGCTGAACTACAGCCCTGAGCGGTGTTTTCACAGAGTGAAACTGAGGTCTGTGCTGCACACCCCAGCGTGTTGATTAAGGGCATGGAGCTGTTTCTGAGCTAGCAAAGGCTAGTAATGTCCTTGTAGCACTACACAGGCAGCCAAACCTGATGCTGTGACATGCAAGGACTGGTTCCTGGCACATTATTCCTCAAACAGTCCCCAGGTAGGAGAGCGCTAGGTAGCATGAACCAAAACCATGCCAGAAAACCTTGCTAATAATTAAGCCGTAGGCTCTATCAGCAGTGCAGCAGTTGAGCTCACACCCAGGTCTTGCTCTTTTTAGCAGTATAAACTTAGTCAGACTGTCTGCACCAAACAACTCTGAATTCCAGATGCCTCCTCCCTCCTGAGCCATCACATTAATTACACCACCTTACAAGGATGTAGAGAAGCAGGCTCCCCCCGCATCGTCACATCACTGTGGAACTGGAATACGCAGCTTCTAAAGGCACAAGCACATCTGAGTAACTACCAACACGATATTCTCTAATTTAGTATGAATAACACAAATGTATGATCCATGTTTTAAAAATGTTTGACAACTATCGTTACGTCTGTTTCTGCAGAGCTGTATAAATTTCTGCTCATCTTTCTGCAATAGTGAGCAAGTTGTCTCCCCCCTCCACCTTGCACAAGGACATTCATTCAGCGGGGACCCCTTGGCCCATGTAGGTTCTTGCCAAAAAGCATTCTCTCACTCTGTAGACACTCGGCAAGTACTTACAACTTCATTATCTAGTCTTCCAACTTGTTCCTAGCATGAAAACAGTATTAATTAAAAGTCTCTCTCCACAATAGAACAGCAGAAAAGTGCGGGAATCAGAAATATCAACATACCTTACAGAAGCTTTTGATATCAGTCAGGCTGTGTCATCTATCTGTACAAGCAGATACGGCAGGTAGTCCTTCCTTTTTCAATAGATTTGCATTTACCTGAGGATTCTTGTTCTCACGGAAACCTCAGCTAAAATGTATCATTATACTCTCCATGATCACTTTTTTTTTCCCCCCAAGAACTTTTAAGAGAAGACTAGGAGGAGATACCCAGTTAGACATTGTCATTTTTGACAGCTGAACAGAATTTCCATCTTGACTCTTTCACAGGTAAAACAATCTTCTCAAACCAGCATTCAAGTCAGCTGAGTTAAAAAGTGATGCCAGTTGAAAAGAGAAAGCATGTGGGAAAGAAAACGAATTCTTTCACATGAGGCCTCTGCTGACTGCTCAAAACATTAGCTGGGAATTTGAGAAATTGCTTCCTATTCCTTATGGCCGTATCAAGGCTCCAAACCAGCTAATGCCCCAGTTTATGTAATTCTGGAGCACAGCTACATGAACTGAGCAGGGACAGAAACAAACAGGGCAGCAACGAAACAAAAGCCTGCACATCCAGGCTGAGTACATTGCAGAAACATCTGTAGATTAAAAAAAAAAAAAAAAGAGAGAAGAAAAGTAAACAAAGCCCATAAAAAGTAAAATCCAAATGAAAGGATCACAACCAAACTTGAGAGAAACTACAAGGAAGAAATAAGTTAGTTACGCACTCTGCTTCCTACTTGGTCTGCACAAGATTTAGAAAAGACTTGAAGAAGCAGCTGTGGTGAAGCCCCAGCAGTTCATAGGGACAACCGTGAACCTAAAGCAGGAGTAAGAAACCTCCACATCACCTTGCCTTCACAGACACAGGCTTGATTTGCTCTTAGTTTTCATGCAGGTCCTGTGACACAGGCACACAAAACCTCAATTATGAGAGACTTCATGGGTACATTTAACTCTGTTTACAGGGGGTGAAATGCATTCCTGAAACAAAATTTTAAGATTAAACCACTAATCCACTAAATTAAACTTTACTGAACACAGACATTAAAAATATTCACTGTGTTGCACTTCTTTCTAAGAAAAGTAAAGTTTGCTTGCCAAAAGTAATCAAATTTATCCTGACAATGATCAGGTACTGAACACAACTGGTGCCTTCTACAAACAAGCTGGAAGATCTCTCTTTTTGATCAGTTATTATGAAGACAAATGTTGATAACCGTGTATTAGTACTTCCCTAGAAGAGCGGTGGTCAGATGACTCCAAGCAAGGATGCTCAACCTGCATCCTCAAGGCTACACATCGCTGGCCAAACACCTTCATCTGGCTCGTGGCCAGTTGAGAGCCACCTGCTTTGCCTTCAGCCTCACACGAGTCGCTGCCACCTCTCAGCTCCCTGACTTCTTAGGGACAAAGGGGACCCTGATTTCACTTGTAAGCACTTTCCGAAAGCAGCAGTATTAGACAGCGTGCATGCAATATGGTTGAATCGGATTTGCTGAGCATGTGCAGATCCTTTGAGAATGTAAAACCCGCTGATCACACACGAATCAGCAGCACTACACGTAGGCACATATACACTAAATTTGTTCACATGAGAGGAGGAGGATTTTGGCAGAGAAACCTATCCTGCAACAACGATCTCTGTTACACAGCCCATTCCGCTGAGAAATCCAGACTCCACTGTTTCAAAACTCAAGTTTCTATTAAAAAACACACACACAATTTAACTAAAAACTAGCAATCTCAGTTTTGCAAAATAACTCATTCAGTGTCTTTAAAGGCTCCAGTTATACCAGACAAGACCAGCACGCAACATTATTACTCCTAAACTCAGAGAAGTTACCTTGAGGATTAATTAAAAAGTTGCTACGTGGGGTGTGGTGGGGTTGGTTTTGGTTTTTTGTTGTTTGGTTTGGTTTTGGTTTTTTTCTTTTTCAGTGTCCAATAATACAAACACAAGGCATGTAAAGAAAATTAAGGCTGCAAAGTCAACCAATTCAGAACGGGTCAGAACACTGTTGACTTAAGCAACTTTCATTCAGATTCTTACAACTACATGCATGACGATAAAAATTTATTTTCTCTAGTGACGAAATAAAAGTCTCTAGTGCATGTTAGACAATATGCATGACGATTAAAAAAACTGCATGCATGACAATAAAAAAGTCTCGCTAGAGACTCTCCTGACATCATCACACGATGTCTTTTTCCACAAGATCTCTTAGGTGGAACACAAAGAAGAGCACCCAGTGAGTAGTGTTGAATAATTTGTGTTTTCTTGTTTCTCACAAAGCGGCCACCATCCCTTACTTACTGCTGTTAACAAACCCAAACTGCTCTGAACACACACTCATATTGCTACAAACTACTTGAGTGATGGCCTGATTGTATGTGATCATGGAAAGATGGAATTTCTGTGCCCCTGTTTTCCTTACACAGATTACAGGCATTATTTGGGTCTCCCAAGCCATACCCACCACAGCAGTTAAACATCCGAAGCACCTGGTTCCTGTCATGAACTGTACAGGGCAGCAAATGCCCTGCAACTGATGTCACTTTAAAAATGCTGCATATACAAGACTGACTTTAGACTCAAATATATTTTAAAAATTAAGTGATCTCTTAATATTTAAACAACATGGAATTTGAATACTTTTCAACCCATTTTTACGGAACATTTTTAGACATACAATAAGATTTCCTCATGAGCCTTTCTACTGCATTCACTTGTTTAAGTGCTTTGTGAATACTAATGACTTTTCATACCATCTCTGTGAAGTGGATCCGCAGATAGAAAACCCAAGATGAACATCTCTGGTAATCAACTGTCAAATATCAGAGTCCCACAACCTGATTTGGCAGAATTACATATAGCCTCATGCATTCAAACATAGTTCCTCCTAATTTACATATTTTAGTGTTTCAATCACATTTTATTTACTTACTTCTTAAAATAATACCAATATTATAATCATGTTGTTACATAAAATAATCCTTGGCCTAGTATCTGAAGAAATATAGCCTATAAAACACATGCCTTGATACATCTGGGCATGCCCTGTACAACAACTGCATTCTCTCTATGGACAGAAATTAACACCAAGCAGTATCATGACAATATACTTAGAAAAGATGAATTACTACTCTTGCATGCATGTACACAGTTCTCCTTTGCAACAACCACCTGAAACCTAGAAGCAAAACATCTTTCAAAAGCTGTGGTCAGGTATGAATAAATATAAATACCATTACCACATACTTTGGATAATGAGACTAATTGCAAAATGATGCTGTGTGACATGACACTGCTGTGCAAAATAAAAAGCCGGGAAATGCAAAACAGACAGGCACAAACTGCAATGTGAGTTGAGAAGCTTATTTGGCAGCATCTTCTTGGCATAAGATTCAAGCACAAAACCCTGGGGAAGGTTGTGTCAGGCAGGTTTTCAGCTGTGTTTCCTAATGGAGATACATGTAATACTTCAGTTCCCTGCATTCCTCGCACTTTGTCACACAGCTAAGAAGTCACTAGAGACTTTTATTCCCTAACTTTATTTTATGTACTGCTTTCAGCATAGCTTACAAGGTGCCTCTATTAAACATTTACAGTTTGTAACACTGACGTATATCACTGCTTCTGAAAATTCCAATGTGTTGGGCCACATCTAAAGTAAAAGATGGTATTTAAGAAATCAGAACTGCACCAGAGCACTTCTGTGGGAATATCTTTGGACCGTGTTCTTCTTAGAAAATGCCTGCGATGTTCTGGTGAAACGTTAAGCTCTTTTAGAACAAAAGGTTAAAAAAAGATCAGATGTGGTTTTCCTTCAATTCTCACAGGCTCTTGGATGACTTACGACTACATGCACAAGTCATAACTAAATGTTCATGCTAATAAATCAAGTTTAGATTACTTCACCAGCCATCTAACCTATTCACTACTGAAGTTAACTACGATGAACCCAATCTGCTGCAGCACAATTTTATAATTATACCATTAGATGAATGCTGATTATGAAGACGTTTCATCCTATCCTCACCTCCAGCCAATACGAGTAATTCCTACACTAAATGGAATGATTATCCAAGCATCTATCACAAGCTAACCTCTTGCAGAGAACAAAAACCTGCATTGTTGCTACAGAGAGGAGTGAGAACAACCCAAGACGTAGCAGTACTACTGTGCATGCAAGTCAGCGCTGTGAGCTGAAAACTAGAGCAACTTCTCATGTTGTTGTCTTGGATTAACAGCTCCACAGGAATTTGGTACTAGGGCCAAGCTTTAGCCTGTCCACTAATGCACGTAATTTCAATTTTTTTCAAGTATATAATACAACATATAAAGACAAGGTTCAGTGCTACAAATGAAGTGACAATTTTTGTCTAGCAAATCTGTCTAGCATTGTTGACTATGATACATTGCAGATGTTTAACTGTCTCAAACGTATCTTACAAAGTTGTATCTTGTATCTTTGTAAGATTCAACATCATAATTTCTTGAATTTCTTGTTGCTGCACAGTCTAAGAGCAATGTGTGGACTCCAAGAAACACCCATTACAACTGCATAGACAAAACAAATTAATGGCTGGAACGAGACGGTCACAATTTCTAACTAGTGTGCACGGGTCTTAAATGAGGTCCTGGGCTTTGCAGCACTATGTAATACTCAGGTACAGCAAAACAGTCGGTGTGGTTTAACAAGAAGAGTGAGTCCCAGGCGTTAGAATGCCTGAGAAGCAAAATTCCCCAACCAGCTTCATGCCAGCAATACAAATTCTAAATCAAGTTTCTAGCAGATCACCACAGAGATCTTCAGCAGTCATTCCAGACACAAAAGGTGTTGGTAACTGCGATGGTTATCTGCAATGTCTTCACTTGGAATTAAGAAATACACTGGACAAATTTTGCTACTGATGACAATAAGAAAGATCAGCATTCCCTTTTTTACAGCAGGATACTCTAAATCATTCACATTTTTATAAATATTACCTTTCACTTGAAGGATTCAGAGTATTTAGTTCACAAAGGTTGAACCTCATTATCTACGTAACTCAGAGCTTTCCCTTTTCCTGCTCACAGGCACAAAAACTGGTATCTTGCACTCTCTCTAACCGACCCCTATTTCTAAGTTATCTTAGTAGCAAAAATCATTCTGACATGCTTGGTGCAGGTTTGCCAGGGAGAGGAAAGGATTCAGCACATCTAATTTTAGCCCATGCCAATGCCAAAAATAACTGTGAAGATCTCAAATACCTTATTGTTTCTTGCTGCTTTTGCCAATACGCATTTACTCAACTATTCCCATATCTTACACTTAAATGTCAAACTGCTCACAACTGATGACATTTTCTGCAATGTGTTCATACAGTGCATAGCACAACAAGTAGCATTCACAGGCACTGCAAGATGGTATCACACTCAGATCTCACTTCTATAACGATGAAGTCATATCAACCCTTCCTACCACAGGATTACACTAAGAAGGGCACATATTTGTGCAGCTAGTCTCCTAAAATATTCCCCAAACAGCTGAGTTCCAGGAGGCAGGTGACCATGGAATTGGCACAACCCAGATTCTTTGATGCAAAAATGTCAGGCCTTGTATATACGTATTGTTTGAGTATTAGCGTATTTTCTGGAATTCAGCCAGTCTTCTAAGAGACTTAGAAAAATCATCAGTAAGTTAATCATTTTTCTAGCCAAATCTTGCAGGTTTTTGATGCATGTTATCTTTATACCAAGCGCCTGTTAACATCACCTTCAGTTATGAAGAGAGATGATGTTCATTACCTTGTGCATAACATAATTTCTGTCCCATTGCAAGAAAGCCATTGCTATCAGATAGTTTTGCAGTATTTTCAATTTTATAAGTGCTACTAAGCAAGAGCTAGATTTATGTAATTGCTAGACTCCACAGATTCCTAAAATAGTAACTTAGGTAACTTTAAAGGATTAAGTTTAACTATGCTTGTCCTTAGCATTACAAATGTTTAGCTGATTTGTAAGAGTTCTAAACTTCATTTCATATAACTCTTAGTCTGCATCCCTGTATACATCAGTGAGTAGTCCACAGCACAGTGACCCCCAAGCTGAGAATCACTGAATTGTAGCATTAAAAATAAGAGAAAAACCAGGCGAGGAAATCAGAGCCAGATGTAACATTTGTTTTGTGTTTGGGAGTGGATTTATTGTTGATTCACCTGGTGAGGTGGGGCTTTCCACGCTATCTTTTGCTGATGCTAAGTAACAGTTCTGATTGTGATTGTTTTCTCATGTTTATAGTGTTGCCAGACCTGTCAACCTCCACATCTCCAATATAAAACAACTGAGACGCTGATTTCAGCCATTAGTTCTACCTCTTCTATCACGACTGGTGTATTTTTAGATCTATTCTTAAACAAATCACATATCTCTGTGCTTTGGATCAAGGACTTCGAATCCAGCCAGAGTTTTCAAAAACGCTGCATTTTGCTCATGACAAGGGTAACAGCAACTTCTGACAATGTTAAAATAGAACTAAAGAATCAGGTTAAAAGTTGGAAACAAAAAATTATTCAGCAACATATTTATCCATCATAGATTAGGTAAATATTGTCTTGTTTCCCATATAACTGTCACAGTAATTATATAAATTTCATAAAATTATTAACAGAATGGACAAATGAGTTAACACATCTACAACTATAGAAATGCATTTTGCTGAGTAGGTAGAACTAGAATAGATATTGGTCAATGGCAACTGGAATTGTCTGAATTCTTGAATCTAAAACATAAATTCTACTTTTAAGAACAGAATTAGGCTTAACTTGCACAAAGTAGACTCAAAAGGAAACGAAGTCATCAAAGCCGAAATAACACTGGTGTCAAATTCTGTTCAAATTGAGCAAGCTGTAAGTCTTCTAATAAAAAGCGAGTTGACAGAGTCAGTAATAAAATGATTAAGTCTTAGCAGCTACAACTTTCTAAGGTTCCATCTGCTCTGTACATGTGCCATCCTGGGCCTTTGCCAGATCTGAGGCCTGAGACTCTCTTCTGTATTGTCAGAGACAGGATGCCCCTGCTGTGCTCTGTCAACAAAGTAGTACTGCCTGTTGGAATACAGAGGTGACAAACTTGGAACGATGTAGGACACAATTAATACAGACAGCCTGGTAAATAGAAACTGAGATTGTTGGTCAAGAAGAATAGAAAATATGGATTAAAAAAACGGGGCACGGGAATACAGCCAAAGCTTTATGTAATAATACCACTAGGGGAAACTAAAAGTGACAACTTTCAGAATATTTGTTGAAGAATTGAAAACAGAGTGAATACAATAAGAGAGAGTCTAACAAACAACTTGGAAAAAGCATAAAAGCATTTCAGAACGAGGAATCCTGCCAAAGAATCTGCAAAGACAATAGATCAAGTTATACGAGGCAGCGTGCTCAGAGGAGACAGTTTCTCTGCAGAAATATTTTTGTTGCGTGTTCATAATGGAAAAGCATGGTAAGAGTCTCACATCAGAGCACTTCTTCATGGAAGACTCAAAGGGTCTGTTTCAAACAGAAGTGCTGGTACAACTTTGAAACAAATAAACGACATGGAAAAAAACCAAAAAAGCTAGTTGCCAGAATAAGAAGGTATTTACTCCTTGAGCTTTGAAGGAATTATTGATGTTACTGAAAAACATAACAGCTAAACTACTCAAGGTTGTATATAATCTCTCACTTAAAACTGCCCAGTTAACATAATCACTATCTTTAAGAAGATTCTACAGCAGATGAGAAACTATAGACCAGTAAGCTTGATATTTATACTGAATAAAGTGGTGCTAGTAGGTCAAAAAATAATTAGGGAATAAGTGAGCAAATATGATACAGTGTTGAAGAGTCACCAGAGCATTTAAAAAATAGTTACACTTCACAAATCTAATACAGCTTTTTAAGTGAAAAAATGTCCAGAAAAGAAAGTTGGTTGGCAGCCTACTGAGTTTCAAAAAGTCACTCCTCAAAGCCTCTTAAAGAAATTAAGCCACTCTGGAATAAGAGCCAATGTCCTTCCATGAATAAATCACTGGTGAAGAGAGGAAATAATGGTGGGCCCTGATGATCAGCTCTTGCAGCGGATGGAGCACCTGAAAGAGCTCCATAGGAACCTGTTTGGGACCTATGCTTTTCTATATTGTCAGGAAGGAGATGTCCAACAATGCTATTCAGAACAGAAAGGATGAGGGTCATCTGTGAAAACATGCAGGATTTCTCTATTGGGAATGGCTGGGAGGTGAAACAGGAGATGAAATCTAGTGTATCTAAGCACAAAGCAGACAAAAGGGTAAACATGCCTCGAAATTTACATATGCATCAGCCTCTGAGCTTGTTATTATCGCTCAGGGATAACTCAAAAATGTTAAGTTAGAGTAGACACGCACAACAAAAATAGTAAACTATGTACTCAGCAGACAAACAGGCAGATACCAGGAATTGTCAGGAAAGAAAGAAAGAACAAACCAAAAAACACCATTAAAACATTCTGCAATTGTATGCTGTACTGAACTCTTCAGTTCTGTTTCCTGATCCCAAATAAAATATAGTCAAACTGGAAAAAGTACAGAATGTTACTGAATACCTCCTGTACAAGGAACGACTACATAAAATAGGATTATTCAGCCTAGAGAAGAGGCAGCCGAGAGGAGTCGTGCCCTCTCTGTGGCACTTGGTCACATACAGCGGAAGCAGTTGTTCCCCATGTCTTGCACTGGGTCACCTTGGTGAAATCACATGGAACAGATGGCAAGTGACAGGTTCAACTTCAGCAAAAGGAGACTGTTCTTCACATTCCAGGTGATTAAGCTGTAGACTTCTTTGCCGTAGGCTCTTCTGAATGTCAAATGCATCCATGAGCGTATGAAAGACCAGGCAAAATTTTAGAAGGAAAGCACATCCCGACTTGCTAAATTCAGTGATGTCCCCTCTGGTTACGGGTGGTTTGAAAACTATCACCATGTGCTTGCTCTGTTCATATATTTTTCTCCCTATATATGTCCTACTGCCTCCGTCGGAGTCACCAGGCAGAGCTGGATGGCCTCAGTGTGTACAGCTGGGTTTGCATATGCTGTTAGCTAACAGAAGAGGAGGAGAAACAAGACTGGCTAAAGAGACTAAGGCCATGAAAGGGAGGAGACAGAACATTTGCCAGGGCTAGTACAGGACACAGGAGGGGTGTATTGGCCGTAACTGTAATGTTTTGATGGAGCTGAGGCTGCAGGACTGAGTGTAATCTGTGGTGAGGGGACTGGAGAACAAAAAAAATAGAGAAGAGGTGACACAGTGGCAAGGGGTGTATTCCCTAAGAGTGTGCATGTCTGTCTGAACCCCAGAATCAGTAATTAGAAGGTTTTTTTAATTGACAATAAATTGAATTAGGAAATAGGGTCCTGATTTGAAAAGTCTACCTCCAATTAACTGAATATTCTAAATCTGTGAGTATTTTTCACTTGAATCTCCAGGTTTCTCTTTGTGTCATTAAATAAAAAGTTCTATGGTGAACATCAACACTGTTACCTTCAAAGCCTCTTCAGAAATAGAACTGGCTCTCAGTAGCATTGAGTTTGGGGAATGGAACCTCATACTCTGTTGTTAGTAACGTGACAGCTCCCGAACTTCATGTTTGTTTCCATATAGCACATGATCTACTGTTAAGTAGGAGTACAAAGAAGGCAGCAGCATGAGTTTTAAAACTGAGTAAAATATCAAAATTAACAAGTGTTACGATCTCACCTGTAGTAAGTACGAGCCAGGGGTATCTGCACTGGAACTCTCATTTTGTATCGTATTCTGTTGGGTAATAGCATCCTCTTTCTTTCGCTCCTTCTGTCCTGCTTCATCATCTTCATACTCATCAAGGCTCTAAAACCGAAAATATTCAGTTATAAAACAGTCTTTGTATGTTGCTTTACATGCTTGCCGTATTTCACAGAACTCACACATCAGTGAATTCTTTCAAAGATTAATTTCGTATTTCAGAAAAGTTGAATTAAATGTTTAAACACTTTTCTTTCCGCGGATATTTATGTCTCCAATACAAGAATAAAGTTTGACAATCAATTACTTTTTCTTAACCACAAAATAAGAAATAGCCTAATCAAGATCCAACTCGACAAAGCTTCAGGCAACGTCAGCCGAGTTCAGTGCTAATTCTGCTGTGAGCAGGAGCCTGGATTATAGCTGAGGTCCCTTCCATTGGAATTATTCTACAGTCACGTTTGACGTGAGCAAAAGTTTTACCTCTAAATAAGAGATTTTGAGGAAGCACAGAAAAGGAAAAAAAGAGTTAATTATACTCTTCAATCAACAGCTGACCTTTTTGGACACAGTGGCATTGGCTGAGATTCAAGTGTCAGTCTCAATTACCCATCCTTGGGTTTGGTTTTGTCTTTGAAAATTCACCATCAAAAATTAGTCATTTTTAAATTAGTTGGGCAGTCATTAATTACTAATAGTAACACTTATATATAACATTTTAGCTCTTCAACACATATGTTTCATGTTAGATTTGCTGAAATACTTGATTCAAAAGGATTATGTTTCTAAATCACTGACTGCTGACAGGTGAGAGACAGGAAAAGTAAGGAAGTAAATAAATAAAAATCAGTAACTCTGCCTCTGTTCTAGCTCAAAGCCACACTGAGGCCAGGGTAGAAATGTGAGGACTCAACCAGCTTTGGACTAAGACAGCTATGTCTAAATAGGTCTATTAGTTTAACGTATACAAATTTATAGAAAGAAAAAAAAAACCCCACAATCTCATGTTTAGAAGCCCCACATGAAGCAGCCATGAAGCTCCAAAAAAAAAAAATCTGATCACAACATCACAAGCTGTTTGCCAGCACCGCATTAAAACTAGGTGTGTTAGACCTAGTTACAAAAACCTGAGGAACTAACCATTCTAAGTCATAAGAAAAAGCTTCTAGGTTAATGTGCAACAGCTTGAGAAACAGCGAACAAGGCTGCAAGCGAACAGAGATGAATGTCAAATTATTTCAATGGAAGTTTCTAATGCACAAAACCAAAACTCACTGTTCTGAGGCCTAGATATTGACAATCTCCAACATCATCTTATCCAGCAGACACAAAACTCGTCAAAAGTATATATAATGAGAATGCTAAAATGAAGTATTTTTAAAAAAGAAACCCAGCTAAAAATAGGACTAGTATGTAAAAAACTAATTTTAGCTGCTCCAAAGCAAACACTATGGTGATAGAAGTGCTAGGAAGCTGACAAACTGGAAAGGTGTATGTTTCCAAAAGTGCACATAATAAAGTGAACATAAGCGAACTTGAACAAAGGCCATTTAAATTCTCTACAGTAGCACTCACGGCAGAATACTAATGCGATTTCACCAGTCTACTTCTAACCAGCATTTTAATGCAACTGATATAGACCTGTCTACTTCTATCCGTAAGAAAAGGCATACTTGAAAGATTATTACAGCTGAATCATTATACATTCAAACCCACTTTCAATAAGTGGTCTTTTAAAATAAAATAACTAGAGATAAATAGTTAATTTGATTCTCTCCGATGCATTTTTATCAGAGCATTTAAAAAATACCGTCACAGCACATTCTAGGAGACGATCTTCAAATCAACATCCTCTACCTTTTACAAACTGTAAAGCTTAAAAATTTTGGTAAAACAAACTTATGTCTGTATCCTAATTTATTACATTATGCTAATAATCCATTCTGAAGTGACAAAATAAGAAATAATGAGCCACTACTGCAACAAGAAATGATGTGATCTTCAGCTCTTACAAAATCAGTCTTCTTCAGAAAGAACTATGAGGCTCACAGAAGGTATCACAAAAAGGTATCACTAGCGTCACGCAGGTGAAGAATGATACTGTGTTAGGAAACCAGGAAAACTTTTGGATTGTTCTTCCAGCCTCCAAGTTATTCATGTAAGAGAGAACAGAGATCTCAGATAAACTCCAAGGAACAAGATAGTCTGACGTGAGTTTGAAAGAGCAGCCTCTAACGTGTAGGAGAAAAGTGATTGGAGACAGAAGAGACCAGTAATCTTCGCACACCTCAAAAAAAGGCTTTGCATGTTGAAGGAACAACATTCTTTAAGGAGAAGCATAAATCTCATATTACAATACTGCACATAGAAAAAAAAAATCTTTGTAGCAACTAAGTAGACAAGTGCTCCTTTCTTCACAAATTGTCTCCTTCTCCTGATACATGCTTCTCATGGGCTTCCCAGAGACCACCAGCATTCCACTGAAATATTTTTCTCTGAATACACAATTACATTTGTGAGGAAGAATGTTCTTCTCTCTTTCAATTTAAGATCACCTCCTACTAACTATTCTCTTAGATATTTTGGACAGGAGCAATATGTCATCATCTGACACAAAATTTTAAACTAAGAATTTTCAGTTAGGATTTACCAGCAATGCCCCTTCCGCCCTTTCCCTTCTTCTCGGGAAGGTCCAAGATCACAAAAGACTGCTAATCAACACCACCAAAAAGTATTCAACCCCTCCAAATAATTCATACTTCCTAAGTTAAAGGCGTTCTTCCCCAGCACAGAACAGTTAGCTAAACGGTTTATGTAAATCTAATTTGGAGCATATAACCTCTACTTTAAAGGCCACTGGGGCTTCTCTCTGGCTCCAGTTCCTGCAGCAGACCCTGAGCTGAGGCCAACACAGGTCGGAGTGATGAGAACCACAGAAGCAGCGGGTTTTCATTACCTATTACAGATGAGGGAGAAGAGTCATGGACAAGTTGATCCTCACCATTTGCAGCTGATGTGACACATTTTGGCCTTCCGCCCCCGAAGCAGATTACCAGTCACTGTCAAGGACCTCCCCTGGTTTGCCAAACACAAAGGTTACATTCCGCTTCACAGAATCACAGAATGGTTGGGGTTGGAAGGGACCTCTGGTGATCATCTAGTCCAACCCACCTGCTAAAGCAGGTTCACCCAGAGCAGATAACACAGGAACATGTCCAGGCGGGTCTTGAATGTCTCCAGAGAAGGAGACTCCACAACCTCTCTGGGCAGCCTGTTCCAGGGCTCTGACACCCTCAAGGTAAAGAAGTTTCTCCTCATATTCAGATGGAACCTCCTGTGCTTCGGTCTGTGCCTGTGCCCCTCATACTATCGCTGGGCAGCACTGAAAGGAGTCTGGTCCCATCCTCCTGACACCCACCCTTGAGATATTTATAAATATTGATGACATCCCCTCTCAGCCTTCCATACAGACATGCACATACCCACACACTAATTTAAACAAAGACCATGAAATGCCTGCTGAGCACAAGGTGACATGATAATAATGACAGAATTTTAACATTTTACTACATTTTACTACAGTTATTTTGTTTCAATAACCATTAGCCTTAATACAGAAATCATGATGAAATAAGCTTTCTTATGCAAAATAATACTTTACATTCAATGTTTTCCTTATGTACTTCTCCATCAGCTTCAGTTAGGTTGCTAACCTTAATGCTAGCTATATTCCACGTAACTTTTAGAATAATAAAAATCAACTAAGGCCAGTTTCGGTTGACAGATTAGTTATTATTGAAAAATTAAAACTGTATGAAGTGTTGTCACACACTTTAAAAAACATTTTTGTTCAAACTGCCCTGCGGCTGAAACTGCCCCAGCCCACAGGACACTTCGATCAGATGGATTACTGCGTTGCTCGCATTGCAGGCTTCTCTCAAATACTACATTTGCTTTAGAAGCTAGTTTAATATCATTGAAAAAGACATAAATGGAGTAATTACTTTGGCTGTCAGCACAGCAGAGAAATGTACTTGTTACCATCAAGGTGCAATTCTGACCCATTATATAATTCTTTCTGTCCATTCCCTCCCCCTGCTTTTTTATTTTGCTGCTAGGCACATACCACTTCGGATTCTTATTTTCCATTAAAATCATCTGAGTTTTGTACAGCAGATATTCCATGTGACATTCCCACATCTGATATTAATATAAGGAATCCACAGAAATTCTTTAGGTTTTCTAGCATTTCAGTAAATGTTTGAAGCTGTAGTATAAACATTTTTCTGTAAACCTCTAGTATGGAAAATACAAGCAGAATAAGATGCTTTCAAAAGAATCAGACTGATGAAGGAAACAGCCACAAAGATATCCCTGCATTCCATCACAGCACCAGTCCCCAGTTTAAAGAGACATTGTACAAACAACATTTCTAATTATTCACTAGTTTGCTTCCTATAAACAATTGTGCATTGCTAAGAACAAACAAAAATTGGGGATGGATTGTCTTTTCCATGAAAACAAGCTGTATTCCTACATGCAAAACATCAGTTTCTGAGTGCACACAAGCTGCTCTCGCCACAAGAAATGGTGCCGAGTCAAAATGTCACTATCCCCATCCCCTTTGCAGCACCAACCTGCTTTTCCTTGTGGTTCTGCTGGCCGAGCACACATCTAATAGCTTCTCAGTTCACGTCACGAAAGGTCAGGCAGGTTAGTCTCAGCACTTTTAATTAGCCCAGTTGATTCTGCCCAAACTAGATGCAAGCCCATTCAAACTATTTGTTTCGCAGAACTCCATGGATGCTTGCGCTACATCACCATGATGAGCACTTGAGATAATAACATATTTAACTAGTACAGCGAGATGTGCAAGCAGATACATACCCTCAATAAACCCACGTTGAACTCCACATTGGGCAATAAATAGAATCTCTACAACACAAGCACCATCAGTTATCTCGACTTTTTTTTTTTTTAGCTTCTTAACCATGCTAACAATCTAGGAGAGGAAACAAATCCAGGCTTCTTTCCATTGCCCCAAAATGACTTTGAACAATTAAAAAGAAAAACTTAAAAAAAAATACTGCAAAGACATTTTCTGTGTTTAGTGAAAGTTCATATCAAAATAGTGAAAAAGTGCAAAGGTTTCTATTAAATGTAAACAATTCCCAAAAAGTTTCGCAAGACAATATATAAGAATTTTGGGTTTAACTCTGAAAAAAAAATGTAACCAAGTAATTGACTACAACAAAATACATTTTGGGAATAAACACTATTTTTCCTTCAGCTGACCATTCAAAAAAGCTTGGAAAAGTTAACTGCAAATAAAAAGACGACTATTTTACCCATAATTTCTTTATAATCATTCTTCTTACTGCAGCACTGAGGATTAAATACCTCCTCGCTTTACCATGCACAACTCTGATATCTGCTAAGTACCATCCTCATACCTCTTTGCACAATATCAAACCTTATTGTCATCACTTTTCAAAATACACAGCAAAACCATGCGAAAATCCTAAATCTCAACAATTTGAGATTATATTACCTTTCCCCTTCAGTATTTTAATCATACTTTTCAAACACAGTTTTATTACAATGGCCAGAGAGTACCCAAAATATTTAAGTAAAATGGGTTTACAGTTATATAATCTTTTATTAAAACAACAGTATAATTGCAAAAATCGCATCTTTTTCACTATGCAAGCCTTTCAACAGGTTTAGCTTGCCTAAGTGCTTTTTCTTACAAGTTGAAAAAATCCTTACAGAGATGAAAAGAGCTCATGTTATTCATAGGAACTATCTAAACCCTACAGTTTTATGGATATAAATTACCCAGTAAAAGATTTTATTTTTTTAAGAATACTTGACCTTAGTTCTCACATTAAGATAGTCCAAAAAAGGATTCTGAACTCCAGCATGTTATCTGAGTGATATTTGTGCACTTCTAAAAGTCTACCTATCCAGATGGAGCGGTCCAATATCAACAATTAGTGTGATCACGACCATGGATTTTTCACCCAGAATAAGAATAAAGGCAGGAATCTTTGGTATTCAAGATCAAACGAGACCCAAATGCAGCAACGGGTCAGTGACCAGCAGGTGGGCCAGGGCACAGCTGACTGCAGCCATCGGATGCGCTCATCCTTGACCACGCTGCCGACAAAGCAAAGCAAAAAGACGAGCATCTTATGGTTCAGTGAGATGCACATCTTGCTCTACAGAACTCAGAGCATTCGTGA
Source organism: Caloenas nicobarica (assembly GCF_036013445.1). Classification (NCBI taxonomy): domain Eukaryota; kingdom Metazoa; phylum Chordata; class Aves; order Columbiformes; family Columbidae; genus Caloenas; species Caloenas nicobarica. Next base: position 54,345,033 of record NC_088245.1, on the reverse strand, counting down.
TTTGAAGTCACATTTACATTTTGTTAGAACTCTATCTTCTGCTCACCCATAAGGAGAATTTACAAGTGCCTGCTTTGTATACCCAGTTGTATTTCAGAGCAAATACAATCTGCAGCCTTAAAAGCCACTTAGAAATGGTTTTGGAAAAAAACAAAACAAAACAAAAATAAACCAACATACTTGTCTGTATTAGAGCAAAATAACAAAGTATTTTGAATTCTTTTAAAGCTTTAAGTAAAACATCAGCTACATCAGCACCAGAATGTCAATTAACCCTCCATTATAATAACAAAAAGCGGCTATGTTTGCAGTTTGTTATTCAGCAAAATACGCTGTTTGGCCACCACCGCCGTCTTCAAACATACCACAAGAATGAGTTCAAAAGTCAAATGTTTAACTTAAACTAATCGCCAAAAAATCCTTTATCACAAGGCTTGTCAAGAATGATTGGTGGAAATGCTCAATTTAACTACTCAGTATGTGACATTAATATTAAAGTCACAGAGTAAAGTGCCAGGGATACAAGAGAAACTGCAAAAGATGAGCTATTTAGCATTACTAAAATCCTTCTAGAAAAGAGGAAAACATAATAAAAATATGGACTGGTAAGATATCAGAATTAAGCACCAAACTATTTAATACTACACTGAGAGTTAGCATCTTAGACCCTTTTCAGATTGATCAGCATCTGAGAACTAAGTACCCAACAGCAGAACTGAAGATCCTTATGCAAAGCAGTCAAACTGCTGATGCCAGTATATTATAACATGAATGTAATAATGACTCATGCAAAAGAAGTGCCAATGTCCTGCTCTTAAGAAGAAAACAAAAACCAACAGCAAATAAAGGGGCTAAGAGAAAAGCAACCAAATCCTCTTCTTGCTCTTGGTATGACCCCCCAGGCAGCTCCTGCCCCCCGATTTCCAGAACTACAGGGCTCGGACTTCAGATACAGCACAGCTCTGTACACTGGAAATGTGAAATTAAACATCTTCCTCCTTCTGGAATTTTGCACACTGCTCTTCTTACCTCTATGCTCTAAACAAATTCTGCTAGTGACAACTCGTCTTTTCCCTCTCCTGCTGATGGTTTACATCTGGTATAGAGTTAATGAAGACTACATTCTGCACACAGAAATCACTAAAAACATTGAATGTACAAATCTAAAAGTTATAGCAATGTTCCCAAAAAAGCACACAAACTAGGAAAAAGAAAAAAAAAAAAGTGCTCTAAAGTGGAGTCAGTCACCAAACCCATCTCCTTAGCCTCCTAATTAACGTTCTGAAATGATGCATCCTACCTAATACAGAGATCGCAAACCAGTGGCTGAGAAGAAAACTGGCAAAACAAAGTTTGCCTCTTTCAACCAGGAAGAAAAAGAGAGAATTGTTGAGGATATTTGCACTGTTCGCAGAAGAAATGTTTCTCAGTTTGCATCATGTCGTACCTGTTAGGAAAGAACAATCACAGATTGCAATAGCAGAAAAGAGAACTCATCCTGGATGTACAGAAAACAAGCTACAGCCTACAGACTTGACGCCTTTCCACACTATTTTTCCTATAAAACTTGCTCCTGTATTAGATAGGATTCTGGGAGATACAAATATTAGAGACCATGTAACCTGTCTGAAACGACAGTAGTTTACCCACTGGGAACAAGGGCTGAACAAAAGCCCCTCAAAGAACAGTTAGAAAACAGAATTACAATGCCTGTAACCACCATCATTTTGACCTCCACTGCGAACAGAAACAATGTTTCAAAAAATATGTATTGTCAGGCAGATAAAGACCATACAGATTGAGCACCCTTCTCTTTAAACCCAGAAGAACATTGAGATAAACAAATCTTGGAGAAGATAAGCACTATTTTCAAAACAGGAGTTTTCTTCTTAAGGTGACCATGTAATATAGAACGCGTCTAATTCCTGTCTTCTTCGCTAGTACATCTATGGTACTTCTAAAAAGAAACTGAGATCAGTATTTGAGGAATGTTCTGAAAGGAGAGCAAACATGTTAATGAGTGTACTGTCTTTCTAACTACCCTATCCTCTGAAGCATGTAGTTTGTAGCAGTTTATATTGTCTGAATACCAAGTTGTATTTAAAATGTGGTTGCCTTTTTTTTTTAATGTAGTAGAGTGCCTTCATAGGTTTCTGCTCTCTTGCTTAATGGGCTAATTGTCATTTTTCATTTTTCTGCCCAACTGACTCTCACTCAGTGTTTACACATGGCGGGTGTGGGATTGGTCAAACTAAACAAAGCCAAGGACGCTGCTGACAACCCAGTGAGCACGGACAAGCCACGACAACAGACTCAGAACCAATTGCAAAGGAAAAAGAAAACTTCGGCACAATGCTTTTTGAGAGTTGTACTGCATTTCTCATTTGGGATCTTCTGAATCTGTAGAAAAGCTGATAAAAATATCAACCAGGTTTTCTGCTCTCCCAGCTGTTTCTTTTGAGTCTTAACATAAATAGCTTTCTAACTGGACAGATAGGAGGACTCTACGCTCAGCTAGGGGGCAGAAAGGGAGAGCACCTTAAACAGGATAGGCACATATCTGGATAAAAACTGCTGAATTTGACTTTCAAGGCAATAAATAGGCACTTTTGAAGCCCTCAGAACTGGTGTCAGGAATAGATAGTACTGAATGAAGCCATGCGGCAGACAAAGCACATCTGTAGCACTAAAGCCTGCAGGATGGCAATACCCAGATAAGATCGAAAAAGTTTGAAGCTGCTGCTGCAGTCAATATTGTAACTATTTCTTGGGAGAACACCTTACACCTACAAATTAATCCTAGAGACAATGCTATTTAGCTGGTTCCCAACCTAGACTTCCAAGATCACCCTTTAGCTCTGTATTTGGAAGAAAGGCCCTTCCTCAGGAGCTCTGCCAATGCTTGTTTTTTTAATAAATGCTCATATTAATGTCCAAGGCTCCTGATGGAAACCCAGTGCAGGTTCTCATAGTGCAATCCCATGTCCTAACAGCATGACAGTCTTCTGTCACCAGCCTTTGTACCCCTGCTTCTTATGGAAACGGTGCTCAGAAATCACAGCTCTTTTGTCCCCATATTTTCAAGAAGTCACTAGTGATGGGGGGAACGAGGAGGGCAGCAGTGGTGTGTTCTAGACAGCAATAAATAATGTTTGATAACAAAGTAGTATCTTTAAGATACGAAAGTTGCACAAGCGTGGTGTTTCTTAATTCAGGTTTACTGCAAGTGAAAGATGCAGATTAGCTGCCACAGTAATTCAAAGGCTGGACAAAGCAGGCCCTTACCCTTCCACCTGAGCAGTCAGCGCTGCACATCCAGCCCTGAACCAGCTCAGCGGGTGTTTGACTCTTCCCATTCAAAGGCTCTGTGAGGAACTCAGGGAACTATAGGAGTGACCGACGAGTGAGGAGAAAGTGTGGGAGACAGAAAGAGCTGTGGGAAAGGATCGAAGAAAGAACACGTAGCCGATGACTGGTGAGAGGGAGCTACCCAAGTAAACTGAGATTACAGCAGTAAAAATAAGCAAGCAAGCAAAGAACATATCTGCTTCTATCAGTCTGAGAAGGAAAACTATGCATTATACTTTTTCATGGTCTATCATTGTCAGAGTGATCTGTCTAATTTCCCTTGCAGCACTCACCCCAAATCTTTACATTTTGATTACCAGATCTAAAACAGAGCTGGACATATTTCTCTGCCAGAAGATAAGGAAAATGAGGACTTTGGGATGGGAGCATGCAGATAGACAAGACTTCGCTCAAGAACATTTCATGTGCACACTTTAAGCCCACACAACAGTAACAGCAGGCTCAAGTACATTAGCACAGCAGTCGCATTTGCATATGGTGAACTCAGAACACAGCAGAACATGCACGGACACAAACCTAAATCCATCTAGATGTGAGGCAATGTAGTACGGGATCGTGATGAGACACGTCATATGGTTGGGTCAAAACAACTGCACTCACTGGAACCCTGCACTATTGTAACACCCTGCATAAGAGAGCTATGGTATGTCTACAGCAAATCAAACCAGAATTAAGCAGGAATAAATAACGCAGGGAAAATACCAGATAAATACAAACGTTATATTCACAAGTGCAGAAAAAAGTAATTTTTCATAGGCTGATTTTTTTTTGAAAAAAATTGTTGAGTGACAGACAACCATTTTAAGGTTTTTTTAGTTATACAGTTACTTGTGTACAACACAGTGTAAGTCTTGGCCAGGTCTGCAACTACTGAGAAGTTCTTTGCATGTCAACAGATCTACCATTTCAGCCCAGACAGCTCAAGCAAATCCTTAAGATTTCAGCTTACAAAGCAGTTGTTTCCTCCATTCAAAAGAACTGTAACGTGCGTTTCCCAACTATAAAATAGGAATAAAAGGTACAGTCCTCTTTTTTGAAGTATTTAGAAATCTACCCATTAAAGGTGCTCAGGAAATGTTGTTACATGCTGACATGGATCTGCTCTGAGCTCCAGACCCCCAGCATTGCACTGGCAAGGGTCTCCCTTGCTGAAGTACCAGATAAAAGGGCCACGACACCCCTCCTGATATCCCTCCCCCCTATTTTCTACTGAATATAAAGAGAGCATGAGGTTAAGAGTGATACACAAACTAATGTGCATCATCTTCTCTACAGCAGCTGTTCACATGTGTTGTTTTCTGTTGACCAAACTGTGGTAAACACAAGGTAATTCAAGCTTTACCATCCCCCTGTGAAAGAAAGGCAAACAATTTTACATATCCTGTAGGTACCACGGGGTAGGAGCATTCACAGCGTTACCATGGAGCAGCCCTGAGCCATTCATGTGTCCAACCTCACAGCCTTTCTCTCTGACCGAAGAGGACAAGGAGAGGAATTAGCATCAGCTGACAACACTGGGGATGGGGTTCAGAGCTCAATTCATCCCCTGCAATAACCTGTCACAGCCAAATGATACTTTAAATCAAGAACAAAATCTGGGTTTAAGAATCTTAATGACAAAGATAAAATGATGCTCCAGTAGGGGACTTCATGTTGTAAACGGGGATAATAATAAAACAACAACAAAACCACGAACAAAACCACCAAAAACGTAAATCCCTCAGCCATCGCTACACTTGTACTCCAATCCAAGCCAGGGGAACGTAAGTGAGGAAGTATCCGAGGCGGAGTCAGGACTGAGGATTCTGCTGTTCACGTTATTAAAACGTGCTTTTAATTTCTCAGACTGCAAGCTAAAGCCTGTAATCACGTCACTTGGAAAACAGAAGGCTGAGTGAGCATCTGAGGGTGAAAAGGAATGTTTTCACAGGCGCAGTTAGTAAATACCACTGGCTCCTGCAGACATTCTTCCTTAAATGGAAATTAACATTGCTTTAGGTTAGAAAAGAAAAAAATCTCTTGATACAATAGGAGTGACAGGCTAGCTATTAACCTCTTAGCACCTGTGCTAAAAGATACAAAAATTAGCAGAAGGCTTTACATACACATTGCTTTTTGTCCAAGAACAATTTTAAACTCTTCCCCTCCCCTGCCACAGGATTCTTGCCTGTAGATTTGGAAGAGTAAGGAATCCAAAAGTCTCTCAAATACTATAAAAACAATGTGGGAATAAAAAGTCTCTCTGCATATCTATGACTAACTGTATGAGGGCACCAGACAATTTAAAGAAAGGAAACTACTCTAGATAGAATCAGAACTGAACCTTCACCCTAACATTGAGCCAAACTTTATTCGGACACTGAAATAACTCTGCATTGCTTTGATTTTATTTTTACTTCCTATTTTTTTATTTTCACATGCCCCCCTGCAATTGCTTTTTCCAGCCAAGAAAACAAGACTGTTCTCCCTCCCCCAGGATTCCTAACAAATTTAACATGACAGTCAAGGGCTGGGGCTCCACAACAGTTCAAATCATCCTGTTTCCATTCAGTCGTATCCCAGCCCTCCCTTTTCGCATTCCTGCCCATAGGCACCCACCAGCCCCCTGCAACACCTCCCTGGCACTGGGGAGCCACCTCAGGGTAACTTACCTGCAGAAAGCTAACCCTACAAAAAGTGCACAGTCTTTTTTAACACGTTGGTCTAGCTAACTACAGGATCAAATCAGTGCCAGAGGCCAAACAGGCCAGGCAGGTAAAAGCAAGCAAGCATCCAAAGCAGCCCTGACATGGAAAAGGTTAAGCTCTCATAAAATTAAAACCTCAGAAATTCAAACCAGAGAAATACTGAAGTATTCACCTAAAGCACATACTAATGTGGAACATCATTAACTGTTTTGGGATATAAATAGTGTCCCTGATAACGGTAAACACTATCTACTTTTGAGAGGAACCAAACTGTTGATTCAGAGTTCAGAGCTCTGACACTTGGCCATGGTGATTTCTTTAACCTGCAGGTTGCACGGACTACAGAACAGTTTTCCCCCCAGTAATCTGCACAGTTGCTATCACTGGAAGTAGCAACAAGAGGACTTCTTCGGAGCTGCAGAGCTCATCCGTCCATACATTGGAAGTTTCACCAGCTTGCCACATAAAAACACAGCCCCATGTTATGACTCCTCAGGTAAAAAGTTGCCCATCGAGAGTTGCAGACAGTGGATTAACGTGCTCCTTTCTCCAGCTTGGCTCCACATGCAGCTGGGCCATTGGAACTGAAAAAAGTAAACGGCAACATAAATGAGCAGGATGAAGAGACAAGCTGGATGTCTCAACTTGGCTTTTCCACCACAAGCAACATGAACTGGGAAGTATCTATAGACTGCTCAAATAGCCCTGTGTCATCTTCTGCTCATCCTGAAGCCTTGCACTGCGCATTTTTCTGTCCCAGCACAGTGTTTACCTGTACAGGAACTGATCCCACTGTAAATGAATTCATCAAAACCCAAAAATGTTACTTTCAGATCTGCCACTTCTACTATAAAAACTGAAGTCCATGCACAACAAAAGGGACGGCACAAGGACAGGAACCACTAGACCTGGCCTAAGTCATGAAATTTGTATCGAATTACCCCCTCTCTTGGCACAGATATGCAAAAATGTCATTAAAATATGTGTACGTATACCTTGTATATGTAGCATTCCTGACACTAGTGATTTCTCCTGCTAACATATGCAAGTAATTTTAGGAAGAGATATCAGTTGAAATCAAGACCACAAATATCATAACACAGCTGCTACACTATGCCCTATATACAAGGGTTTTGGTATTCTCTTATTATTGCTTCAAGCAAAATGTTCCACATTTTTTAAATGGAACTTCTTTTTCTTAAAACTATTAGAGCTCTGTTCACACTTCCATGATTTTTTTTTCATGTGCTTCTGACATGGATTTGTAATAAGATAAAAAGAAGGTATTGTTAATTCAGCTGTAGTAGTTTGCGCCTGAAAGAGAAGTCTGGCTCTAGGAACTTTTCTGACTGTGAATCTGAAAATGTGAAACAGCTAGATTAACATTTGGCTATCTTTATTTATATATAATAGAGTATCTTATTAACTGGATTTGGGGTAATAAAAGGCTCTGACACTCTCCTGTAGCTGCTTTTCAGTTTATGGTTTGTGTTTGAAGACTTCTAAAAATGTGTAGAGAGGAAGGAAAACATAAGTACATCTATGTATTGTCATATCAAACACTTACAAAGGCTTTCACAGTCATTCATCACTGATATGAAATGCTGTGAGAAAGGATTTCTCCCAAAAATCCAGTTAACATCATAAACAACTTATTGGGTCAGTGAGAGCAAAAAATCACCTTGCAAGTAGAATGCAGACTGATTCACTTATGCATCTCACTAAACATAGTAAGATTTTGTTGCAAAACCAACAATAACATTACACAAAAAACAACAAACAAAAAGTCACACACACAAAAAAAGGGGCATACAGCAGTCTGCCTAAAAAAGCAGTTTTCATTACTGGAGATCTTCAACAACACACCAATGTCAGATACATGTCAGGGATAACACAGGTACAAGGATCTTGGTGGAACAAGACGACAACCAGATGATTCTTCAAGGTCCCCTGCAGCCTTCTTTTCCAGGATTTTATAACAGTAAACGCTTTGCCAGGAAAAGTTTCACATATAACAAATAAGGATAACAAATTGCACCAAGAACATATTTCTCACCACCAACCTTCATGCATACATCCCACAGAAACCAACTGTAGTTGCAAAGTGAACTGGGAGAAGTGAGCATATGAAGCCGGGTAACTCCACCATGGCATCATCCAGCACGTCTGGGGCTTCAGCACTCTGGCTCTTCATTAGAAGACATGGGTGCATGCACCAAGAACTCCCTAAACTGACTATTGCTCTAATCTGGGAAGGTAACAGTATTTAAAAAAAAAAAAAAAATTCAAAAAAAAAAGTTTGTTCTATACCTGCTTTGCTCTCAAACACATTCCTACTCATCCGTGCCAAGAAAGGATGCTGGGATAGTTGGAATGTTTCCCTGAATGAGGACAACTGCTCTTATGCCATTTCAATGCGCAGACTTTTTTTTTTTTAAGCACAGAATATCAGCTCTTAAACTACGTCTTTTCCCTCTTGACCTTATCCAATTGTCTGCATCATAGTAGTAACTTAAATTACTACTAGTCTATCCTCTATTCTGTCTACTGAAGAAACTGTGATCCATGTCCATTTTCATTACTTGTTCAGTCAAAATGACTACCCTTCTTACAACCTCTGTCTTCCTATTAACACAAGCTATTCACAAGAAGCCTACGAGAGACTTCTGTGATGAAGGTCTCAAAGATCCAGGTAAAATCCTAGGAAAAAAAAGACCTCTTCAATTACACTGCCTGTTCTTTAGTCAAGAGAATTAAATAAAACAGATCCATCACTAATTTACATGGAACTGACATCTATCCAGCTACCATCTGCTAATCTAGATTTATGCTCCTGGATTTGCTTATTTATTAATGATTACAATCAAAATTTTATACTCAAATTCTTCTCCAGTATTCCAAGGTTTCTTAGAAATCAGTATTACTAGACCAGAAACCACTTTGGTCAACTGCTTTGAGTGCAAGTGACATGCTCATTTCCAAATTGTTATCCATACTGGAGATGAAGTAACTCCCTGGAAAACCCTCTTTGACGTGAATACTTATTCCTGTTTCCAACAGGCAGAAAACATCTTGAACATGCACTCCTAATGGCAAGCACTCTCCAGTGTAGCATAACACCACCAATCTAACCAAGAAGATAAAACGACATGACTTAGATTATGACCAAATAATTGTTTGAGAAAAAAATTGGCACATTTAAGTGAGACATGATCCAAAGGAAACGCAGCATGCGGCCATGGCTATGCTACCAGACCTCTGAAGTGAAAGGATGCATTTAAGGTATCAAACCTGAGTATTTGAAACAAACAGCTTATTTTGCATTGTACCAGGCTAGCAGCACACCCACCATTAGTAACTCTACCTTAAGTGAGAGAGGCACAAAAACCAGTATTAACACCATCACAGCTGATGGCACCATAACCCCAAGTCTAAAGCAGTCGGCCTCCTGCGGATCTCTCTGGCAGAAGAATGGAACTTCTACTGGAAGAAGGACAGGCCCAACCCGATCCGTCGTGATCACAGTTCTCAGTAACAGATGCTGCCGTGAACTGCCAGAGGAAAGATCTGAAAGCCACTGCTTGAACCATTTATCTGTGCGTGGAGTCAAGTGTTGGAACCACTGGGGATTTACCTGACTACACCGGCTTTGATACATTAACTTATCTGTAATCTTTTAAAGAAAGAGATAGGAATTGTAATTTTTTTGTTTTTCTTTTTAAGCAATCCAAGAGTTTGTTTTATTTATTACACTCCTACAGTGCTTTAATTTGTGGTTTTCTTCAAACGCCACCCTCCACTAAGCTGCCCCACTGGCAAAGCTGAGCATGCTGAGTAAAAACTCATTCAACAGTGCAGACTAAACATTTACCTCTCTTTGCCACAAAGCACATGTGCTATTATGGTCTATTCTTAAAGACAAAATTTTAATTGAAGTATTTGTAAAGAATGCCTATTTTGAAACACAGCTTTCAATTGCTGTGTGAAACCCTTTGGCAAGGATATTGTGCATTCCTAGGAGGATTTAAATTAGTTGCTGCCGAACAAAACCTGGGTGACGGATAGTAACTTGGATACAGTCACACACGCACCAAAAAAAGAGAATGTTCTCATTCCTCCTGATCTTTTTCCTTGAAAAACATAATCATCAACATGCAAAGTTCATTTTAATAAGATAATGTGAGGGGTTTCTTGGTAAATGAAAAGTACTTATTCCAATACTGTTTCTAAACCAAATTAAACCCGTTCTTACTTCTCAAAACTACTACAGAATCTGACTTTGTAAAATCCTACGAAATTTGCTAGCTGAAACCGCTAGTTTTAAACTGACATGTGAAAAGGTAATTTTACATTCAGGACTGGAATTGTACATCTCTACTTCAAATTTAATTCTCGTTTTTTTTAATATGATTTGAGACATGCTTATCTTAAAATAATTTATATGCTCATTCCAATCTGATTTTTCCCCTCAGCCTATCAGTAGGGCATCAGAAGAAAAAAGGGCCTTAACATAAAAAAGAGACTTAAAACAGTCTCATTAAATCAAATCTTTTCAGGATTCAGTTCCCATCTTCTAGGGAATCTGCATATACATGATAATTAGTTTCCCGAAAGGCTAAGGCTTAAATGTCATTTCTTTGTGTTGTAAATTCTAATTATTCATAGTAAATAAATTAGTAGTACTCTTTTATTGCTTAAAGCAATGCAGAAGCTTGAAATAATCATACAACTGGCAAAAATTAGGAGTTCCCAAAAAAGGAAGTAAAACTTCATTCTTCACATTCCAGTAGACTTAAAAAAGGCTCCATTAACACTAACGGGGAAAGGGCCAGTGACCTAGAACTTTACCCGTGGTCCGAAACTATTAATGAAGCCTGAAGAATAAAGAGTAATGGGTATTCAAAATCCAACTCCCGTGATGTAGGAGGAGAATGAATAAGCTGTGCTCTAATTTACTGTGACGGGCAGCGCATCGGGGCTGCAGAAGCAGCGTGTCAGAACAGACCATCTTCCAGGAGTCACATTCTTGGGAAATGGCTGATTCCTGGGGATTCTCACACAACCTTGAGTTTAACAGCAAAACAGTAAAAAACCCAACGAAACAAAACCACCACCAACAAAACCACCGAACAAACAACTGTTGCCATACACAATAGCCTCATCTGAGCAGGAGGCCATAAAATCAAATGGATTTTATCACTAACACTATTATTGAACAATATTGAGTGTTATCCCATCCACGAATTTTACATTACAGATGCCACATTTACTCACTACTGGAAGACAGAGCCCACCTGAGCATGCCACTTGAGAAACTCCCTCAAATGGTCAAAGAAAAAGTCTTTTAGGCATCCTAGTCGCCAGCTCTTATACCCTAGCATATGCTTTACTAAAAAATAAAAACAGAACACTGACAAATATTAGGATGACAACATTACTTTGAACTTTCCCCAAATTGCTTTTAGGCTCCATGACTATACAAAGATCAAGCACTTTACTCATGAACAAGCCATTCCATGGCATTCTGATTAATAAAGTGCAGATTTCATTTTTTTATTGCCCAAGCAAAATTTTAGTATCAGTGTGACTAAGGAATCAAATCAAAACCAAAGGATATGCTTAATTTTCAACCCAGGAACAAAGAAGAACATCGCCACTGTAAAGTACATATTTGAGGATTCATATTGTGCATTAAGGGAAGTTTAAAAATAAATAAATAAATAAAAATTTGGACACATAATTCAGAATTTGGCTTTCTGAAAGGAAACCAGGGAAAAAAACCCACCATTCTTGAAAGCATCAAGCTAAGTGATACTTCACAAACAGTAGCTTTATTCAACTTCCAAAACCATCCTGTAAAAAAACCCACTATGCAGTCTATTGTATCTCCAAACATTTATTGAAACTTTTAAGAAAGAACAAGTATTCTTCTTAAAATACTGGAGTAAGTATTTTTTCTTATCAGCACGAAGGCGGCAAATAACTTTTATCAAAACAAACACTATCAGAATGATTGAGATATCGGGATGGACTTGAAGATTTATGATATTTTTCTACTGGTCAGAATAAACTTCTAATGCTGTTTTCACATTCAAATTTAAACCTTGGCTATCTCTAACTGAAGAACAGATATATTTATATGTGCATGCCATAATTCGTCAAGATTACAAGTCTCCTAGATGGCTGCTGCAAGCAATAGCAGAATTCTTTAGAATACAAGAAATACGTGAATACATATCTATCCAAATAAACACTGACTATTTTTGTTACTAGAGATACTTTTGGTTCTGTTAGCAATCAAAATGCTTCGGTTTAAAGAATGAGGAACAACCTAAAAAAGATTTCCTACTTAAAATTACTGTATTGGACATATCCTTTGTAGATCCATCTTGATTCCATTGTTGAAAGAACAGTTGAATTAATTAAGCTCCCTAGGCTCCTGAAACATCTGGAAATAAAAGGATCTGAGAAAAATGTAAGCTTGAACTAGCTTCAGATAAATAATTATCTGTGTTGCAATGTAATTTTCTTTATGTCTTTTTTCTTAAAAATCTCCCAAACCACACCCTCTCTGATATGCTTCTGATGACCAGTAACTCCAGCAAGGAGAACCAACAAAAATAAACTTGGCTCAGATAAGCTTCTGCTCACTGACAATCAGGGCAAGGAGAATCAACAAAAATAACCAGTAATGCCTTATACTCCCTTTACTTGTATTAAAACAAAATTGGAGTAATTTCTGAAATGAGGGAAGCAAGTCAACTGGAGGAAAAGAAATGAGAGGGGGTCTATAGAGCAAAAGCACATGAAGAAGAAGGGCTTGTATAGTCTGCTGAAGAGGAAGTCAAGGAGCAATTTAATAGCAACCTAGAACTACTTGAAGGTTGGTTACAAAGATGAGGAGCCAGGTTCCTCTGCGAAGCAGCGGGTGATGTACCGAAGGGTACAAAATGCATCAGCTGTACACTGGGAACAGTGTGAGGGCAGCACAGCGCTGGGTCAGGCTACTCAGAGACAGCAGAACCTCCATCCTTAGAGGTTTTCCAGCCTCAGCAAGACAAAGCTGTGGCTGACCTGGCCCGTACTGCTGAAAGTACTGCTCTGAGACTTCCAAAGGCCCCCTTCAGCCAACATTTCTATGCATTTACAGGGCTTGTTTGATTTCTTTTTCGTGCCCTGTCCCCCACTTTCCCCCAAACTGGAAACCTCAGGGTCCACTTGGCTTTTATTTTTTTTTACATTTGGGCAACAGCCAACATTAATACTTCCTTCCTAAGATGATCCAGGCAAAACATTCTGTGATTCAAAGCTCTGTGCAAAGAACGATTCAGGCAGAAATCCAAAGATGCATCCAAAAAAACATCCAAAAGCAAACAATTTGGAAAAAAAAATATCCAAGCAAACAAGCAATCAGATGCATTTGTTAAGAAGAACGTGTAGAAAATTTCTACTAAAATATACAAAGGAAAAGCTTTTAAAAGCCAAAGTTTCTGGTTTTGAAACAACTGATATGCTACTATCCATTAGGAGAATTGAGAAAGAGGGACTGTTTATAAAATGAACACACCTTATCTGGAGAGGTGTGTACTTCTTCCTGTAACATCTGCTTAATATGTTACTCACCTCCAAAAAGTGAGCTGCCCTACCAAAGGTTTCTTTACTGCTCTACTCTTCCAACTCTTACTCTACGGTCTACAAACATATATATACACACAGTGTCAAATCACAACTTGTATCACACACTGCATGACAAAGACTGTATATTGAGCAAGGAGCTCTGAATGCACCAGATCCAATGGAGGTCAGATTCCAATGGATTTGTGATCTGACGGCCCCCTGAAATTAGAGCAAGTCGACAAACTCAGAAATCTCTCTTCTTTGCATGAATAATTTTCTGCTGTTTTCTGGTGATGCATTCACTAACATTATATTTCCTTCTGTTGCACATTAACTGACTCTCTTCTTTTCTTGGCCTTCCATTAAGGAATCTGTAAGAGCTTTATTATTACTGAGAGCGGCAACATTCTCAGATTTATGGAAAAGAAGAAATGGGACTCATGGGTTAAAAGCTGCAGAGGGAAAATACCACTACTTTCCCAATGAGGAAGCTATCAATCCATATACCCAGCAACCCTGCTCATCTTAACGTAAGAGACAATATGCAGGCTTTTCACATAGACACTTCACAGATCCTATTCCTTCTATACAGCTGCATGATCTCAGTGTGAAGCTGAGGGACATACGGGTGCAGCCCTTAACTGTTCATTCTGCATGGCACTGAAATAAGTCCAACAAAGGCCAGTGGCAAAGGTGTACTGGATGTGAGCACAACTGTCTTTCCAGTACACGCGAATAAGACCCGGCTCTATAACTGAACAATTTTAAGGCAGTTTCTTTGGCGAGGTTTCCTGAAGCAGAGACTCCATCACAGATTCCAGAAATTCTTCTTAAATAATTCAATAAGCTAAAGCAGTCTATTCCCTAACAGTAACCTACAGTAATAATGATTTCACATCCATTTTGTCCCCCTGATTTTGAAAGCCTGCTTTTCTAGATTCCTGAGTAGGACTTCTGAGGAAAGAGGATACAAATAAATATAATACAAATATGAATTCTACAGAATTTCATAAACTCAATTTGGATTTGTCTACAAAACTGTTTATTGAAGTCCAAAAGGTACCTACTGCCATTAAACTAACTTATTTTTCACAATGATTTGGTGTACAAGGCATACTAGGCCAAATGCATTTTTACTATAAACCAGCTTCTCTAGATTATTTTCCAAAATGCCCCACTTAGACAGGAAAGGACTGTTTGATGAAAACAAGTAAACCTGCAGTCAATACTACAGTAAGCAGTGGGTGTACAGACAAAGACAGATCTATGCCAGAAATTAACTGGTAGTAAATATTTTGTCAAAATTAGGAACCAAAGACAAAAACAATGAAAATCTTTGGCCAAATCATAGCAGCATAAAATAAAATTCAGTAAGCCTGTCTTGGGAATGAAGGCTGCCTTCAAATTAAGCTTAAGTAAAAAAGCACACAGTTCAAGTGTATTTTAATTTTATTCCGTTCTCAAAACCAATTCCACTTAACCTTCCTAGCAGACATTAACATTTCTGTTACTGTACTCTACCGGCAGGTACAGCACAGTAGTTTCCAATGTGTAAGCTTCACAACACCTTTACCCCTTGCTATTTACTATCAAGGGACTTTTTATGGGACTAACCAGGCAGCTGCCGAATGTCTGAAATAGGTAGGCAGACAATGCCAATTCATTCTGCCTCATTACAGGCACATTTAAGTATATTGTAACATGAACTAAAGCTTAAAAAAAAAAAGTCTCCACTTTGCTTTGTAGTTCTACTTCCAAATACTTTAAAACGGTTTGGTGGGAATTGTTCCTTCTTGTTATCTTTGTCCAGGTTTTGGTACTGTTGCCGATGACATACAAACAACTTAAGTCACTCCAACAGAGAAGCAAGTTTAAATATATCATGACTGTGTGAACTGAATTCCTGACAAGTTCTTGCTGGATCAGCTGATGGCAGCAGCAGACATCTAGCCATATTTTGGCAAGAACTGACTCAGTGCCATGGCGCTATCTTCAAGTCCAATGTTCCCTGAAACTCGAGGGAATCAATCCAACCGCTGTGTAGAAAACATTCTGACCAATAGATTAAATATTTAGAGGACAGGATTATGTTCTGAACAATAAAAAGAGCCTTCGGGAGATAAATGGCTTTTTATAAAGCTCTTAGAAATAAATCCACCTTTCAAGGACGATTCCATCTTTTGAAGAGGATGGGTCTTGAAAGTAAAAAGCACTCATTCATCTATAAACTCATTAAAATTATAAGCAGCAAATGCATTTAAGCAGAAAATAACCACATTGTTGAAAAACTTCCCAATTAAAAAAAAAAATAATGCCTAAAAATTAATGATTACACTTCTACTTATGCATATTGTAGACTTTCAAAGGTGTTAAAACATTTGAACAGAAGAGCAACAAAATCCAAAGCACAGCAAATGTTTATTTTGTTCAAAACAAAACCATTTTGCAACTAATAAACTGGTTTTTAACTTAAAAGCAAAATCCACACACACTTTTCCATCCCAACACTACCAGTTCTGTAATCCCTTGGAACACATTGTCTGTTCTGGGTAAAATGCATTTAAATCTCTTGAAAATAGCCCCCTCCCTCTTGCCACATTCCCTTCTCCCCCTCCTCCCATTTTCAACTAATACTTTGACATTACTGGCCTCACTAAACTCAATCCTGCAAATTCCTGACATTCATGTCTTCTTAATCTGAAATGTAACTTGAGGAGATGGTTAACATTTGACCTTTGCTCTACCTCAGACATACCTGGAGACAAAAAAAAAAAGTCCAAGGCATGCAATATGCATTCACAGTCTGAAAGGATGTTTTATTTTAAAGTTCCTAGCACACAGTCTTAAAAAAAAAAAAAAAAATAAAAATTAAAACTTCATAAGGTGATTCAATAAAAATTCCCCTACAAGCATAGTTTTGCATAAAGATTACAAACTCATACCAAAAATGAAGATCTAAAGCAGTAAATAAGAAATAAATCCCTAGAAGTATACACCTAAGAGTCATGGTGAATTTAAGAATGTAATGGCTACCATACTAATGAAAACAGTTGATCTAATTTAATTAAATTGGATGCTATGGCAGAGAATGAACAACAATAAATCATACACTGATTACAGAAGTAGATGTGGTACCAACAGGCTATTAAAAAGATTAGTCAAAAACAAATTACTGAGACAAATAGAATATCAGGTTAGGGGAGACAAAGCAGAAATAAAAAAGCAATCTCTGCAAAAAGGTAAGTCTATCTATCTGATAAATGAAGCCAAGCAAAGACCCAGATACAGTTCCCCCTAGTCTTTAAGAAATAAGTTTTAACACTGAATCTTCAAAATTATTCTAGTTTTTATCCAGCCTGCTACTCTCTTCGTTACATACAGATGCAGAAAGAATAAGGACTTTAGAAGCTTGCTAGATGCACTTTAAATGGGTTACTCTCTTCGTTTCCCTCAGTAAGTGGGGTTTTTTCTTGTTGTTCTACTTTGGGAAAAAGATTTACTATGAATTAAATCCTCTCAACAATCAATGAGAAATGTTGTACTGATAGCATAGATTTTTACCTCAAATGAACTTTTTCGGGCATATAGGCTTCACATCCTTTCTCCTCTTAATTACTAGTGCATACTACTGCCAGTGTCTGGCAGTGCCAGAATTTGGAGGGAAGAAAGAAAAGAAAGGGTTGGAATGCCAGGGATGAACATGATTGTTTAATGAGCCAGTGTCTCTGCTAGGAGATAGTCCCCATTTGCTGTTATCTCTATCGGCTTCAGGCATTTTGTTTGTCATACAGTTAAGGCATGACTGAACATGCCATTTTGAGATTGTTCTTGTTAAATAAGACCTGCAGCTACAACTGATTAAGGGAATGTCCTCTTAGAGATGTGATGTATGACACCTAAAATTTTAATCAAGTACCTAAAAGTAAAAAGTGAAAAATAAGGTGAATAATTTGGTTTTATTTTCAGGAAAATTTCATTTTCACTTACAATTGCACTATTCAAATGAACCTCTACCAGCAGCTGCTAACTCATGAAAACACTGACTAGAAAATTCATCATTTCTTCAAAGCAAAATATTTTAAGGTACGGATTTCCCTAACAACAAGCCAAGCAAACTGTGAAACTTTGTTTTCAAAAAGGCTTCCTCTATATGTAAAAAAGAGGAGCAGACAGAACATGTTGTTTAAAGTCTGCTTTGGAAGGGCTGCCTATCACACAGAAAATGAGATCTCCCTTGCACCTACAGCTGATTCAAAGCCAAGGCCTTTCCAGATCAAACCAGCTGCATTTATTTTGGTTCAAGCCAGGATGCGGAGCTGATTTCAGAGTCAGGAGCAACCTCCAGGCACAAGCATCTGTGAGCTACCACTGAATTTTTTAAGCTTCTTTGCCTGGACAGGCTGCTGCCCACCTCAGCCAGGCCACTCTTGC
Source organism: Caloenas nicobarica (assembly GCF_036013445.1). Taxonomy (NCBI): domain Eukaryota; kingdom Metazoa; phylum Chordata; class Aves; order Columbiformes; family Columbidae; genus Caloenas; species Caloenas nicobarica. Next base: position 54,326,929 of record NC_088245.1, on the reverse strand, counting down.
ACATCTCGTTCGGCATATTCGGTTCCCCGCACCAGTACCGCTCCCTCTAACCTGGCTTCTTACACCCCGTCATTAGTGAAGTACATAGCAGGCTGGCTTACAAATAGTTGGCACACATGAAGAGAGCCAGAAAAGTGTGGTCTAGGCTAAATTCCAGATATAAAGCAGCAGCAGAACTGGGTATTAGGGAAGTTTCTACTACCATGGGCAATGGGAAAGTGTTGCTGGAACTTTGACCATAAAGATATTATGTTAATGAAGCGCTTCTTTCACAAACAAGTCACATTTATTTCACAAAGATATTAAATACTCTAGTAAACTCAGAAATGTGATAATTTTTCAGAGCTGGAAATCTACAGCTGAATGTTTGAGCAAGTAGCATGTATTTGCTGCGCTAAGTACTCTACTAAAGCAACTTCCAGTGAAGTGTATTGGAATTGGGCACCTTGAGCATACTTGACAATTAAATTAGAGGCCTGCACTTGACAATCAAATATTTACGGACCTGCATTCAGACACTTCTGAATAATGGCATAGCTAGAGCTTAGTTGGCCCTAATACATCTGTGAAAGAATTTCCTGGTCAGCCTCTCTCTCTACTAATTTGATTTGTTACTAATCAAAAGAATTGAGAAAGGACAGAGTCCTTAACACTTCTTAACGAACTCTTATGGCTAGAAGACATAGAAACCCTAAAGGTAATTCTTTGTGAAAAGGGAAATAAACTAAAAATTAAGAAAACTTGTACAGTAAGTGCACATAAAGATATCTTGTATCCTGTTGATGTGCATCGTAATTATCTTGCACAAAATAAAGACGCCTCAGGCAGTTGACTTTTACAGCAAAATGCAGGAGTTATTTTTAGCCTGAGGCAGAAACTGAGGAGCATCCTGTTATCTGACAGTCTTCTTTAGTCTAAAACATAAATGAGTGTTTTAATATAATCCCATTTTGTGGGTTTGCTTCTTCCTTTCAATTAAAAAAAACCTGGCCTTGTGAGATGCCGGATCGGTTTTTGTGAAACTTACCCCGAGGCTATTTGAACACAGGTGTTGCTAAGCAGCTCAGCACTGGAAACCACTTCTTAGAGCACCTTACAGTTTTTTGTAAAGCGCGAGAATGTTTGAGAATCAAAACAAGAAATTAGAAATGGGTATATTCATGTACTTATCCATGTATGAAATAATCCTGGCTACCATGCTGCTTTCCTTTTTGATTCTTCAAATATTTTTTTTGTGTTCCATTTATTTAGAAAGATTTGGAGGTTGTTTGTGCATTTGTATGTGCTAAAGCTTTCAGCACTTGACCACCAGCTGGCTTAGAGAGACTGGAAACTCAGATCTGCAGCCTGAAATCTCCACATTGCAAGCTATCAGTTCATTATCTATTCCACTATGATGAGCACAGACATCCCTACAGCTTTTTATAAGCTGGTACAGCTCATTCAGTTAGGTTGAGGGTTGTTGTTACTCTGCTTTGAGATCCCACTTGGGTCGATCTGTGTGTCACAGAGCTCAGTTTGGAAGTAGTGATATTACAAATAGCTTTTGTACCACTTTGGAAGAATGGAATGCTAAAGATATACCTGAAACTGTGTTCTGTCCCTTTAAAACATGCCTGTAAAAACCTTTAATTGTTAGTTTATTTTGGTATTGGGTTTTGGGGTTTTTTTGTTTGTTTTGTGGGGTTTTTTCCAATTAAAAAAAAATATATATATACTGAAGTTCTAGTAAATCACCAAAAAGGCTGAACTGAAGGACAAATTCAAGATAGGGCTATCCCTTAATATGTTACAGAACTTCAACAAAGATCACAAACATCCTGATATTTAAAAAAAGCAGATAAGTAATGATAGCTAACTATACACATAGTTTAAAAGAGACAGTTTTGTGAATTTTCTTCTCCCTTAGGACTGAATGTTGCACTATCTGTAGAGAACTGATGAACAGGAACACCTCAGTAAACAGAGGTGTAAGAATAGATTGAAGATGACATTACTCAGATAAACAGTTGTAACAGGTTTTATTAACAAGCAAACTAAAAGCTCCTAAATGTTCAAGTGCACAAGCTCTTATTTTTGACTTCATTACTGCCATCATTGATCATTATACTTTATTTATCCTAGTAAATAAAATGAAGAAATAGAAGTTTAGAACACATTAAATTCCCTTTGCTGCTAGAACGTCGGAACTTCAGTCAATAACCTGACAGGAAGAAAACCATTACTTTTTGGTAATGTTTCCTACATGATTTTGTGTCGTCCATTGGTTTCTTTTTATCTTCATTTTCCTTTACTCTTTTTTTGTCTGTTGAATGTATCATGTATCCAGTGCGCATACCTGTGTATGAGATCACGTTTATAGAGCCTTTTGGGTTTTGTCACAATTCTGAGACTGAGAATTTTTTTTAAAGAATCCTGGAAAAGAACCGGCTGGGTTGCAGTAAGCATTAATTGCTTTAAATCTGCAATGACTAGATGACTGGACTTTCCCTTAATTTTCCAAAGCAATTCCGAAATGAGTGTGTGACAGACAAAACTTGTATTGGAAAAACAGAGGCGAGCACATGGCAAAGACAAAGTAGAGCAGCAGAATTTGAGTGTGAGAAGGGAGAAAGAAAAAGTGTGTTCCAGTCAAATTGTGTATAGAGTGGTTTTTTAATTCTAGGTTCTGAAGTGGAAAGCATGTTACAGGCATTCTTAGAACACAGGTGAGCAAAATTTTAGTTCATATAAATGTATATGAATACAAGCTAAAATGTGAAAATTAGTTTGGTTATGTTTATATGAGCCACTGTTAAAATGTACAATTTAAAATACACCTCTTTATTCCCCCATGAATTTGAGAAATTGAACTGTTACTATTCACATAATGAATAATTACTGTAGCAATCTAAATCTCAAACAAAAGCTAAAGAGACTTTTTTTTTTGGTTGGTTTGCCACAATCATTGGTTCTGCATAGCAGGACTCTGGTTGAAGTTCGGAGGGACTGTATGATCTAGGATCTGTTGTTGGACGAGTATTTTGTCAATATCGAAAGTTACTGATTACCAAAAGGGAAGTAGGGCCTGTAAAATATTTTCTCACAGCTCTAAGTGGAATTTTTTTCCATTATCATCTGCTTTTATCCAACTTTCAGAACTCAGATTTTTCTCTCCTCTGTGCAGTGATGGTTCTTCCACTTGCACACTATGTTTATCAGGAAGCTGCACTAATACATCATGAATTAATCCCCTAAAATATCAGTGTAGTGGAGGAGGGGGATCATTTTTTTTAACATTAGGATTTGTGTTTAATGAAAAACTTGAGAAATAAATGAAAATATTTTTCATTAGTTTGTAAGTACAGCTTAGATATTGCCAACATTAGCATCGCAATAATAGATTTAGAACATTAACATTACAAACATATTCTAACAAATCAAGTAGTTTTCAGTCATCGACGCAAAAGTAGATGGAGACTAATGAAATATGAGAGGAGTATCTGAGAGGGGAATCATGAAATGCATTTACTAAGTAGCCTTGCATTCACGGGAAAGACTAACATTTCTCCTCTTTAAATTAAAATCAGTACTCAAATGTCATATTTGGATCTTCTAGTTGGTCACAACTCAAAATACCTGTTGGTTATTCTATTTCATTTGGATTATGCTGAAGGAAAAGCTAATTTTGCATCTGGACATGGCTATAGAAGTTGCATAGAAGCAGGAGCTTCTGTAATTGCTTAATTGATCAGTAACAATAATGAATAATTCCTAGTTTAACCCGCAAAGACAAAAAAGTGTTTTTATGGAAGAAACGGAAATTATGCTTCACATCACTGACCAGTCTGTTTGTTGCACCTTGGAACAACTATTCAGATTAAATGAGTTCTAAGAGCTCTGAGAGCAGACTAAGAGTCCTTAGAGCTCTTTCTAAATGGCTACTCACAATACATTGTTGTTTTAATGGCTTTTTTGAAGGTAGGTTTGTTTAATAATCTGCTTCAGGGTACCACAACATTAATTAGCTCCTAAATTTTGCAGTAAAGGTCATCTTTTGTAAGCTCAAAAGACCTTTAAGAATACATTTATATTTAAATTCAGGAAAAACATATTAAATTGAAAAGCTTCATAATCCTGTCCAGAAAAACATATGCTCTTAAAAAAAAAGTGGAGGGGGAAGAAAAGCTACTTAAAAAAAAAATAGCATAACAGTTTTCTGCTTGTTAATCTAAAAAAAAAAAAAACCCAAACATCAGTATGCAAATATATACTAAACATGTCTTTTAACCAGCCTTGCTCTAGAATAACTAGTGAACAGGGATCATGACATGGAGCTAACAAATATCACATTGGGTTTTTGGAGAGAAGAGGAGGAAATAATAATCATAAAAAGGTGGTTCATCATATATAAGGGTTCTTAGAAATGCGGACCTCATTGCCCAATGATTTTTTGTATACTAGCAATTTACACAGGTTCAAGGGGAAACTGAATGAGTACTTGGCAGATAGAAATTACAATGAATGTATCTATTTGGTAACTTTCATCTGATGCTGCAAGTCTTCAAGACGAAAACTGCTAAGCGGTTAGAAAACTACTTCACAGAAAATATCTGATAAGATTTCTACATTCTTCCTTGCTATCTGTTTAAGGCGATTGTAGGAGCGGGACACTAAGCTATGTGGCTCTTTAATCAGACACACTATAATCTTTTTTTTTTTTTTTTTTTTTTTACAGTGTACAGAGAAGTAAAATTAAGCTAGAGCTTCACAAAGCAATTAAATGCACCTTATGCACACACAGTGAGAACAGACTGGTCCAGATGACGACAGGTTTCAATTGATATCCCATGTTCCCACAAACACTAAACTGTGTACTGCACATAAAATAATGTATAAAATACACACCCGTAACTACAGCAGACAAGTCAGAATTGCACAGGTTCCTATGACTCATAAAAAGAATTAGCAAGGTCAGAAAGTGCTGAGAGGAGCAACAGAGGAAGGAAGGGAAATCCCAATTGCTGCTTGCTTGGCTTCTGCCTACCACTCTGGTCACTGATGCATTTGGCTTAGACACCAGACATACAGACAAACAGCAGCTGTTCCACACCATTTTTTCAACATTGAGTGCTATGTGCATTCTGCCCAGCTACCCTGCCTCTGTGCCTCAAATCTCATCATCGCACCTCTTACTTCTGCTGAGTAAAGCACACCTAGGTTGTTGCTCTGCCAAAAAACCAAAAGCATCTTTTTTCCAGTTGTCCCGGGCAGCCACTGAGTATAGAGCCAGGCTCTTTGCAGCAGCGCATGGCAGGAGACAATGGGTGTAAATAAAGAGGAAAGGTTCTGACCAAAAGAGAGAAAAACACTTTGATCTTAAAGACAGTCGAGCACTGGAACAGTTGGCCAAAGAGGCTGGGCTGTCTTCATCCTTGGAGGTGTTTGAGATCTGACTGGATAAAGCCTTGAGCAATCAGGTTTGATTAAACACCTCCTGAGATTCCCTCCAACCTTAATTACACTCAGATTCAATATCTACACACACAGAACACTCAGTGCTGTCCCAGACTCTGCTTCTACAAGTCTCTCACCTACTTAAAAGTCTCTTCGAAAGGTGCAAAACATTCGTTACCTACACAGGCTTCGGATCAAGAAAATCAATGCTATCTCACTGTTGATACTGCATAACACACTTTGCAAAGGTGCCTAGCACATATTTTTGTCTTGTATTTTTGATTGAAGGTGAGAGTTGAGAGCTAAGATACGCAACATTTACAGTTGACACAGTGCTGTTTTGTTTCGTGGAGGGTTTGTTGGTTGCTTGGTACGTTTTGGGGTTTTGTTCTCATATTAGGCACCAAACCTGGCTACATTTAAGATGACATCGTTACTACATGATGAGACTACAACCATAGAGTTGCATAGGACATTTAAGGGCCTGGAGCAAGAGACTTAAATGTTCTAGCCAGTCCTTCCCAGCAACATGCAAGCAGATAAAACACAGTAAAATCCTGAAATAAAACATCAGGGTTGTGGTTTTTATTGTAATTTCCCATGACCTTGTGAAGCACGGGAAACAGTCATCCACCTACAGTCTTCCAATTGGGAAGTCTTTAAATACACAGCTCCAACTTAAAAAAAAAAAAAAAAAAAAAAAAGTAGTTAGCAGATAACAACATACACTAGTTTGCATATATGTAACAAATGCAAACCAGATAGTTTTAAGAAATCAGTACAAACTTTTGTGGAACTGAACACTTAACAGTGACCTTTCCAAAAGTCCCCCAAGCACTTGGAGCTACAGGAGGATTTACACAACTGTGCTCCAGAGATGCAATGAAGTAAGAACCATGAGAAGTTTGTGCCAATAAATATTTTACATATCAATTCATATTATCGTATTTAATTTAGAGTTGGGGTCAGATTTGTTTTAATTTTTCCTTGAAAAAAAGTAATCTATTTCCCACCAGGTCTTACTGGGATATACGGAAACTACATTTTTGACGCAGTATTTTTTTTCAAGTGGTACAGAAGGATCTGCTCAAACAAAATTACTTGCCATCAGGGATGCATGAATATTCAAGTTGACTAAAGCAAAACTGAAATAGGGTAAGATGTAGTCAAGAGCCGGATGGTTTTTAGGGGGATTTTTTTTGCTTGTCTCACATAGGAGGTGGAGGATTGTTTGGGGAGGTTTTGTGGTTTTTGTTTGTTTTATCTTGGTTCTTTTGAAAGTAATATCTGGGATATAGTACACTCAAAGCACAAACAGGCTGCTGGAAAGTCATAATGCAAGTCTGGAGAAATTATAAAATAATTCACAAGACTTCCGGTGGTTTATAAATGATTGCGGAAATTAATCCATTTGTGGTTTTTACTCTCCTGTATCCTTCGAGAAAGCTACATCTGTGGAACTCTAGTGGAGGAGGGTTGTATTTTTTACTTTTTTTCCCCTTTTTAAAAAATATTAAACTTATGAAAGTTCTCACGGATAAAAAAATATTGTCATAAATACATACACATCCCCTAGTCTAGACAGAAATCTCCCATTCTTTTTGTTAAAAATGCTCTCCTCTCCCTTTCTAGAGGGAGTATTCTTCAGTCTACTGAACCTACAGTAGAAAAATTTTTTTAAAATTACACACTAATTTACTTTATCTTTGGAAATTAAGAACTAGAATCAGCACAGTTTCACTAGAAATAATCAAACCAAAGTCAAAACGGGGAAGTCTAAAATGCATAGAATCTATACTTTGTTCCTTCTCCTAAAGAAACAAGAACATAAGCCTAATTTTATCTTAAAATATATCTTGTATTTCATCATCCACTCCAATCAACTCCTCCCTGATGTGCTCAATAAATGAGCCTCTCAGGAATTAGTTCTGAACATTCAGGTTTGCAGTGAATTAGAATCCCAAAGTCATGAAGGCATTTTGAAGACATGAAAATTCCAAATATTGAGGTTTTAGAAGTAGTAACTTTGGAGTGCTTCTTTGTCCATCTTTTCACCTTTTTCAACCTTCAGGGTTTACTCACTAAGTTATTATTTCCTCCACAGCTATGAATATTAGAACTTACTTTTAAAAACACTACTACAAATACCTGAGATTGCTATTTAATCCCATTAACTCCAGAAGACAGTTCTAAATAAGTGCTACAAGAAATGAGATAGCAAAGGTAGATTCAGTTGGAGGATGAAGCCAGAGTACCAACTCATTCTTCATCATTCGGGGCAGTTTCACTAAAATATTACAAAGTTTTAGGGGTTCATAATATTGTTTAAATATTAAATAGTTAAATATCAAAATACCACAAGTTTTCCAAGAAAATCTATTTTAGTATTACTCTTTCAAAGCATTAATAGCTTCACCTACCTGAGACAATACAACAGAGCAACAAGATGGACGGACCTCTTGCCATCTTTCAAACTAATTATTCTTTTGTCCTGCTGCCTTGGAAAAAGTTTTCCAGCACTTCCACTACCAAAAAGAAACTAGAAAACCCTAAACAATTTCCCTCACATAGACAATTTTAATGTTTCAGCTGTATTAGTGCACGCAGCTCTCACATTAAGGTTTTCTGCACCAGTAGTTCCAGAAACTTTGAAAGTTTCCTTCAAGTCTGAAGAACGGCCTTTGGCTTGGTCTCCCTGTAGTATCCTTAAAGCCAAACTGGTTAATTATGGCTCACAGAAGCATACTATTAGGTGGTGGAATATTGGCTGCATCTTCAGGCTCAAGAGGTTGAAATCAATACTATAAACTTCAACTGACAGTTGAGCGACATCAACAGGCGTTGATATTAGTGCCAATAATATGCAAAATCTTTAGGAACAACCTGAACAATGGGGTGGAAGGTGCTCCAAGCAAGTTTGTTGCTGACACCAAACTGGTAGGGTAGGGACTGGTATGGACTGATTGAGAGGCTGGAAGGCAGAGCTGCTATTTGTATCAGCCTCAACAGGCTGAAAGTGTTCATAACTTTACTAGACAAGACCCTAAGCAACCTGATGAAAACTGGCCTCACTTAGAGGAGGGGAACAGGCCAGATGACTTTTTCAGAGATGTCTTCCAATCTATATTACTGTTATGATTCCTTGTCTATTACAGTGTAATTTATTATACACCAATGCTGAAAAATCTTCAGTACCTAGCTTTAAACGTGCGGGTTGTCCATACCTGTCTCTTGTGATGAAGTTTAGCTACAGTATAACCTCACAACATTATTATTATTATTATTAAAGATACAAGTTTAAATCTCTCGAAATTAACCTGAAGTTATACTTTTCAGATTTATGTCTGAGCCACTAGCTTTGAATAGCCAAAGTGGCAGAAGTTTGTTTTTGTTTTGTAGGAAACCATCAACCTATCACTTCAGTGAAAGATTTCCAATTTGAGGATTAGATTAAGGTATTTTTATAAAACAACAATAATTAAATATTTTCAGAGCAATTACTGTTTACACTGAAGCTACATACAACTTTCGAAAAAACTGTCAGATAGGTGAATTTTGAGTAGTACTTAGCTGCACGTTCACATCGGTGCAATAATTGGTCATACAAACTCTTCTCTCCCTGTGCTTTTCAATGAGGCCAAAGTCACCCAATTTCCCCTGGAAAGCAAGATCCTTCAAATATTTCAGTGTAAAAGTAGACAAACGTACAGCTGACAGGCTGTTTCCATTCTTTGCCCTACAATGTTTTTTTCCAGATTATCTTGTCTTTTAAGTAGGCTTTAGGAACAAACAACAATGGGACAGACAGTGGTTCAGTCTTCAGTACTTGAGAAATAGCCTAGAAAGAGCACACAGGAATATTTATCTTCAGTCAACCAACATCTACATTTAAGGTTATTGGCTACATGACAGACTGGCAAGAAAAGGCAGTAACTGGCATTAAGAAGCTTTCAACCACAAATTACAACCTAAACTAAACACTTCTCTTACTTTCTGTAGAATTCAGTACTCAACAGAAGAGGAAATACTTTTCTTTCGTTGCATTTATTTTCCGCCTAGCAACTGTATCATTTTAGATGATTCACCCCCAAAACAGAAAAGTGAAAAAAAACCAACCATACAATAATGTTTTCCAATTACACCTAACTATTAAAAGATGGTTTTAAAAAACAACGTTCCCAAAACTGCATTTAGAGATAGATGCAAAGTTAAAAGAACTAGAGGGGAAATTAATGGCTTCTGATACTTTTCCGTCACTGTCCCTCCCATTCCATTAGGACCGAGTGCTGAACTGAGTACGTAAAAGAATCAGTACATTCTGGTTGAGTCCTGTGAATTCCAGCTGAAAATGTTGGTCTACAATCTGTTTCTCTATGAAGACAGACTTATTAAATTCAGTAAGAATAAAGTTATCCATATCACCCCTAAAAGAGAAATTGCACTACTTCCATATATATTTTCCACTGGAAAACCACTGCACTGTCTAGCCTTATTCCAAAACAGTGCTATCCTAGGGCACAGAGACTCCAGATTTGGAAGATGCACATGTAGTGATTTAGAAGCTGCTACAAGGGTTCTAGAATTGAAAACAGACTTACAAATGTGTAAAGTTACATGATTTATTTGACCAAATATCTCCTCTACCTAACAAATTGTCAGGATATTAAAGTGTATTGTTAAACATGGCAGAGGAGGGGAGGAGGGGGAAGAAGAGGCATGTAAGTTCATCATGTTCTAAAAAAAGATAGAAAGAAACAAAACATATGTCCTTGAACGGGTATTGCCCAGAGGCTTGGTCAAGATCAGAATTTACAAAGGCATCAACAGCAAAACAGACTGGACATAAACCATCTCAATAAGTTCCTTTTATCAGAATCTGAGAACGCTTATATTGCTTCTTTCACCCTGCCATGCCTGAAGGAAGAACCATAAACGGAACTATGATGACTGAAGTATAAGATGAACGTGTTCAGTAGACAAAGGAAGTAGGAGGATGGCCTGACATATCATGAATGGTCATCCAGGTCAAATAGAATCATTTAGGTTGGAAAAGACCTTTAAGATCATAGAGTCCAACCATTAACCTTGACACTGCTAAGTCCACCACTGAAACATGTCCCCAAGGGCCACATCTAAACGTCTTTTAAACACCTCCAGGGATGGTGACTCAATGACTTCCCCAGGTAGGCATAGAATATATTGCAGGTAAAGACAATAATCTGACAAAAACATCTCCCCCCTCCATGAAATGAGTATTTCCTCTATGAAACATATTTCAGACTTCCATCATAATACACATACCTCTGCATGGATGGTAAGGGTACCAGTGGTCAGAAATAGGGGTTTATTCCCAGTATTTTGAACAAACACTTACTGAGACTCTCTTTTTTCCTCCAATATAAACAAAAAAACCCCAAGTTGTTTTATGAGAAGTCCACAGAGATGTTAGAAAATGCAAAGACAGTATCTCATAAAGGGACTTTAAAGATCATCTAGTTCCAACCCCGCTGCCATGGGCAGGGACACCTTCCACTAGACCAGGTTGCTCAAAGCCCCATCAAGCCTGGACTTGAACAGTTCCAGCGATGGAGCATCTACAGCTTCTCCGGGCAGCCTATTTCAGTGCCTCACCACCTTCATGGCAAAGAATTTCTCCCTTATATTTAAGCTAAATCTACCCTCTTTCAGTTTAAAGCCATTATCTCTTGTCCTAGCACTACATGCCCTTGTAAAATCCCCAAGATATTGCTCAAGGCAAACTCCTGGTCAAAAGAGTCCAACCACTAGTAAAGGATTCCACTCCTCTCTGTAGTTTCCAGCCATTCAGGGAGGGATTTCAATTCCTTTGCAATGTACCCAGTAATTGCTGTGCTTGACACAATTGGCATTTAAACTTTCCTTAAGTTTTTCCAACTGGAACACAGCGACTTTCTGTCAGCCTACGCAACTCAGCAGGCTGAACTACTCCAGTAGCAGGAACTCTTTCCCCACAGAAAGAGCTCATTGCTCTCTGCTTACTTAAAATCCTGTGGTTCCGTGTGGCACCTACCAAGCACCACACACGCAGTGTCTTCTAAAGAGGCAGGCAGACGCCTGGTGGCGAGCCAGCAGCGTGGTTTCAAGAAGTCATCCCCTTATTGTTGTTAATAAGACAAGAGCTGGACACTGATTGGCTATACGTCCTACGCAGATTCCACATTTGAATCATTTCTACCTTTTACTCTACTAGTATTGCCACTATTTCCTGCAAATGGGTCAGGAGACTGTTGTGTTTCAAATCTGGCAGTTTCACGTGCAAAATACACAGATCCGAGTTCTTTACACCTTTTTAAATCATTCATCGCCTTGTTACTAACAGAAGAACACTTCTGAATTCAGATGACTTCCATCTGGTTAGGTGAAAATGTAAACTTCGTCTAGAAGCACACATTAAATAAAACCCAGGTATCGAACTGTCCTTCCTACATGGACCAAGATTTTGATTATATACACACCTTTTTTAAAAAGGTAACCACAGAAATAGTTATTACTCTTCTGGTTGGGGTTCAGAAAAAACTTACCCACACAGCTACACCAGCAGAATCCTCCAGTGTAAACAGTTGCAAAACTAAAACTGCACTTTCACCAGGGCAGCTTGTTTTGCTTGGAGCAGGACAGAAGAATTACTAGAACAATACAAAACATAACTTTCATCTTATATGTGGGACCTCACAAAGCACTGTCAGTACAGCCGAACGGGAATTCTATGTGCTTCTTGGATAGATACCAGCACAGCTGCAAATGAGAAACACATTGCAAGTAAACTTGTCACCTGCATCAAGTGAATACCTACAGACTGAGAAACACTTTCTAACATAACTAAACGCAGTTATGAAGCTTAATATTTAAAAAAAGAAAACGTGCATAGTAATGATAATTACATACAATTTAGTTAGCTTTCACAACCTGAAGAATTGTTACAAGTCAACAAACCCCAAATCCCACAGTGCTTAATATTCAGACTGAAATCAACTTTCAAGATTCAACAAGATACCAAGAAACTACTTTACGACTACTGAAAAGGAAAAAAGTTGCAAGTTGGAGGTGCCTGAATGGTGACGTCATTAATGTTTATAAATATGTAAAGGCTGAGTGTCACAAGGATGGAGCCAGGCTCTTCTCGGTGACAACCAATGATAAGACAAGGGGTAGCAGGTTCAAACTGGAACACAGGAGGTTCCACTTAAATATGAGAAGAAACTTCTTCACAGTGAGGGTGACAGAGCACTGGAACAGGCTGCCCAGGGAGGTTGTGGAGTCTCCTTCTCTGGAGACATTCAAAACCCGCCTGGATGACTTCCTGTGTAACCTCATCTGGGTGTTCCTGCTCCGGCGGGGGGATTGGACTAGATGATCTTTTGAGGTCCCTTCCAATCCCTAACATTCTGTGATTTCAAAAGCCATTTTCAAAAGCCACTATTACTTAAATAAGCACTACTACTGAGAAGATAAAAAACAGCCTTGACTTCTGTCACAGTGGCCTCTAAATACAAGGTGTTACCACTACTCCAAACCTGTCACCATCTGTTTTTACAGCTTCCCCTATGGTTCTTGTCCTCTACCAACTACAATACAAAATACATTTATGACACAGACCTTCATGACCTAGCTCTATTAACTTGCTATTGAACAGAAGAGAAATTAATCATTAATGAATAATGATCTGCTAACATTCTTCATGCCTATTTCAAGATAACTAAGGCAACAAAAACTTTTACTTTCCTTATTCCACCACATTTCATATCATTCAATTCTGCAGCTGCATTGCAGCTGCAATTAGATGACACTTCTTTGGGGCAACAACTGGGTTTGTATTCCGTTTGGGGCAGAGAAGCTTCTAGGCACTATGTATGTTCTGTGAGTGCACTTTGTTGACAACTACCCATTTTAATTTCAGAGTATCAGGATCTCCTATCATAGTTCTCCACCAGAGTAGCATGCTGATCATAAAAGGGAGATTCTTAGCATAAAATGGCTCTCTCGTTCTAGATAAAGACTATTCTCTCGAAAAATAAGACAATAAAACACACAGTAAAGCTCTAACAGAACATCTCCTGAAAAGCAATTTTAAAACAGAGCACTCATAGTTCTGTGTGGTATAAGATGTTAAACTCAGTGTGTACTATTACCCAGTCACTATGTATAGCACAATAAAGCACGAGAAAGACAGCAAGAAACTGGAGCGTTGTAGATTATTCCAACAAATCACCATCTATATCACAGTCTTCTTTTGTCCAAGAACTTCAACTGACCACATTGAATCAGTGCTTTAAAATATTTCCTCATGAATAAATGGATATATGAAAGACAGTACAAGTAAATACTCTGCAAAACATTCATTGGTAAGTCACCACTCCCATTTGACACCAGGGAGAGTTTTTGAAGCCATCCACCATCAGGAATGACCTAGTGTTCTCCAGTTAAATAATTCATAGGAATGCACTTGGTAATGATTAAAAACAATTAAGAAATTAGAAATACTGAACAGAGAGAGATTTGCATTAGTATATGCCACTCAAAAATGCAACATGTACTACTAGCAAGTTTCCCCAATACTACCTTGTACAACATGTATCTACATTTATTAAAATTTGACCCCGAAAATGTGATAGAATGCTTAACCACTAGTTACAGAAGTAATTAGTAACAAGGTACAAGAAGTTTCCAAGAAGTGCCAACATCTGGCAACAGGCAGCAAAGTTATTAGGCCCTCAGAAACATGGCAACGGGCAAAAACTTACTTCTCAAAGCGTAAATATGTTAACCTTAATAAATAAACTGCCCTTAATAATGCAGCAGAAACTACAGCAGCACATTCCCACATCAGACTCTAATGGCTGCTGAGTGAGGAATGTGCTTTCCTGGAAAGCAAACATGTTTTGAGCAATACTTACACAAAACAAACAAGCAAAAACCCCAACCACCACCAAAGCCACCAAACTAGCAAATTTCAAACCACACCACCCAAAAAACTACCAAAAGAACACTAGTTCAGAGAACAAGGACACTAGTCTCAAAGAACAAAAAAAGACATCACCCAAACCCAAACAAAGACGACCGGGGATGGGGTACCCAGCAGAGGGCCCTAAAATATGATGATGTACAATGCTTGCTGCAAGGTGCAAACCCATTATTAACTGGGTTAAGACTAGTTTACTTAAGGAAGTAAAGATACAGCATTTGAAGAGTTCCTGCAGAAGCACAGGGGGCAGGTATTTAGGGGGCTTTGTATAAAACAAACCTCAGTCTAGGAAGTTTGCATGCTCTGAAGCCCAAGAATTAAAGAACTCACTTGTATTTCTCACTTTACAAGCAAGAATATTGAATATTGAAAAAATATTGACGACCTATGCGAAAACACTTTACCTCAATCTAAAGACATGCAAGTAATTATTCTCAAAACCAACAATTTTAAAGATTTCTACTGTTCTAAAAGTCATTCCTGAGCTTCCGATACCTTCTTGCATGAAAGTGTGACCTGTAAAAGTGTGACCTGTAAAAGTGTGTGCTGTGAAAGTGCCTAGGATGTCACAAAAAAGGGATTACCGACTTCAGGTATGGAGAACATGTTTTCATCTTCTGCTGCTTTAGAACCAAACATCTTACTTTCTAGTGTTATTTTAATAATCTATAATATTAACCAAAACAGGAACTACAAGCTTTTTTTTACAGGGATGGTGGTCATCATGACGAGTGCAAAATTGTAGACCAAAATCCAGCTTTGTTCAAAGTTTCCTGTGGCCTTTTTTATTAACTGCAAAAAAAAAAAGCTAAAAACTTAGTTATCATTCTTCGGAATTCCTCTAGGAGCATTATAAATCAATGCCAGATTTTTATACTAGTAGCAAACCACAGAGGACAGTGGTGTTGGCTGATAAAAATATCTTCCTCTGTCTTCAAAAAAATGCTCTTTAAACCACTACATTTTTTCCAGTGCAGGAAATTCTTTTGGGTTCTAAACTGGATAATATTTACACCTGAACATCTAGTCAGAGCTGATAAATCAGCTTTCTTTCGTTACTATTGTTTTGACCATTTTTTAGCAAGGCACGTGTCTCAGTTTGATCTTCCAAAATCCCTAGAACTTACCCTCTGCCAGTAGGAAGACAATGAAAAAAAAAAAGTCACAGGTCGTGACAGGTCTGATTTATTTAGAATAAACAGCACGTCTTCTGTTGGGACGCCGCACCGTATTGACCGCTGTACAGAGTCCCCGCAGCCCATCACGCTTTTGCACACCGTGCGGTGGCGATCCCTCCGCACGCAGCCAACCCACGCCAAGGCGCGGGCACGGGCGGGATCGCTCCGCACAACCGCACCGGAGCGCAGCGCTGCCGCCCCGCGGGTCCAGCCCCCGCCCGCACCGGGCGCTCCTCGGCGCCCCCGGCGGCGGCTCCGGCCGCCCCCCCCCAGCCCCGCGGGCTCACCTCGGCGGCCGGGATGTTCACCACACCTGTCGACCTCCTCTTCTCCCTCAGCTTCCTCTTCTCGATCTGCCCCTTCCCCTTCCTGGCGCTGGGGCCCGAGCTCTTCCCCTTGGCGGCCAGCTTCTCCTCGGCCTCGGGGGAGCCGGGCGCGGCGGCGGGAGGGGGCTTGGCGGCGGGCTCAGGCCCCCGGCCCCCGGCGAGGGTCGGCGGCGGCTCCTTGGCGGGGGCGGCTCGGGCCAGGGCGGCGCTGGACAGGCTGACGCAGTTGACGGCCCCGCCGGCGGGGGGCGCCGGGCGGTCGGGCGGGACGGCCGGGCCGCCGGGGGGCAGGTTGTTGTTCAGCTCGGCGGAGGGGGCGCCCCCTGCGGGCCGGGCGTCCCCCCCGGGGGCCGCCGCCGGCGCTTGCTTCGCCCGCATCTTCTCCCGCTTGGCTTTCCACTCCTCCAGAAAGTCCGTGGTGCTGCCCCCGGTGCCGCGATAGCCGCCGGTCGCCATGTTCCCGGCGGGCTGGACGGTCAGAGCGCCCCACCAGCACCTCTGCCGCCGCCGCCCGCCCTGAGCCGGCTCTGCTGCCGCCCGGAGAGGAGAGGAGAGGAGAGGAGAGGTCCCGGCGGGGCGGGCGGGAGAGACGGGGGCGGGGAGAGAGACTCAGAGAAGCACAAACACCCTGCAGAGAAACAAAAGGGGAGATGTGAACCGTCCCGCAGGGCTGCCCGTCCTTGTCCCAGCTGCCAGGGGAGCCCCCCGGGTCTCCATCACCGCCCGCCCTCGCACGCCGGGCACCCGCAGCCCAGCCGGCGCCGCCCGGCCCGGGCGCACCACCCCGCGCCCACCGGGGCTCCCCTCACCCCTCGGCGCGGGGCCGCCCGGGGCTGCCCGCCTCCCCGCTCGCCGCCGCCCCGACGCCCGCCTGCCACGGCAACGGCGAAGCACCGTCCCTCGGCCCCGGGGCCGGAGCGTGTGCCATCCCCCCGACGCCCGCTTGCCTGCCAGGGGACCGTGTTCCCGCGCGGGGCGGGGCGGAGGCGGCCGGCGCTCACCTCCCGCCCGGCGGGGCCCCGGCTCGGGCGCTCCCCAGCGCCGGCGGCACCAGGTGAGCGGCACCGCCTCCCGCCGTCCCGGAAGGAGCGGCGCGGCCCCGAGGCTTCCCGAGCTCCCCCCTCTCTCCCTCCCTCCCTCCCCTTTCCCCATCGCGGCGCGGACAGAGCCGAAGCCAGGGCGGAAACTGCCGAGATGGCCTCAACAATGGGGTGAGGGCGGGGAGGCCCCGCCCGGCCCGGTGCGCTGCGCGCCGCGACCTGACCTGACCGCGCCGGGTGCCGGCCCGCCGCGGGGCCGCGCCGCCTGCCCGGGAAGGGGACACGGACCCCGGCGCTCTCGACGAGCGGCAACGCGGGCGGGAGGGGGCGAGGAGCGGAGCGGGACGCCGCCGCCCGCCTCAGTCCGCGCTCCCGCCTCACGGGCGGCTTTCACGGGCGGCGGGCGCGGGCTGCCGGATCCCGGGCAGGCGGAGGCGGTCTGCTGTCACCCCCCCCCGGCCCGCGGGGGGCTCCGAACCCGCCCCGCACCTGCCGGAAAGCCTCCGGGGAGGGGAGCCGAGGAGCCGGCGCCTCAGCGCGGGGCAGGTGCCCGGGCTGCCCGGCCCCGCGGCGGCTGTCAGCGGCGGCGAGGCGCCACGCGTGTGCAGGGCCCGGCTTGGCCAAGCTTCGCCTGTCGTTAGGGAAACGCCGCGCTGGGGACAGAAGCGCCGGTTTGGCCTGAAAACGCGGCGACTGCCGCTGCTGTCGCTTCGTCGCTGAGCGGGGTCGATGCACGGTGGGGAAAGCCCGAAGTTAATTGCTCCCGCAGCATAATGAGTTGCTCTGGTCCGCTCCTCTGGCGGGCAGGGCGAAGTTGCTCAGCGGAGTTCGCTCCCGCAGGCGGGAGGCTGGGAAACAGCCCGTGTTTTCGTGACGTTGCAAGAAACAAAGATTCGAGGGGGTTCCGCCAGTCACGCTGCGAAGGCTTGAAAGATGTCTCGTTTATAAATAACACAGCCTTCAGCGGGGAAGCTCAGATGGGTTAAATGTCAGGGAAAACGAACCTGCAAGGGGATGTGATGGGAGCGCGCAGTATCCAATAAACAGTTTGTGTAGGTGATCAAGTGGCTGAACCTGCACGGAAAACTCAGCTTTTTGGGGTTTGCTGAATTCGCTACGTCTTAATAGCGCCCTGAAAATCGGTCATGGTGTTTTTCGAAATCGCTGCTTTCAATAGATTTGTGGCTTGCTTTGTCCTGCTTTATAAAGAGTATCCTGAGGAAATGAAGGGGTGCATTGGTGCTACCTTTCCAGCAGGCTCAGGACAAGATACAACCTTACCTCAGGGGCAGTCCATATAGCCTGGGCTTACAGAGCTGGGAGCACATTCTCACCTTTTCATCACTTTTATTTTTTTTCCTCTTTAAGATTCACTCCTGAATTTGGCTGCCTGGTGAATAAAATTCATTAGGACTTCAGACCATAAACTTTGCAGAAGTTTTTGGTTTCTTCATACAGAAAAAAAAAAAAAAAAAACAACAGAAGATGCTACAGATAAAAAATATTTAGCAAAGTGGTGCCTCAAATATTTGGCTCTGGGCTCTCCACATGCTACAGTATAAATAACAGGCTTAGCCCATGTAACTGCATTCACCTTAGGTATGTCTCTACCTCATTCTCTTCCACAGCAGTGGGCACTGTCTCACCCTACCAGCCTTCTCTGCCCGTCTGGTGATCACCCATTTACTTGGACTTTTTGCTTATATCTGATTTCTGCTCTGGTTTGGGTTTAGTTTGTTTTTGTTGTTGTTATTGGGTGGTTTGTTTGCTTGTTTTTTTGATGTGGCGGTTGGTTTTGAAGGGTTGTTTAAATGTTTGTATATATGGAAGTTAAGGTTTCAGCATCCTCAGTGCTGACAAAACCTCAGATCTTTCAGGATGAGTGAAAATCCCAAACCAGAGCAGGCTAGTTGTTCTGTGTTATGCTGGAAAGCTGTAAATAGGCAGAAAAGTAGATGGTGAAAACATTGCTCTGTAATAGCTCTACTTTTAATACTCAGCAATACAAAAGTGGTAAAGTCATATTTCTATTTGCAGATCAGGTATTTAGCAAAAAGTTGACCTAACAAAAGTTTTGACTAAGCACTCTCCTGAAAAAACATTCTTACCTTCACTCTGTAGAGTTTTTAAGTTAGAAAACTACTCGATTGTATTTTTAGAAAACACAGTTTAGAAAAAGGATCCTTCATGTGAATTCTTGTCTTTCCCATTCTGCCATTTTTTTCCGTTTGTACAATGAAGAGCACTTCTTGAGACAATCATATCACTGTGACAATACCAGTATTTCGCCCCTCACTGTTATACCCCATGAGCAGCACATCTGGCCAAAAAATGAGTAAAAAGAGTCAGATGAGAAAGTCGTTACTTGTAGCATGTTGTGTATATGAAGAAATATAGCAATGTATTTTATTAATAGTTCTTAGGATACCCTCAGCTGCTGCCTGGGCCCCTCTCTCTGCAGCAATCCTTAGCAGCGAACAAGGCTTAGATGTGCTCACCCTGTTTCGCATCTTATCTGCCCACCTTTCTTATATGTAGGAGGTGCCCTTGCCAGGCTTTAGCTGCATCTGCCATTGCTGTTGGATAAAACAACATTCCGGTTTGGGTTTGTTTGTTTCTTTTTTTTTTTTTTTGTGCCAAAAAGGCTTTGTTTTTCCTTACAGTCTGTTATATATTAACAGAAGTTATGTTGTGGTGAGTGAGGTTGAGCTTAAGTGCCCAATAAAAAAATGCTGACTGTCAGATGTTTGCATCTCAATAAGGTTGTCTGTGCTGGAGAGCTTTCAGGGATAAAGTCCCAAATAGTTTAAGTATCACACTGCATGTTTGCCTCTGCCACAATGGAGAACAGCTTAATAGCTTGCAAACATTTTTAGACCAGCACTTTTCTCTTTTCTTACCAAAAAAATGCTCAGGATATTCTCAAGTTCTACAAATACAATTCATTTTATTAGCTATGTTTTAAGCTGGCATAATGACAAGGGTCCGTAAGCTTTAAGAGATTGTTTTTTGTATATTCAGTATTATGGAATGAGACTCTCCCCTCGAGGTAGAATTACCACCAGGATTGGGTAGGATGATCTTGACCTCCTCTGCCAGGCATAAAACAAACACTCTTCATTTTTCCATTTAGAATAAAACCCATCATTTATTCTTAAAATCTTGAGGAAATGAAGCGCCTTTTGGGGTTGGCCGCTTCAAAGCTGGTTCCTTTGTAAGGGGTTGAAAACTGATAAAGATTTTTGCAATTTCTTCTAGAGATTCAACCAAATTATCCAATTCTGCGTAAAAGTTTATCTGAGCCTTAATCTTTTCTGAAGTGGCAGTTTTCAAGGTCTGGAAAATAAAACAGCGAACACAATAACATATTATTGGCTGAGGAAATTAAGGACAACATCCAAATTCCAGCCTAATGTCTGTTTGCTGGTTACCATCATGCTCTGAGCTTAGCGAACATTTGTTACACCCGCAGATGCCGCTGTGCTCTCCGCTGCAACATTCCCTCCCTCTCACCCGCTTCAGCATCTCTGGAAGCTCTCCCCAAAGCCTCTGCTGAGATTCCTGGATTTACCTGCCTGTCCACGAAGATGATGAAGGGAGTGGAGCATCTCTCTTACGAGGAAAGGCTGAGAGAGCTGGGTCTCTTTAGCTTGGAGAAGAGGAGACTGAGGGGTGACCTCATCAATGTTTATAAATATGCAACGGGTGAGTGTCACAAGGATGGAGCCAGGCTCTTCTCGGTGACAACCAATGATAAGACAAGGGGTAGCAGGTTCAAACTGGAACACAGGAGGTTCCACTTAAATATGAGAAGAAACTTCTTCTCAGTGAGGGTGACAGAGCACTGGAACAGGCTGCCCAGCGAGGTTGTGGAGTCTCCTTCTCTGGAGACATTCAAACCTGCCTGGATGCCTTCCTGTGTAACCTCATCTGGGTGTTCCTGCTCCGGCAGGGGGATTGGACGAGATGATCTTTTGAGGTCCCTTCCAATCCCTAACAGTCTGTGATTCTGATTCTGTCCCTCAAACACACCCTTCTGCTCCGGACTTCACCCACCTCTGCCTGTGTCAGCTGAGCTTCCAGGAAACTCTTTTCGCTTCGTGCACCCATCTACTGCTTCCTGTATCTGATCCCCTTTGAAGTCCATTTGATCAGCATCCTTCATGTTTCTTCTCCCAATGCAAGCTTTTTCAGTCACATACTTTTTCTATGATTCATGCTTTATCGCTTATGCTTTATTAAACTACGTTTATTAAGCTCGCTCCAGTGCTGTGCCTTTAAATCTTTGCTCTCTGATGCTTTAAATTTCACCTGCTGGATAAAACCCTCATGCTCATCACTGTACCCCAACTAACCTATCCACCTACTTATTTCTGCTCTAGCCTTCCATGAATGCTGTTGCTTAAAATGGCAGAGAAATCTTTCTGTCATCCTTTTGTAGAAATACTGGTTCCTCTTTTTAACCATAACATTTCAAAAACCTCTCTTTAAACCTTTCACGCTGAATCTCTCACCGTTACTTCCCTTTAATCTTTCTGTAAAACCCCCACTTATGCTCTGTGACATTTCTAATGTCAAATGTCCCCCTAAAAGTAAAATAATCCTCAAGCATAGTACCGCTATCCCTCTTGACTCTTCCTTTTAACCTTTTCTTACTCCTGCATCCCAAGCCCATGCTGTGCTGTCCTGCAGCAATCCTCCTCTCTCCAACCACTCTGCTGCTTCACCTCACATGCCCAGGATGATGCAAAACCCAGTGAAACGTGCATTGCAAGTGTCTTTCTCCTTGCACTCCTTTGTTATTCCCAGTTATACTACTAACAGAACATTTCATATCTCTGTTAGAGATGGTCAAAAGAGTTTAGAAAATTAGGTGGTGCCCCGTAGTCTTGAGCACTGGCCTCTTTCCCATGACTTCAGAAGATTCGTTTGTGGAGCATCTCAGTGAAGCTGTGGAAGGTAACCTGGAGATGCCGGGGGTCTCATTGCTGGACGGTGAAGTTATTGGATATTTTGTCTCTAACCAGCTTCCTTTTTATAAGTATGCAGAGAGAGTTATCATTTCTCTGCTCACATCTCTGCTGTGTGTTTTTCAAATTCTCTCTTTATCTTTGGTTTATCTCTTCTTACCTACCAAATTCTGTTAGTGCTTGGTCTTGTTTTTTGTGGTTTTGTCTAAATGTGGATAAACTGCTATCCCTTGCAGTTTATTAGTACCACTTTCTGCTACTTGTGAGCTATTCACATTATCTAAAGAGGCTTAGCCTATCATAATGGATTTTTATTTCCTTTTCTTCCAGGAATTAATTTATTCTTTTTTTCCCCTCACTGGAGCTTAGTGTCACAGTGCTAACCTTCTGGCAAGGTTTTCCTCTGTAAGGTTTTAACGATTATGTTGTAGTCACTGTAGTCAGTGGTTTAACTAGATTACATTGTTATGACTTGCACCTGGAAACTCTAGAAATCTGACAGTTCCACTTTTACTGAAATATCGATTTTTATCCTATTTGCTGTGCTACCGAATTGGATGCTTAAAACTTTTTTTTTTTTCCAAGGGCTAGGACTTGATTTTAAATCTTGCTTTGTGAAATAGCTGATTTATCAGGCAGTATTCACATTCAAGATCAACCCTAGAGTCCATCTCCTAGTCTGGTTTCTGCATGTGTATTACCATTCTTGAACTCCACTGTCGTTTGACCAAAAATAACTTATCGTTTCTTTGAACTAGTTAGGTTTGACAGACAAACTAACATTGTTTCCTGCAGCTAAGTTCATGCATCTAGCTGATGGAGGAATGCAATGTGAAGAGGAGAAAAAAAAAAAAAAGAAAAAAGAAAAAAAGAAAAAAAACAACCTTACAGAAAGAAGTTGGCCCGATTTTTCAAGTATTTCATCTTAGAGTATGAGAAATCAATGCAGAGATTGACATCTGTCTCCAGCTGGCAGTTGTTGGATAAGAACGACAGTGGGGATGAGAATGGATTCAGTATCTGTGCAGGTGCCTGCAAAGGCGTGATGAGAACATTTCCTGCCACAGTTCATAATCTCATTCTGGAAGAGGGTCTGTTGCTGCTTCTTGTGTTCTGCACCGTATGAGGGTATAGACCGATGACTCGGCTCATCTTAGTTCTTGCTATTTCTGATGAAGTTCAGCCAGCATAGCCCTGGAACAGTTTATTGAGCAACCATGCTACTTCTTTTTCTACCCAGATAGGTACCCTCTGAGGCCAGATTTGAACAGTGAACTGGGTAAGTTTGCCCTAGAGCAACTTGCTGAGAAGTAGGGATGAAAAACAGACATGGGGTCAGAACGTTTCATAGTGAGGTATAAGAAGGCAGAGAAAAACTGACTCTGACAAGCCTGACAGGGCTCCGGAGAGAAGGAAGGAAAGGGTGGATGCTCTGTGTCAGGCTATGATTGTGCTTGAGGACCGGTTTGCAAATGGCATAAAAAGCAAATCCCCTGATGGCAGATCAGTAGGGCTGGGGTATGGTCACTACACAAAAGAAGCACATGGAGGAGACGTTTTTACCATTATGGCCCTCACTTTTGTGTTCACTGTGAAGGAACCCAGGGAGCATCTCACAATGCTGCTCTTCATTATGGAGGATCCATCAAAATCAATGTATTAAAAAAACCCAAAAAAATTGGGAAAGTGAAAACTAACAATTTGCCAGACGGAGTGGCAGTGATAAAGCAGCAGATGGAATTCTGTGTAGATAAATGTAAAGTTACTTACATTGGGGAAAATTTTCCAAGGTGACAAGCTACCTAGGCATACTTAAGTAGTGCTGAGTCTGTGAAACTGAAATGCTCCTGCAGAGTGCCCGTGCAGCCTCACAGTAAGAATACCAGGGACTGTAGTGCAGAGGAACTGGATTTGGCCGTACACTGGCTCATCAGTCCAGCCTCCACACTGGCCCTTTTGGGAATGAACTGCTTTCAGACAGAGGTGCTGCTGAGCAACAAAGCTGGTGAGGGGCCTGGAGCACAGGTCTGATGAGGAGCAGCTGAGGGAACTGGGGCTGTTCAGCCTGGAGAAAAGGAGGCTGAGGGGAGACCTTATCGCTGTCTGCAACTACCTGCAAGGAGGTTGTAGCATGGAGGGTGTCAGTCTCTTCTCCCAAGTAGCAAGTGATAGGATGAGAGGAAATGGCCTCAAGTTGCACCAGGGGAGGTTTAGGTTGGTTATTAGGAAAAAATTCTTCACGGAAAGGGTTGTCAGGGATTGGAACAGGCTGCCCAGGGAAGTGATGGAGTCACCATCCCTGGAGGTGTTTGAAAGGTGTGTAGACGAAGTTCTTAGGGACATGGTTTAGTGCTAGAGTTAGGTTATGGTTGGACTCGATGATCCTGGGGGGTCTTTTCCAACCAAAATGATTCTGTGTCTTTGTATTCCTCCCCGAGAGAGCAAGCTTGTGTAGTCTTCCAGTCATAAGCTAGCCTTAGGTGATTTCTGGGGCATGTCTCTGTGCCACATTGCTGTCTAGACTCCTGGGTTCCCAGGGATACCCTGTGTGGGCAGCTGAGCTGCCACTGTTGTAGCTAGTGGGGGCTGCCAGGTTATCAAGCTGATGTGACATATAAGATACTGTCTGCCACCTCGGTAATGGAGACCTGACTGTACCTATCCACAGGACAGAAATAATATTGTAGGTTTAAGTTACCCTTAAGATAACCTGAAGTTATCTGAATAACACTACCTTTGTTGCTTTTGATATTTCCAGTACCTACAGAGCATATTCGTTCTTCTTAAAGATGGCACCCTCTGACCACAGTCACTTCTATACAGCCAGCTCTCATTGCAGCTTAAAACATTGTTAAGCACATTTTGGTCCACAACAAAGACAATTTGGTTTGTGTCTTCCTGTATCTCCAAATAGAAGCATGCAAATGAGTAATTAGAAAACAAATGCAGTGGTTACTGGCTTACCGTCAGTGCACCTCTTGTTGGTATTGGTTACAATTCATAACCCTTCAGGGCTCTTTTTTTTTTTTTTTAAATCAACAGCCCTCTAGCTCTTAAGAATTATTTTGATTTTTTGAAGAACCAATACAAAGTCATTAAAAAAGAATCAGTTCTCTGGATTCTTGCCGTGTACCTCTCGGTTAAACTGTTTCACCGCATCCTTCGGATCTAACCTCACGCAGGTGACGAGCTGCGCGCAGCAGGAAAATGCAGCGGGCACAAAACTATATCCCAAAAGAATCATAGTCCGGGCTGACGGACCTCCTCGGAGAGCTGACTAAGAAACTTGGCCTTCACTGAAATGCAGCAGATGATGCATGCAGAATTTAGTGTGATGGCTTTTCACAATGCTTTGTTTGAGCTATCCGTTCATTTGGCGATTAGTTTTCTCCTGCACCACGGTATTCCTAGGGCCTACTGTGTTTCATATGACAGGCCATAACGAAGTTGCCTTATAAAAGGAATCGGGCAGATATTTCAGGAATTTAGTGCTGGTTATTAGTAGCAATCATCTGGAAGTGTCCAAAACAAACACAAACAGCAATCAATCAATGGCTGTGACGTATCAGCGAGTGTAAGCAGAGGAGGGGGAAGCACTTAGAATAGTTCAGAGTCAGTGTGTGTGAAACCAAACAGACTACAAAGGGAGAGAATAGCTTAAAGAACATAAAAAATGAAATATACTTCCTATTGTTCGAATTATGTTGATATTTTAGATTATGAAACTTATTTTAATGATACATGGCCGTGCTGTAGACATATAGGATGAAAACTTGGGGCTGAATTTTTGTGTGAACAATTGGAACAAAATCTATGTGCCTATATTGTAATGATTTTATATAAACACATGTGGACAATGCTTGAAAACAAATTTTGTGTTTTGCTCATAATACACATTATTTGCTCTTTCAAGGTGAAAATTGCCAAGGTATTTAAGAGGACAAGCTTTAAATACATATTAAATATATGTTTTAAGTTTTAAAGTTGCTTGAAAGAGGACAAGCTGTATACTTTGTCCTTTGCATTCAAGCAAATCCACAGCCAGTGCTCAGTTTATAGTTTTTATTCCAAAATTAGGTGTTAGGACCCCACAGGCCTTGCCTTCTGTATTTGCTTTATTGTTGGACACTCAAAAAGCGATGAAAGGAAACCGATGAAAAAACAGTGAATGGCTGTTTGCCTGCAAACACCTTGATGGGCTGAAAACGAAGGAAGGAGCGTAAGACCTTTCACTGTTTTCACCCTGAAACTCTTTAGGGAGAAGGAGGAAAAAAAGGAAAGAGGCCCATGGAAAACAGCGTTGATTCCTGAGGAGAGGAATAACTGGATTAAATGGGAACAGGTGACTTGTAGAGTGTGCTTAGTTTATGGTAAAGCCACCCCCTTGGGTTAGAGAGAAATGAGAGTAGGTGGCAAGTAAATGGCTGGATAGAGACATTTCTACTGAGTAAAGAAAGATTAGGTTATCAGTGAAAAAAAGATCCAGTGGTCAGGAAGAGATTAACGGGGTCTTTGAAACCATTAGGGATGTGTGCTTGTGAGAGCTGGGGATACGGCGGTGCGAGGAAAGCGGGAGGTGAGTGACAGAGGTGGAAGGAGAGCTCACCAAGTGTTGTGGAGAGAGGAGTTGTGGACAGCAGAGAAGTCAATAGAAAATAAAACTGTTTGGGTAGAAGTGACCAGTGATTAGGTTTGAAAGGGGAATGAAACAGGAGAGAGAAGCAGCAAATGAGTAGATAATGCAAGAAGCAAGTGGAAGGGTGGGAGATGGTCCACAGGGGCAGGAATAGGCAGCAAGTATCAGAAGGACTGGATGAGAAGTCCAGGGAACTGAACATCCAAGGAGGGTCTGGGTGGCAACCAGGAGTGACTGAGAAGACCGACAGCTGAGATGAGCAGAAGACAGAGCAGAGCCTGTTCTCTCCAGCAGCTGTGGCATGTCAGTAAGCGTGTAGTGACTTGTTAGTAAAATATGAAGGGAGTTCTTGCACTCAGTGTCTGCGTGTAGCAATTCTGAGTGCCACTGCCCAGACACGGGGAAATTCAGGGCGCTCAAGGTCCCAGGGGAAGTGGCTTCTGGGATCTTTTGGTTGTTGTGCTGTCACCCTGAATAACAGGGAATATAATCACAGAATCACAGAACGTTAGGGATTGGAAGGGACCTCAAAAGATCATCTAGTCCAATCCCCCTGCCAGAGCAGGAACACCCAGATGAGGTTACACAGGAAGGTGTCCAGGCGGATTTGAATGTCTCCAGAGAAGGAGACTCCACAACCTCCCTGGGCAGCCTGTTCCAGTGCTCTGTCACCCTCACTGTGAAGAAGTTTCTTCTCAAATTTAAGTGGAACCTCTTGTGTTCCAGTTTGAACCTGCTACCCCTTGTCTTATCATTGGTTGTCACCGAGAAGAGCCTGGCTCCATCCTCGTGACACCCACCCTTTACATATTTATAAACATTAAAGAGATCTCCCCTCAGTCTCCCCTTTCCAAGCTAAAGAGACCCAGCTCCCTCAGCCTTTCCTCATAAGGGAGATGCTCCACTCCCTTCATCATCTTTGTTGCCACGCGCTGGACTCTCTCCAGCAGTTCCCTGTCCTTCTTGAACTGAGGGGCCCAGAACTGGACACAATATTCCAGATGAGGTCTCACCAGGGCAGAGTAGAGGGGAAGGAGAACCTCTCTCGACCTACTAACCACCCCCCTTCTAATACACCCCAGGATGCCATTGGCCTTCTTGGCCACAAGGGCACAGTGCTGGCTCATGGTCATCCTGCTGTCCACCAGGACCCCCAGGTCCCTTTCCCCTACACTGCTCTCCAACAGGTCATCAGACATCAGAGTCTTCTCTTGCACAGAAAATAATTATATATGGTATATAATTATATATGGTAGCTTGGAAGCAGGGACAGAACCCTATCCATGCAGAGCTGAGGAGAAAAGGTCAAGGATACTGGAGAAGGATGTGCCTGTGGTGTGCTGCGGGTGCTTGCAAGGCAGTGAAGAGGGAGGAGAGGCTGAAAGGGGCAAAGAGAGACCTGTGAGGACCTCCCAGTGCACAAAGTGCTCTGGTTACAAAGCGAAGCAACACGCTTATATAGAGATCACATCAAAAGGAGGTTGAACAAGCAGGTGTTCTGGCATTTCAGCCAAGCTCAGTGCTGCTATGAACTGCTGGCCCAACAAGGTTTGATACGGAGAACTGATTTTTGGTTTTTTTTGCTTTTCCCCCCTCTCGGCTGTAGCAGAGCCATCCTGTGGGGCTTGGTGAGTGTCTGTCCATCTGTCTGGGCAGTACGGGAGTGCTCGCCGTGCGGCGGGTCCCTGCCTGCCCTCACCGAGGGGTCCTCCAGCCCCACCGCCCAGCCCTCCCTGGGCTGCAGCTCTGCCAACCCATGGGATGGGTTTGAGCTCGCCCGCCCGGCTGAGAGCTCTCCCTGCCGTGCCCGGGCTGTTAAAATCACGCAGCTCCTTTGGCAGGCTTGCAGTGTAAGATGTTTAGAAGGTGCACTTGCCGCCTTCAGGCTAACTCAGTGTCTAAATTGATTTGTGATTGCTGTTCTCTGCCGCGCTTCGTCTGTCACACTGGAACCGGCTTAACTTACAGAGGAGGCAGAATTTCTTCGAGTCGCTGTCGTTTGAGTCATTCGTACGTTTTATTTTTTTTTGGGGGGGGGGGGCGGGGAATAAAAAAAAGGGGGAAACCAGACAAGCGCGGTCCGGGCGGGTGTCCCGGCCGTGCCCCCTGCCCGGGTCAGAGCCGCCCGGGGACGCAGAGCCCGGCGGAGCCCGGCGGGAGCAGCGAAGCCGTGTGGTGCCACCTCCCGGCCCGGCCGCCCGGCCCCGGGCCGGCCTGGAAACTCATCTCGGTGTCGTTGTTCCCAGGAGGAAACTGGTGAAGTTACGTGAGCACTTCAGTCCCCAAGCAGCAGTGCGGCCCCCTCCCCCCACACCCTTTCCATTTGAAATGGATTTGCTCTTTTTTTTTTTTTTCCTAATGCACGGGTCTAAATACTCGTAATAAAAGCCCATAGTGAAAACTCTCCTATTTTCATTTTCAAGGCCAGGCTGGATGCGTCTCTGAGCAACCTGACCTGGTTGAAGATGTCCCTGCTCATTGCAGGGGCATTGGACTGGATGAGCTTTCAATGTCCCTTCCAACCCAAACTATTCAATGATTCTATAATTCATAGAGCACTGGCATTTTATACAAGGGGAGCTGAGGATGAGTTACTAGGCAATATACTTAACATAATGCAGCACCTATAGCCATGGATTAAGTGGGAGGAAATAACTCAATTTGCTACTTTTCATTCAGCTGAAAATAGAGGTGAGCTGGTAAGAGTTGGAGAATCATGCCTGTGGTACCAGCAGTTGATGTAACTGTGAATTTTTATTTCTAAACAAGCTTTTTCATTAAATCTTTCTGGGCACTGACTAGACTGTCTATCTACATGTGTATATTATGTAAATTTTTTGTAAATGTGTATTTAATAGCAGCTGATATAATGAAGTCATGGTCTTTTATTTGGAAGACTTGGGGTGCAGATCCAGGTAACCACTCACAGAGAGCAGCAGCCTTATTTTAGCTCTAATGTAGCAGCTTCCTCAGACCAGGCCTCTCCTGCGGCAGAGACATGTCATTAAAACAGGGGTATATAATGCAGACACCAATGAAGGCAACAGGGCTATTAAGAAGAATTCAGCCCAGTGAGTTTCTGCTCAAAGGACTCTGTGGTGGAACAGGTGGAGAGCAGAAAGTCGGGACCGTGGAAATAAACAGGTCCTGCTCACCCCCTGCCCCCCCAATTTTTGTTTTGTTTCCTCTCCAGCAAATAAAACTAAGGGAAAAGACCACACTGGGAGATGATTTGTGCTGTCTTGGCCAACTGCTGCAAAGCTTTAATAGGTTTGCAAACCAGACGCGCAGAACCCACGTAAGAAGGGTGAAACAATTAGAGTTGGAATGTGGGGCTTTTGTCCCTGCTGTAATTACCCCTGGGCCACATCAGAAACATTAGACATCCAACAGGTGATGCTTTTAGATGGGAGAACTAAACAGTTCCTCCTTTCTCTAAAGGCTACATACTTTTCCTATCTAATCAGTAATACAAAATGGGGAGGTGCTGACACAAGCAAGAATAGCGGATGACTTCACCAGTGTGGCAGCAGCTCTCCCTTCAAAGTGTGAGCAGTTCACTGTGGGTTTAGGAGGTTTTGTGTGTGCTTTTTATTTTTTTATTTTTTTTTTTAATTCTGTCTGCTATGCTGGACCCTGCAGTCAATCACCTTCGGGCCTGTTCTAGTCTTACTTTCAACCTATTCTGAGGCAGATCACAATATTTCTTGCTATTACTCTCTAACAAAGCCCAGCTGCTGCTCTTGCAATCAAAACAAATGTAAAGCAAATAACTCCAGTTACCAGAATTTTTTAGCCTTGTTATTAGTGGCTTTGACCTAAGAACTCAAGGAAGCTGGATCACCATAGCTAAATGTTAGCATTGTGTACATAACCATGAACACCGAGAACTCGTTCTGAAAAACTTAAGCAAATCGTTTCTGCCGTTCCCTGACAGACTGGCTATTCCTACATGGGAAAAACCTGCCATTTCATACAGGTGACCAGCAGAGTGACAACGAAACTATTCTAAGATTCAAAGCAGGTGAGAAAGCATCTCTCTACAATGCAGTTACAATTGTTTCTCCATCCTCTATAAAATTAGGCTCCACAAGAAATTCTGTAATGTTTGCATGGCTGTGGAGCTTTTCTTTTTTTAAACTGTACATTATATAGTGAATTTGTGTCATGTTTTGCTGTGACAGTCCTCTGGATTGGAGCTGGAAATCAGATTTCATTTATAAACACATATTAACCTCTCAGTTGCACAACCAAAATCACCTGCTGCCCACACTGCGTCATGTCAAGCTGGAGAAGCTGAAGCTATTAATATCGCTAGAAGGGGAGAAGTGGTTCGCGGTGTAACTCAAGTGTGGCTGCCCACCCCTGCCACACGGGACAGGCTGGAGGCCACAGCTCCCGAGAGCCCCGGGTCCCCTCTCCCCACCGAGGGTCTGGGGTGCTCTTGCACCGCAGCAGATTTGGCCACCTCCGCCTAAGCTGCTGCCACAAGGCTACAAGCAACATGATAGACGGGTGAATGTTCCTTTCCAGAGGAGCTGGTGTGTTACACAGGTGGGCAAGACCTCAGGATGCCATAAGGGAAGTGTAAAGTGCCAGCTGTGCAGAGTCATGCCATTTCCAGGGTCATCCAGATCAAGTAAGGGTCAGCGTAAGGATTATTTTCATCATCGCAACTTCATTTAACAAGAAATTAATACCTAATCTGAGCAGCAGTGCAAGCCGTAATTCACACTGTCGCTAACTTTGGACAGTTTTTCTCTGTTCAGGAGTTTGGATACGACTGGGGCCCTGAGCTCTGACTTGTGGCCAGTTTTGTTCTGATGTGTCCCCTGCCTTTCTCCATGTGAACTGTTCATTTTCTGACAGGGTGTTGCCTTTCCACGTCCAGCATCGTGGCACGCTTCCTCCTTGCCACCTGCATTTCTTTCTGTAGATTTCCCATCTACCATCACATGGATGTTTTTGGCATTACGTGGTGCCCTCATGCCTGACTATAAACCTCATGGTTAATTCAGCTGGCAGGGGTAGGAGCCATCTCGTCTGGAGCCCATTTCTGTATGATAAAGCTGAAGAAAATAATTAAAATGTCTCCCTTGACACAAGTCTCCTAAAGCAGGTACCTTCAGCTACCCAAAGGAAGCTTTTATTATCTTCTATAAAATGACATCTAAATAGCTGCTCTAAGAAAGAAACGAGAGGATGCGTGTTCTATGACAGTACATTTGCTCTTAGAAGACCAGCAAATGGCCATTGGCCAGGGATACTGAACAGGTAAGGTTAATACTCATTGGTTTCACGTTCATCTGAGCACAAACCAACATTCAGCATGGAGGATATTTCTAAAGGGAAGAATACTGAGACTCGTGTTTCATAGTTGGTGCTGAGCAAACAAATGCACCAACCTACACCACAAGACATACAAGTCTGATGAGGAGCAGCTAGGGGAGCTGGGGCTGTTTAGCCCAGAGAAAAGGAGGCTGAGGGGAGACCTTATCGCTGTCTATAGCTACCTGAAAGGAAGTTGTAGCATGGAGGGTGTTCGTCTCTTCCCAAGTAGCAAGTGCTAGGATGACAAGAAATGGCCTCAAGTTGCACCGGGGAAGGTTCGGATTGGGTATCAGGAAAAATTTATTCCTGGAAAGGGTCGTAAAGCACTGTAACAGGCTGCCCAGGGAAGTGATGGAGTCACCATCCCTGGAGGTGTTTAGAAGACGTGTAGATGAGGTTTTTAGGAACATGGTTTAGTGCCAAGGTTAGGTTATGGTTGGACTCGATGATCTTGAGGGTCTCTTCCAACCGAAATGATTCTATGATTCTCTATGAATTATAACTGCTCTGTTTGGAATCTGGCAAGAAAAT
Source organism: Caloenas nicobarica (assembly GCF_036013445.1). Lineage (NCBI taxonomy): Eukaryota > Metazoa > Chordata > Aves > Columbiformes > Columbidae > Caloenas > Caloenas nicobarica. The sequence goes on along the minus strand of NC_088245.1, from coordinate 54,294,480 downwards.
AGCAAAAGTCTGAAAGCACTATGTAGTCTGAGCTAGGGAGGTCCAGAGGGAATTGTCTATGGTGAGGGAGAGAGGGTGGGCAACAAGATGAAGTTCCAGCTCCCAAGTCTTTTCTTCCAGGTAACTGACAATCAAAGTTGCTGTTCTGAATTACCACTTATGCTGCTTAAGGAGGCCTGCCAGAGCCAGCAATAATAAATTTCTCATATGCAAACTGTCTGCTAAATAATAACAGTCCTCCACTACCCATTTTCTCTCTGTGGTAGCCAAATTTTCTGAGGATGTGTTTGATCTACAACACCATCAGTGCAGTGAGACGGTGACACGAGTTTACCAGTTGCTTTGCGAGATCCAGTTAATGTCGCGTAACAAAGGGTTCTCAGATTCTGCACACAGACAGGTTTATGTAAAATATATAAACATTTGTCCAAGTTGTTACAGATTGCATAAATATGGCATTTTTACTGTTGCATTTACAGATGTGCATGTACAATGATGTGCAAATAATCACAATTTGATTACAATCTTTTAAAGGTACTTGAACCTTGCATCCAAGTAATGCAATGAATGAAAAATGCCCACCAAAGGATTTAAATAGCAAACTTATAACATGGTTTAAATTCATAACAAATTTCAATGTCTTCTCAGTAAAACTTTCACACATTTAAAATAGTTTGTATTCATTTTATTTGTATATGTCAAAATACATTTTTTTTTCCAAAATAGTGGGTTTTGCAACTAGTTTCATGCAGATACAAGGTCTGCTCAGTACTACCAATAAAATCAATATAGCACAGTAGCCATTCATTTTTTAGATATAAAGAATAAATAACCTAAATATAAAACACTAAAATATTAGAAACACGTATTTAATCATTCACAGGCACCCAAACTTTACCCAATATAATCCAGAATATGCCTAACTGTCTTGTAACAGAACTCAATACGTTGCAGCCATTCAATTCTTTATTTTATGTTAGCGTCAGACAATGGAAGTCCCTATGGTTCAGACCCACCTCTCATACAGATCAATTACAATAAGATATCTCAAACTATCTGTGTACCTTTAAAATCAAGAATCCTGAGCTTGGTAGTAAGAGCATAACCTTACATCTTCAAAAAACCAATCAACGGAGAGAGGACATCATGTCTTCCTTACCAAAACATATCCCAGCCCCGTAAAACTAACCCCCACCCCCCAAGTAGGCAGTAGAACACAATGACCTTTTTAAATGAAGGGGTACAAATTCACATTTAATATAGTATACAATATAATCAATAATACAATAGCTACTACAAGCTTTACAATGTACAATTTGTTTTAATGGCTGATCTGTTCAGTGGTTTTAGGCAATAAACTATGTGCCATTAGGATGTTGTATTTTGAATGGTTTAGTGAAAATATAAAAGCTGTTTCTAACAAAAGCGATTTCACTTAAGTACTTTCTTTTTGTTTTTAAAGGCCACTGAAATGTATAAAATGGTCTGACTTGATGGTGTTATCAAATTGGATGCCTTCTCACATGGCAACAACAGTGCATATAAACATTAATGTGAGTGTAATGGGTTATGTTTTTCAAATGATTTAGTACATTACTTTGGCTAGCACAACAGTTTTGGACAGCACTCAGATAAATACAGGTATGTGAAATGTAGTGAAGCAGTTATATTTATGCAATTTTTTATTATGGTGAACACTATCAAATGAAAAAAAAAAAGGGAGGAAAAGATAATAAAGTATTTTATATAGTTTAGACCTTTTGTAAAGATAGGGCTCCATACAATGTACAATGTCTAAATTCTTTATACCATAAAAATTAATGAACTTTGTTAAACACACTATTCTGGAGTAGCCTAATTTGCATTAACAGACATTGCAATAGGGAAATATATTCAAGCATGCCACGTGGTGGTCTGAAAAATCAAACCAGTACACATTTATATATACAGCATCACTCAGTACCTGCTCAAATGAATGTGACGATTACAGGATCTAACATCTTTCACTACAAACTTTTTTTTTCTTTTTTTTTAAAGTGACCAATAAAGGCAGAAAACAGGACTCTTAAAATATTTCTAGTTTCAACTGACTTTTAAAGCATTTTGTATAGGAAATAAATGCATATTGCACAAACAGTGAAAGCAAATGTTCCACCAAACATCTCTGTTCCAGGTGGTTGGACAATACAATTCTAGGTAGCTACACAAATATGTAATTTAAAAGGGTGTGTGGTCTCTGCAAATGGTAAAGCTGTGAAAACACTGTACAAGAAAACCTGGTACATGAATAATTAGAAGGGAAAAAAATTCCAAACTTAAGATTCAAAGAAAAACTGAGTATAGAAAAAAACTGGGAATTGTGGCACAACAAAAACATTATTGAGTAACTGTCTTCTGTGAGAGCTGAAAGCTTTTGTTGATGTAAAAGTGTTTATGTACAACTAAGGCTTACTGGTTAAATATCTGAGGCGTATCTGGCCTTGAACACTTTCCTTATTATGCTGTAGCTGTAAACAAGATTTCTCAGTCATTTTATCTTCTCAGCAGCTGCTTTTTAACAGAAACAATGATCTTGATACAAAAAACCACACAGGTAAGAGGGCGTTTGGCAGGATATCTGAAAATGACAGTCTCCAAGGGATCTTCCCACACTTCCAGTGACTGCCATACCGTGGTCCACTGGAGCTACTAGTGATGTGCAATACCGTTATTTGCTGCTGTAGTAAACCCTTTATTTGGAAAGTTTGCTTATAACTCTGATCAAGGCCCCATTTTCATCTTTTAGCCTCTGGTTGTCTGCCTTCAGGTCTGGTAGCATCTGTGAAGAATGAAACATGATCGTTATTTGCTGTTAAACCCCAAGTCAAAGCAGCAAGACTAGACAAGCGCTGGGGATAAAAATCTTTATTCGGCTCAAGCATCTTGGCGGTTCTCTCCCTTTGTATTAGCAGTTCAGAAAAATCTCACCTTTTAGCATGGTACAGTTAAGAGTTATAGATCAGGAGTTATCATTTGCTTGGACTAGATGCACCAAAACTCAGTGGTGCAGATGACGAGCCTCTAAAAAAGCATTTATAGTAGCAAGAGGAAAGTAATTAAATGCTTCAAATTTCACTGCAAAACAAAAAAATGTTAATTACCCACAATTTAAAGAGGCTTGTCTATACTGCACTTGCACGGTTTCAAAAAAACATGCTGTGGCTAAGCTTATCTACCGCTGTGCTCTCGGACGATTTCATCCTGATCACGTACAGGTGTGATTCAGCTTGTTAGCTCATAGCATTCATCTTCCAAACTCGTGTTGAAGCACACATCCTATAATTTACGATCTTATCTCTGAATAGCACAGTTCACGCAAGATCAGATCGCTGAAACACCAGGCTGCATTCTCAGGCATCCAAGTTAGGAGATGGCAAGACCAGGTTGCCACACGAGATGGTGACACACAAGCACAAAAGCTGGAAGGCAGAAGCCAAGTGAGGTGAGAGTTGGACAGGATCAGACAGGAAAGGAGGACAAGTCAGTGCACAGAGGTTTGTACTGGGAGAATACAACGTGTCGGAGAAACCAGAAGTAAGCTCGGCAGTTCTCCATATCTACATTCGCGCACTGATAACAAACCACCTATAATAACTCATGGCTAAATGACGTGTATGGCTCCCAGCAGCAGGTTTCCACAGGAGGTAACAGCCTATTCCTGCGCAGTGGTTATTCAGTAACCTCGAGTGCAAGTGCACGCAAGAGGTCTAAGTCCAGCTAGTGACCTATGTAACAACTGCTACACAATTTTTCATGATGAAATTTCCTTGCCTCTAGTTTTGTTTTCATTTTATTCAAGCAAAATTATACTTTCAACCCCATTATATTCAGAACATTATTATGGAACAGAAAGAACTGAGAAGTTTAAAAATGCAGGGTTAATAAACTGTGCATTACACTAGAGGCTTCATTTACGCATCTCCTCTAAAGGATTCCTGTCCATGCTCAGTTCCCCAAACAAAAGACCCTTTCACAGACTGAAACACCATAGTGCACTGAAGGTGACTGAGGTTATAGGATCTCAAGTTCATTTACCTGCCAGTACCAAAGTATGTGAAAGGAAGATGACAGATGGTAAGAGGAAAAAAGGTGGTCTCTACAATTAGAGTAAGTAAAAATCCTGTTAACCTGGATTCCAGTTGTGCTCTATGGTAGAGCTCAGGGCAGGCCACCTAAACCCAGCTCTTCACAGAGTCCGAGGGAAGCTGCCTTTACAGTCAAGTGGGAGCTGTGATCTGGACAGAAAGCGCTGTAAAATGCCCATTACTTGCAAAAAACATGTTAAGGTATTTGGAATTGGGCAACATAAGTAATCGTTTTGCAATTATCAACTATTATCTGTGTTAAGTTTTCTAAGCTGTAAAAAACGACTAGTGTTGTCTGGGATACACATGCTGGGGGTCATATCCAGATAATAGGCACGTGTACCGTGCATTTGTGCATGCACCTGTAATACCAGGATAAACCTGGGGCTGTTCTATGACATCCATCTGCAAACAATGAAAAAAATGTTTGTTCAGGCAAAGCAACTAGCACCTTCTCATTCTGTTACAGACTTCATACCAAAGATCCTGGGTGAAACCACGACAGCCTTCATCTAGCCATGCACAAGGAAGCAAGGGAGTCTGGTTTTGTTCTTGTTCAATGGGTCTCTCAACAGGTGTTGTCGTGTACGCTTTCTGATGAAACCTCAAAGTAACTCCAGGAATTTCACAGTTGTTAGGGAAGTTCCTTTGCCCTATGTTTCCCCAACACAGTCTCTTTCAGCTGACTAGGGAGCTGCAGCCCATAATGCTTAATTACACACAGGCAGACCCACAGAGAGGTATATTTTGTGGTGAACTGTTTTAACAAAAAAAGCTGCTGTTCAAATTTAGAGCTTTAACATAATCCAGCAGCATTATATGTCTGCAAATCGCTGTAGATGTATTTTAATCCTGATTAAGATAATAGGTAGAATAGGTATTAAGAAAATATTTTCTCTTTTGTCGTGAGTCTGTTACAGAATAAGGGAAGACTGGTAGGAGACAAAAGCAGTTATGAGTAATAGGAGACTGATCAGGAAGGATAAGCTCAAGTAACCTAAGACACTTATGCTTCTCATCTATACTAATCCCCACATACTTAAATCCTAGCCAAACACATTTATACCATTTTCTTGGAGCAGTGCATTCCTATGGCACTCAAACTTCTCATCAGGTGACACCACACACCTTTAATGTGCAGAGGCAGGAAAAAAAGGCTTTGCAGTAAATTCCATAAAATTACAGTTACATACTGTACTTAACACTTTGAATCCCAATTCGCTTCTCACTAAAATAGCAAAGTATCTTCCTGTGATGAGATTCTTGAATAAGATTACAAAATTTTGCCTATCTGCAATATGCGGCCAGCTGGTAACTTTGCAGTGCTGTCCTTGAGCAAATAATTATTCAGTAATCACCTGACATACGTGAAGCCAACTCAGATCTGTACAGTAATAATATCTGTTTGCTGGAATATTTAACAGGTTTTACATACAAAGCAGCTTTGTAAATTAAGATTATAAAAGGCTCATGAACTCTTAAGGTACCTGTTCAGATTAATCAAGCACAGTGCTATGGGTTAAGCCACCATCATAACATCAAACCTCCCTGCTATGTTTCCTTTTCTTTTGCCAGCCAGGCTCCTCAAGCTCCACAATAATCTGCCATTGAAAACTCGCCCTACAAAAAGGAAAGCTGAATGGTTTTCTGTGGTTTAACACCCTGAACTGGCTCAGCATGGTTAAAGGAATGCCAGTGCTAGCAAAAAGAGACGGTTTGGACATGTGGCTGTGGACAGCAGTTATTAGATTAGCTCAGCTGTGTTGAAAAACCACATTGTGAGCTGAAGCTTTCTGCCCGCCAGTTCAGTGATTCAACAACGCTGGGGTGAGACGGAGCAAATCATATAGCGAATAATGGGATTTGTTTTCAGCCAGGTCAGTGAGCTGACTTGACTCACTCAGCAAAGGTTAATAGAAGTGAACACTGAAGAATGAAGGACCTGGACCAGGAACAAGCTTTCTGTCCACATCCTAGTTAGACCAACTCCAGGTAGACACAGAAGCCAAAGGATAAACCTCTTTATTTCATGTCTCTCAGTGGGGAAAACCTCAGATGGGACTTTGAGCAGAATGACAAAATGTATGTTTATTGCCTTGCTTCTCAGGGAGAAAGGGGGCAGGTGAAGGGAAGCAGTTTAGCAAGAATGACTGTGCAGAGGAAATTTTTTTTTTCACCTACAGATCTTAAAAGCTCACTGAAACCTTCACCTTATACAGCTGTTATATTAGCGGAGGAAAAAAGGCACATAGATTGATGTGGAATGAAACCATATTTTGTTCCTCACAGAAGTTCTGAATCTTCAGTGGGTTTCTGAAGCAGCCCTGCAATAACATGAAGGACAACAAACTGGCATTTTTTTCCAATATGAAACTCAAAGCAGTTCACGCCTTTAACAGAAGGGGGCTGAGCCAAATGACCTAGTATGTATGAACCAATCTGACACACCAGGCAGGTGTTTTTCGTGTGTGTTTTTGTACAGTTCTTGCATGATAGGATTCTGGTCCATGACTGGAATGCCTACATATATAGCAATACAAATCTATGACCTTAAGTAAGTGGTAAAACTGGATATTTTAAGATGTCTAGATAAAAAGAAGAATTGGCCAGAATCACATGGAAGCTAATATATGAAAATATTAATCAACTCGAAGCTCCGATGCATTTTTGAAAGGGAAGAGTTTGGTCCCCTCTAAACACTAAAACACACAAACGTAAGAAATAAAGTTGCTAATGCAACTGTTTGGGAATGTGCAGTACTGAAACCACTTCTCAAACGTTCTTTAATTGAGACTAGATTTGTATCAATTCTGTGCACTTCAGTTATACTGCAGCAGAAAGCTCAATTCTTAATTTCAATTTATCAGAATACTAGAGGCAGATCCTATCTATTTGAGCATTCACTCAAACACCAAAACAAGGGAGTGACTTTGGCGTGTTCTAGTGCAAACTCAAACCCTTTCAATTGTTGCCAAGGTATTAACATGTCGAAGGTCTCCTGCATCACTGCCAATTTACCTTCAAGCCTGTGGGATGAGCTTTGGTGCTAGTAAGGACAACACCACACCAAACCAACGCGTCCGCGACACCTGTAGTCGGTACACCGGACACCATGCTTTAGCCACACTTCCACAACCGAGCAGCAGTCAGTCAGTGTCTGACACACAAGTGTTAATAGTAAAATTCTACCCAAGCACAAACTGAACATCAACACCTGCCTGGCTACACAAAGGAGAAGGCAGAAATTACAAGTCCACAGAGCGCAGTTGCCTACAGGACTCTGACAGCTTGGCAACCACTCGGGTCAAGGCCCTATTCTCTGTCACCAGTCGCTCATTTATGTGCCTCAAAGATTGAATCTGCTTTATTTGTTGCAGGTTCTGCAGGAATCAAAGAAATAGGAGTGAAAACAAGAAAACAACATGTATATTATGTTTAAAAGAACTAGAGCAGAATTGAAAGAAAACTTAGAAGAGACAGTCCTGTTTAAAGTAGGTAAGTCGCTGTGAAAGGAAAGTATCCAACAAGTGGCACATTCTTGAAAAGCAATCTAAGAACCAGCAGTGATTAGTCACGGCCTTCCAAAACAGTCCAGGATACATTAACAATGAGAGCTATTCCTGGAATTCTTTACTTAACATCCTAATTGCACAGACTAAATCTCCTATTCAAAAGTCTGTAAATAATGACACATTTAACATACACTTTAACACAGCAGTGTAACAAATGATAGGAAGATTAGTCTTTAATTCAAAACTTGCACGTATTGCTTATTGAAAGTAAACTTTTGAAAAAAAAGGCATTATATTTGCATTCTCTATTTTTCTTGGAAGCCCAGCCTTCCCTAAAAAGAACTTGGAGGTTGATGATAGAAGCTCACGTCCAGTCTTCCACTCTTAGACACAATTATTTTCCTATACCAGAGTTTGCTTTCTACATAATTCACTTCTAAAGACCCCTCAAGGAAAAACAGGCATTGTGTCCTCTCTTACAACAACTATCTTGGCCTGAATCCAAGGGAGCTGGAGGCATGGTGGTTGCCTTCTGCCTACATCTGCCTGTCAGTTTCAATTATTTCAACAAAACTTCATGTGTGTGTTTTAATCGAAAGTATTTGGAAGTTAATGCCATTTCCAAGCAGCAGAGGGAGCTCAAAAATGAGCTTGAAAGGAAACTTTTTATTAATCAGTGACAAATATCAAATGTCAAAACACTGGTAATTCTTTAAAATTTTGGAGCATAAGAATGTTTTCTATTTCATCATGTTCCGCTAGTTTTCTAGTCATACTTTACTTTAACAGTTTGGTTGGCCCTGTCCAATATTATATGCAAGGACATAATAGAAAACAAACCTGCCAAATTTCCCACCCTTCTTAATCATATCTGAGCACTTAACATAGACAAACCAGGAAATGAGAAAAGTTATACCATGACTGGTTAAAAAACCAAAAAAGGCCAGAGATGGATTAAAAAATATTTTGCTTCTGGGATTCAGTTTATACATAGCTGAAAAAGATGGAAATCAGTGCATGGGGTAAATCTCACTTATTTGTAAACATCTGAATTCTATCTACTGATTTTTGTTAGCTAAAAACTGATTATTATTTACTCTATACAAATGAAAGCTTTTCTTTTGATATTGGTAACATGCTGTCTCATACATAATTTAAAGACCATGAGACACAGGTTGAAGCAACATTTAATGCTTAAATATCTATGGAATGATATGCTACCAGTATTTTTAAGTTAATAAAATACAGGGTATCACATCAAAACCATAGATTGCAATTTTGTCTTTATTAGATGAAGATGCGCTTCAGTCCAACCATCTCTTGAATGTTTTTTGTTAGCCAATATGTTACAGAAGCATAAATCTCAGCACCTTCTTAGAAGTCCCACATGTACAACTGCTTATGCCAGTGAAACAGCTTCAGCACAAGCTACATGACACGAGTGATTCGGAAATGCAGCTATAGCTTAGTTATTTTCTAATTAAATTATAGAGACCAGTAATACTGCCAGACTACATGTTGCACTTACATAGTCATACGCTTTGTTATTAATAGTTTATTTAAAGTGTAATAGTTTACTTACTTTAAGTTCCTCTTCCATTTCAGATATCCTTCTTTCTAGAGCTCTTCTTTCCTAAATCAAAAGATATGTGTTAACACTGAACGATAAAATCTTTTAATAATTACTGCTTGTAAATTCTGTGGTAACAGTGAAATACTTCAAGTTTCAAAGGTCATACAACCAAAAGCGTAGTGTGGACAGGAAACTTGTGATGGCAGTGATATATAGAAATTTTTTCAATATGGAAAATTAATATCTGAGGAGGAAGAGATATTGAAATTTACATCAAGTCCTACAAAATGTACTCCTTCCTTCACACAAATTTAGACAAGTTGCACCTACCATTTGTTTGCATTTATTTTTCGTGAGCTAGGCTTCTGTAATAGCTTAATATACAAGAAATGCAGAAAATGATCAGAAACAAACGAATATTAAACAAGCACAAAAGCAGAAGCTTTCATAGACAAGCAAACGTAGCTGAAACATCTGTCTCAGCTCGGTGGGATCTGCCCACACCATAAACTGCCACATAAGTGTAGATACACCCAAATTTACGTTAAAGGAGTTCAGCTGAGTACCAAATAAATCTAGCTACGTAAGAACACCTGCTTCTTGACTAAATGTTTCCTGAATATTTTCTGCGTTTCTAGTATAGTTTTATTTTCCTTTCTTTTATTTTTACCTGAGAAGCAGGAGAAATCATCCTTTGTACAGAACTTCAGGACATTTTGATTACCGCACCCAAGCTACCTTATTGAAAGTTAGCTTAGGGTTTTCTATACTATGCTGCAGTCTGCAGTGCAGACACACTATCATATTTCTAAATTATATTCTTTCGTTTAAACCTAATTTTCAAGACATCCGACAGATGAATAGCTAACGCAGTAGACTTCAGGGGTTTATAGCTTGATTGCTTGCTTTCCTGTGTCAGACAATGCAGTGTGTCTCATTGAAAAGCAGCTGCGGTTATCAGAACTCTACATTCAGATTTTTCCAAAGTGTGAAAGGCAAAAGCAACAGATTATTGCGAAGTGGACATATGCATCCGCATACAACAGTGTTATGCAAACAGCAAGCAGCATTGACTGAGGTGTGTAAAACTTTGGTTAGATCATACCGCCCAGTAGATACTGACTCTTGCCGGTCACCTTTCAGATATAAATTATTTGAATTTAGTTTAATCATAGTGCAGTTATATCCCAACATTTTCTCATTTTAGCAAACAACTTTAAAGGTCTATCAAAAGTTAATCAAATAGATTACTGCAGTTGTTAGTACTTAATGTACTTAACTCCTCCAAGTTAAGACTTTTCCCATCATGAGACTGATTGATAGTAATGGGCATAGTAAATACCATTCTATTCTGTTTGCTGTTGGGCTAAATGTCTTTACAAAAAAAAGGTGTAAGAATTGCTAATATAGCCAGTTGTTTTAATGCAATGGCCTGTTCTGGGAAAAAGCACAGCTGTTAATTTAAAACTGAAATAATGTCTAGGTAGGCAGTACTGAATGTTCTGCAGACTGGAAGCTATACAGTAATGGACGCAGCTAAATCCAAATTAGATGTCCACTTGTGTGGCCATGATAGCAAGTGAGAAAGTAATTAAAGATGCTGACGAAACTTTTCTACTGATGAAATCACTGTCTAGAGCAGGATGCCAAAAAATCAAGGAGAAATAGGTGCTAAAAGGCTGCTGCAATTATCTAGAGAGATTATTAAGATAATGGAAGTTCAGGAAGTGCCTGAGAGCACTTCTACATCTCCATGTGCTCTTATAAAATCTACCAAGTGTTTATTTATACGCCAGACAGGTTTGTAGAACTAAAAATTGTTTTCTAAATCTCAAATACTGGAAAGTAAACATAAAAGGCTAGTGAATGTGAAGTTTACCAGGGATAAATAAATATACACCATATCACTTATTACTGCCGAAGTCCATTTAGTTTTCTTCCTGTTTAACTGTCTAATATGTCTCTCCCGGATGAAGGGAGGAAAAAGGAAGATGTGGCCAGGGTTAAGGAGGAAGCCAAGACCACAGCAAAACTAGCGTAGTTTGCGTTACACTGCTGTGGAACTAAAATTATATAGGGATGGATTTTAAACTAGCATGAAACTACAGCCTAAAATTATAATGTGTCCAACTTCTGAAATAATTCCTGTCATCTATCTCACATGGATTTATTACATGACTCCTTTCCGATTCAATTTAGGGTGGTTGTCTCTGACCCTGACGCTCCGCTGCCCACACTGCTTAATCATTCTTCTCCCACCTGCCACTGTATCATATTCCCTCTGGAAAAAGTTAAAATACAAGGACAGAGACAGATTATGATTCATTTTATATCATTAGAAGGTTTAAAGTCTCATGTCTGTGAGCTAGAAACAGCTACTTCATTACCAACAATAACTGGTAAAACGACATGCGTGCCTCTGGAAAACTCTGAGGAAATTGAAGTCTCTGAATGTTGGAAATGCATTAGAAGATGAAACGCTCCTGAATCTGCTTAACCCTCTGGGGTGCCAACATTGTTTTGGATGAGACAGAACAAGTGGCAGATCCCTGGAGGGCAGTGGCATTAGAACCTGGTCATCAGGAACAAACAGGCAACCTGAAGGCATTTCTGAAGAGTAATTCCATCTCACAGTATCTCACATTCATTGCTACTTTGAAACCTAAAATCCCCAAATCTTCTAAAAAATGCAAGTTATAAGAAAGGCTTCTGTTCCCACTAAAAAACATCCACGCCAAGGGTTGCAAAACAAACTAAAAAAAGCCTGAGTTGGAGTACTTAAGAGATCTTTGGCAGAAACTCACCCTTTTCTCCATTTCCAAGAGTGATCTGTCAGCAAATCTCTCTTGTCTCTGAAACACAAAATTAATAAAGACACTGGTACTTGTTCTTAAACAAAATAAAACTGAGGAAAAACAATTCAGTTGGACATTTTAGTATGCTGTCCGAAATATGTTTTCAAAAGCACTTTGAAGTGTGTTCAGGGAAGTAACACTGAAATATAGAATAAAGAAGAACGAACTGGATTTATCACACACTTCCTGTGTGACCATCCCTAAGGAATTTAATAATCACATTGCCTTTGGCAAATAGGAGCAATACAGTATTTCTATCTAAAAGCATTACAAAACAAACATCTTTTTAACGTACTTCGCTGATGTTTATGGGGTACACACGGAAGACACTTAAGTACCTACACAGGTAAACTGTGGCAAATGTGATCTGAGAACAGGAAACACTCTTTCTAGAGCAATTTAGAGACAAATTTAAGTTTTGTGTACATATCTGGTATTACTGTGTGCAGCACTCCTATCTGACAGCAGTTGTGTGTAAGTGGAGTGCACTATTTGCTCTTCAGTTCTAAGATAAAGCTATCTAACCAGCCAGGAAGAACTGGTGGGTCACGCCAATGTGCAAGCAGGCTTATGAATTAATCAATCAATCCCGACTGACAGTTGAATATAACCATAACAGTGTAGAAAGTGTTTATCCCTACCCTGCAAAGAAGTTCCAGATACATGCTGGCAAGAACCACTACTACTTAAAAAGGCAGGAAGCAGCCTCACACATTTTGTTCACAGCTGAAGACCAGAATCCTGCGCTCTTTTCTCTTTAGAAACAGAGAGGTACCCTTTCTTCTTCACTCCCATCTTTGGATAAGAAACAAAGCTGATGCCTAGTAAAGAGCAGCCCATACCCTGGGGTGCTTCTAGTTTGCTGTCTACTTTGTCAGCTACATACATGCTTTTTTGTTTTATACAAACCTGAGTGGTCTTCTCCAATTGTAGCTTAAGTTCTGTAAGTTCCATGTTGGTATCATGTAACTGTGCTTTCAGTTTTTCATTTTCAGCTAGAATCTGTTCATAAAGCTAAGAGAAGATATTAATTTGAAAAAAATATCAAATAATAATTCAGAGAGATTAGCCGAAAAATTTAAAAACCATGACTGAACTGCACATAACATGAACAAATACTTAAATAGTCTAAGAAGTAAAAACCAGTTAAAGATTTGAAAGATCTTTAGAATTAGCAAGCACTTGAAAGAACTGCTACCAAATATTTCTGGAAACAAGCAACTTTGCATAGGGAGCACATGGCTTACCTTACACATGTTAAAAATATACTTGCCAATTTCTTTGCTTCAGACTTCACAAATGAGACACCACAGCAAACTTTTCAACAAACTCTCTCCTCCTCTATTTTAAAGCAAGATCTAACCACATTTTTACATTATCTGTATGTAAGCTAGCAAACATATAAAATAAAAGGCTTCACATATGTATAAAGCAGTTTTAACGATACAATCGACTAAAAAAATACGATGATAGAATTTGTCATAAAAAATGGATCTTGTCTCCTCTGGATTTCTCCCTTGCCTTGAAAAGAGCAAAAGCCAGAAGCTGTTTTGTAATGTAGATTCTCCCCACTGTAATGGCTGTTCTGCTCCTCCGTTCGGCTGAGTTCCTTTAAGCAGCATTTGTGATGCAACATGAGATCATTTCCAGTCAACTTATGAAAAACAGTAATAAGGTTCTATTTTCACACCGAAATTCTTGGATCAGATACCTTCTTAAAATCAGTGCTATCTTCTTTTTCTAGCCTACTGCAGTACGGTTTTCGATCTTCAAGGTAAGTCTGTGACCCCGATCGCCCCTGTGCTGAATCGTAGCGGTCACCTGAGGACGTGCTGAGGGATCCCGTATCATACCTGTGAAAGAAAAGTTCTCATTTTTCTTTGCCTTCACATTCAAACTGAGACCACTCACTGTATCAAACACTCTGAGTTTGCTGTTACCCTGGTGAAAATACCAAATGCAATTATATACGGGGTGTTTCAAAATGACGGACCCAATTTGAAATCACTGTCTCTTTGCAACCATGCACTGCCCATAAATGAAACTCTTACACTTGAAAGGGCAGGGCACAGAGTTTCAAAGGATGACTGCTAGATGCTTCATTAAACCGGAAATTTTTGTGTAATTGTAACACGTTGCATCATGACATATATTGCTTTGAAACTGGGTCCATCTTTTGGAAACATATTTTAGTTAAGCCGCTGCCTCCTACTTTGATGCAAATTTAATTTTTACATTCTCAGTACTTCAAGATTCTGTGTGAAAATATTTGCAAACTGCTCAGTCTGCCAAGTGCCTGCCTTGTATGCAATCTTTTAAATTAAATTCTTTAATTCAAGCAAATATTTACATGTCTTAAAGGATTTTTTATTAGCTTAGATACTTTAATAATTCTTTGTTTATAAAGAAGACCTATTTGAAAAAATGCACTACTTTAATGGAAGAGTTTTAAAAAGTAACTTATAAAATATCAGCCTAGATGAATTCTCCAAGTTTTATTAGAGAAACCAAGAAGATTTAAAAACTATTTGGTCTGAATTCCAGTATTTCAACAGAAGTGATTTATGAAACAAATCTTCAGCAGTCTTTACCCTATTAATCACTAAATTACAGCTAGTATTAATACAGTTTAGAATAATTTCACATTGCTGACTTTTCATTGATTATGTGCTGTAGTAGTTCTGTTTAACAGATTTGCAGCACAGAGAGAACATAATAAAATCCTGTAATTAATTCAGAAAGTCTAAAACCAAATTAAAACTTTAAAAAAAATTATTTATATTTCTGCATTTCCTTTTCAACAAATCTTAAGGAAAAATTATTTTCAGAGGCTGCAGTACTGTTCTCGAGATTCCTTAGAAAATTTTCAGTAGGGTATTATTCTAAAAGAGGGGCAACAAGAACCTCGTCTTCTTTGTAAAAGCTGACCATACTGAAAAAATTGCTGAGAATGGTGCTGTATCCACTGTGTTCTACAAAATGCCCAGGCTGCTGTCAGTGCACTACAAATACTCAGTCCAGTATGTTCCCCAGAATGGAGTATCCCACTCACACATGGAAAAAAATATCCAGCACTGTAGCTTTACACCCGTATTTGACACAAATGTAAAATATCATTAATGCCTTTTAAGGCAGCTGACTACTGGGGTTAAGCTAAATTTGTACATAAAGAACTTAAAATGAGAATGTGTGAACAAAAAGCTTAACAATTTTGAATTCATTTGTTTAAATTACACATACCTTGAAAGGCTATCACTCTGAAGTGGGGAGGGGTAAAAAGAGAGAAAAAGAATAGATCAAGTCAATAATTTAATTAAATAAAATATATAACAATCTGTCAACAAGTGTAGTCAAACAGTTACATTACACGCATATGCTATCCAACAGTATATATTATCTGAACATTGTCAGATTTAATTTTGTTATGTCTGGAACATAAAAGAAGTATGTGCTAGAACGTACTTGCCAAAATTTGATTTAACATTAACATTTCACTCTAAAAGTCTGGACTGTCCTAAACATTGGAGTCATTTCAGCAATCTGTGCATTCTGTGATTTGCCTGCCTGGTATCAAAGGCATCAGACCTGTGTTCCCTGCGTTCCCTGTTCCTTCTTCCTCTTCTCTAACATTAGCAATAATGTTTTGAATGGTCAACGTAATAATGACTTCAGCTCAAAATAATAATATAAAATACAAGGTCACCATTTCAACATAGCTCAATGGGAAACAAACTATTATACCAACAACATAAGGGAGTACTTATTAGACTTAATTTAAATGACACAATTTCTCTTTTTATATTACTTTCATTCATTCATTTCAGGCAAATCCACAGGCACAAAGTTCACTCACTGTACTTGACAAGTGAATTTAATTAGAAGTGATGACTTCAGAGTGAGCAAGTGCCCTGTAAGCATTAACGTCAGTCATAACAAACCTTGTTCCCCTCTGGGTGGTCAATACAGATTAATAATTTATTCCAATTATAATAATCTGGAATTAAGACATTTCAGTCAAGAAACTCTACTGATGTATCATCGCCTGCACATCCTCCAACGTTATTCACCTCGCAGCGGTGAAAAACGCCATAGGTGGGTTTTGCTGGGGAGTGGTGTGGTTTGTTTGTTTCCTTTTTTAGAAAGAAACTGTATTTTTTTCAACTTGCATTAAGGAGAATAGCCACATTCTTCACAATACACTCAATTTCCCCTCAGACACCTTGAAGCGCATTTACTAGACATAGGAAATCATAAGTATGTGCTGTGGTCTACCCACTCCTAATAAAACATTGTTATTTTCTGTTATGAGCATGAATAATTCTGATAACTCAAGAGATTTTGTATGAAATGTCACAGTTAGGTGGCACACATCTATACATGGATAGTTTTTAAGCCATTGGCTAAAACAAGATGAGCTTCCACCTCAGTATAAGTCTTATCTCGCATTATCATATGTTAAAGTAAGATAAGTGTGAGATTACAGAATTCCACCATGTCACCAACCACCTACAAAAACCCTTTCTCACCGCTTCTTCCTCACCTCAGCAGGGGAAGCTTTGTCCGTAGACTTTAGGTTTCCTCTTCTTAACTTGAGGGAATGCCGTGTACAGAAAAATACTGAGCTGGCCCTTTGAACCTTTACCTACACTGCAGAACAGCCACTACAAGGAATTAAATGATTCCTACATTATTTCTTCACAAATACACGCTCTAAAGGCTGCTTTGCTTTGCTTCCAGTGGACTCCCCGTGGTGCCGAGGGAATGTGAAAACCCCCAGATCTCCATTCCCATACTGCGCTACGGCTGCCTAAAGATCATCTTAGAAACATGATTTTCCAGCTAGAGAGGGACAACAGATGAACTGGTGAGGTAAGAGAGCACTAATTACTAGAGGCAGGAAAACACAGATGCAGCCCATTCCTGTATTCCTGGCTAAGCCTGGGAGCCTGAGAAGCTGGTCAAGGACTCTGTCATCTCCAGAAAACCAGCAGTGCCCGTTCCCTGGAAGATGTGAAGCTCCTGCTGTTTGAGCACCATCCAGGCTCCACACCTCACTGAAGGAGCAGCACATTCCTCAAGTACATGCCTGTTCTTGTTCCCCCCGCTTTTCACAAAACACGTCTGGTTTGTAGATTTTTTTTTTTTTAAGCAGAGTCTTAGCTGTTTTCTTTATTTTCCCCTTCAATTTCTGTCAGTTCAGCTCACAATTTCTGCCATTTGACAAAAAAAATCGTGAAAAGGTGTAAGTGTACAAACTTTGCCTGAAGCTTGAGAAGAAATGATGCCAAGACAGATATCCCTGTGCATCCGAATCACATGAGATGGATGTTCTTTGTACAGTCACAGAACGGAGCACAATGAGCAGCCACAGTTGCACCGGCAGCACACCAGCAGTAATGAAAAATCAAAACATACATATCGTATCTAAACAACCTGAAATAACACTTATTTCTAACTCCATGCTATCAGTCTATACAGATCATAAGGGTGCCCCAAAAGAAACTGTATTCAAAAATATACACTAAGCTTCTAGACAGGCACATAATATTTTAGTGAGCTTAGGATGATTATTGGTAATGGAAATAAAATATGGAAGTCAGGTGGAATTTTCTGTATTGTTATAAATGAATGTTTCTGTAAAACTGCTGCTGCAGTGAAACTGAGGAACAAAATTTGAGTACAGCACTTCATTAACACTATTGATGTCGGCTTCTCATGTTCATTCCCACAGAATTAGAAAACCCAATGACATTTATTATCCTAATATTGCTAGCTTTCATCTTTCAGAAGTCGTATATCTCATCTCTTGCTTTTACAATCTTACATACTGATTCCATTTCAGCCCATTCAATTATAACCTGATTACAGTTGTGGTACCTATTCATTTTTTTTTTCTTTGTTTTGTTTTGAAATACTTCATACAGAAAAGCAGGCTTCACATAAACACTTTTTTACTTAGAATCCTTCAGTTGCCAAAGTGATCTTCTGACTTCCCTATTTTTAAACACGTACCCTACGACTTAGTCCTAAGACTATTCTTCTAGTGGGAAAAACCCTTACGTAACGTGGCATTTTTTGTGCAAATTGAAGAAATTCTCAGCTCTTGACAATAAAAAGCCTAAACGAAATTTCGTATAGAGCAACCTCCAGCAGTCGAAGTGCTTGGCAAAGTCCAGCTTCTCCTTACTAGCTCTCCTTTATGGACAAATGACTACCTAAGAAGTCAAAAAAGAGTTCTGAAGAACAAGAAAGCACAAACCGAAATCTTACACAAGATACTTCTTTCAAAGACCTTCGAGATGAATAAGATAATTTTTCTGGCTCCTAAAAGATTTCAGGCTAGAAATCATTTTGTCTAAGGTCCTTTAATTTCCTTTGTAGCATGCACCCACGTGCAAGGCTTGTTCTTGACATCCTCTCTTTAGTTTAAATTCTTGAGTTACTGCCAAAGCCTTTGGAAGTTTATAGTTACCACCTTCTACCTCTGGCCTGGAGCTTCACCAAGGAAAAAACACAATAGCAGCACCACATAAGGGAATAACAGAGAATATCAATATTCCCAAATTCTCTGTCTTCTGAATAGCAGTATATCAAATAATCAGCAGAACTGAAAAAGCACAACTATTTTCTGAACGTCATTCTTTACAATTCCAGCTTATTCATGCCTTTTTCCTTTTCTCTTCCTAGAACTGAAAAGGATTTATAAGCAAATAATGATGAATTTCTACGATAAAGCGTGCAAGATTTGTGTCAAAGTGAAAGCAGAGTTAGCAACTGCAAAAACGAAAGTGCAATTTCTTCAAGCACTTAAAAATAATAAAAAACGCACATGTTTTGCTATGGATTTGTGAACAAATTGCCTATTAGAATGTTCAAGATCTATTCCATTGTTATTTTTCTAAGACGGCAAAATAGTGCACTGTCAAAAGTAATGTATTTAGTTCTCAGTTTAGCATTGATAAATGCTAAATAGCTGTTTATCAATGAGATGAAGTTACTTGAAATCTACATAATGCTTTATATCTCTGACGAACCATTTGTATGCAAAGGAAAAAAACCCACATTAATACGAAAGTAATGAAATTACTATATACAAATTTTAAGATCTCTTATAGTTAACAGGTTGCAATAATTACAAGGCTAGGACATTACTATACTGGAAATTCCATATTATGTTTGACAAAATTTGAAAAGAAAACTTAAAACCACACAAAATACTTATTTTAATAAGTGATACAATTCACTTTCACTACATTTTTGTATTTTCTGCAGCTGATCTGACGAAAGAGCTAATATCAACAAACCAAAATCAATTTATGTAGCTAGGTGACAGTGAACTTGTTTCACACATTTATTTCAGAATTCTCCATGAACTCAAATTTGATATTATATCGATTTATAATGAAAGAATTATACAGGCTAGGAGCATGTTTTGACTCCTGAGCCAAGCCACAATTAAGCAGCCAATTCTACACTTCACCATCTCACCCCAACACACCTACCCTTTTAATCATAGATCATAGTAATAATTTGGGGCCTGATTTACCACTGTTTCACTGCAGTTTTATATAAGCCTAATTCTAGCAGAAGCATCACATGCACATTCTACCAAAATGAATTTCTACAGAACAGAATATGGAGTAATTACAGATCTAAGGATAAGGATAAGTACTAGCAGGAGGAAAGGAAACATGCCTGTATACTTATGTTAACGTGACATGGAAATAAAAAATACAGCAAACCAAAATGGCACAGAATCAATCTCTTAAATAAAGCATTTAATGAATGTGTAATGGAAGCTTTTATAAAAAAGGAGAGAAACACCACTTGAGTTTTATTCCTCAATTTCTGTTACACCATTTTATAGTACAGCTCAAGTTACCACTTCCCTTTTAACCCCTCTGTCACACACCATTCAGTTTATTAGGGCTTTTTTCATCAAATCAAGCCTATTATATTGTTTTCCACTGAATTTTTATCAAGACTAATAATACTGAATTATGATGTTCAGACATCCATCTTCTTCAATGGAGAAATCAGGTGCATTGCGTGCAACTTTCTATACTTCATTATATTAACTTCTCCTATTATTTGTTAATTACATTACTGAGAGCACTGGGTTTAATTTTAAAAGGTTTCAATTAGTGTGCATAAGTCACTGGGCACCATTTATCTGAAAATTACAGAGCAGATGGAACAAAGATTTTTGCAATGCAGAAACTGGAAGCTCCCTCCAGTAATGTGCTGCAACATGTCCCTGACCTACGCGTCAGAAATTTTGCCTACATTTTTTGGATGCTTATTCTACATAATCAGAATGGAAGAGAAAAACATCACTTTTAGTCATGGTTAATACGTTAAAAATTGTTATTAAAGCCTGCAAAGGAAATGGCACTGAACCATAGCCATGAATTATGAATCAGAAAGCACTTGTAAGAACTCTACCATATATACTCTTTTAATTGAATCCAACTACAATAGAAATTTTACGATCAAAATATATCTGTTAGAAAGGTAATAAACTAATTATATTTTTAAAATTACCTGAGTTTCTTTCTTATTTGTTCCTTCTTCTGAATCGGACTGCTGTTCCTGTTCATTTTCATCACTCTGGTAAAAGAAGTGGAAAAGGAAAAATAATTAAACTGCTGAAAGCTTACTGAGATTTTACGGCATTCTAGACTTCTAATACAAAAATCTAATAGCAGTAGAATTCTACCTAACTGAAATGAATAGAGAATATATGGGATATATGATGAAAATTCTCAAAGGAGTATATGTTTTCAGCATCAGATGGAGAGGAAAGGGAACTTCACATTTGGCACGTGAAAATGTTGCTTTTACAAACTTACATACTGATCCCATGACAAAGAGAAAGCCAATCAGCTGAAACACCAACTATAACTCTTCTAATCTGACAGCTGTTCCTTCAGATCTAAGTACATGGCTACTTGTAATGTGCCAGATAATGAGTCTCATTCTTACAGCTTTGGTATGCATGCAAGACAATTGTTCAATTATTATTTTTTCCTTAGATTATGATTAATTCCTATTAAGTTAATTCGAGAATTCTTTTTAGCATTATCAACATAACTTAGACTTAATTTTTATTTTGCTCCTGAAAGCTTTAAAACAGAGAATACAGAACTGGAACAAGCATCAGCTTTTCCAGAACAATTAGTTATATACTCTATTACTCTAAACTATTCTCTATTTTAAAAATACACTACGCACATTCCATATTACTACAAGCTAAGGCTATAAAATCAGCAGTAGCAGTTGTTTACTTACATCTTGTGTCCAAAAAGAAACTCCTGTAGATCGTCGTTTTTCTCTTGGTCGCCGCCTTTCCCTTATAGACTTAGGCTGTGACTTATCTTCTTCCTTTTCTTCCTCTTTTTTGCCCCCTTCTGCTAATAACAACTTTCTTACTCATCTAAGTATGACACAATCTAATTTTCTGAAAATTTTCTGTAATAATTCTCAGTCTTTAAAATGCTAACAATTATTTTTTTACCTGAAATAAATTTGCTAAAGACCTTACCACATACAGGGTTTGCTGTAATCTACATTCCTCAGAATATAGCTCTAAAACACTGTAAATATTGCTCCAATTCTTGGAGAGCAACTGCAAAATACTAATTCCATCTCAGCCACCTAAACAATATGTTTCTATGTAACAGTGTTACAAATTTTCAAACTGTCACGTAATAATTCAAGTATTTGTGCCAGTAAATGGATAAAAGTACAAAGTAATTCTTCACCATTCTTCTTCAAACAAGTTTTTTTTTTGCTTACATCAAGAATTCAATATAAAAATGGCCCAAATTTTAAAAGTCTGTTAAGTCCTCCTTAGAGTCCCCCTTTTCATCACAGTCCTCTCCATTTTTGTTCTAAGAAAGAGTAAAATGGGATCTTGTAGATTAGATTAATATAATATTACAGATTTCTTTTTTCTTTGAAAGAAATGCAGTTGCAATTCAAAATGGACATAATAACTCAGGATTGTGTTTCTTCTCCTATATGTTTACAAGCAAATTGTACAAAAAAAAAAATTAAACAAACCTGCCCAAACCAAATTTTTTTTGCAATCTATTCAGTATGCTGTTATTAAAGAAACCACAGATTTGAGTTCAGATAGAACCATCACTAATAACTTAACTTTAGCATCACTAGTCTTCAGAGGTAAATAAGCATTATAGTGTGAGGCAAGAATTAAACAGAAAAGAAGGAAATACAAATATTCATGGTGAAATATACCTTTCCTAATTAAAGATTATTTTACCTCTGGGCTTTCAAACAGTAAAGTATTACTCCTCCTAAAGTCATAATTTGAGAAAAACCTCACTGTTGCTAATATTTACCCATGAAAATCTTTTCCACAGAACAATCTGGAGTTTCCTAGAGTAAGCATGCATTACTGAAGAATCTTAATCCAAATTTCACTTCATATTAGGACAGAGGGGAAAAAAAATCAGAAAGTGCACCCCTGAAGTAACTTCCTCAGAAAATACCAGTCTAGGGAACACGGCAATAGTGCTATATAGTTAATGGAGATCTGTTGAATGGATCATTTAATCTTGATCCTCTGTATAACAAAACTATCAATTTCATTCAGTAATCCTATTCCAGTTACTGATCAATAACTCGAATTAAAGTATTTCTCCCAAGTCAACTGTGGCATACCTCTGAGAAAAAAGAGATTCACGCTGTATGTCAACAGCCTCCTCCTTTGGTGAGCAACTAATCAGGCACAACATCACTGAGAATTACAGCACATGATTCACACTTGAAATGAGGGCAAAACTCTGTGATATCAGAGAAAAGCTTTTTTTCTGGCCTCTGAATCACGCATCTGATCCCCAGCTTCAGACTACATAAACTAGTTAAGTATCTAGAAGTATGGTTCCATTAAATATTCTGAACTACCACTGGAAATATCTCCTTCCCTTTGTTTTCAGCTGCTCACGAAACCCTGCGAGGCCCTTAGAGCATTAAAGCATCCTTCCAGTCCTTTAGTGTGGAAGGACTGAAACAAAATCCCAGTTCTTTAGCAATTATTTAATCAAGTAAAATTACTCCTCAATACCTGCAAATATTTAAACTCTGAAATGTGATATTTCATTATAGTTGCTGTGGTAAAGCAGACCTGAAAGCATTATGTGGATAGTGATGGCGGCATATTTGATGTTCTTTGACCCACCAATGGAAAACACAGATTCACATACTAAGTGGCTGCAAAACACCACCAAGTACAAAAAACCCCCATTTTTCCTCTCTATATGCAAGTTTTGGAATTTCTTACAGAAGGAGGGAGTAAGATACAAGTCTGGTGGTCTTACTTACCTCCCACCCCATTTTGAACTATCTATAGAAACATAAGCTGCCCTTTGTCAACTAAAACAACAAAAAATATCCCTTCACAAATAGTACTCCTACCTCTCTCACTTTCCTTTGTTCCACTCCGAGAATAGGCAGAAGTTATACCTATAAGGCTGTTTGGTCTGTTTAGTTGACTTGAAGTTGAAAGAGAGCTAGTGGAGGTGGAGAGCGAAGAAGTGGTTGATGAAGGAGTTGACGTTGAAGTTGGTCTATAGCGATGATATGGCTATTCAGCAGAGAAATGTCAAAATTAATTCACCAAGATTAAACAAATATAAACCACAGGATTTAAAACATTTAAATATAGAAATCATTCTTACAGTAGTACCAAAATTAAAATATTATAGTTGGAGTTAAGACTCGTATAATTTCTCTACCTAAAGAGACCCATCATGAAAATACCTCTTCAACAGTTCGGGAATATCTTTGTCTATAATCATCATCTTTAGTTTCAGATTCTTTCTTTTCTTCTTGTTTTTCTTTGTCTTGCTTTTCTTTCTCTTCTTTTTCTTTTTCTTCATTTTCCTGTTCTCTGGTTCGCGTGGGACGACTTCTTCCTATAGTTTTTTCAGCTTCTTGAAGATCTGTCAGTGTTACTCCCTGTGAAAACAGCAGTCAGCAAACAACATTTCAATATTTCACCTGTATTAACGCAGATGATCACATTATATAAATACGTATTTTAAAGACAAAATTCACCTTAAGAAAATAAATTCTATCTATGAAGAAATAAATTTTATCAATATATTCTACCTATAGGCTTTTCTCTCAAATCTTGGAATCAAACATCCCTCTTTGATTAGTGGTAAGTGTTTGCTGTAATGTGATCTACCACAGATTCTCCAGCAACACAATTTTTAGCTGAACTGGTACATATAGATCATGCAGAAAATCATACAGAAATAATTCAAGAACCCACTAGATCCTTCCAATATAATCACAAGCATAGTAAATATTTTTGAAAGAACCCTAAAAATACAATACTTATCAAATTTTCAGAAATGTTGGTACTTTACAAATTCACTCATTGCAACTGGATTTTCAGGCCAACAACACAAAAAATTGCATTGACAGCACCAGAGAAAATTGCAATTAATTTCTTATTTCCTTGTTATTCTGATGCTAAAAAAATAGTTTTGAAATAAGCTCAGAAAGCAAATCATTTTTTAAGACAGTTTTTCTCAACTGCATTTTTCAGCTGATGCATCTTGTGAAGAAACTGCTTAAAACACCTCATAACCTATTCTTCAAAGCCAACTTTGCAGCTTATCAGTTATTTAATTGATTTTTGTGTTGAAAATGTTTTAATGCAGTAATTCCTCATAGCTTTTTCACTGTAAAGACTCAACAATAGTTGGCCTGTGGTTTGACCATCTCTCAGGGCTCTGAATTGATACTATCAAGAGGTAAAAAAGAACTCCAGCAAGATCAAGTTGTATCAAGTGGTGTGGATCTCTCAACAGGAAGGGTAAACAGAAATATCTGAGGGGTTTAAAATTGCAAAGATTTGAAAGTAACATCAGTAAACAACGTAGAAATAGACTCAGTCTTGAAGCAGATAAGGGTGATGGCTGGAATATTTCTTTGTGCTGTTTTATCCAGGGACTATGCTCAGTTAGTCAGCAGACAGAAGAAGAGATGGGGAGACACTCCGGAGGACAGTGGTTGGTAATTGCTCCACTGCCCAAAAAGTGCTCAAGTACCATTTAGAGATAGTCTGTTTTGCTACTGTGACATCCTTCCCTACATTAGGACTGCACTGGTTGCAATTCAGTATGAATTAGTTCTGAGAGAAATTGGAAAGAACCACCAAATGTATCAGTATGTAAAGTAAGAGAAAGAAATGCTGAAAGGAGACGTGCAGTTAAACTCCAGATTATTAGCAAGTAACAAAATACTCTTCCTTAGTACTCTTCCATGTCCACACAAACTAGGTTGAATGTATATTTTTCTATGCCATGGATCTTATTAGCTATCCATATGTTACTCATCTCAATCACATTATGTTCAATAGTCCATGCACAGGAAAGAGACTTAGAAATGAAAATAAATACAGTACACTATGCCTGGTTCTCAAGTGTTAAGTCTTCAGCCAGAAGCATAGAGCTGTTAGTTCCCGAAGAATTCAAAGTCTTTGATTTAAACATCTGCATAACATCAGATACAATTACTCAAGGAAGGCATGTTACCATAATGCAATCAAAAACTCCTCAGTGGAGGAGTCTGTGCTTTCAAATTTGTATTAAGTCATTCTTCAGTGATTAGAAGAAGCAACTTTGAGTACACAATGAAGGGATAGAGGGGAAAAAAAGAGGCTTTATTTCATCTGTTCAAAGTTGTTTTGTACCAGGAAGACCCATCAGTTTATTTGGAGCTTTAGTGGGAAATTAGAACTTCACTGTTCTCAGGGAGCTACATGGGTACGTTTCCATAAATGTAGAAGGTTTAATAAAACTATACCTGCGTAGATCTTCTAGACTGTCTTGCTTGCCTGGATCTAGCTTTTCTTTGGGACTCTGACTCTTCATCCCGTACTGGAGTGAGGTATGATCTAAAGAGTTGATTACAAACAAAATTGGCAAACCATAGTTTTTCTACAGATGTATTAAATGGTCAGGAAAAAGAAAAACCCACAACACATTATGACTGAAACCCAAAGCAGTTAGAAGAAAACCTTTAACTATATAAGACAGATTACTTTTTAGACACTTCATCCATATCATAATGATCTATTCACCAAGACAGCAGCCTTAGAACTCAATTAAAATACACAGTGTTTTCGTAGTTATTTTAGATTTCCTTTTACCATTTTCTCTAAATATAACTTAAGCTTTTTTTGGTATTTCACTAGTCTACTAATATAGGGGTAGAAGACCTCAGAGATCCAGCCAGTTACACGTTTATACATAATTATCTCTGTGTGTGCGTATATGAACTTTTAATGTAACTTGTAGGCTTTTAGACAAAGCTAAATGTACTGCTAATGCAGAAAACCTAATTATACCATCTATTGCACCAAAGATTAAAAATCCTTGAGGACGAGGTTACCATATTTCCACACGAATCATCCATGCTTTGAGTAACCCAAATCCCTTTGAAAAAACTGTGCTTAAAAATAAATCCTCATGAAAGACACAAAAATTCTGCAGAGTAATTAGGTAATTGTAACCAAAGCCAAAAGGTTACTAGGACAGACATACAAGGTCTGGACTCTTTAAAGAAATTCTCCAAGCCAGGTAACTGGGATATATATATATGCATAAATATATATATTTGTATGTATGTAACTTTCATATATATGTATGTAAAATTGTCATTAAAGAACTTACAAATTTTCAATGCATTTGTCGATTTTATATGACAGGATATTCTGGGAATGCTATTATAATTTAACATTAAAAAAAATCCTTACATTAGCTAAAAATTAGAAAAAATTCAAAAAGCAAAATCAGAAGGTTACTAAAAGGTTATTCAAAACACTAAAGTTCTTTGAGCTTCTTTAGATCATAAAATTAGCTACGTGAAAAATAGTTGCCAGATTCTGTAATATTTTCTGATTGTCTATATTTTTAAATATCATTAGTTAAGAATAATTGGCTAATGATTCAATAACTGGCTAGTGATGATGTTTCAAAAGCTGTCAATTCTCAACACTTAAATAATTTATCTATGTAATGAGCAGTTCTTTGGTCACTTAACTATATATTTGTTAGCTTTAGCACAAACTAAAACCAGTTCTAAATCAATCTTAAGTTTTAAAATAACTTCATTTACACAGACCCATGGACTACTACCCATATTCTACCTCTATTAATCAAATTACCCCCAAAACACAGCAAAATATTTATAATTAGCTGCTATAAATACATATGTAAAAACGTCTCCCATCTTATGACACATCTTAAGTACCACTGTAATTAATTTGATTTCCAGCATTTTTATAGACTTTCCATTTCCCTAGAGCCCTGGGCTCTATTTCTGTGAGGAAGATGGTGCCCGTTAGATGCTTCAGCAAACATGACCTGAAATGCTGCCTACCAAGGAGGTTCTGACTGCAGAGCAGGTGTAATCTGTAGGGCTTGAAAACAGCTACAAATTACTCCATATAAGTCGCATATTAACTCCGCATAAGTCCATATTAACTGGTGTACATATGCCTACCCTCCAACAAATCTGAAATAATTTACACCTCACGGAGGGAAAAGGAAAACTCTCAACTTGCCAAGTATGGCAACTGGCAGAATAGCAAGTGCCCTTCCCCAGCACCCCCTATATATGCCACACAGCTCACCTAAGCGGTACCAGTCCTGATACAAAGATTTAAAATTCAAGTTTGTCATTCTCTTCCCTGTTTCTCTAAACCAATCCTAAAAATTAGATAAAGAATATAGCTTCCTCAGCTACTCCAAAAGGATGCACCATTACATGCTTCATTACTAGAAGTAGTTAATAATATCCTTTCCGAACATTCTTTGAAATACTATTTCAAACATACTTTCTAAATATACATTTACAGTCTATAAATGTGGTTTAACCAACTTCACTTCTTAAGAAAATATTTACCATATAATATTTCATATACAGACAAGTTTTTGATGGGCATATAAACATACACAGATACACACTCATGCACATATATGTATCTGTATACACAGATACATATATGTGCATGTGCTGGTATTTAGAGCACTACCTTCTCATTTGCACGCAGTAATTATTCCAGTATTGCTGATTTCTAAGATATAATGGATATTTTAATATGCCATCAAGAATGCATCTGTAACAACGTATTACACAATCGGCCCAGAGTCAGATAAGATAAGGAATTTCAGGCCAATTGCAGGCAACTGGAATGTATGTTGTATATACGCATTAGTACAGACATACTAGTGAGAGCAAACGAGACAGCAAAAGCCTTAATTCTGAATTTCCTTGCTTTTCTAGCTCTTACAGACTGAAATACCATTTGCATGTTAAAACTGGAACTACTTTTGAAAAAAAGATGCATTTTGTTGGTTTTGCTTTTGATTTGTCGGGCTCAGTCAATTTTTGCTATGGAAAAAGCAGGTTCCAACTACGGTTGTT
This sequence comes from Caloenas nicobarica, assembly GCF_036013445.1. Taxonomy (NCBI): domain Eukaryota; kingdom Metazoa; phylum Chordata; class Aves; order Columbiformes; family Columbidae; genus Caloenas; species Caloenas nicobarica. The sequence goes on along the minus strand of NC_088245.1, from coordinate 54,265,949 downwards.
AGTGAAATGAGTTGTAAGCATATGTGGGCACCTCATGAGTCATGGTGAGGAAGAAAAAAAAATTTCCATTTCATAGAAGTTACTTCGTCTGAGTTTTGGGTGAGAAAGGAGGACTACGGAAAACAAGCTACCCTAAATAGGCCTAAAGCTCTGAGGAATCTTTAGATGTTGTTGCTGTCGTAAGTGAACCAAAAGAATGCAGGTTTCTTCTGTAACAACCAACAGCTCCATCACCTCCATGAACATGCAGAGATACACACGTCTGGCACTGATACATGGGTTACATTTCAAGCCTACTACGGGAGCAACACACAAATCTGAACTTGCACTTCAGCAGAAGGGTTAAAGGATAAACATTTATAAATACCCAGAAGAAGAAGAACCCAGAGAAAGCTAACACAATTAACAGCCTTGCTTCCATAAATAGCAAGTAACGACTCTACAGAAACATAAATATGCGCCAGTCTTAACTCATCCTCCATGTAACTGTAACAGAAAAAAACACCATAGTCTTCAAATAAGATTTATATCAGCTTCTTACTCATTCTTTATACTGAATAGCTCTTAATCCATTGCATTTACAACGGTATATTATGTTTTAAGTAGAAAAGATCCTAAAGGATGCAAAGAAATAAACAGAATGTGTTGGGTTCGATACTTTTTCTCAGTAGTGTCAGGCATACAAAATAACCAAAAAAATGCCATGCTGTAATTTATTAGCACACTGCCACTGGCCCAGTAACTCACTTAGTAGCAATGTACTTGTAGCAAGTATTAAATTATTGATTTTCTTATTTTTAATTCAGTGTTTTTACATAGTTTCCTTATGGGTATTTTTAAGAGGACCCATTTAATCTATTAACAGAAATACAAATATGAAAATGCTGCATGTCAAATGAACCCCCCCAGGCCAGTCAAAAATATACAGTATCAAACTTCATGAATGGCCTCTACCAGCACTAAGCTCTCACATAAGCTGAAGCACGTTGCTAGTTGTTTCAATACAGAGCAAGCAAACAACACTGCATTACGTAGTGTACTACCCGAATTTGTGGTAACCAACACATTCCTTTACATAAGAAGAAAAAAAAACCAACAACTTTTGTACAAGAGCAACGTTACTCTTAGGACCTTTACACACCTCCGTCTCTCCCTGACCTCTGATGTTGAGGACACAGTGCCAGAAGTAGCTGTGGTCATGGCTGTGGTAGTGGCTGTAGCATTTACAACCGATGGTGCAACAGGAACGGTCACTGCTGTAGGAACATTGTCCTTTTCTTTCTCAGTACTATCCTCAGCCCACAAACGATTTGAGGTACTACAGCATAACGAGCAGCAAACACAAAAAAAGAGAAAAGGAAACAGCTAAACAATGAAAGCACTTTACTAAACAACTAATAACATGTAAATTGAGGGATGGATTTTTTTTAAAAGCAAGCTGAGAAATCTCTCTAGTACAAAAGCTCAACTTGAGCTATTAAATTGAATAAATCAAGAACTGAGCAGTTCACAATAATTTAATTTTGATTTTTCACACCCTTCTAACATTGGATTTATTCTTTTATACCAACATGGCCGTCACTTTACAGTAGAAAGCCATTCGCAATTTTTGAGCCAAATTGTATAAAATCAATAGAAATTTAAAAGGAAAGTGAAAAAATCCAGAGCCCCAGGATCTACTAAACAAGAACGCATGCACGTACATAAGCACACAGTAGACCTGACAAAAAAAAAAGAAAAAAAGAAGTGTGCTGGTGCCATTACCTGCTTTGTACACTTGCTGAAGTAGAACCCGTTGTACTCTTTGTAGTAGTGTTTGCACTGGCAGGCAGTGTTTTCTGAAGACCAGCAGAAGAGGTAACTGTTGATGCAGTACTTGAAACATTAGAACTAATCAAATCGTCTTGTCTTCTACCAAAGGAGCCACTGAAGGAGAGACACATACAATGGATGCATTTGTATCACTTATCTTTGCTCATTAAAACATCACAAAGCTGTGAAGGATCCATTAAATTCCTGCCCGTGTATTCTGTGGCTCAGTTCAGTCTTAGAAACTTCTGGGGCAAAAGAAGCATTTTCTTCATTATCTCCTTGACTAGGACTTTCAACTTATGACTTCAGAGGGCAGCAGAAATGTCCCTTAGTCCTGACCATTGCTCCACAAGAAGAGAAGATAAAGAATGGAATCTCACTGGTTTATGTAAGGCTGTCTTGATCACACCTACCGCGTTCCCATTTTTAAACTGCTGTTTCCCCCACACTGAATACCTCAGAAAATGCAGAATTATATACTCCACAGCTTGCCAGAAAAGAAAATGTCATCAATATCACTCCTCTTACAATTTTCAACCAATTAAATTCACGGCTTTTTTTTTTTTTAAACTTTATTAATTCTCAGAAAGATTAACCTCCCACTCAGCCTTTTCCCTTGTTCTTCAAGTTTTAAAGAAGACGCAGTGGTTTCCACATTTTTATCCATTGGTTCTGGCTGAACAAATTTTGCATTACCGCGTCAAGATGTTTGCCCATGACTAAACCTCAGAATTTAGAGTTAGGACAGCCAGAGCATCGTATTACTAACTGCAAAAGATTTAAGGAAAGATTCGTCATTCTGCAATTGATCATTTTTTTTATTACGATAAATTCTATAATGACAAAGAAAAAATAACTGTACAAGAACAACTAAGGAAATACACCATTAAAGCACCACACGCACTTTAAAAGTGATCGAGTATATTTTATTTGATGAGTGGAGTGTAAATATTGATAAAAGCTAACCTGCAGAGATTGTTCGTATCTTGATATTTTCCCTCCATAACAGGAAATCTGTGCAACATCTTTCTAAACCTGAAGTTAGGAAAACTGAGTTTTCTTTTTAAGACAGGAGGTTAACAAAGATGTAAGATGTATTACACTGTATGAAACGGCCTGACTACATGCCGCTGACAACATCAATGTCAAGACTAAAAAAAAGGTTCACTACTCGTCGCTACATACATCAGCAGCGCATATCAATATGTAGCTTAGCTACGTGAATCCTTTCTTTTGATCTATTCATTTTAGATAGATATCGCTCCACTAATTCCAATGAAGAACTTTACTCAAATAGCTACATTGAAACTAGACAACTGAGTAAAGTTAATCATGTATATATTTCCAGGACGCAATTTCTTCTGAGAAGATCCTGCAAGATAATAGCCATGCACATCTGAAAATAATTTTCATATTAATCACCATTTACTTTGCATCCAACTTAGTTTCACGTATGCATTCTATGACGCTGATAGCCAATGTAGGCATGGCTACATTCTGGAGAACGGCCCAAGACCTCTGATACTGTCATACGAAACCTGAAATTCAACATAGACAGTATTTTTCCCCTTTTCTTTTCAGATACCAAGCAGAATTACTTCTATTCCAACATTCAAAATAGTTATCTTTGGCTACTGAACTAATCTGGAAAGAGCCAAATGAATCCCAAACTGAAATAAACAATAGCAAAAAGGAAGTATATAATTTTAATTACATAGCAGTTGCTGCAACAGTCTAAGCTAGTAAAAACAGTGTAGCTTTAAAATCAGCATGAGCATTGCATCAGCCTAAGTGCATACTTTGCAATTATTATGAACAACACTTCAATATGTCACCATTCAATTTTTAACTGTCCTTAAAAAGTGATTCAGTACTTAAATTTGTTTCTTTTAATTTGTCACCTTATTTTGATTAAGAAAAAGATAAAATTCCACACCTTCTTTGATAACCTGTGTTTAATGATGTAGGACCTTCATTCAAACTGTTTTTCTTGGCATCTTCCTCCCATTTTCTCCTGGTGTAGGAACTGCCACCACGTATCGAGCTAGCAGACGAGTCCCTGTAAAAAAGACTTCAGTTTAGCAAACTCCTATGAAGACTCATAGAATAGTTTGGGTTGGAAGGGACCTTCAAAGGTCGTCTAGTCCAACTCCCTGCAATGAGCAGGGAAGATTGTTTCTTGCTGTGAGTTGAAAAGGAGTTTCAAATTAAAGATTAAAACTCGGGATAACACACTTAAATATAACGGTGCAGAACAGGAATAAAATTATCTTTACGGCGAATCATTTTCAAGCTCCTGTGGAAAAATACTACATTCATACCAACACTGTTAGAAATATAATAGAAGAGTAGCATCAAAAGAAAAAATGCTAAAGAGGATTTAATCAACATGAAATCAATCATCGGCTTTTATCCGTGACCATTGCTGGCTTCGTTTTTCTCAAGAAAGAACAAGAGGTTTTTCTGTTTGCTCCTGAAATTATTCAGTGCAATAAAGGGAAAACTACTCAGGATTTTTAGAAACTTATTTCATGGGATCTTCGTTCTTGGATATATAAGAAGAAGTTCAAAAGCTGACTAGCCTTTAGAACTCATGATTCTGCAGACTAGCGTAAACAGGCCTGCAGTAGCCATTCCTGAGCAGCCTGCCACGTATCACTAGCTGACATTACTTTAGTCGTAAGGAATTTCCAGCCTGTTGTTGCAGTTAATAGCAGCAAGAAATAACCTTGCAAAAATCCACTTAGAAAAACTACCCTGAAAACTGAGACTGAGATGCAAAAAGCTGAAATTCTAATAAAAATGTCAGCTCCAGATTTGAGGTAAAGTTCAGATAGAAGGAAGAAAAAAATTGTCTTTCACAAAACTATACATAAAATGCAACCAGGTCTGTGAGGAGAAACGAAACGATATTTTGTAAAGATGTATACCTTTGTCCTTCAGCATGTACCTCTTTCTGCACACAAATTTACACTAGCGGTCGGTAACAACTTTAAAAAATTATCAAACACAGGCCAACAAAGTGTTATTTCTTACTACCAAAGAGAAACACAAATTCCAAGATACCATCTACCACAGAAAGGTCCTGCTGCACGACAGATTTTTCGTAATTACTGAAGGTTTCACTTTGCCAAGACACTACAGACTTCAGCACTTTTGCTGCAGCATCGGCTACTTGACTGAGGCTGTGTGTCTGAGATTTGTTAATCTAAAAGCCCAGCCGGGACTCATCTTGAAACCCTTCCCACTACTCACAGTAGGATGTAGCTGGATTACACCACATCATCGATAAAACAGACAAGCAGGTGTTCAGACAGGTCGAACACAAAGCCAGCATTAAGCTAAGCAACAAGGACAAAGATCTGGGACAAAGGCAGAAACATTAAGAATTTATTAGGGTACCTGTAGGGCAAATGGTTAAATTCAACAGGTAAAGAAGGTCAGACAAAATGTCAAAAATCTCTTATGGCTTTAAGTGGGTGGTCTGCCACATCATACACTAGGCAAAGGATTGGTGCCTAAGTAGGCTGGCCTAAAAAGTAGGCTTCATCTCTGGTAAACCAAGGAATACACTAAGTTCTCAGCTCAATTGCTTGGTCAGCACTGGGACTAATGCGACTGATGACCCCAGTTCGCTCAGTGCATATGAAGAAAAATATACTATTGCTGGTACCCACTTTTGGAACTATGTCTTTGAATAAGCCATGATGGTTAAGATTTGCACATCAAAGACACAAATAAACCTCAACACTGAAGTGAAATTTAATTCCTTTGTTACAAACAGTAACAACGTCTAAAAATAAAATTGCAATGAAATATTTTGTCCCAATCTTAAGGTATCATCTAGTTAAGATACTTTTGGAGAACAAGAGTTTTTGAGAAGACACCCATTTCAAGACCAAATTTGTCACCCCCACACTATCCCTAGGCAACAGTATTCTGCAAGTGTAAGAAAAGCAACAGAAACAAGACAGTAAGGAGACTTCTAAGTTTTGTACTATGCATTCTATGTTAACTCAAGAAAATGTCCAAGAAGAATCTCAAAAAAGGAGAGAAGTGAAAAATAGGAAGGTTCTGACAATGTAAATATGCCATGGAAGTACCATAAATCCTAACAGGTAACAAGCCTATGCACCAAAACTTTTTGCTTCTTTTATACTAAAAGCTACACAAGAAATATCAGCAAAGAAGGTAAAAAACTCCAAAACATGATGAAAGGTCAACATGTGAACAAGAAAAATAAAAGAACTGCTTTTGTAACTTAACTATGATTTTTGTAAATCATTGCTGAAGTACGATTTGGTTTTAAGTGAAGGCTGTAAGAAACAGAGCAGGTTTTTGTTATCAAAAGTAATGATGGAGCTCAGTAGCAGCACCCTATGGGTCAAGACAAAGCAGTAAAATGTTTTCAGCACTTTTCAGTGGCTTAAAGTTTATGACTTCATATTTTGGATTTTATTTCTTTTCTCCCCCAAGAAGACAACACTCATTGCCCAGTTCTGCTCTCGACATATAATAAGTTGGGTTTAAAAATGAGTCACTATAATTTACAAAATCGAAAACCTTCAGGAATTGGATTACCCTATGGATTAGCATAATCTATAGAGCAGGATAATGCTACAAATTAGCATTGTCTTAAAATCTGTAAGTTTTTCAGCCACTCTAAAATCCAGTCATTTTATATTTAACAGAAATTATAACTTCAGAGTTACCTGTTTTCTTTTTCATCAATGTCAGAGGTACTAGCCAGTCGTCTTGGTATTGTAGGTGCAACATATGCAAGTCGAGTTCCTTTTCCATCTTTCTCCTGAAAGACATGTATTTTTTATTAAGTGTTACTATTACTGATTACACTGCTGTTTGCTGGAAAATCATCATTATTAGTCCAGCTGGATTTATTGTGACCTGGTTATAAAAATGAGTTTTAAGCTTCAGTTAAATATTATAAGGACTACAATGGGAAGAAGAAACTCTTTGTTTTCATCCTAGTGATGCAAATGACTTTTTTTTTCTGCTTTGCTGCAGTACAATTCCAACACTGATTACTAAAAGCAACTGTTTCACTATTTTTATACAGTATACTATACTATATTATTATTCTTACGCCTGAAAACATTTAAACATCTGTACTTGAAACACAACCACAAGTTCTATGCTCTTCAATTACCTGTTCCAAATCGGTCCTTCACTTGGTTCTGTGTATACATGTTTAATTATAGAACTAAAATTTGTAAATAAAAAATGACTAAGGAATACAAAAAGAGACTCCTTTTTTATTAGATTCTTTCGACATCACTCTCCAAGTGATGCTGAAATTATCAAAACTCTGATCTCCCTTAACTGTAAAAACTACTACTAGCATTGCAAATTTCAAAAAGAGGAAAGCCCCAGATCTATGTACCTGGTCACCAGATGATGAAAGTGCATACTACACTTTTAAAAAGACTATGCAGAAGCTGCATCATTTAACTTTTTGGGATTTTGGTAAAGAAGAGATGTGTAGTACAGCCTTACTTCTACAATACATCATAAACATCTATACTAAGTAAGGTAGACCAGTTCCTCAGAATGTTGTTTCATACTGAAATGAACATGGTCACCTTTTCTTTGTTGTCCAACGAAGAGGAAAGTCTAGGACTTGAAGCAGAACGCATGACACCTGCAGAGTCCTTTTCTTTCTGAGCTTCTTTGGAAGCAGTAATCTCTGCAAGTGCACCATAACTACCAGTTTTTCTAAGACATAACCTCCACGAAGCAGGAGATTCATCTTTTCTCTCTTCTTCTTTGGGAGAAACCTTGGTTGTAGATGTTGGAAACTATAAAACACATGTACATGGATTTACATTATTAATTTACATTATTAATTTACATTAACTGTGGTAATTCATGCTCCTTCCAGAGATTTGAGAACACAACCGTTCTTAATCATCATAGAACTGCTGAATTTGTAGGGGAGTTGTGGTGAGAGACAACCTATACACTCATCTCTTAAATTAGTTAATGAGATAAGAAATGTAAGACTGATCAAGGTATGCTACTCCTCTAACAGTTAGAAAAACCCACACTTTGTAATACACACTGTGATCATGAGATGCAAACTTAGAAACATGCAAATCCAGTATCAGCATTTTGATTAAATATGTTATTTTGCAACCTGTACACAAAGCTGTGCACACCAGAACCTCACCAGAGATTTTTCACCCTTATTGGGCACAAGAACAATGCCAGTTTTGCGCAAGCCCTGCCTCCATGATGCAGGATCTACTGACTCCACGACAGGCATGATAGGAGGAATGAAATCAGACTAAAGCCAGTTAAGACGAGACAAAGATGAAGATTGAAAGAATGGAAAATAGAAACAAAAGGTTGTTTTAAAACCACACAGTTTGTTCCTACGTTTATGTTATGTAGCTCTTCATTACAGCACAAAATACCAAAAAGCAGTAAGAGACTTAAAACCTTAGTAACAGATTCTTTTTAAACACAACACAGCATGTTTAGCTAATTCGAAGACAGAATTATAGTTCGCACAGAAGAGGACAGCAAAGCCTGTTGACCTAACAAGGTCCATGGCCTGCATTCTCATATGGTTGAGAATACTGTAAGATTCATACTAAAATATGTCTTGTCTTATTATATTTCACTCACAGCCCTTAAGAACATCCCATGTTGGCTTAGCTACCAAACCCACACCTTCGCTCCCAAACTGGCCTTTCCTGAGTACCCTCAGACAGAAAGCAGAATTACTGAATGCCATATAGACTGAAGAAAACCCCACTCCAAGCTTGGTACACAGCACCTGCACCACCTGTGAGCAACACACGGCTTGGCCATCTACGGTCTAAGAGCCGAAGAGCAGATGCAGTAGCACCGATGGTGCAAACCTGAAAAGGTGGGTGCAAGAGTAAGTGCAAGATCACACCTAAGGTGCTGTTTTATCTTCATTACTAAGAAGATTTTAAAGTCTTTTTGTTCATTGATATGAGCTGCAACCGCTTCTCTAGATCACTTGTACATGCCACGTTACAAGACGATCAGTCTTGATATGAATGTGCATTTATTTTGTAGCTACAGAAGGCCCTGAATTTTTCACACATAGTATGAGAAAGATAACTATGGTTTACTTTTAACCTGCACCTTTTACCTTTAAGACCAATAGAACTGCATAATAAAATTAGAAATAAATGCCAGTGTATTAACTATTTATAAAAGATTACCATTCAGCTTAAAATCATACCCAATTCTTCTTATAAAAAAGTTCCCCCCTTACCCCCCGTTGCCATTTAATCACATACCAAAAAAAATTATGTTTATTTGATCATTCAGCTCTGGAATATCAAGCCACAGCCCAGTTAGCAACAATTTGGTAACGTCCTATTGCTGAAGCGCATACACCTTAGAAGGCTTTTCCATAATGTGAAATAAATTGATTGGAAGGGACAAGCTAGGAAACTTTTGACTTCAAGATGAATAATGAACTGTTTGAAGTGTTAGATATCTTAATTGTCATTGCACTCTGGAGATTCTAAGTGCAGTAATAAAACTGGGTGGAGAGCGTATCAGTTATACTGCCCAACTGTCACAAATGCTTGTATTACCGAAGTGATTTCAAAAAATAAACTATATAAAGTAGGCCTATTTCCCGGCAGTAAAATCCTCACTCTGTATTTGAACTCATTCCAGTTAGGCACAGTGAGTAAACCAGCAATCACTCACAACGCTGTCCCTCCCTCATGCATTTCCTACGGTTTGTACGGAGAACTTGTGGCTCTCAAGTTCTGCGCAGCTCCCGAGAGATGCAAATGCAGCTCCCATGACACAGAACCACAATTCCTCACTGAGCCAGCAGGAACTGTTTAGATAAATGTCACGAGTCCACCACGAAATCCAGCTGTCTGCCCAGGCACAGAGCTCGGAGAGGGGAAGCGGCAGTCATTCCTGTCGGTGAGCCATGCCTATGATTCCCCTCCCACTCTCACGTTTTTCTTTAAGATAAATCTTACGGACATCGGTCACAATTTTTGTAAAGCAGCTCTTGGGATAAGGAAGCTTGGCCCAACCCTGTATCACATAATACGATGCATTTGGGCAACCATTATATTATACTTTGTAAGATGAAACATCATTAGGTTCTATTGTGAATATGAAAGTGTAACTCCAATTAACGAAATAAAACACATACTATTCACCCAGCAATACATCTTCTCTCCCTACTGTGGTCATGGCTACGGTTCCTCCTGAGCACACTTACCAGAAACATCAGTAGAGGGTTATGCTTTCATTATGATGTGTACAGAAAAGTTGTAATAATTGACAAAGGAAGCCTTAATGGCCTACTATCCAGTTTGCTTAGATATTCTAAATATTTGACTTGTATACCGACTACTGACTATGCATTATTATCTACTGTAATTTTTTGCCCAAGGCATACATATTTTCCCTTTGATAACCAAAACTAAAATGAATTCCAATTAACTTTTTGCATCAAGCTGTAAAAAGCTTTCTGCACACAATATGGTTTGCTAGGTGTGTTTTTGAGCTTTGCATTGAATAAATCATGTGCCTCAATTCTCCAGCTCTTCCCGTGAGGTCCTAAACATACTGGAATCACGGCTGGGACCTATAGCACTTTCTACTTCTTATTTCAGGTATAATTTTCAAGTTCTGTGCCTAAGCACTAGCTGAACGCTTTTAAGGACTCCTGAAAGTACCTTAAGCCACACCCGCTTCCCTCGTCATCAAAAATGCAGAGAGAGAGACACTAGAACTATAATTTCTAAAAATTCTGAAGGAGTCTGGCATGGAAAAGACTTTGAAAAAATGAAGTTTAGCTTCAGAAAAACAAGAATTCCAGTCACTGTACAACAGATCTTGCCTTTTTAAAAGGATCCTATGTTCATCTATTCTGTAGTTCTGTATTTTAGATCCCTCTTTGGAATCAAAACCATTCAAAATGACAAAAAAACCAGAACAAAACAAAACAAAAAACCCAAGAGTTTCTGCAGAAAAACACAACATATTTTAGGAATCTGGGCATATTTTCATCAATTCACTGGATAACCCAATCCACTTTTTATACAAGAATCAAAAAATGTATGCTAACACAGAAGAACAGAAATCTAATATCACAAGAAAGGTATTTTATTTTACCTTTTTAACAGGTGATGTAGGTGCTCCTTGGCCACCAGCTACCGAAGGTGCTGTCACAGCTACTGATGCTGATTGTGTACTCGTGGTATTTGCATTATTAGTTACACCTGCTAAGGTTTTGGTCTTATCTGCAAAATATTTACAAGATTTTAATTTTCATTTTTCATTCACAATTTCTTCACTTCTACAACACAGAGCTGAATTTCTTCTGAACAAATCTGTGAGCAAACTTTCCCAACGGCATTATATTATTTATTCCTCAGTGTTTTCCACCTCATTCCCAATCTGTATCTTAGTTAGGTCCATCTTTTTTCCATAACACTCATGCGTATACAAACATTTTTTTATAATAACCTTCAGAGATGTAGAGACAGAACCACAGATTCATTCAGGTTGAGCATGACCTCAGGAGATCCTAATTCAGCCTCCTGCTCAAAGCAGGGTCAATATCACACACAGACCAGGTCGCTCAGGACTTCGATGAGTCAAGTCTTGAAAACCTCTAGAGAGATTCCACAGCCTCCTCAGTAGGAGGTATTTTGGCATGTAACGGTTAATTTGAACTACAGAAGATGCTAAGTCAAAGTAAAACATTTATGCTTGGATAACTGTGTATGTTGAGTGCAAAGAAATAATTAACTGCACAGAGAACCCAGCCCGGGATTCCGGTCAGTAGAACGAGCCAAGGCAGAGACTTGCCTTCCGGAGCTCTGACTTTCCTTTTGCTTCGTTCCTGCTTTATCCTTTGTTTTTCTTACCGAGGTTTCCCTGTCCACCTACTCTATCCTCTTCTGCTTTGTCCTTCCTGTCCACATTTCTTCCTCTGTCCTTTGTTTGTGTACCTTAACCCAGCTTACACAAACATACCGAAAATGTCATGGTTGCGACACAACAACTGTTGTCACTGCACTTGCTCGAACTTCATAATCTTACATCTCACTTCTATTTCACCTATTCAAATTGCATATTCTTTGGAGTGGGACGCTACATCCTCTCTGTAAAGTTTGGAACAACATGGGGTTCAATCCCCATTGGTTTTTGTTCTACTACAAACATACCTTTATATCTACAATATCCATAGAGCATAGGAGCAGTTAATTTAGAAAGCAGGCAATGTTTTCTTACAGCGTTCTCATATCTAACATTCAAATCCAGCAAAGTACCAACCTATGACTGGAAATCATACAAGTAATGGTATTGGTGTTACACACTTGTTTTAATTATGGACACAGGTGGACTGATGTTATGAATAATTCATGATGCAGTAAACAAATGAAAAAATGGTTTACATGAGTAACTGTGCACTTAATGGAAAGTTATGTTAAAACACAAGGGAAAATAAAGGGTGGTAAACTTCTGGCTCATGGTGATAAAAAGATCAACAGGGCAACGTGGACTGACAGAACGATTTGAAATGATGCACTGACAGATCTGCTGGAAATCTGCAACGGAGTAAACCAGAAAAAGTTATCAGGAATTAAAGCATGGAAGGAGCAAAATGGATTTTTCACAACTGCATTCTGAAATTATTTCAAGGACAGCAAGAACACAGCTGTATTCATGACTGAGCTAATATTGACTAACTCTCAAAAAACATTAAACTATCTCAAACAAAGTAGGTTAAAAACACAAACTGCTGAGAAATTGTATTTTTCAGCTTGTTTCCCTGTCCTTTAGGAGATGATTGCTTCATATTCGTATTTGCCTTCTTGGTCTTACACACAGAAATGATTTTATTTTTAAACTGCATTCTCCCATAATCAATGAAACAGAATGTGTTAGGAGAACATTTGCAATATCCCAATAGATTAGAAATCATGGTTTCCAGTACTTGAGAATACTGAACGCTGTTAACATATTTTACAACTGGAATGCTTCTTTTAATCTCAAGGTTTTTCACTAGAAAAGCACCTTAAGCTGAATAATGGGAAAAAAGGGAAAGTGCAAGCTTGGAATTTAGAGATGCAGCTCTACAGGGAAAAGCTTAAAGTCCAGCTTGCCAAATAAAGTATGATAAAGCCTTGTTGATATTAAAAACCCCAAAGTTTACATAAATTAATTCTTGTGTCACAGTCAAAGTTTCCTGGCACAAGCTATCTACTGGTAACGAACAGAACACAGTTACCGGAGCCATAAAGTTCAGGAAACATTACGGTTAGTTCAAGTGTCTGAGAAATTACTACATGTTATATATTACAAGTGTTTTGAGTTTATCAAAGCTCAGTCTCTGTAAATGAGGGATGCATGTATACTAAGCTGAAAGACTAATTACAAAGCTTGACAGATGTTTTTTTCCTGTTCCAATCTCTATACCAGTTCCACAAGCAAAAACTGCTATAGGGACTTCATTTCTAATTTCATCTAACTTCTTCAGTGTTTTCTGACATGCTCCTTAAGGCTTGTATTATTCCAACTATTTGATTAAAAGTATCAATTGTTAAATAGTCAATCAAATAAGTAGGTTAATTGCTTTAACCTAAATAGCCGCCAGTAAAGACACCTTTTTGATATCTCTGTTATGACTTGACTTTAGACATGTGTATCAACTTGTTTTAAAGCAACTGGAAGCTTAGTGAAATGCAGAAGAGTAAGTGAAACTTAAGATACTAAACTCTGTATAATAAATCATGATATTAAATAAGTAAATTTATAAAGCAAAAACTTAAAGAAAGACAATACTACAAACAATGTACCTGTCTCTGCTTCGGATTCTGAGTCATCATCCTCTTCTTCTTCACTAGAACAACTGGATTCATCCTTCTTTCCCTCTTCTTCCTCATCTGCTTTTTCTTGCTCCAGAGACTCTATACTAGATGCATTCTTTTCTTGCTCCATAATCAATGTCTCTTTACTGAGTTTGAAAAGAAAAATACTTACTAAGTCCTGAAAAATTTACTGAAGTTTGTCAAGCAGGACTTTGTGACAGCTTATAAAAGTTATCTTTTTTTATCAAGAGCTTATTAGTTTTCTGAGTTTACTTACTTTTTGAATGTTTTTTGTGTCTGATTATTATCCATGTTGGCTGTGGATTCAATTAGAGGAGATTTCTTTTCCCGTTTTTCACTATGAAGCTTCAAAACATACAGAACGATGCAGTTAAATTGACAGAATGGTTGTCAGTGTGACAAGATTACAAACAGAGGGAAATCTCCTCTAACTACTACAAACAACAGAATGTGCATAAGCTTTGGAAGTGTCAAAGTTCAAAATTCTAATATCTCAGAAACTTATTTCAAGCAAGTTGTTAATTGTTGATACTTGAGATCATGAGCTACCTGCTGGAGAAGGCACGTAGAAGAGCACCTTCTGTCTTCCAAGGCTTTTTAGTCACCATAATTGACCAAATAAGGACATGAAATAACTTTGGAGATGACTGCGACATTACCTGAACTGAAGCTCCAAATAAAACCTTTGGTTTTAAGCTATATGCTGCTCTGAGCTGTGTACCATGATCATATGTACAATTAAGTATAAAAGATATATCTAAAACATATATATATATATGTGTACATATATACACACACAAAAGGCCTACCAGATTCTGCTTCTTTTGTAATTCTTCTAAATATCCTAGAATATCTTCATCTGCCACATCAAATGCTGTCTGCCCCTGGAGAAGGGGAAGAAATAAAACACCATAACTGTAGAGCAGAATTTAAATATAACAGATTACGATGCCTTATCACATGATGATGCTGGTAAGGAGCACATTCAGAGAGGAATTAAAATGTATAAGCCAAGGTCTACTACAAACTATTAGTTAGTCAGTAGTTGAAAACAACGTTGCAATATTACTTTTTTTGGGTAATTGAAACAGAAACATCTACGCTTGATGAGTAAACACATTTTTTAAGAGATAAAAACATTACTTCAAAAAAATTTTGCTGTCCTTTGAAGGAAAAAACTATGAAGGAAAATAATACAGATTGAAAGAATATGATTATCATCATATTAGTTCCAAACAAAACCCTAACATTCTGTGATTCTGTGATTCCAATTGCAGATGTATGGATGAATACTGAGCAGTTCAGTATCCTGTCCATCTTAGGCTACTACACACAGCTTGATTTTTTTAAAGTTTAAATTATTCAAGCAAGTTATACTAAATCTAAATAGTTACACTTTCACATTTTTACAGTAAAACCTTATTGTACATTTTACGTTCTATTTTAGAAGGGATCTGCTAACAACCATTTGTTCTCATCCTCCTTTAGTGTATGATTTCCATTGGACAGATACTTGAATAAACAGATCATAATGTGATTCATTAACAGAGTAATCCTGTCAGATGGAATTTCTCCAGCTTGCTGTATCTTACATCTACATAGTCACTGCAATTCTTGACTAGACCAGATGCCCACAGGACATGAGATTTTATCTTTAAGGTCTGAATCGGTAGATTTCAAAGATTCCCTTTCTTCATCTCTACTTCAAGACGAGAAGGACCAAAGCTCACAGAGTTTCACAAAGAAAGCCTAACTTTGAAACTGCAATACAAAGTTTTGTATTTGGAAGTTTGCATTCAAATACAAGAAGGCTGGAATCTAAACACAGTCCTAGATCCATTGGTATGAATGCAGCTGGCCCAACACTGACCTGTGGACATTCTGAAATGTTCGGAGGATCATGACAAGAACAGTCAAGTAAGTGCTTCTGTACAATAACCAGCAATAAAGGCAGACCTGTCATTTAAAAGTGGTCACAGCAGCTTATAAAGGTAATTAAAGGTGTTCATATTTGTCTCTGCTTATTTCAGTTTCTCAAAATGTGAACTAACGGCAAACATATTCCTACTTACACTGTGAAGGTTATCTTAACTGGTTAAAAAGGATGGACCTTCAAACCACTAATGTTCACATCCATAAAACTTCTGACCATACAGCAGAAGCATGTGCACCTTTCAACAAGCATTACCCAAAACAGCTTGAGGTCCTCTGACATGTGAACTATTCCATTTAGTATAACACAGCACTAACACGGAAACTAAACAACAAAATTATCTCAAGTTCATATCTGGATTATGACTACAGTTTTTAATCTGGCCTTCTATTTTATAGGTAGCTATTAAGTGGGTTTATTTAAAAAAAAATAGGAGTTAGACCTACCTTGACCAGAAAAAACAACTTAGCAAAAAAACTGTTGTAGTTGGAAGGTTATATCTAAACCCAACCCATAAAAGTTGACACCTGAAATCGAGTGCCTAAACAACAATGGCTGAGTTCTCTGAGATGCAAAGCACCTACAACTGAAACCAAATTCAAAGGAATTTTCAATCTTCAGATCTCCAAAAGTAAAAATGCTTACTAGCTTACTTAAGAACACAACAGGCAAAGCTTTCATAGCTTGCACAGACAAGCCCATACACCAGACAAAGCAGCCTACATCTCTCTGTACCTCTTTTATCCTTATTCTTGCCCCAGTTGAGTTGAACACACTTTCATGAGAGTGCTCTCTGGAACACCACCTTCCGCATTCTCATAACCCCAGTAAAAAGTCTAACAGATAACTTGATAAACTGGTTTTAATTAATTGCATGAGCTTTTGATTGCCTGATACAATGTATGGCTATACAGCTGATATGTAGAAGTTCTATGAGCATTATACAGAAACAGAGTTGAAGCTATTTGAAATGTAATTCCAGATTTCATTGATTTTATTATAAGCAACCTCAATTTCTAAGGAAGAAAAAGTCAACAAAGACTACAAATGTTAAGCATGGAGTAAATAGCTGCTAATTCATGATCTCTATCTGCATATTCCCCTAATTTATTTTTAAAAGTTTATGAAAAAATTTAATGAAGAAGCCATCCTAAAAATTGGGCAGGTAATTTACATATACAGTATTGACAGAAATTGGAAGCAGATCAGAATCTTTCTGTAAAACATGGTGCGAAGAGAAGAAAGAGAGCTTCAGTACTCACACAGCTGAATGAAAAGTTTTGGATCTTTGTGATGCCTTTGTGAATCATGAAAATACTTATACCTCTTGGGAGCAACATCTTGCAAAGCTAGCAAGCTATGCAGGCCTTTGCATAAAAGCCAAGGAAATCTAGCTTAGGAAGCATTCAAGTTATGTCTAGGGAGCCCAGAGATGCCTGGAAGTATCTTCCAGTGCGCCCAAACCAGCACAGTGATAACTCTTTAGTATAGCAATGCAAGCTGATCCTTAGAGTTAAAACATTACCCAAAGGCATCGTAATTATCTTCAATGATCAACTGAAAGCCTGTGTGCAATCCATCAAGTCGCAATTTTGTACCTCTGAAATGTCAATAAACCCATTCTGTTAGGATTTTCCCTGTCAAAGATCACATGAATCATTTAATATAGAACTAAGCATGAAGTGGACCTAGAAATTAATTTAGACAACCAGAGAATTTAGTTTTAAACACAAACATGCTGTTTTGACAAAACATGCATTATATAAAGCTCCACGTACAGTAAACAGCAGTTTATCATCACTTTTCTTACCCTGGCTTCTAAAGTCACTTTAGAGACCAGAACTTTGTATCTTGACAAGGATTACATAAAAATCCTACCACTTTGTTGACAGCCTCCATATCACATAGGTTTTCCACTAAAATGCGACATGCTTCTTCTTTACCCCAGTGAGCAGCAGCATGAAGTGGTGTCCAGCCGTCATAATCTTTAATATTTACATCGTAGCGAGCCTGTATTAAAAGCCTAAAGAAATTAAAAGAATTAGATATTGAGACTGCTGACAGGGATAAACAATAATCTTTCGTAAAACCATCAAATTATTCAACTGTAATATCCTTCTCCTTTTTCATCATATTTTAGCTGGGCTACTGATAATCGATTCATTTTATTTCCTCACAGAAACTTTATCCTTTTCATTGTTCAGTAAATGTACATATTTGTAAGGAAAATTCAAGAAAAATAGCCTTTTCCATTTTCTTCTTTATTCACTTCCTCTTAATTAAAAATCCATTGCTTCTGTACAGTTATATATTTTTCTCTACATGTGCAGTAACAGAGAAAAGGCCTTTTAAGGAAACGGAAGCTGTAAAATGTCAAAAAACTGTTAGATATAGTGTTCTTAACTAGTAAATTATTGAAATCTCCTCCTGTTATATTAGTTGCTACGAGCTGCTAAGTCTAATAGCAGCTGCTTGAAACTTGCATCTCCTCCTGTCATTAGCATTTGATGTTGTAACAATCCAGTGTTTATGTGCTTTAATTGCTCTCTGAGAGGGAGGGGAGCTCTTCAAATAAAGGACCTGCTTTTCAGTCTGCGTTCAACACTCAAATTCAGCACGGCTCTGATGTGAGTGTCAGAGTGATGACACATACTTAACCTGACACAGAGTTTTGTATAAAGAGCTATCTGCTCTCTGAAACACTGTCCATACTTATTACAAATCTTATAACTGTGAAGTAATCTCAAAAATTCTCCCCATTTCTCAAGAGCCAATACACTTATAGTAATACCCTCCAATGAGTCAACTTGCACATATGCTCAGCCGCCAAACTTGCATCCTACACAGAGCACACATTTTTGATAATTTGAAGCCATCACGAAAATAGACTGCACATATATTTTTCCCTTCCTAGGAAAAGTACATGGACCGGACTAAAAAAAAGATACTAACTGAGAAAGCTGAAAAAAATGGTTATAGATACAATTCCCTTACAGGTACACGCTATTCTAAAACAAAAAAATATTATTAATTATTAATATTTTCCAACAGAACAATTGCTCTTCATATGCTGGAGCATCAGTGCTTTTTGAAGCAGAATTCTCATTCAGTAAATTGAATGTAATGGTTTTAACAATTAAAAAGCTCTGTCTTTCAAATTCTGTGTTGACAGAGCATTACAAGGCCCTTCAAACCTTAAAGGCAGCAATACTTACACAGTGAGAGTGTGTGCTTATTTTCATTCATGTTACAATATGTAACTGTTCATACGACTGCCAAAGAAGTCAAATACATTCACAATCACAGTAAAGCAATGCATTATTAAGTAAGCTTAACTTCAATAAAAGCAGAGCTTTGATGAAAAACGAATTAAACCTCTGTTACAGTATATGCTTGTATTGTGTTGTACTACTGAAAAGCTACCTGAGAATTACGGGACACCAAAAGCCTGAAGGTTTCTATAAAAGATTTCAAGAGTCATGATTTTCAACAACAATATCAAAAAAGAAAAATTAAATTCTATGTTCTCTAGGTCTGAAAACCTTTAGTCTGGATGAAAATCCTGCTTTATGTATGCAAATTAATATGTTGCCTTGAAAATATGCATAAACCAGAATGCTAGTTGGCACTATAAAAAGGTATTAAGCTTGTTTACACAGTTGGCTTTAGAAAGAGGGCAAGTTTTTTGCCAACTTTATTCTTTTAAAATAAGTATTCAGGCTCAACAGGTCCACTGTATTCATATCTTGAATGATTTAAGACAGAAAGCTAACAGCATAATGATTTATGAGTGCTTGAAAACATAAAATCAATCTTTGAGGAAAAGATAGTTCTAGAGATTGTTCTTTTCCAAGATGCAATCCCCGAAAACCAGAAGTGTCCAATCCTATCGATTCCAAGCAGCATTATATCAACAAGATCATCAAATATGAAAATTTTCCATTTAAACCACACTTACTTTAAGACTTCTGTATAGCCCTTAGCAGCAGCTACATGAAGTGCTGTACCACCAGATTTGGCGTGCCTGACATCATTTATATGGCCGCTGTTGAGCCACTGTCTTGCATCTCTCAGCATTATTCGTTCTTCTTCTTTTCGAGCTGCCTCTATATCAACACCTAATTCAGGTAGGGAGGGGGAGAGGGGAAGAAAGGACACAAAATATTTCAGTACAAATACTTCAATTCAATTATGTAACCAATCTTATACCACCTTTATGTGGTACAATAAAATGAGAGCTAAACAACATGAATGAGGTTAATGGTTAGACATGAACATCTTTTTGAAGATGAACCCCAAGAAGTTATGGAAACATCCATTACAGAATGACACTTGGAATGCATAATGTAGTTTTTTTCCAAAAGAAGGACCAAAAAAAAAGCCACTAAAACTGGCCCTTCGATTTTAAGAATGTCTGCCATCACAGTAATAATCACTGAAGTGACCTGTTAAAAAAAAGAGAAAAATGATATTTGAACCTTCTAAGCAGTGAAATATGTCTGGTTTGATCTATCTGCAAGAAAGTGGAAAACAGCTACAATTTTTTAACAGGGACGTATCTCTGGGAAGAGGAACAGCCTAGCTTTTCAACATCAATGAATACTTACAAGAAAGACAAAGCTATGTTTTTTATACTTTCTAAAGAATTTCTCATTAAATCAGTTTGTTTTCTCTACCACTGTAAAACAGAAACCTTATACTCAAATAGCCAAACCTTTGGAAATCTCCCTTCCTATGCTAGGTAAAAAAAACCAAACCCACCAAAATCTTTTGTAGTATGTCTCACAAAACAATTATCGCACACGGACAAAAAGGGAGGAACCCAATATAATATTTACAAGTATACACATCAAGTTAAACATTGGAAAAAAAAACAACTCAGACCCTGAATGGGCAAAGCAAAGCACGTATTTGCAAGCATTTTTTAATTACTACCATATGGAGTGATCTATAGAACACAAGAGGAAAGGGGCCTTGAAGAGAAGTACGCATGAGCATTGATTGCTCTGTCTGTGCTGACTGAAGAGTGACAACTTTGTGAGGAAGAGGGACTGGGGAACTGCGGTCATCAAGAGCACAAATTCTACCTGGGTTGACCTCTAACAGAAAATCAGTGGGCCAACCTTCAGCAAAATTATTTTATGTGTACAGTTTATCTAGTCTTAGACACTGGTGCGCAGGGACTTGGGAAATACATGCTGTTCTTCTGAATTTTTAATTTCTTGTGGAGCAAAGCATTAACTTGGACATAATAAAAGTGAAATCTAGAAAGAGGTACTGATTTGCTAGATAAGACCGCAAACTTCAACAGTATTCCTTATAGCCTATAAAATAGAAGATGGTTTTTAAAACACTTTAGAGAGAGATAATCCTCAACTCAGATCTAATTCTGCCTTCTTTCAGTGTTTCCTGCTGCAGCTTCACCTGTCCCCAAATGTTTTTTCTCCAAAAAATACGGTCCTATCACGTAACTTTCCTAACTGCCCAAATAATCAAATCACAAGCATATAAAGCAGACCACAAACAAGACTATGCAAAGCTAGAACACCTCTTTTCAAAATTATTCTACATAATTAATTAATTTTAATTAACTTTCAAAGTCTTTATAATGAACGGCAACTTCAGGCTCTAATGTCTTCAAAGAAACTGTAAGCTATTAATCCTTTAGAGGGTGAATGAATCCCCAGAATACGGAAGCCAAATGAAATCCAGCCTGACTGTTGCCCGTTTCGGCATGCAGCAGAAAATGAGCTGAGGAATGAAGTGGCCTTCATTAAGGAAATTATTGATATTAGAAAATGAGAAGACATAGAATACAGAGCTGCTCATATCTAGTACAATGCATCATTCTGCTGTGGAAAGCATGATAAACCTGATTATAATAAAACAGATTAGTCAAGCTCTTATCAATCAACTGGTAACTAGAAAGCCAGAGAAACAAACTGGCCAACTGAAAGCAATTATATTCGCATGGCTGAAATACCCGTAAGGCAGTGGATAGTTAACTAATATGTCTATTATATTATGTGTGAATTAGTATTTCACAAATGCTGCAATTCCCTAATTATAGAGCAAGAAAATCCTTGAAAATGGCATGCCCAAATCAAAATTTCCTGAAATGCAGAAAGAAGGAATATAATTAATACATGCTTCTGGAAACATAACATGCCATTTGTTTGGTTTGTGGTAGCATATGTCAGCGCTACAACAGAGTTCACTTCTTTTTAAATTATCCTTCCATCAATTCACCCTGTAACAGATATTTGCTGCCTACAAATACTTTAAGAAAAAAATAATTGAATTTTAAAAAAATGACCCCCCCCCAAACGAACATAATCGAAAAACAATCAAACAAACAAAAAAGTAGATCTGCTAAAGTTTACGCTAAGAACAGATGAAAAGATAAAACTTTACTACGTATCAACATAACTGAGGCAGGTTATACAGTTACTGTTCTAAGCAGTTGACCGAACTCCTACGCTCATCCACTTACTCAACTGAAACAATAATTTCACTCTTGGCAATTTAAAAAAAACTCATAGAATTATGTTCCATTAGACACTGATGAAAACTCATAATCCAGAGGCTAAGTCTGCAAGACGCATGAAGATACAAAACATTGTTGAAGCACTAAGCAGACGAAAAAGCTAAAATGTACTTGTTTGAAAGATACTGTGGTAAAAATTAAATACATGGAAGTTTCTAAAACTCTCTCTCTCAAGACTATCCATGACTAAATAAATCTCAACAGAGATTAAATTTTACATATCTAATAGTCTTTGTAACTCTGACGGATAAAAAGAATGATAACCAGGAACTCTGAATCAGTAACATGTTGATAAATCACATATTCTCATGCCCCCAGAAGGCTCCTACATATTGATGAGTGAACCACTGCAAACTGTAACTTCCTCGGGCCTTCACATTTGCTCGCCTTTCTGAATGACACAGCAGTGCAGACCAGCACATCCTGGGAAAATTATTCTCTAGAGTACAGTCATATTTACATGTCAGTGGTGCCTGCAAAACACAACTGCACAAATAAATAGTTTATCTATGATCTGTCGGTCACATTTGTGTCCATCCTTATCAGCATGAGTAACCTCCACCCGAAGAATCCGATATAAATTCCTATCAGTGTAAAGCTGCTCATGTGTGTGGTTGGTTGAGGCACTTTCGTATAAAGGAAGAACAAAGTTCCTCCTAAGCCCTGATCTTGAACTTCTAACAGTTAATGCCTAAGTGTACCTTCCAGGTATGCCTGAAGACCCAAAGAATTATGTGCTTTTGCAGAATAAGTAACTAATACTGAATATAGATTTTTATTAATATCACAAACAATTGCATTTCTGAAGCCCAAACAACATTTAATGGCTGCAGGGGACTAACAGCTGCATCAATATATTATTTTACAAGACAGTACATTTCTGATCATATTTCAACAGAAGAAAGCAGGTGAATCTTGCCAATCTAAACAAAACATCCCACTTTAATAACTGGCACAAAAATGGGAATTGAACTTTGTGTCACAGACAAAAAGCTGCGCTCTGAGATAAGCGAGATACAATTCTCATTATTAACTACAGAAAACGGAACGTAAACAGCCTTTATTATACCTTGTACAGACCTTTCTCCTTGCTTTTGTTTTCCAGGTTCTGTTAAGGTATTGGGGAAAATGAAAATGCTCCTCAGACATTTCAAACACTTTCTGCATCCGGCCCATAGATGGCAATGCGCTGCCTCTGAGCTCAGCTCAGCCCCAGTATTCACTCACACCACCAGACACTTGATCTCTCTGGCACTCTAACAACTCCTTAAATCATTAAAAATTTGTTGCTAAATGCTTTCATTTTTTTCTGATCAACAAGTATTATTCAAAATTTCCAAGCAGGTTTGAAAACGGTGTGTCGTTTGGTGAGCGTTTAATGAAATTCAGCATAAATTTAAATGCTGAATCATTGTTTCAGGGCTCCTCAGCCATATAAAGGCATGTTTTATAGATACTGCATGGAAGATCAACCCACTTTTTACTTCATGTAGTGAATGTTTATATACAAATGTAATAGTTCGCATTTTATCCACATAAACAAAGCTGAGTTAGCAATACATTCAAGAGAGTCCTGTTACATTTACCTATAATTAAGAACGAGGAACATTTGCTTCTCCTTGGAAAAGGAGAAATGATCTCTCCGAGAGTTACTGAATAGCTACCGCGCTGCATCATGAACTCCTGATTCACCTCACGTCACCCCTCCTCACTAACTCACCTCCTGAGAATGTTTTCTGTAATTCAAAATAACTGCTTAAGCAGTTAAAAATAATTTTAAGAGGACATCTCACGATAAACAGCTAAAAAATTGCTGCAAACCATTACATTTAACCCTACTTGAGACCTGAGGAGAGGCAACATTTAAAACTGGCCCGGGCTAGCCAGGACTAAAGCCACAGCCAAGCGACATCTCCCTCAAGTCTGCTGGTTTTCACCAGTACAAATGAAAACTTCACGCTACTGGCAAAAGACAATTTCCACAACTACGAAATGCTAAACACTGGAGAGCAAAAAAATACGGGATCATATCGAGAAACTGGAAATCATAGTATTTCTAATGAAAACATGGAATTCTGTGGGTAGTAGCATCTATATACATGGGGTTGGCCCATGATGAAGATTCAGCCATGTGGAGAAACAAAACAGGTCCTACGATAAATTTTTTGTATAACATACGAAATAGGCAAAGGGAATAGTTTTTCAGAACTACTGTGAAATAATTTCCATAAAACACCTAGCTTTGCTATTTGAGAAGTGTGTCAGAAAATCTTTATACCTTATGAGAGCGTGTATGTCATTTACCTCTTCACAAAATATAAAACTAAACTAGGTTTTAAGCTTAAAAAATAATTAGGCCAATGACTTCCCTTTGAAGAAAAATGAAAAAAATAAATTCCCCTTTGTAGAAAAATGCTTTTTCCTTACTATTGGAATGCTATGGCTTCACTTACAAGGTAGTGAGCTCCTTATCTTAGAACTCCTGCATATTCCATTACATCACTAGGGTCCCACTATATGCGCAGCAGAACACAACGTGGCCTTGTCCAGGGACCTGTGGCCCACAGCCTGAACCGAGGGTCACAGTTCAGAAATGTCGCATTTGGAGATCAGAATTACTGAAGATAGCAAGCTGTTGGATGACGTCCAACACACCCTACAACAGAACTTGTAAAACAAGAAGATTAATTTGGATCACTGATCATCTCCTCTCTAGGCAGGTCAGATTTTGGAGTTTGATTGCTAAACCGGGATGAAGAAACACTGCAAATCCCTCCCTGTATTAAGCCCCTAATGTCACATAGAACTGAACTGTGTTCTATTCTACAGTTTATTTCCATGAATTTAGTGTCTCCAGGATTCCTATTTTTTGCCCTGTAGTTAGACATTTCCTTAAAATATAATTTGATACCTGTGAAAATTGGGCATAAATACAAACTGATGATCTGTAGAAGGCGGAAGAGTTGCACAACAGAAGGCTCTGTTTGAACTTTTCCTATAAAGACTGAAGGTCTGCAAAAGCAGTCAAAAGGGTGAGCTAACAGGGTGATTATCCTCAGATTTCTACCAAAAATGTCACACCTCA
Organism: Caloenas nicobarica; assembly: GCF_036013445.1. Lineage (NCBI taxonomy): Eukaryota > Metazoa > Chordata > Aves > Columbiformes > Columbidae > Caloenas > Caloenas nicobarica. The sequence continues at coordinate 54,240,696 of NC_088245.1, read as the reverse complement.
TCACTTACAGATATCTGAAATCACAATGAACCTGACAGATCTTTCCAGGCAGTCTTTTGCCACCAAATGACTCTGACTGCTAACGTCAATACGCAGGAAGCCATACTCACAACATCAACTAAGCAACACAAAAATGAAACTATAACGAATGATGGAATAAATACACATGGAAAGGCTGCAAGGCAAGACTTACAGAAAACGTCCACTTAATTTTCACGCTGCATGTTTTACCTACAAAGAGGTAAGATTTTTTGGCACCCAGGTTTGTTTATATTCAAAATAAACTGGCTGATCGTCCACTACCAGTAACACTGAGAGAGGGCTGATCTTTCCACAGGCCCTACAGTTAACTTGCATTATCAAAACTGTGGCACCACTTTATTTTATACAAGCAGCAACGCCAAAGCTGGAGGGATAATTGCATTAAGCCACATGTATAGTCAAAGATGAAACTGTCACAACACATCAGTGTTAATTCCATATTAACATAAACAATTAAGTTCCTACTTTAGAGCTATGAACTTCTCTGGCCACAACATACACACAATTAGGCACTTTTCAAGCGATTATGATAATGGCTAAATAATCGATCTGTATATAATATTAACTTCATATGCGAGTTAAGGATGCCATCAAAAGCACATGACTAAAATCTTTTTGCTGAGACAACTGTCTCGTGATTTAGTACGATATACACTACGAATTCCCATCCAGATTCATACCCTTCCATTCTCATCTACAATCATCAAATATTTTCTGTTATTTCATCCCTGCAGATAAAAGCCCTTAGTTCTTATAATTTCAGACACAAATTCAGAAGGAGGGATGCTGCATGCTTCTGTGAAACTGAAACTCCCAAGTGGTCTAACAGCAAAACAAGCTCGGTAGAATACTTTCATGTAAATGCATTCATACGTGTGTGTGTGTGTAAATATATATACATATATATATACACAAAATAAATTTTATATATATACACACACACATATATATACATATAGGTTACATATACAACCATAGGCTTTGGTGCCTGTTTGAGACCAGGAAGGCAGAAATGCTGTCAGGGATGTTCATGGTGTGGTGACTCTTCAGGAGCGGATCCAGCTCCTGTTCTCCACGCAGGGAGGTCCAACCATGCTGAAGTACAACCCCAGCAAGTTTCTTCCTCACACAACATGGTGTCTCATTCAACCAACATATTTTTCAAATCATTTTAGGAAGACCAATCTTCTGAAAATCCTTTAGCTAGTCAGCAAGCCAACTGACATAAAAACGTAAGAGGATTTCCATAGCAACTGGAATCTGGTCTTTTAAAACTACCTGAATTATTCCTTTAGAAGCTAACAGCTACAGTGTGGGAATATCTACATTCTTCTCAGACTTATAAAGACAGTACCATAGATAGTTTATTGTAAGCCGAAATATATAAACCACACTGAAATTTTCAGTGAATTGTGGCATTTAGTTTAGGTTGAAAACACTAACTTTACAATTGGGCTGTTCAAATAATTAAACTTGCAAAAGAATAAAAATTAGCATGTAATGTTGAATCTCTGCATTGCAAAAATAAAACCCTATATAACAAATAATATTTTTTTAAAAAGCAATAACATACAAATAAGACACTTTGGAAAAGAGTTCTTTTTTGGAAAAGAGTTCTTTTCCAAAATAATGTCAATTTTAACAAAGAACTACTGCAGTCAATTAGTACAGCACATCGGTAAAGTCAAACGTTTCAAAAACAACCTGAAAGAAACAACTCTCCAGCAAGGATTGAGAGTACTGTTTGAAAAGAGAACAACATTTGTTTTCCAAACTAATTAAAATAGACAAATGGTAGTACAAATAAAAAAAATATTTCCAGCTATCCAAACTGATGTTCTTTGTGTGTTAACTATAAGAATTGCTAATCAAAATTCAGTTAACACTACTAAATAATTGAATCAAAGCCTTTGTCAAATCTCCAGTCTACTTCTGTATATCAGTCTGTATCTCTTATTTCTCTGCATATCATGTCATTCACTTTCTCTTTATCATTTGCTTTGGGCACTAAGTGGGTTTAACCACACAAATTACACCAGAGCAAAGCCTGAAGCAATTAATTGTTATATTGTTAAATTATGTAAATCTATCTTACAGATATAAATTAAATGCTACGAAAAAGGTAACATTTTCAAGGAGGAAGAAGCCTTTTAAAAGGCAGGCAGGAGTCTAGAAGTAATGTAGATGCAGTCCCATAGCACGTGCCCCACAAAGGCTCCATCTTCACTCTGAATGTCACCTCCTTTCACAACACAGTAGAACTCAGACCACATCACCCCCGTTCTTGTACTGGGAGTGCTGGGATAGCAGTGCATTTCTACTGGACTCAAGATGTCAAAAACTTAATGTTCTTTCCTCTGTGGAATGGAAAAAACAGAAACTGATCGCAAAGACCTTTCACTGGAAAACCCACCTGAGGACTGGAACATGGAAAACAGTGGTGTAAAGAGGGGTAAAAACAGCAGGAAAAAATGAATCAATATGCTTTTTCAAAGACAAATTTCTCTTGTGGAGACACCACTGCCAGTACCGCCCTAGCAATTTCCTAGGAGCAAGGTGAATATATTTAGGGTATATGTTTTAAAATGATACTAACAAAACTTTATACCTATCCATTAACTGTTACATGAATGCTCACTTAGATAGTGCTCTCAGAAGAGTACAGAAAACCGGGAGGAACTTAAAGGTTCATGATGGGTTCTCAGGCCTAAAACAAGTGCAATCTAAAACCCGTTATCCCCAAGAAGTGGTTTGGGGCATTTGGCACTGTAGAAGGGCATTCGAAAGGTCAGAACTAGACACAAAGGGTGATTTATGGGATATGCTATAGTTGCTTACTCTTGTTTCAGTTATTCTAGGCTTTCTTGCAGTCAGTGGAAAGAAACAGTTACTCCAGGGCTGGATTCACCTCATCCCAAAACTGACATATGAGTCATCCTAGAAGTGCCTATTTCTTTCCTCTCTGAGGCAGGAATCTCTTCAGACATAGTCTAAAGCTGGGATAAAGAAGTCTATATCCCAGATGCACTGAATACCATCCCTAGTATCTGTATACCACGTAAATTCTGTTAAGTGAATGCAGGAATCCAATCAACACCTGAGTTCAATACTTCTGACCTCTTTCTTCGCAAGAGGCTGGGCTGAGTCAAAACACCTAGAAGACAGCTTGAACACTGCACATTGTATTGACAGTTCTCCTTAGACAATAAATTTAGTGACTTTAAAATTCCTAACTTACATAAGCTTTCAAAAATATATTTAGTGTCCAATAAAGAAAACCACCCTTCCCTACTCAAAATTACCTTGTCTATTTACTTCATTCTGAAGCAGCTCTTCCATTGCCTCTTCTTCAGCAATATCTAATGGAGTGTCTCCTTCACTATTTACAGCTCCTACATGTGCTCCTTGACTAATTAAATACCTGCCAATCGAAAAAGAAAAACAAACTGTAAGCAATAAAGTAAAGCTGATGCAAAACAAATAGCAGCCACAAAGATACGATATGCAATGGGGATATACATGCACACACATAATTCATAGAAACAACCGTATTAGGTATAAGTAAAAAACCTCATGATGGTCAACAATCCCTGAATAGCTGTTTGTCTTTTCATCATAATACCCATAAATACAAATAGCAATCTGCTCTTCAGCTTGCCCCAAAGACTCCTGGCACATTTTAATACATACTTGTAAGAACTGAAAGAAGAAAATGATTAGATGATAAGCAAAAGGGAACACAAGGCGAACAGAGGTCAAACCACTGATTCCCATGAGCTCCTCATATTAAGCCATTCCTCCTGTGTTCAGTGGCACATGATGTTTCTATGCTTTGCCAGAATGATGACTCCTGATCTCTGAGGCAGCTTCATAAAGTTAATAAAATGAGAATCACCTCTGCTCTTAAGTATTCATAAGGTCAGCTTTTGGTGAAGGAAGAGGCAAAGGGAGAGAAGAAACAGTACTTTACATTCTGTTCCAACCCCACTAAGTGTTTTCTTGAAGTGCTACGGTCTCAGGAATCAACAATCCAGACTCAGAGATATTTATTTCTGAATTTCAAATTAAGTCAAATGGATCAATTCCAACAATAAGTCACAAAAGGATTATTTCATTGTATTAAACATAAGCCTATGAAGTTATTTGAGAACCTACAGCTTTAGATATAGTCTGTTTCTAAGCAGACAATGAACAATAATTAAAACATCAATTCAGACCAGTCTTACACCTTCTGACCATAACATTTCCACTTCCCTAACAAACTCAACAGTTTGAGCCACAATAGGACTTCACACAAGCAAAAAAATGCAAACATACCTCCTTCCTTGCAGAACTTGAACTTTCTACAGATTTGAGAATAAAAAAATCTGGAAATAGACATAAAGAACTAGCTATCCCTTTGGTAAGAGGTGTATGAAATCAAAAGTGCTTTCTTAACCTCACTATTGCAAAATTCCAAACTCTGCAGGAGCCAATCACAAAATTAATCAAACACTAACACAAATGCTTTTTTTTCTGCTTAACTGTCAATTAACAATAACAGATTCCAAATCTACGATCATATTTACCTTATCTTTATTCAATAATTCAGCATCAATTACTCTCATAAATTTCTGTTTTTTAATGTATGATTTAAATAGCACTTGTTATTAAAGCTCTGTAATTACATTAAGAAGAGGTAAGAACTGACAGATCACAAAATGGAAATTAATTCCCAGAAGTGTAACTGTATCTCCTGGGATATGCATCACCAGTTGCCACCACTAACTTTGATGCTGGTATGCAGTGCTGATTTTATTCTGTTCCTCTGAAAAGAGTGCCGCGGTGACTCTTAACTTTCTGCAGTTTAAAGATTTAACTGCTGTGGGAATTAAAAATTAATAAAAGGCAACAACATTTCTCAACAATACCAGTTGTGTTGTTCTAATAGTGACACAGCCTTCCAGGTTGCAGATCAGGTAATTGCTATGCAGGATGTCTGCTAAACAGGCAAAAAAAGCAGTGGGGAAACTAACTTACTAAGACAAAATGTTGATTCAAGACCAAAGTCAACCACTGACAAAGATATTTTTATAAAAAGATCCCAAATCAACATTCATGTTCTTTTGACTTGTAATATAGACACAAAAAGATGATGTCTTCAAAACCTGATTTTTATCTATTTCCACATAATACCTATAAGGAAAAATGAAGGTACTTTTGTAAGGAAAATATGTATGTCATTGAAGTGAATGTATCGGGTCAACTGGGTCTATAACTTACAGACATGAGAAAAGAAGCAATGCATAAGAAAGTGTAGGGAATGAAAAATAGGCTTACAGGAGCATTTCAGAAAGTTATTATTTAGATACATGAACAACTTCATGATCAAATGACCCTTCAAAGCAGACTCCAAAATGGAGCCACTTCCAGACCAAAATCAGATCAGCAGAGCAAGGGGCATTAGTGGGGTTGGAGGAGGAGAGTTATCTGAGTTCTCCTTTGCATGTGCTTACAGGCTTTGGTTTTCTGGGTCAGCAAAGGAAGGATGGGTGAACCTGCCCTGAGTTCACAGGATGTAAAGGGACGGGAAAAAGAGGAGCAAGACGAAAGGCAGAAGGCTCCTCGCCAGAGAAGTGAGAATGGTCCTTTCCCAACCTGGCTTCAGCCACTCCCCTCTGTTACCCAACCAAAAAATTCATAGTGATCCCCTCATGTAAATTAATAGTGAAAGAGCGTTAGTCTACACCAAATTATTCAAATTCCAACCACTTTGAAGACATCTTGTAAGCCTGCGAGTGAAATCCATGTTTGTTCTGCTTCCCGCACCATTCAGTAACAAATGACCCTGCCCTGAAAAAGTGTATGCATTTGTTTATCTTCATTTACAGTAAAAATGGTTTCAGCAAAGTCATGATGGAGTTCAGATGGTGCATGAAGTCACCCTGGTACCTACACAATTGCAGCTTTAATTGGGAAACAAAAAAGCGCTACCAAGGGGAGGGAGAGCAATTGTTTCAGATGTGTAGGTAACTTGACTCTGCATCACATACAGAAAGGAAACAGATTTGGTAAATAAGCTTGTAAGGCACAGCTGAGCAGAAGCCAGTACCAGAACAATCCTAAAAATCAGAAGGTGTTTCTTTCTTTTTTTTTAAATTACTTTCAAAAAAATTGTTCTTCAACTTAGATGTTAATTAAAACTTATAGTATGACTTCAAATATGGGTGTATTTGACGTTTCAGTTGTTCTGGTACCATATACTAAAAATCTTCACATGCAACAGCATATTATTGTGTGTAGGTATGTATCGGTGTTTAAAAAGTCACCCATGTTTTGCAAGAAAAAACCCGCAAATAATTGCTTGGATTTTATCTTTATTAAGTGGGTGTTACCTTCATCTCGAAATTTCATCTTTCTAAAGCAAGTAAACATAATATAACTTTAATTCCTCAGCTGATATTTAATTGGTAGAGCTACATGTGTGCAGTGAAAAAGGAACTGGAGCTGTGTAATAAAAAGTCCAGAACCATGCCCTTTGACACTGTGTCCAGAAAAAGGTGCTTTTTGCAAACTTGGATATAGTGGAAAAGTAAAAACATACAGGACTCCCACCACCACTTACAAAACATTCTGGTACAGTACTTAAATGTGTGTCTTTTGCAATTCACTTGTTGCGAAATGTCCATGTCCAACAGACAGCTACAGCAGAATAATTCAGAAAAACCAATGATAAGTTATGTAATATTCTGGTAGGTGCTCTTTCAAATAGCAAATAAATGAGAAGGCAACAGTAGCTTGATCCATTAGATGGTTATTTTTAAGATTTCAAGGGTTGATACTGAAGCTAAAGGTAACTCTTCTAGACACTCTTTTGGTCTAAGTATGGAGAATTGTAAGTCTCGCAGGAATACAAAGAAAGACAGGAGCAGGAAGACAAAATAAAATAACTCCTGGGACTTTTGCCCTGATGTTTCCATGACAAGCATTATGTAGTCTGGGAAAGACTGGAAGAACAAGTCTGCTTTCTGATAGCCTAGTTTTATGAAGGCAAAACCACTTCTATTTTAAATTTGTCTTTTAGGAATCACTGCTGTATACTCCTCGATAGCTATTACAGACTGAAATTAACAATCTTGAAAAAAACGTGAAACATTTGTTTTCCATAATTATCATGAAACCCAGACTGCCTCCCACCATTTAATGAAAAATACATTTTAATACCTTTCATAAAGAGTTGGAATCTCGGTATCTCTAAGACAATAAATACCAGTGCTCTGAGATTACTGTCGAAAAGCCAAACAGCCCACACCAAAACCAAGCTAATGAACTGGAAGTGAAAAGTTTTACCTAGCAACTTGACCTACACTCCGAATTAAAAAAAAAAAAAAAAACACAAAAAAATCCTTACAGCTGACTTTTGTGTGTGTGTAAGTCAATTAACAAAATCCATATAGTGAGGCAGAGCAAACAGAGAGGAAAACACCTCTCTGAAGACAGTTACATTCAAACTTGAGTCTTCTTATACTTGTGAATTTAGGAAGCATTTACTTAAGAACCTGGAAGACACTCAAACTTTGGCTTTACTAAAGTTTGTTAGTGCTGACAACAACATATGCTGTTGATAACATTTAAATATCGTTTACCTCAGCAACAGAAAGAGGGGCCTATGTTTACGTTCTAACCTTGCCTCAGTTCACAGTATCTGCAAACAAGTCATTAGGGATATAATTAACTTTTAAGTACTTGCTGAACCTGAAGGTCACCAGAAGGGTGGCAAGCACAAGACGGGGCAGAGAAGTGGCCGCTGAATTGATTGAGTTAATTAAAAATTGCTTACTGAGGTCGTTAGAGTTTCACTGGTGAAAACAAGAGGCCTCTTCAGACTAGTCAGAAGGCTGGATGGCAGCCTCCAACTCCTAAAACATGAGGAGAGGGACCCTCTGAAAAAATATCTCACCGAACGGAGGTTCAAGGTCTTGTATATACATTTAAAATAAATGCGTTTAGTGTGGCCTTCCAGGGAAACATGGCTTAATTGCTAGTGGGGGCATCAACCAACAGCACAACTGTTCTCTTAACTAATAAGCAATTTCAGCTAAACCCAGCTGTTTTTTCAAAAATCCATAGATGGCAGAATTTAAATTAATTCCATGAGTGTCTTAGCTAAATGATAACAGGAGCTGAAGACAGGAAAAGTGTCAGTGTGTTCATGTAACTGTGCAAGCCGTCATTTGAAGAAACAATGAATGAAAAACAAATTCAGTTTGGGTTTGTTTGTTTTTTTAACGGAAACAAAAATACTATTTAAAGGCGTACACAACATATCAAGAGATAAACTTGCAGCTTGTATGTGATGCTTGAATTTTTAAGGTGTATTTCTCAATGATAAAGATGGTGAAGAAAAGGCTTAGCCTTTTTCTGTTAAATCTTAAATAATATAATAATATACAAATAATACAATCTTGAAGCAAATACAATAGCATTAGAATAACGTGCTAAATTCTGATGTGGCACATAGTATGCATATGCCCTGTGTCAGCAGGCAAGTTTCAAGGAAAATGTAGAGTCAGTTTAATACGGGTGAACAGCCAGTACCCAGCCAGCCCTCAAATCCTCTCTCATGGACACTCACACTGTCACCCTCACTTTTAAACACATTATTTGAAACCCATTTAAATGTAATGACAAAAAGTCACAGAACATACTCAGCACTGGTGAGGCTGCACGTCGAATCCCGTGTTCAGTTTTGGGCCCCTCATCATAAGAAACACATTGAGGTGCTGGAGAGAGTTCAGAGAAGGGCAGTGAAGGTGGTGAGGGGCCTGGAGCACAAGTCTGATGAGGAGCAGCTGAGGGAACTGGGGCTGTTTAGCCTGGAGAAAAGGAGGCTGAGGGGAGACCTTATCGCTGTCTACAGCTACCTGAAAGGAGGTTGTAGCATGGAGGGGGTTGGTCTCTTCTCCCAAGTAGCAAGTGATAGGACAAGAGGAAATGGCCTCAAGTTGTGCCAGGGAAGGTTCAGGTTGGATATTAGGAAAAATTTCTTCACGGAAAGCATTGTTAGTCATTGGAACAGGCTGACCAGGGAAGTGGCGGAGTCACCATCTCTGGAGGTGTTTAAAAGACGTGTAGATGTGGTGCTTAGGGTTTAGTGGTGGACTTGGCAGTGACAGGTTAATGGTTGCACTTGATGATCTTAAAGGTCTTTTTCAACCAAAATGATTCAATGATTCTGTGATTTTTTGAAATATGTATTGTAACCCTTGTAAGCATTTGGTGGAGAGGGTTAAAATGTTTGCCCCAGGGGGCAGGTGGCCAGCAGGTGTCACAAGGCACAGAGGAGTCCTGCTTGCCTGGGCAGGGACACCCTGCTTCACACAACTCAGGATCTCCTTGCCATCTTTAGTGTCAACATACTGATAATTTCACTTGTCCCCTTTCGTTGCAGCTGAGATACTCCTGCAGTCATCTCTTCTCCTGCAGCTATGATTTACAGAGGAAAATGAAGGCCCCACATTTAACACTGGAGCCCAAACTGTGCGATTTTAATTGGGCCAAGAATACTTTCTCCCGCATCATTTTGAGACTGATGTAGAAGAAACCAAATGACTTGAAAAACAATTAAGTCAAACTCATAGGGATGTCTTATTCAGGCACTCTGCAAAACACCATCCCACGCGATCAGTCACTGCTGTGCCTCAACCTTCTGCCTCTAAACATCTAGAATTTAATACAGACTGACATAAGAAGGCAGGCTTCTGTGATGGCATTTAAATTAAAATCCAATCATGATAAAACTCAGGCACTTTTAAGGTTATGTTTCTCTGCAAATTCCAGAAGATTCTCACTCACATCTTTCTTTCTTGGAAAAAAAATGCTACAGCACTTTCAAAATAGGAATGTTCTCCCTATGAGCAATATGATCAGCCAGCAGCCACACAAAACACCAAGTCAAATATGGTCCATTAGGATTATTTGGTAAAACTAGATAATTATTTCCCCTGAAATACATCAGTGATAATTTTAAGACTGCTGATATCAACAAGAAATCTGAAGTGAATTTATGATTTCCTCTTGCAGAACGCAAGAGCTGAGACCTTCAGATAGCTAGAGACATTGAAAAAAAAAAAGGCTAAGAAAAGAGTTGATAAACAAATGGTCAAATGATTTTAAGCAGATGAGAAGTGACATTTCTTTTTAATTTTCACCAGTCTAATCCCGACTCCAGCATGCGTGTTTTTCTAAATTAGGGACCAGTTTGAAAATACTTTTTTATTTCCTCCAATATGCAAGAGCTCCTCCAGATAGTAGCAAATCCAGCTTCTGATTCTCCCTCGTGAACCTGTTAAGAAGGGCATCTTGGACAGACAGACATCTTTGCGTCAAAATTGTCAAATACTCCTAACTATCAAAGTAGCATGCCACAGCGATGAGACAATTTTTTTCCCTCTATGCAAACAGCACTTTCTATCAATTCTAAATACTGTACCTATATGAAAAACATATTTATGTTCACAAAGCCAACACTTCACAGTGTATCATCGCACCACTGAGCTCTGCGTATAGTTGGCTGTCCCTGGCCTGCACTGCAACTTGCACGCCCAAGGAAACCCAGTAACTAGAATCACAGCTGTTTTCCTTCCTGGTTTGCTGGAGCATAGAAGACACAGCCTAGATAACAGTATCTGGTTGCTCTTAGCCCTCCTGTGTACCAAGAAACCTCTGAAACAAGCCAGCAATAAGCTCCAGAAATATTTGTATGTAGGCAGCCACCTAAACATTAATGGTGTAAAGATGGAACAGGAAAAATTCCTACTTGGAGGATACGAAAAGCAACTAAACCTTTTTCTTTTACCATATCCATATAGAGGAAAGACATATTAGAGGTGGCAGAGTAATGTTTAGGTGTAAGTAAACAGTGACTGAGAAAAGTGGGTAACATGAAGAACGCTATATAGGAAAACATATGCTATAACCTTTTTACAAAAAGAAAAAAAAAAGGGGGGGGGGAGGGAAGAAAAAAACCCACCCAGATCTGGAGTCAGGTAATGCCAGGATGAATACAAAGCAAAAATTTGAGCAGGAAAGACAGAAAGAAGCAAAGGAGGAAAGAAGGAAAGAAGGAAAGAGAAACAAAACATTTTTAAAGTGCATATCAAATGTTAATTCTACTATGCACTTCGTGAACAAGCGTTTCTCTCTTTTACTTTGAAGTCTTTGAAAAATTAAGAAACAAATACTTTTATGCTAGCTAGCAAATATATGCTGATTTTCGAGGTCAGGCATATGAAGTTTTATAGCAAATACTGTCAAAATTCACACAATTTCCTGAACAAAACAGAAGTAAAAAAAAAAAAAAATCTCCAAAGAATTCATCAGGTTTTAAGGTATCAGACCAACATATTTTGAAGTCCGACATTCTCCAAAAGTATCAGAAATTTTAAAACATTATGAAGTCCAAAAATGAAAATACATGTTATTATTCAACCACAGATAAGCCTTTTTTTGATTTTTTTTTCTCCCTAGAGACTGCTTTTATCTAAATCTGATCATCCTTCTTGTACCCTACAATGCAAAAGTGAAGGTTGAGTTTGAAAAATATCTTGTTGCAGCTGCAGAGGTACACAGGGTACATAAAGCAACCTCAGCTCACGATGCTCTCTGTGCTCAGGATGCTTTCCTATAGCAATTCTACAAGCATTTGTGGTGATTTGCGGAAGTGTCACCTAGGTGAATACTTGGGATTGAGTTAAAAAGAAGACGTAACAACAGCACGGAGGCAGAAAAGGAGGAGGAAGAAGGAAAACCATGCTGCTGCCCACCTTCCTTAGCTGACTCCTCACCAACAAGAGCTGGTCACAGCACCAGCTCTCCATCCCTCCTGCCTTGTGCCAAAAGCAGCACTGCTAGAGTTGACTACAGTAGTACCACAATTTTGATTTTTTAACTGCTGCTTTCTATTTCAGTGGAAGTTTTGAGGCTGGACCTAACTTAACAACTTTATTTTCCTCCAACAGCCATGTGTTGGCACTTACATCAGAAAAAATTAAATGAGGATCAATTCTTTTACTGTGCTTAAACAGATATTAGCATAGATATAATCACTGCATCACAGAACTTGTTTGTAATTATATTATGCAATAACAGAGTGACCGAATCTCTCTATGAAGCAACACTGCTATCACAGTGCAGGTTTTTGCATCATGCAGTAGTACTGAACTCTGCCTGACCCCTCAGTAGGTACCAGCAATCTGCAATTCATAGCAGTTGTTTATCTGTCCAGTCCTCTTTGAACTTCCTTGAAAATACATTTCTTCCAAAAGAAACTCTTTATTTTTTATTCAAATTTGATAAGCAGTACTTCATCTGTAATCAAGAGGTTTCAAGTAATTCCTTTTTAATATTTTTTTCTGTCATAGTTGCTGTTAATAAAAAAAAAATCACATTTTTGTGTCTTAGTATCTGAATTTCATCCAAATAACTCACTCTCATCAATGCACAGCAGCCTTACATCACTAGAGATACCACACTATTTACACAGACTTCAGAAGAATTCAAGCAGCTTTTATACTGCCCCAGTCATGGATAAGACCAGAAAAATACAGATTAGGATCACTTGCTCTGAAGTGACGTAGTTTAGGATATCCAACAAAAGAGTCGGCTGTAAGAAACGATAAGTAGGTCATAAGTTGCTTTAGTGTCATTAGAAAATTTACTATATGTGGCAGAATAGGGTCAAACTCACAATAGAGAAAAAAGCTCCAAGAAAATAAAAACTGAGATGCACAGACGTGACAACCTACACCAAACTCATGTTTTCTCCTAAAAACAATACTCAAAACCAGCTTTATTGTGAATAAAATTATTTTTTTTCCATCAGATAACTGAATAAATACTATATTCACTATTTAATGGCACTAATAATTCCTTAGATGTCATTCTCTAAGAAGAAGCCATCACTTCCTCTCTCTAAAACAGCAATTTTGAACTAGTTGTTGAGGCCTTCACAAGTGCCAGGATGCCATACTTAGCAAGCACTTGCTCAATTCAAAATGTGGTGGCTCATGTATCTACAGCTGCTCTCACATGTTCCTGTCATACCCAGAGAACGGAAGTCAATCGGTGGCAACAGGCAGTTCTGAGCCATCATCCTGACATGTTACATTTCTCAGGAGTCTGCCCAAGCTCCAGGGCTTCCATATGTATCATTCTTTGTATGTCTTCTTCTCCATATGTATCACTCTTCTGTATGTCGTCTTCTCCATATGTATCACTCAGATGCTCACATTTAACTTCAGAATTCTTAAGTAAATTGTTCTCAGGATACCAATAAAATCAATGTTCTGTGATAAACAATTATGATCTTTCCTATGCACATTGCTTCTCAAAGCAGGATGTGTTTTCTTCAGATATGAGCTGCACTTTTAAATTCTTTTTCAGCCAAAAATGAGAGTGCTCTGAGCTTTACACTTTTCACAGAATCACAGAACGTTAGGGATTGGAAGGGACCTCAAAAGATCATCTAGTCCAATCCCCCTGCCGGAGCAGGAACACCTAGATGAGGTTACACAAGAATGTGTCCAGATCCAATGAACTGCTAAAGCATATTAAAAAAAAAAAAAAAAAGACACTTTCCACTAAATTATGTCCCTGAAGAAGATCTCTCTGAACTTGAAGGTCTAGTAGTTTTACCTTCAGAAGAACAGAAACACAATATATTTACTATCAAATATTTAGGGTCATAAGTGGAGCTGCAGACAATAATCCAATGGGAAGAAGGCAGCTACAGAGCACACACTCACTGTGCATCCTGGAGTGAGCGGCTCTCCTGGACTCCCTCCTCAGTTGAACAAACAGGCATCAAACCAGTTAGGTCCTATAATTCCCTCTAACCCATCAACCATATCTTACTGTGTATTTCTGCCAGCTGGTTTTTATCCAAAGAGCAGATCACAGCTACACAGCAGAAAAGATTAAACTCTACCACATAATGACATTAATTTAAAAAGGGAATTTCACCATCAACCTAAACAACTTAATTAATGTTTCATTATTTTTAGGACATACATACATGCAACAAAACATGCTGAAAACAGCAGCACGTCTTCACAAAAGAAAATGCCAACTGATACGAGCACACTGATCTTCTCCAAGTTTCTCCATTCCTTTCTCTAATGGAATTCAGCTTTATCTGTCCAGGTATCCAACAGAACTCTGGAGGAGAAACTTCTGTGTTGCTGTTAAAGAACAAACATCGCACTTTGATTTGGGGACGAGGGTGGGAAGAGACTACCATACTAGCATATTTTCTCTCCCATTAACTTTTTTCCCAATCTGTTCTTCCAGAAAGAAACACAGCAGGAAACAGAGGTGAATTAACTGAAGCAATTTTCCAAAGCCCGCAGTGAGCTTTTCACAGCTTTCATCTTTACCAGTGTCAACTTGTAAGACGTCAGTCATTCTTCTAGAAGAGCTGTTCTTTGGCTGGGAATAATTTTTTTTCCCTGCTTTTATTTTGTCACACGGCTTGTTTTATAATATATCCTTGTGAAGTCGTCTTCTTATTTCCTGAGTGGGTTGTACCAAGTTTCATCTTTGGTCCTTTTTCCTTTTAATTCTACTCCTCCAGTTAACATTTCCTTGTGTCATTTAAAGTGACATCTTGAATCCTGACAAAAACGCTCTCTCACCTTGCAGCACCTCTATCAGACCAAACCCACTAACAGTTTGCATAATCAATTTGCACGTAGTTTACATCAGACCACCAACTTCACCTTGTCATTCAAAAATCCAAACTTCTGATTATCCTCCAAAGGTCCGTTGTGGAATGTATCACTAATAACATCATGTCACACTCAGTTAACACCGCAACTGGGAACAAAGCTGAAGGAGACAGGAGCTATCCCTGACATTTTTATCAGTCTGCTTTGCCTAAATAACATCTTGCTCCTCTAGGATTACAATGGCTTACGGTTAAAAGAGTTTAGATTAAAAACACTCCGGTAAGTAATGGCTCCAGACCATCAGCTTATTAAAACGTAGAGAGAAATGGATTAGAAACAACTGCTTCAAAACATATTTTGTGGCGCCACCACCCTCAGATGTTGTGGAAGAACCAGCTGGTTCAGGCTCATGAGGTGGGAGATGAAGGAGAGGACTCCACCTCAGCCCAGGCAGCTCTCCACAGCCAGCCTTCTGACCAGAGGCACAAGCTATGTCTGAAAAGCAGCCCAGACTTCTTTTTTATACCCTCATATCTATGCCAACCGCTGCTCACTGATCCAAGAGAGAATAAACCCTCTAACCCCGCCAAGGCTCGTCTTACACTAACAGTTCCCATATCGTTGTGTGATCATTAGATAATTCAAGAGAGAGGGTAAGAGCCTGTAGAGGAGAGAAAACCAAGCAGTCACGGGAATGACTGCCTGTTTCTGCAGCAGTCTCAAGTTAGATCCCATTAAGCATATTGTGAAACTGCGCTGAACTTCTTTTACCAGCTGTTGCCAGATGAGCACTGATCCCTTTTTCTACCAAGGGCAGGACTCGCTGCCACCCAGCACCCACAGCAAGCCCCACAAGGCAATTAGAGCTGTAAGTAAACCACTTATCACTGAACATCTATGTATTTAACTACAGGTTTGCAGACCTCTCACTCGGTACACCAGACAATGATCACTCATTTAGTCTTAATGGACTGTTACTAAAATAGAGAGATCCTGGGACAGTGGCTTGCTGAGGTTTCAGCAAACTAGTTTGGCTGGGTTCACTTTCACGTGTCTGGCGTCTGGAAAAGCAGATGGGCGTCAGCAGCAAGGCAGTGGGGACACACGAGCCCATAAAGTCTTTTAAATATTAAGGGAGGGAGGGGATACAACATAGGAAACTTTGGGCAGGAAAGAAAAAGGGTGAGCTGAGTTTTAGAGCAGTGGAGCTGGTCAAGGTGCCGTTCTCTTCCCAAATGAACTGAGTGAGGAGGCTCTGAACTTCTGAAGTTATTCTCCTTCTAATTGCAATCATATGCTTTAGCCTTTAAAATCTGTAAAATAAGGAAGATGTATTTAGAAATGTGCTAAGTCTTAGGGTCTGTATGTGTAATTATGTGTATCAAACATGCCTCCCAAACAGAAAAGCAACCATATTGAAATAGACTCAACATCCATTTAACACCTAGCCTGCCTCCAAAAGTGGCACATCTTCAAAGAGAATAAAAAGAGGGCAAATACATGCTACTTTTCCTGTAATAGCTTTCCATTCTCCAGTTATTTTCCTGGATTTTCTGAACCAGATCCTATTTGTATGTATATATTCTGCATTTGTATTTTTTCCACCCTCACCGGATTTTTCATCCCTTGAACCCATGAGAAATTTTAGTACCTACAGCAACATTTGCCAAACTGTTACTCAGATGTAGTACCCACCCCATGAAGGTATAAAACCTCTCTTCTCCCCCTCAGGAGACACCTCCCTCCCTCTCCTTTTTTTTATTTTTTTGTACGTAAGTGTAACTGTCACTGACTTCTATGTTATTTTTGAAAAATATTCTTCTTGCACTCGCTGGAAGATGCACCGTCTTTCATTCCAGGGAAAATGAAAAAGCATTTGTGTTCAAGTAGTAAAACTGTATTGAAGCATCTAAATATTGCAAACAAGTTTCAAAATACATCAACTACACACTCACAACTAGGCATGGTACAAAGTCCACAAGAAAATACATTACTTACAAACTTTAATTCTTGAATAGAAAATAAATTTCTACCATTTCAGATTTATTTTACATTAATCTGGTACAATACAAAGCAGAGAGAAATAAAAAGGTAAGCATTTTAAAATCCTGTTTCTTAAATGCCACTTTGCACTATTTTTCCTCCTCTATTACATTTTTTGCATTCTAAAAAGGAATTTGTTTATTCCCTGATATTGAAATAATACACAAGATTTTAAACTGTAGATCTATCAAATAAATCTATCGAATAAGAAAATGCATTACATACACCCAAATAGTTTTGTAAGAGTTTTATAAAGGTAAATTTAAGGGTCCTACCCATTAAATACCAACTTAAAGAATGCACACAAAATTTCTGTCGAAGTCCTCCTGCATTAAAGCTTGTTTCCACATAACTACAATTTTTCAAAGTATTTGATGCTGACTTTTTAATTCATACTAATGTATTGGAGAAACAAAGGCTCCTTTGTGTAACACTTTCTGTATAAGAAAAAAAAAAGGAGAACAAGAGAAAAAGAGAACATGCTATACAAAATCTACCTGTTTTGGCAATTTTCAAGATTTTTAATTTAAATCACGTTCATATTACAATTACTTGTAAGCTAATTCACATGATCATAAACTAGATGAACACTAACTTAAGGAGGCAATTCTAAAATTAAACTATTCAAAGAATTTCGAGTAAGCTGAAGCTCTCCCAGCATTTACAGATCTCAGAAACAACAAGATCAGTTGCCCTCCACGGCAGAGTTTTTGCTCTACAGCACAACTCTCCATCTGCAACCATCTGACACTCTAATTCCCACTAAGCTATGTTTCTTTGCTGTATTTAGCCTGAAGTGGGCTTCTACAACACTAACATTTCTTAAACTGGAGGATGCATTTTTTACAGGAGATGGGATTAACATTCACAAGAAGGCGGCTATTCCAAAGAAAACTGAAAAGGGACAGGAGCTACTGCTGGGAGAGGATGCCATAGGACTGGTTAACATAGCACAAGGTGACAGGGACAAGGAATACAGCTGCAGTGAGAGGCCTACTGGCCAGACAGCATGGCTAGTGAAAGCAAAATAAAAACCCCAATGAGCGGGGGCCGTGCCACAAATTCACTTGGCCAGTTAACATGGATCAGTAACAAAACATGGCTGAAGTGTTGGCTTCTGGAGATAACAAGAGTTTTTTTGGAGAAGCTCCTACCACATACATATCATCCTGTTCCTCCCGATCTCCAGCACTTGGGTGCACTCAGGAACATCTGAGGCATCGCAGGTGCTACTTAAGAAGAACATGTACATTATAGAGTGAGCGAGAGAGAGAATGCGGTGTTCAGTGAAAGCACAGCGACATGGCAAGGATCCTGCATTCACAACATAGGCATCATTCCATATTAACCCGGAGTGACTCCCAGCCATTCCCATTTACTGTACATAATAGGAAATGGGTGTTAGTAGCAAATGGATGGAACACATAGAAAGAACAGCTGAACTGTGAGACTGCTTGTGTACTGATTCCATTATAAAAGCAATCTGAACAGAAAACTTTCTCAGTCTATAAGGAAGTACATTAACCACCCCAAATACAATTCTATGGAAGTCAAATGAGCATCAGGAGAAGGAAAATTATGATAAAGATTGTACTATAGAGGGTTTTTTTTTTCATTTTGGAAGCAGAACGAAGGTTTCACATCCTATTAACAGATCTATGAACTCCAACACAGCCCATCTCAGTTATATTTCATACACTAACCCTAGTTATGAATCATGCAAGAGTTATCATGCAACATTAACAGAACTTCTGCTTTCTTTCCCCCTCTTTTAAGCCGAGAAAGTGATGTACACACAAACATGAAGAATGGTAGCGTTGAAAGGTGACCATAGTCAACACACGGGTGACACACATAGTCCCTAAATTACACTCTAAACAAAGAAATGCATTCATAACTGAAAACACGTCCATCTCCGAGCTCTGTCATAATTTTAGATTTTGAGACAAGAAAACCTGAAATAATGAAAGTATGCTATCATGCCACATTTTTCTTATGAATTGTAATGATATAAGCATTGTAAACAAAATCAATATATTAACTACTTTTGCATATTTGGAGGATTTTACAGACTGTGCCATTTCAAGAGAAACAGATTCTGGCTATTTAAATCTGAAGGAAGCCCTAAGAAGACTTAGGATGGCAGCAGAGGAAGCAGGAATAGAGTGCTGAGGCTCCAATTTGGGAAGCTCTACAAAGCCGTGTAACAGGCAGTTAGTTCTCTGCGAGGAGGAGAAAGGGAAGCGTAAGTCAGACTCTCCCCAGCCATTCATTACCAAAGTTAGGAAACACCAGAACCCATTCCCTAACTCTCTTCTCTCTCGCACCTTGCAAGAAAATAGGAAACGAACAGATGACGTTCGGTACAAAAATGCTAGTCCATATCATATATGACAGAAAGATGACAAGCTATCGGCTGTAGTCTTTTCAGAACTATATATATAAGCTCCATAATTTACCCAAATTAAAAGCTCCCTTCTTTGAACCAGAAAATGTCGTGCTAGAAATAAAACATATCAGATTCACCCACAGACACACACACATTCTCATGCTTCTTAAGAAAGATGCATCCTCACTCAAGCAGATGCCGGACCCATCACGTACTATGGGCCAAATAAAAATCAAATTTCTAACCTCTTGCAATTTATTGTATCATCCTTTCGTCTCCCTCCAGTTTTGTCTCACGTACAAATGTTGCTGTCAGTTTTCTAAATTACTTGAAGCTGAGTTCCTGGAGAAGCAGTGTGAAGAAAATCTAAACTCTATGGGCCTCATCAGATATAAATATTGCTCCATTCAGTCAGGTTACCCCCCTCAGCTGCACGTGGAAATTTGTTTCCACGCTTTATCTTCAAAACTCCTTGCACCTTAAAAACACCACTCTTCCAACAAATTGGATGTCCCACATCCGACACAATTATCCTCCAATCATCTCATTTCTTTAGAGAAAATATGCAGACAAGTCCTGTCCCAGCCTGAGAGATTACAGACTTCAGTGACATTAGAGATTTCAGATACTCAAGTCAATAGTGAAAAACTGTATTGTGGACAAGGGACATTTCTCCTTCTTCCCTGAACATCTGCCATGCTACGCTGCAAGGCCAAATGAAGAACATTTATTCAGCTTTTTCCTACTGCGGAAAAAGGCAGGTGTGTTACCTCCACTAAACTGAAGAAAGGCTTACGTTATCTCAGTTTGTAGAGAAATTCTTGTCACAGTATAGCCAACAAGTACACACTTCCAGCATGCACGCAAGGGAGATTACAGCATCAAACATCTGCATAGTGTAGAAAGGCAGATTACAGAAGTTAGTGGTCAGTGTCCCAGTTAAAATGATATATAAAGCACTTTACTGTATGAACACCCCCAAAAAAAAGAATTTTCCCAGTGAAAACAATATACAAAAGTCTCCAGAATTTTTCCTTTCCCTTAGGATTCAAGCAAACGTCTCAAGCTCACAGAACATCATTAAGTGATCCCCTAAACTTACAATTTCCGTCTTTCTCCACTGTAATTAGTACAGTAACATAATTATGTGATAAAATACTACTTATATTTTATCCAAGTCTTCCACTGGATCAGGCACCACACTGAGTTTAGCAGAATTAATGGAGTCTGTGTTTACCCAAATGATCTTTAGAAAGACAATATAACCTTCTTCACTGCAAGAATGGAGTGCTGAACATATGCCACACATTTTTTCAAATCAATCATTACTTCAGGTTAAAACAGAAAACGTCTTGAAAATCTTGATTTTAGCATATCTTCAGTGGCCCTCAACAGGCTTCAAGAATAACAACAAAACCACTCCTGGAATTTAGTACTGACTAAGCTTTAACTAATACCATAACAGGCATATAACTTGAACTGTAAGATTTTGCTCCACAGCCAAAATAATTAGCAAAAGTCACCACTTTATACCACACCTGAAAAACAAGTTTCAAGACTGCAAATACAATTGAAAAATTAATCTCCTACACATAAACTTAACCTGGGGCAAGGTTTCAGACTACTAATAAAGTGTAAATTTGAACTTTCTCCCCATGCCTCTCCCATAACGACCTTTCGACAGAAGAAAATAATTTAAAAATAATCATCTTACACACATGAACAGTCTTAAATGTTTACATCTTACAGCTACCCAAGATACAATGTAAGAAAGCTAGAAAGAGGAAATGCAGTGCACAGACACACAGCACACTTCACAATCAACACACAATATATCCCAGAAGCAACTAAAAAGACAATTTACGAATGCCATCTGCTTCTAGTGCGCCTCTAACAATGTATTAGCAAAATACATGTATTTCAAAAATAGAGGAAAAAGCCTTACTCTGCTATATCAAGATATCCACAGGAAGCAGCTGCATGTAGAGGTATCCAGCCTTCATTATCTGGTTGATTAATATTTGCTCCATTTTCCACCAGAAATTTCACCATATCTACGTTATCATCTATACAAGCCTATAAAGAAAGAAAGATTTAAGAAATAAGTTCATATTACAGCTGTTCTACAACACTGTGCATCTTTACACAATATCTTCAGGAAAACAAGTTAAGTATTTTCAGATATTATGAGGGAGGAGGTTTTATTTGTTAGGATTTGACAGCAATACAGGAAGAATTTGAGAGAAAAGCAGCAGGTTTAACAGATTTGAAACCAAATCCTTAAATAAACAAATTCAAACAGAGTGTAACAAAACCAACAAATGTGATTCCGTGAGGTGAATTTCTTCAGGTTTTCTGAGAAGCCATTTATTACCCCCACCGCAACCTTGTTGTCCAGTACAAAGTGGTTCCCTTTATCAAGCCCCCAGGCCCTTGCTCCACCCCAGGCCCAGCTTAGTCACTTGAGTGGATATTAGAATTGAATAAACGGCTACGCTGTCAAGTAGAATTGTTGTGACCAAGAGATGGGAAGCAGTTTGGAAAACAACAGCATAACCTGGTTTTAATTACAATGCAGAGACTAAACAGTATGGAAGGGGATGTATTTCAGCACCCCCCTGCTGTTTTCTACTGCAGCATATTCTATACCACCATACATCTTTTAACAGTCCATTAATCACTGCTGTTCATAAACTTACTTGAGTATCAATTTGGCACATCGCAAAGATATTATCATGTGTGCACATCTCTTAATTACCAAGCAAACAGTGTTGCCCAGACGCAGGACTACTGCTGCTCTCCAGATCTCCATCTCGACTGGCTCCTATTTTGCCTTTCTTCTCTGCGTTTGAGTATTTTTCTCACAGGGTGCTCTCAGGAAGGTTTCTTGCCAACTTCCATACTGCTGCCCTTAAAAGGGCAGAGCAACAGAGAGAAAAGTCCCTCTGCATTTCAGGACAGCAAGGACTCAAAACAGCTAGACCCCACAAGACTGGTATTAATTTTTTAGCTTAATAAATCAACAATACTACATAGCCAGAAGGCTGAAATGAGAACTTTTACTGCTGGGCTCCTAAATCCTTCTGAAGAATTATGCCTCTAATTAAATGCAATTAAGGTATAAATATTATTTTTCAGAATATTCTACAGCAATAAAGACTGAACATTATATACTTTATTACGGCAAAAAAACCCTCAGATGTCCTTATTGTGCCTTCCAAGATGAACCCCGAAGCTCTCCTCCGTTCTGCAGTGCTGAGGCAAGAGTTGCACCACGAGGGAGATGTGTTGCTGCCCCGTTTAACCAGCCAAACAAAACCAGCAAGAAATTATCCCTCTTTGACCCCATCTGCTTTAGTTAGGTACAAACTTAAAGCTTTGTTTAGAATTTAACACAGAATTGTTTTAACAATGACTCTCATCTGGACTTGGTCATCCATAAACTTGCAGCTAGACTGCAACTGGCCTGCAGTACACTGCTTGCATTATTTGTTTTTATATTTAAAACAAAACCACATTATCGAGTGAAAACATTCATAAACCTGCCTGGCTTTTCAGGTAGTCTTGAAAACTGCCTCCTAAAGGATTTCTGAATTATCTTTTTAGCCATACCCATCCCTAAAATCAGCAATTCTTTTAATAAAATAATTGATGAACGGACTCCAAAAATAGAGTACAAACTCCTCATAGATACTGTCTTCAATTTCTTCCACCTCAGTGTACTATGCTTATATGCTAGCAAAAAGCTCTGAAACACAATAATTGCCTCTCTTTGCAAGGCATTTTGTCATTTACATGAGAAGGAACTAAATGCAAGACATCATGCCTCAGATGAGGAGGGAAACAAATTCAAGAAACACGTTTACACTTAACAGAAACATTAACCTAGCCATATTTCACATGTGCCATCTATCCGTTTTTTCTGGATATACAATTTACCTGACAATTGATATCCTACGTATAGCATAATATTCATCAATTTATTCTAAGAAAATAAATCTACATCAGAAAACTTTGAAACTGCCTAAGCATTTTTAAACAGAGGTCTTTTAACATTACATTTCAATGTGTTGCATACTGGTATATCTTAAAATTTTATAGAATTCATAATCTGTGAAAAAAGGATATCGTAAAATTGATTAGCACTATTAAAAAAAAAAAAAGCCCGACCATCTGATTGTGACACAACACAACAAAGAACAATCTTTGCCTGTTTTTCAAGTATACATAAGAAAAACTGGCAAGACATACTCATAAAAATACTGTTGCTAAGTGAATCAAAAGCTTACATATGCAGCACATTAAAAGACATATGACTAAGTGGCTAAAAATATTTGACCAAATTTGGGCAGTTTATTGTGCCATACATGGCAAGAACCAGGAGAGCTCAAATACACTTCTCAAGTATTATCAGAGGTTGCACATTCATGACAAGCAAAGATAAACAATCTGTGAGATTATATATATTAGGATGATAGAAAAGTAACTACTAAGATAGCAAAAGAATTCACTTGCATATGCAAATGGGAGAGTACTGGCATTACTAGTGATCACATTTGTGACGTTTAAATGTTCCTCATAACTGATTATACAATCTGAACAACTGTTCTAACAATTTTATTATAGGACAACAGGAGCCACAGAAGCTGAAGTTGATGAAATGTAAGACAGTTGTATAATTTAAAAAATATGACCTTCAAGCTTCCTTAAACAAAGATTATTTAAAAATGAGCCTTGTACCCAAAATATTTTACAGAAAACTCACTGTGGTCTCCAAGAATTTTATTACCTATCTTAAAGTGAAGAAAAGTAAATGCAATGGATCCTGTCGCTGAAGAACACATATATAATACATCCGTGTTCCCTTTTCCCTTTAACAGCACCGCAGGCAGTGTTTGAGGGACCTTATCACTCTCAGCAATTTCCATATGAAAGACACCTCTGACTATCAGCAGGTACCTTAAGTCAGAAAGCCAAGAAACAAATGTTATAGAAGAATTTCTATCTAAATGATTTTTCCATTTCTACTCCAACTATCATTGCGCTATCTTCACAGTCACTTCTAAAAGCAGTATTTATCAAGTGTCAGAAGTGCCTCTGTTGTTAAAGACTGACATCTCAACCCCAAAAGGAAAGCTAGTTAGAACAGCATGATAAACTTACAGCCTCCAAAATCTCAGCCCTTCTAGACCTCAGCTCAAAAGTATTACAAAGGAAAAAGCAATGTACATGTAAAGACGTAAATAACAAGAGTTCCAGTGATGTTACAGTGACTCAAAAAGAGAAAATTCCTGTGACTACATCTGTCCCACTCTCCGCACAGGGGAGAGACAGCCACAGGCCTTCCTCTTCCAGGCCTGCTACCATCTTTCTAGGATTAATCTGGGTTCTTGGCATTCACCTCCCCATCCCCAGTCTCTTCCTTCACAGTCCTTAGTTCCCACCTAGAGCTTCAGTTCCCGCTTCATGAAACAACAGGTTGTCTCAAAGCTCTTTCTGAGTGCTTGCTAACATCTGCAGAGCACAGATACCAGCCAGCTCCTGGGGCGAGCAGAAGAACATGGGAGCTCACACTCAAGCTTCCCTTCATCCCACACACTGGTTCTCTCAACCCCATTCCCAGCCCCCACAAACTGGTAGAAAGGCAGCATTTCTGCAAGAAGCGCACTCCTTACCCTGCCAAATTTCATGGAAGTTTGCCAATGGGCCCCAAACAGAACAACAGCTGGACAGTGCAATCATACAAACCTCGTTTCCTTCGGGAACTAATTTAGAAACGAGGCTAATTAGTCATAAAGGAAGCAAAACAAAGCAAAGTTGATACTACAAAGTCTGGTTACCTTTTCTGATAAGAACAGAGGAAGGAAGTATATTAAGGCCCAGGAAAGAAAACCACTTTCTATTTGTACAACAGCCTGAAACTTAGACTCCAAAGACCAGCGAAGAGCCACAGTGCCTGGCTCCCACACAGACCAGCCCCAGGCAGGCCCAGCTTGTCCTGGAAACAACACGCCTGTGTTAAGTGAAACGACACTTTCAACTTTTCCCAGAAATACCTTCTGATCACTCGGGAGGGGATAACCAGGTGCCTGCTGAACGTGTTAGATTTTAACCGTATTCACCACATGTCCCAGTGGAAGTGGCGTGTGACCCAACCGGCTCTCCTCGCTATCGGGTGTGAAGTACAGAGGTGACCTAACTTGGTAAGTAACCTTAATAAGAGACAGCTTTAAAAGAGACATCTAGAGTGCTTGATCCCTCAATGAGTAATTCTCTTCAAAAGACAGAAAAAACAAGCCTGTTTTGGTTTTTGTTTGTTTGTTTGTTTGTTTGTGGTTTTTTTAATCAGAAATCTTGTAGGGAGACAAGCAATCAGTTATACTATGGTCCCACATACATGCTGCAAAGGTATACACTATGTACTTCAGACTACAGTTTTTATTGTTTTTCATCAATGATGAGATCTAATGAGCTAATGCCATCTAATAAGCTTTAGACATTTGATTTTTTACCAGTATTTTCTAGAGAGAGAGGTTAAAACCTACTTTTTACTGTTACCTGATTAGTAATCTGATCTATTCCACAAATTAAGATATTTTGCCTCTAACAGCAGAAAATAAACACTGTATATTTCACTTCTGTCATCACATTTTTCCTTATTTAATTTTCATAAGAAAAAGAGTCAAAAATACAAACACAGAATAATACATTAGACTTAAAGGGATAAAACAAGCCAAACAACCACTTGTGGGAATGCTGGAAACAGAAGAAAGACCTCACGCAGTGGCCTGGGGAACAGATTATTGCTTCCTTTGATTCACCCAGTGAACCAAGTCCAGTATGTCCAATGGAACTAAGCAGGACATTAACATCTTTTTTATTGTACCTGAGAATCAAATTAAGGGAGGGTATCCACACCCAGCAGCAGAGCTGGTTAGAAGTGGCTCCCGTTCTCTTCACGCTTGATCACCTGTTCCCTCTGCCATCATTTACCACACCCTTACAGTTGCGCCAACATACTTTGCTGAACTGGATCTAAAGTGGATCAGAAAAGCAATTAGAATTTAAAACTGAATAAAATAAGAAAAGGACAGGAATAAGGTATTGTCTTTATCTGACTAAAACAGAATTATTTACTTTGATTATATTAAAACATTTTTCATATTCAGAGAAGAAGCCTTATTCTGAGATTCATCTTTATGTCCTAATTCCACTACGAGAGAACCAAAATTTTGTTTTATTGTGAAATTTCACCCATTACAAACCCTGTGTTAAAGCTTCTTGTTTAAAACCGACACTTTTCGAAGAACACACTTCTAAATTGGCAACCGCTTCTGCCACCCTCACTTTCAAATTTACAACACATTTTAGCCTACTTTTGTGTTTGCACCGACTTCCAAAGGAAATCACATTACTCACTCTGTCTACCTGGCTGTCCTCCCTCCCTCTGCAATTTCAACTGAAACTGAGACAGGAATAAAGGTTGCAGAGAACTAAACTCCCTGCTTGTCACAAAAAGGTGGTTTAAGGATGAGTCCTCTGGAACAATGCTGACCCAGAGCAGTTCACAGTGTAAACTCAACAACTATTATACCACTCCTGCCTGGGTGCTCTCGCTGGCCCACCAGTGAGCTCAGCACTGCCACACAATCCCCACAGTTTGAACACCCGTCTCAGCCTGCAATGATTTTTGCCATCAGGAGGAAAGGTTTTGTAAGGACAGAGGACATCACAGTTCACTAGTGACACTGTTTCTGAGTATCTTCTGTTCATCTTCATTCTCCTTTGGAAAAAAAAAAATATGTGTTGCAATTCCTTTTTTTAATTTTATTTTTTTTATTTTATTTCAATAAGCTACTAATTGAGAAGGCATAAAAAGAAATTTGTTCAATAGATCCAAAGCAAGCTTGAGCAACACTTACCACTTCTGGCAGGTAACATATTTATGATGCACATTAATTACGAATGCAGCACAAACAAGTGAAGTGGCAGTAAGGCGTATGAAATGAAATGAAATGAAAATCATAAGCTGTATCTAACTTCCAAGCTACAGATTTGAGATAACCTGGCAGTTACAGCCACTAGAACACAGGAGGAGTATTTTTTGCACCTCGAATTTGTTTGCAAGTCATTAATTCTATGTTTTCATACAAAGCATGACATCTTAAGAGTCTAATATTAGTAATGACAATGCCCTAAGACTCACTAACTATTTGGGAACACTTCCAGGATAAAGGGTAATAAAAATAACCAACAAATTAGATCATGAAATATTAGTGATTATTACACTTATTTACTATTTAAGGAATCACTATAAAAGCATGTAGTTTACACTTGCTGAGTATTCTTTTTTAATATAATACATACAAGGTGGAAAGGCTGCTGTTGATGTTCATGTTTATGGTAAGAAACAGCACAGTTGGTGTTGTAACAGAACTCTAGGCACTAACCTAGTATTACGGATGACAAATATTGCTCAATTATTAAATTAAGTATAATCTTTCCAGTGTTCATTTAGTCAACCCACAAGTCGCAGCTTATATTTTTCAGTGAGCCGGGGTAATGCCAGATATATCTGTATACTGACAAAATATAGTTTTCTGATTAAATATGTTACTTTTAAAAAGTATGTTTACTAGTAAAAAGGAAAATGCTTTACCTTGTAAACATTCTTGATAAATTAGCAATATTACCCTTTTGCTACACTAGTGTTGTTTTGTTTAACTTGTTTGTAAATAATGTGTGTCTGAGGTGTGTGTTATTTTCTGTTAAGAATGGCCTACTATTTTAAATCCATACAAAATTCCTAAAATTATAGTTTCCATCTCCAATAACCCAAATTAACAAGTAATTTCAAGAGCATCTTATTGTTTCTGCAAGTTTCGGCAGTTTCAAGTTTATTGTTTGTGTTTCACCCCAGAATTAGAGTCAATCTTGGGGTTAATCTCAATGTCAAACCCCTTACCTCACTGCAGGGCAGCAAACTTTTCTCTGGAGAAACTTCTTAAAAAGTTTCACTTCTAAGTGTAGAAAATGAGAATCCTTTTAGACACCTGCAACAGCAGGTGGGCAAGGTGCTCTCTCCTAAGGAGAAAAGACTGTTTGAAGCTGATGCAACGTTTCAGGTCCATTCAAGTCTCATGGGGAAGGCATGCAGAGACGACGGAAACCAAGTACCCCTTCACCATCATGACTTAATTCAAACACTGCAGAGCTGTCAAACATTGACAAAAACAGGCAAATCATTGCAGAACTCAAACTTCTCTAGCTATTAATTCCACTTCATGTAAACGCCCTGTCGTATGCATGAGTATATCTCAACAGAAGTTCACTTAGATTTCATTTCAGCTCCAAGAGGTGAAACCAGAAGCTACATGAAACCGATAATTGTTTAGCTCAATTATTCAGTAAGAGCATAATGTCATTTCTATACTACAGCTCTGCCTTGTTCTCTCTGTTACACTGAACTACTAAATTAATTACATGCACTTGAGCTTTGCTAGTTTGTAATTTATAGTTAAAACTGTAAATTTAATTAAGGTCACAATTCATGGAAAACACTAAAATCTATTGCTGTTGAGACTGATATAAACTATCTGTTATAAAACTAATTTCATAGGGACACGAAAGCTTAGGCACAGTTCTCAATCAGAATACATATATTTAAGTGTTTTCAGTGTGGTTCAAGTGGAGATAGAATTATTCTTGTCCTCTAACCTCCTGCTGAGATAAATAAGGGGAAGAGGATAGTTGGCCATAATATGTTATTTACTATAACCAGAGATACTACCATTCCTGCTAGCAATTCCAGTAATGGATCAAGACTCACTGACAGGCATTATATGGACAAAACAACCCAGTCTAATGCCTGCTTTCCTGCTTTTGCTGAAAAAACCCCAAATACTCCAGGCTATCTAGTATTACATGCAAATCTACTTTCGAATAAATATTTGTTTTCTTTTTTAGCTGCCTGCAAATCTGTTTTCAGGAACACTTAAAATTCCCACACTAGAAGCTACCTCTTAATTAAAACTACCATACCAAATGTTTAATATTAAACTTCACTGGTATTAATTTATTGCAACTCAAAGAAAAATCTCAAGACAACCTGCCAAAACAATACTTGTCAAAAGTCAGCCAAAAAAAACCCCCAAAGAAACATGGAAAACGGAGATGTCATGGGAAAAAAATGGTAGCCTTTACAAAATTATTTTAGAGGAAATCAAACCAAACAGCATTCAAAGACTACACTGCTGATACTGGAGCAGTTCCATTTGCCTGAATGCCCTTTTCTCTCCTGGCTCAATATACTGACACGAAGTTGGTGAAGATACTGGGAACAAAGGAATTTATGAAGCAGTCTGTGCCTTAACTTGACACAAATGAGGGTCTCCCTTCAACTCATGGTCTTAAGCATCTGAAAAACAATTTCTTCTGTTTCTTCTGGTTTCTTTCCGTTTAAAAACAAAACCAGTACATTTTGTGGAACAACAGAACTTGCTTTTAAAGGTAGATTCAGGTTTCTTAGCTTTGTAACCACACTGCAGGTGAAATAGCATGAGTTTACTAAGTGAAATGGAGAAATGAAGATCTGACTGACAGCATGGTACTACATCTAGTAGATGCATAAATTCACAAGCTGTCTTGAACCCTGCAGGCATAGGCAGGCAGGTATGTACAAATTACATGTGACAGATTCTCGTTTTAGCTCCACGTTGTTGAAACCTATGCCATTTGCCCAGCAGCACCCAATCTGTGAATTTGGGAATTAAATCCAGAACCAAATTTCAGACTCAGACATTTCACAAGTGGCTTTCTCACTCCTTTGGTCTGCACCTTTGCAGTTTGCTTTCTGGAGCGATTTCAGCAGTTGTGGCTGATGCACCATGCTCAGTAGGACACAGACATAGAACCCTCCACATCTACCTTGTAGCAGGTACAGAAGCAGTCCTGTTCACTGAAAAGAGATGTGTTTCAGGAGTAAACAAAACTTTGATACTGTAAAACACAGTGCCATTATGCAACTATGCTTTCATCAAGCATTTATTGTGATGTTTTCATGGTCACACTGTGTAAATATTACATTTGAGAAGGAGGAAGGCAGTGTCATATAGTATATGTATTTCTGTCACAGTCAAATTCAAGAATAGGCCAATCGTATTTCAAATGCTTAATTTTTTTTGGTGAGTAAACATAATCTGCTTTTAGCATATTGGCAACTTAACAAGTTCATGTGCCCAAGCAGCTTTTCAATTTAAAATACCTAACATACTGATACTCTATTCAGCTCCGAGTTCTTCGGGGCAAAAAACTGTGCTGCCTTGGAGTGAAAACCCAGGGACAAAGCAAACCGGACCACGTCTACCAGCGAATTCCGACAGAGTACATTAGTGATCTACTCGTCGACCGACAATTTACCTTCTGCTTTAGAAGGATCTAGTGGAAGTTTTAATTGCTTTCTGATTTTAGCCAACTGAAGAGGAAAAGCTGAGTAGAAGAAAAGTAATAACACTGAATTTAATAAAAACAACGCCAACCCTTCATCCCATCAAGGAAAAAAGAATATACATATTGATAGGTTATACTAAACTAACCAAGACAAACGTTCCCTGAGCTCATTTTCCTATTAGACATTACTGCTGACAGTAAAAAGCACCTTTAATAGAAGAAACCAAGATTACGGGTACAAAAAGGCAGTCAGACACTCAAATTTGCAACTACACACCTACGAATGCTTCATTCAATTAGCATTTGCTATGTGTGATTTTATCCTCACCATTATACAAGGTAAGAAAGAGCATATTTTTAGGTAACGCTGGTATCATTCAGGGCTTTTTACCTCCTGAAGCAGAGGAATCTATGTAAACAAACGACTAATTTGTATAATTCAATTTAACATAATAGAATTTAAAAGTACACGTGAAGTATGAACGACAGGTCAGTTAGATTTATATACATTTTATATGTAAAAAAATAATATAATCATGTTGCACCTGGATGGAAAAAAGAACTTAATAACAAGTAAAAGTGACATTTTGAATTGCTTAAACATTAATCAAATTATCTTAAATGTGGTAAATATATTAGTTTATCAAAACTGCATTTTGTACACCATACCGATTAAGCAAAGGTAGTACTACATATAAACAGGAAATTCAACTAACCGTTTCTCACATTTTCAACTTTTAAGGAAAGGAGGTATTGCTACTCCTACTTTCTGTTCCTAGACCAGGAAAAGAAAAGCCACCCTTCTCTAATATAAATCCCAGTATTTTTTTTCCATTTATGATCAAACTTATGATTTGCTGAATTGACTAGATAAACTGGAAAGCATTTTCAGTTCTTAAAAAATGCTACTAGGTCTTAAAGTTGATGTAGGCTTCCAATCAGCAGGTTCAAAATGAAAGTGGAGTATTCAGACAGTATCACTAAAATTTTAGAAGAAAACCAAGGCCTGTCTAAAAAGCAATTAAAGAGTTTTAGTGAAGTTATCCAAAAGCGAATTAGCCCAAATTTGTTACAGTAAATATCAAACAGCTGCTCTTTCTTAAAACTGTTTTTTTTTAATACAGATTTTGTCTATTCAATTGGTAAGAAGGTGAGAAATGTGCAGCTTCCAGCTCCCACAACCCTGCGGGTGTCAGGCACGGCCTTTGCCTGGGGCAGCAGAAGGAACAAACCTCCTGGCTCCCAAACAGGACAATGGAGACATGTCGATAAACCTCCAGCATCATCCTGTTGGCATTTGAAACACCTAAAGACAGCACAGTATGTTTTACAGTCATAAGTGATTTATATGCATTTTAACTTCACTTTTCAACAGGAAAAAAAAAAGCAGCAGGTCTCCAATTTTTTAAGGAAGACTGGCTGTGGTATACACATATATGCATAACTAGATTTTAAAACAGCTCAAATAATTTCTGACTTCAGAAATATATTCAGCACAACACCTAAAAAAACCCACGGGATCTCGTTTCCTTTCTGATGTGCCAAAAGTCTGAAGGCATTACTCAGGGGAGCACATAAGGTATAGATAATGCCAAAAAATTCAGTGTCAGGTAATTTCCATATACATTTTCACATTCCACAGCACTTGGAACAAACTGTCCAAAAGCCTTTTTTCTCATTTAATCTGCACAAAGAAATGTCACTGTGATCCCCAAAAGTTAAGGAACTTGCAACTGGCAAAGGTCACCAAGGCTTGAATAAATCCTCTGCAAGGATAACATCAGCTCAGAATACACCTAAACCCAAAATTCAAGTCAGCCTCGGTACTTCAGGAATCCCTCCAAAATTAAACAAGTGTGTACTCATACTGTGCCTTTGCTAAATTTGCTAAACAATCTTCTAAAATAACTTACATCAAATACATTGCCATGTTTTAGTGTAGCTAACTGTACAAACAAATAAGGAGATGATAACCAAATGCACTACAAGCCTCTGTCAAGTATAAAGAATAAAAATAAGTATTCAACACCAAACCCCCTCTCTCTCAAAGGCTAGCTACGCAGCTGTTCCATCTACACAGATACAGTTTGCAACTTCTAAAAAAGGCATTTTTGCTCACAGTGTAACTCAATACTTTATTTTCGACAGGCCGGCCACTTCGTGAACTTGCTGAGCAAACCCTGACAGGCTGGAATGACAAGGAAACCTGTGCTCAGGGGTGTGCGCTACCCAGCTCCACCTCCAACAACTGCCCATCGACTGCAAACAAATTTTTCACCAGCACAAGAAAACAGCCGTGAGTACTTCTTAGCAGAGACGTTTAACAATTTATCTCTAGCCACGAACATAAAAACAACATCCACTTTGTGAACTTTCTCTCTCCCAAAAGAGCAGGACAGAAGTAGCAGCTTCGGCATCAGACTCCTCCACTCTGTCTAAACAGGAAATACTCTGGTACCGTTGTCCCATTAGAAACTCATTAAGACAGATTAACGAAGAAACTGCAAGTACTCCCAAGTTCCTAGGAAACCGCTTACACCTCAATTACATTGAAAAATAGACAGGCAGACAACAGCCAACAAGTAAAATAATCTAAGTTTATACATACACAACAGTGTATACCACTATATATACACACACAATATGTGGCATTTTAAAAGGGCCAATTTCTAAGTCCTTTTTCTTTTTTTTTTTTTTAAATGGGTATCACACAGACCAAAAGCAGAAGCCATTATTCTACAAAGCCATTTGATTAGGATGTTACTGTAGTACAGAGACAAAGCAAAGGAATGTCAGCAATTAAAAATAAAATGTTTAACAAACAAAACCGTGAAAATCAATATAAAGCCAGAATTTTTAAAATGTGTATAAATAGTATAAACTTTAAGTAACAGAGAGTAGAACTCTGGAAAGGAAAGCTATTAACATTGATGAAAAATACCACAGCCGGCAGGGGAAGGAATACCAATGCATTTCTTAAATATATTAAGAATGAGAAAAAAATAGCCATGATATAGGGCATATATATATACACACACACACACACACACATACACACACATATATATATTAAAAAAATATAGGGGAGAGATTCTGTCAACAAATATCTCCACTTCGTGTTTTGAAAGAAGCAGAAAGTTTTATTTATCGTGTATAATGAGGCTTATATACCTTCTCATCTGCTAATAACAAAGAAAAATACAGAAAATCCACAGTGGATCTTGGTAAGACAAATTGCCAGTTTGCTTAGGCAGCTCTCTAGCCACTATTCAGTAACTTAAGGCAGCTTCAAGTTTGCCCATGTTTATTTTCAAAACCGACCTTGAAACATCTGGGAAACAGTAGATGACTTAACGCTGGACCAGCGCTGCAAAGGGGTAACACAGATGCCTAAATGAGCCAGCTTGTCAGCCACACTGTGCAAAATAAATAAAAACCACACACACACAAAAATCCATGTGACAGATATCAAGATAACAGAGGCTCATTAGGCTTATTAGCAGGAAGGCAATACTGTGCCAACACAGTTATATTGCTTCAAAGGCTGCTGAGCTTCACCAACAGCACCGCTGCTTTTTTTGCACCGTGAGGCCAGAGCCGACCAACACTGAAGGACCACAGCTCACACACGCTCCTAAGACCTGGGCCACCAGCAAACACGGTTTTGAACCAACATGGATCCAACGAGGCGTTTTAAGCTTATAGCCTTGCCAGAGGAAAGTTGACTCCACACACGGCAACTGTTCATAAATGTTCATGAAAGCTAATTAGCAAAGGCACCTTAGGTGCAGAATCTGAACAGGCTTCCTCACTAGTATATTAAGTATGTCTTCCTGAATTCAAGATTTTTGAGAAGCAGTTCTCTGCAACTGTTCTTCTCACGGCATTAAAGGAAAAAACAAACCAGACTCCTCTGCTCCATATTTACTGTGATACAGGAGGGAAGGAAAATAGACGCCGACTTTTGGTCACTATACCAACAGAGTAAAGTATACTAAGAATGTTAACACCTTTGATCAGCATATTATGAAAGCAGCTTCTTTTTCTTCAAACTGCTGCATATGCTCCATTATGGACAATGTCTCCAGCACCATTCTGGCATATTTGTCTGTATGCTACGATTCATGCTATACCACCCTCACCACTGCCACCGAACAGATAGCAAGCAGCATCTCATGTGAAAGGACTTAAGAACTCTTCAAGTCAGAGCTGTGGTCACTGCCTGTTCTGTGGGGCACGACCTAAAGAGGTTGTGCCTGACATGCCCTAATTGTCAGAAAACGCCTAGCGAAGAGCTTACAAAAAGGGCAAGGATACATCTGTATTTTCTTCATCCTTTACAGAGCCTTTGGCCTTCACAAATGAAGTTATCTTGAAAGGTAAACCTGTAGGCTAGTAACCTCTAAATTTTCCACTTCTCATTAACCTTCTAAAGAGCAATTTTATCCAAGCAAATAACCAACAGGAAAGTACTGTAGGTAGATGAGCAATTGTAACCCACAGCATACATGCCAAAACCAGCACAGTACTCATGTCATCTGCTCCTTTGACAGAGCACAAGGAATTCATATGTTCTCACACATGCTGGGGCATGTGGCCCTCTAGCTTCTCAGTACTGCATGCCAGATACTGGAAACTCAGACATCAGTTTCGAGGAGAAAAGGCACTAAAGAAACTTGCCAGAAAACCAAAATATTTCTTAAAAAAGTTTAAGTACTTATGATCACTACTTCATCAGCAGTGTCACTCTGCAGGAAGCTTTCACCTGAGTCAAAGTAAGACATTGATGTATTTCTTCCACTGTCTCTAACAGCACAGAATAGCACTTTTAAGAAGTTATTATAGCCGAATATATCTTTGGTAAAAGTTCTTGTAGTCAAATGCTGATAAAAACCACCCAATTTAAGAAAGCATTCTAACTGAGCTTATAGGATCTTCTTCCCCTGCTACACTTTATTTTGGGCAGTTACATGAAAAGGATATCCCAGTTGATAATAATTAGACCCTCACCTGAATATTCTGCATTAGAAACTCTGACATTCAAGAGATGACAATGTTTCAAAGTACTCATAAATATCATCCCTATTGGATAATTTGCATTTCTGTTTCAAGATTTTAAGCAATATTGTGTTCCTTGCAGGAGGCAGTGTAATAAAACCAGCAAACTCTTAATTTTTTTCTGCTAACATACAGTAACCACTCAGGGCATGATTCTACACGAGCTCACTGTTGACAAACAGGGAGGTCCCAGTCTCCCTCCTCATTCTCAACTGCACACTCCCAAAAGCATTTGTCAGACTCTCCATTAGCCAATTCAGCTCACCGGCAAGGCAGAAACAACCCTTTCTCCCTCCCCAGCCATTGAAATAAATGAATAAATAAAAGCAGGGAAGGAAACCAGCACGGCAGGAGGAAGAAGCGAGAGCACACCCTTTCAAAGCAGCAAAGTACAGTATCATTGCCTTCATCACACCTGGAGCTGCAGCCACTTCTGACTTCTCAGAAAAGATTCTGGAGAAAGGGGTAAAAGTCTACATTTCTAATTACGTAGTAACTCTTCTGTGTTGACTTCTAAGCTCTGAGACTGCTGACATCTTTGATTTGCACCAGGACAGAAAACACTCTGGCCTTCTCTTTACCAGGACTGTGTCAGCTTGAAAGAAACAACAAGAACCCAGAAGTATGATGTTTACCTCATCTTAGCAGTATGCACGTCATCATGAAATCAATCATAAATGTTTTAAAGTCTGCTTCTTGTACATCAGACTTCTAGTTAAAGATGATTATTATCAAAGAGCACAAAAACGAAAGCCCAGTTTAAAAGTACCTTGGATTCACGGTCAGTCATCGCAACCTGACTGCCTTTACTGACTGCATTTCCCCCACAAATAGGTAAGAACAAGTGCTAAAGTAAAGAGATGGAAACACACAAAAAATGAAACAGATTTGATTATATGGAGAAAGTATACACACTGCCAGAGCATGGGGACAGTCTATGAGCTGCAGTTTTGGCAGGTAACCATTCAGCAGCGCTGGCAGGGCCAGAGCAGTGGGAAGGGCCAGGGTCGGGTCTGACAGGGAAGACTTCCAAATTTCCTCATTTCAGACAGACGGACAAAGGCTCATCTGGCTTTCTCTACTGTTCAATCATCCACCATTCACTCTGCAAACTGAAAGCTCCTGCAACGCAAACTGTTTTTAAAACTGGTTCTCCATTTATTTTAGTGGAAGATCTATCCATCTGGCTAGAAGCTATGCTCCAAATACCTCAGAGCGCATGGTGAGAAACTGCCTCCATATTAAACAGAAAAGAGAAACCCACTCCCTGACGCACCAGAAGACGACCTTCCCTGCCTTGAGCATGCTTTTTCTCCTCTATGGTGCACACCTCTACAAGAATTCCTGGAGGGGAAAGCTGTTCTGCCAGCTTAATTTACACTATTAAATTAGCCAAAACATGTTTAAGCTTTATGCTTCTCTAAGGACTCTACTTTTACATTAAATATTCATTTACGCACACACCTATATGTAAGCAATAGCAAGGCTGAACAGCCAAATATTCCAGGACTAGGAAATGCTTTAATTAATGCTACCTAAGCCAAAGAAACCAGCCCCACAAACATCTGACCTGTGCGCAGTCCTACATGAGCTCTATTTCTCTGTGGCCAAAGGAACTTGTTTCATTCAATCTATGAGGTGATCAGTGCTTCCTTAACGCAGCTATTCAAAATTATGGATTTTTCTTCACTGTTTACTGTTCAGCCTGTATTACTCAAATCTTGTTCCAAACAGAACTCATTCTCTCATGGGCTCCTCCACCTATCAGCACTCACCACTATTTAGGAACATAAGCAAGATTTTCAAAAAACCTCCACCACAAAAGTTATCATTTTACAGGTCGTAAACAGACAAAAAAGTCATCATAAGCCACATCCCCTGATTTAACCATACAATTTGAAATACTATGGAACTGAGGTCTTAAGATATACACCATTTCATATTTCTAAAGAAAATCTTCCTTTCATCACACTTAGAGCCACAAGTGCATAATGTTTCTACAGATTTCCCTGCAGTCTCCTACCCCATTTACTATTCCCTTCTTTTTTCCCCCACCGATCAAGCAGAAGACCCACAAGCAACAGCATCTTTTATCAGATGTCCTGAATTATCCTAAGAGCAAATCCTCTATACAGGCCCTGTAATCTAGGTATGATGACATAATAGAGTATTAAAAGGTTAATGCATGTTAAATCCAAGTACAGATTTCACAGAAAACATTAATTACCTGATATCCAATATACCAACACCCGAGTTCCATTATTTTAGTATTCCTAGTATCAGCCTTTCTTTCCTGCTTCCTCTTCCATACCACCATTTAATTTTCCTAACTCTCAGTTTCATCCTGACAGCCAGCCCACATCTGACAGCTTGCTGTTGCCTCCACTCTTCTGACTCACTCCTACATCCCTACTCTATTTTTGCATCTTACAGCTTCCTCCTCCTCTGTGCTAGTGGAGGCAAAGAGGTCACAGCAGAGATAGCACTAGTGTATCTCTAACTGAATCTTAGAAATCCACAACCACCTGACATCTGTACTGCTTCCATGTTCTGAATTACGATATCGAAAATTAACTTAGATATATCACTGTACAGTACCACAGTTCTTCTTTAGGTCTTGGTAAATTCTCTTAGATACCATCTTTTCTCTGAAGCACTCCTCTTCCAGTGAATCTGAAAATGCTTTAAAAAAAATGAGTTCTGAGAAATTCTAGCACCTTCCAAAATGCTAGAGTATTAAAAACACAGATCCATCCAAGACTTTCTCTTTGCTTCTCCCAATCTGATTAAGTATAAAAAAAATCCAGCTGTCATTCCGCAGCTACAATTGACAGAATGTCCTATCATGGTGGCAAACCCAACACTTCCTGATTGAAGAAGAAAGACAGTATCATCCTCATTTACAGCTCTTAGCTGAAAATAGTACAACAGACTTCGTAGAGATCCATGGTTTGGATTAAAGGCACAGACTAATTCCCAGAAAAAGAACTCAATAGGCCAGAACTCTTCAGCCTAGAACAAAATTACTTTGATGACCACATAATATACAACTACAAAATCATGAATAATAGGGAGAAAGTAAATATGAAACCAGTTGTTCACCCTTTCTGCTAGTACAAGGAGTTGAAGTCATTTCATGAAGCTAGTAAGAGCTGAAACCAAAAGGCATAAAGAAACAAAAGCTGCTTTTCTGAAAGCTGACTGGAATGCCCCATATCAGCAGAAGCAGAGATGACTTATTACTGAGCTCAGTAGACTGGCCTTTCCTTTTTACACTGGAGCTACGTGATTAACTGAAAGAGTCCTTAAGGCCTTAGGCAGCCTTCATACAGGAAAAAACCCTCTTCACTGCAAGTCAAACTAATATAGCATTTTTACTGCAGAGAGCCCGCATCACAGCAGGTAACTGACAAAGTGCTCTGTGTTTTTTGTTTTGCAATAGAAAACAGGTTGTGTTTTTCATTAGTATTCCAAATAAAGGTACTGACGTTCCTGTGTTCTGAACTTATCATACTTCTTGTAAAACAGGATTCTGTGTATCTGAATAAAGATATATGACTAAGTTTGACAGTCTAGCCTCTCATTCAGGAGGGTCTTTTAAAGTATAGGTATTACAGTTACCACAAGGAAAATTACAGAAAAGTTTATGTGCATCCTAATACTTGAGAGTAAATACAAGGTAGCTTACCTCAGTGCCAACATAGTCATTTTCAATGACGAGTGCTACCATGCTCAGATGCTTTTTCCAGAGGAACCTGAACCAGATCTCTCTGAAGCAATCCCTTAATATGCAAGCCTCAACAGGCACTTATTTAAACTGTTAGCATCTATTCGAGCAGTTAACAAACAAGCCAAACACACAGAAAAAAAGCATGCCGGATTCTGTTGACTAACCTTTGTTTATAACAGCTACAGGAATTATCACCAGTTTACAACAAGCTTGGGTAAAGCTTATCTGATGGCAAAAGTTCATTATGCAACGAAGCTGTATTATCAATATCCTACTATTCTTTATTAAATTAGCATTAAATCTTTAGTGTACAGTCACTGCCACAAAAGGAATTTCTCCTACTAACTGCATAGACTCTTGCCACATTTTTAGTTTTAATAATTAGCTACTGTGCTTCTGAAGGAGGCCAAGAAAGACGGTATTACAGACAAAGCTAAAGCCAGCTGGGCTGCTTTTTTTTTGTTGTTGGATGGCTGCCTTCATTTCACTGAAACACTACAAAGCAAGTTGACCATATAAGGCGCTGGGATTCCCATGGAAAATGCTTACACAAATCAGATCCATGCCATCTTTTTAGTTTATATAGTATAGTTAATATGAACATTTGCAGTACATTTTTAAAACACACTTCAGAATTAAATCTTACAGATATAGCATTACTTTTGCCGTAACACAGTCCATGTAAGTAGCATTCCAGAAGAATCTACAGCTTAACATTCAACCGAATACATTTCTTTACGTAATATTAGACCAGATCAATTTGAAAACTGCAGGCAGCATTCATAAACACAACCTCCTTGATTTTGGTGCAAATGAAAAGTACCAGAAAAGCCTAATTCACAATTCAAGGGTCTGACAGCAAATGAATCTCCCTGCCAGCCGCTGGCTGCAGCCTGTATTTATCAGAGGCAGCAACTTGCTGCATGGAAAGATTATTTGTAGCCTAGATTCCAACAAGAATAACTCTAACGAGCAAGGGCTTATAAGGAGATGGTAATACACAGCCGACAGAGAAAGGACAAGGAGAGCTGGGGAAAGCACCATTCTTGAACAGGCGGGGGTGCAAAATGAAGCAGACTGTAGGGCTTCCACTTCAGAAGGGCAGGGGAGCTTTTGAGATGATGGAAAGAAAACGTCAGTCTCGAAGAAGGGGGGCAAGAAAGTATGCGGACTTTAAGGTTAGACAGACGAACACAGCAATACTAAAAGACTCAGTCAGAGGTATGTGCCAGCATGACGACAGTGTCTTCCTAGCTCTAGGATTTATTTTTCAGAAGGAATCAAGCACTTAAATGTTGGGAAGCAACACTTTTAACACAGTATCGAAATTACTAGAGAACTCTGCCTTCCTCTTATATCCTACCTTTACTTACTACTTGCATTTATTAAAAGGCTAATTAATTATTTAAATTAATATATTTTTAGGTATGAATTTCACAACACAGATCAATGCTTTATGAGAACTCAATATGGCCAATACATGGTACAGTTTGGTCAACACCGTGTGTGCTTTTCAAAGAGAGATCCAAACCTCACAGTATCCTGTATACCAGACTACCCGATCTGTTAAATTAACCAGGACATTTGCACTTGCTTTATCGGGGAGTAGAAGGTAATTCTTCAATCAACACATAGTCTATTGATTCATAAGGACAAAAAATGTGTCTGTAGTTTAATACCATCTGAACAGAACTTTTCATGCCAATAAATATCAACTGCTGCCAGATCTAGCTGCTTTCTTGCACCTCAGAGAATATACTTCATCTAACAGAGGCATCAACCTCTGTACTAATATTAAAAATAATACTCAGCAATTTTTGAAAGCATCTCTACTTCCTCATTACTATATGCACCGGTTACCAACTGCCTGTATGACACAGGCTCATGTAGCATGATGCTGGAAGTTGGTATTTTCAATACAGAATTCTCCACCTAAAAATATCCTTTCCCTAACAGAGAAGGGAAATTTGAGATTGTTGCCATCCTGTCTATCACAGGAGTAAGACATGTTCAGTGAAACAACATGCATAATAACGCACAGTAATTAGTATCAGTCACCAACAATCCTATCCATTAAATGCTCAAAATTTAAATGCTTCCTGCATTGCATATGGCTTATGCTATTAATTTTTAATAGCTGTTTTGGGATTCCCTCTGCTACAACCCAACTGCTTGCAAACTGAATGACAACATCACCAACATATTAGCTACTATCCTATTCACTGACATCAAAGAATCTGTAAAATGACAAGTAGTGAGATCAACTTCATATATCTTCCATAAAAATAAAGGGGTTCCAATTAATGTAACCATTTTAATTATATTGCCTATGAAAGCATCTGTGTCTTTCCTGCAAGCACACTGAAAAATTATGTTAACTATCAACACACACACCACCCACTCCAATGCCTAACCAGTCATCACATCACTACAGCACCCCTACACAGAACAACTCCTGCATCCAAAACCAAAGTCGACTTGAAAGATTTTTCTTAAATTTTACATCCCCTAGGTTTGTTCTGATTTTTTTTTTAATTTCCTGAGGAAAAGAGGAAGACTGTGTTCCACTTCAATATTTAAACTTCATGTAATCATTAACTGGCATTTTTAGTTGAGGCAATAGTGAAAAGACAGGGAAAAGCAAAACCACTTACAGAAGGATGAACCTTCTATTCTAAGTACCATACTGATATGTATTTGTATCCATAACCAGAGTACAACATCCATAATGGATGAATACAAACAACTCTTTGCTCATTGGGAACTTAAAGCACAGACTTCCAAGTACTAAAAGAACTCATGGGGTTTTCCTCAATGCAAATAAACAGACTCAGAAGTGGATGTACTGACAAAATAAAACTTTTATTTAGAGAGACAGTCCTCAAGATTTGGGATAGAACATAAAAGCAATAAATTCAGAAATCTAGCTTCTTTCCGGGGAAAGGCCAGATTGGGCATTCAAAGAACAAACCCTTCAAGCTCTAAATCTATGAGGCAGGTGGGATACACATCTTTGACTAAGATTTCACCTATGTATTTAATACTTATGGATGGCACAACAGTCTTCGAAGCATTAAGCTTTAAGAAAGGATTAACAAATCCACTGCTTTCTCTTCTCATAAGATATTTGATACACTCTAGCAGGGGGGATCTTTTCACAGTTATTAAATATAAAATGATGGCTATCACTTTAAGTCAGAACAGAACTTTCTGTAACAAGGCAATTTTCCTATTAAACTATATACAAATATACATATAGACCTCCTGAAGATGTATCTTCTATTCCAGTTGAGGTGTGAGTTACTGGCAAAAGTCTCAAAAAACAGTACATCTAGAAATTAAGTACATATGTTACCACCACAGTATAAATACATACACAAAGATGAGAGATGACAACTACATCTGTGTGTAGTAAGATGAAATTTCAGTCTGTTCTTAAATTTGCCCCCAACACTAACCACCTTTGAAATCTATGTGCCATGCTGGGAACGAGAGGCATCTCTATTCAAGTTCAGAATTCATTTGGCTGGCATTCCCCCAAATTAAAAAGATCCCTTAAGGAGCTGTAAAGCATTTAGATTTATGCAATTTTATCCACACAGGAGAGCTAAGACTCGAGTTTTCAAGATCTTATCGTTGGGTTGTCCTAAGCAGTAATTTAATGGACTGCTCGATTAGTTCTTATACCAATATTTTAGAAGTTACTGCACTCCAGCTGCAAGCTCGTCTACCAAATGACTTGCCAAGTGGACAAATTAAACTTCTCTACACAAGAGTGAATGAGCATGGGAATGTACAGGAGCTGTCAAGGAGTAAGTACTGTGCTTAAGTAAGCGTTTAGTCTAGAATAACAGCAGCATTGTAGTTGAAAGTATCTACATCCCTATCTAAAGTGAATGCACACTTAGTTTAGAAGAAAGTATCATTATACCAAGCTACTTCAGACAAATTTATAGTAGCTACAACTATATTTCTGCTCTGCAGGGTATTAGTTTACTTAAAGTACAGTTTATGTGGCCTTGGAGTCAAAAAGCTGCATATATGGGTGTTCCTCAGATGAAGTGTCTAAGGAAGCGTACTCATTCAGTTCCTACGGGCATCCCAGGCCTTGTCTCTGTGGCTGCTGGATGGTGAGCTCTCATTTAGAAGGACAATGTTCAGCATTGAGATTCTTCTACAATCCGACGAAGTTATCTCTTAACAGTTCTGCACTAAAAATAAACCATCGGGTTAACACTGAAGCAATATAACGTTAATACATTGCTGGCCTCAGGCATGGTACAGAAAATACCTTCTGCTCTGCTGAAGACTTCTCCTGTTAGACTAAATGAGGTTAGGCAAAAAACGCAGTGCAGCTGTAGCATGCTGCAGGCGTAGGAACACCATAAAGGTGTCCAGTCCTCTGCAATGTGCCAGTAGGCAAGAGGGAGAGGGAAGTGAGATGGCAGGCGAGATTTTGCCTTTCAAAGTTAGTCTGGGCTACAGATGACTTTATTTCCACGGAAATAACTAGTGTCTGAGACAGAACAGGTTGCTAAAACAGCCGAGTACTTTGCACTTATATAGCCTAAGCTGCAGCATACAAGGAGTGGAGTTCTATACATAAACCAGCTGATGCTGCACAGTCACTCCAGACCTTATCCAGTAACTACAAGTCATTAGCTTAAAATTTTAGAATTGGTTCATATGTTGCCTCTTCTTCCTTCCCCTCCTGCTGCCTAGGAACTGTGAGAGGGTAACTGATTATCAGCAAAATTCAGCCCTGCAGTCTTTATGATCACTTAGGAAAAGCGGGAATTCAGGTCAGGACAAAACAGAAGCATTCACACTTCTTAGTTTAATGTGTGATAATTTAGAAATCTTAAGCCTTGTAAGGTCACAAAGAATAACAAGCACTCTTCTTTCAAAACCTACAAACAGCTGACCTCCATCACATGCTGGGGCAGTGCCCAGCTTATCACACAGCTGCATCTCACAGCTGCGGAGGACAGTTGTGGAAGACAACCATGTGGCAGAATGCAACTATCACTTTCTGAGGTCAAAGAGAAGAAAAGTTCGGATCCAGACTAATTGAATCCAAATCCAGCTCAGTCACTTTCTGGCCAAGAAGCTTGCAGTAACTTTGCAGTTGTTCTTTGTATCTTCATACAACATCATATTGTTGATATATGCATCAATAAAATAGCATGTGTATAATGTGTATACATTTGCACTAAAATAAATGTAGATGTTGAGCTTCAGAAGAAAAGGCTTTGTTTTAAGGTGGTTATGAGAATCACTTTTCTTAGCCCTAATGGAAAGCAACACGACATCAGGGACACCAGAAGCAGCACACGTATGAACAAATGAGGTTATTATCCAAGTAGAAGAAAGAGCTGAGCTGTGTCAAAGTTCCCTCACATGAAGATGACAATCAAAACCAGTGGTGACAGAAGACACACCACCTTGCTGCTCTAGGGGTTTGTGTTTAACCACACCATTCTAAAAGTAGAGGATATAATTATCCAGCAGACCAGAAAAAAAGTACTTAGATATTGTCTGCAGTAAAACAGGTTTAGGTATTA
The DNA here is from genome assembly GCF_036013445.1 of Caloenas nicobarica. Classification (NCBI taxonomy): domain Eukaryota; kingdom Metazoa; phylum Chordata; class Aves; order Columbiformes; family Columbidae; genus Caloenas; species Caloenas nicobarica. The sequence continues at coordinate 54,195,717 of NC_088245.1, read as the reverse complement.
CTATTAGGATGGTTTATTTTGCTAAGCAGCTTATTTAGTTAAAGCAGATGCAAACTGTGTGCTTAGATAAGGGTTCATTATTGTTCTAGAGATGGGGAAAACAATGCCTTTGCAAACTGGAAAGCTGCATTGAAATTTAGCATTTAGTTTTGAATAATCTATAAGATATGATCTTAAATGTAAGCATTGAAAAAGGATGCTTCAAGAATACCAAGAAAGGGCTGCATAGTTTAGCCCCAGCTGGGCAAGTCTTATGGATAATGTGACTAAAGCTGTGGCATTTACAGGAGTTTTAAGTGTTTCCAGGTGTATAAGCATCCAGTTTTTGAGTCTGTGCTCACTACCATCTACAGTAGAACCCTATAAAGACTTGTAAATACATCAATCGTTGTTTCTTTAGACAGGCATTGATAACTGAGGTTTTCAGAGGAAGGTGTCAGACACAGATTAAGAGTGTTCTTAGAAGAATGATTAGTAATGTTTGGTTAAGAAGTTATCCAGTGCAACTTGACTCAATTTTATCACAAACAGGACAACAAAAACAGGATCACTTGTATTTTTTTTTCCTGGTGTTTTAAATCATCACATTCAGGTGATTGTAGAATCTAACAATGGGACTAGAAAGTGTCGATGGACTCAAACATGGCCAATGCCTACAAAGGTAACTCAAAGCCTTTGCTCCAGAACTTTCCTGTTCTTATTTGGAAGGCTAATGCTGTTTAGGGAAGAAGTCCACACACTTGTGCCTTCAGCCACCTACATACTAGAGACATCATTCACATAGAAGCCAACATCAGAGACGTGGGAAGGCAAAAGGAATGTAGAACTGAGAATTTTCACCTTGAAAAAAGTGATTAAGAAGTTCAAGAGTAAGTTGCCTTTAATTTTCACTTCTTCTTGGGATACCAGGTGACAGAGCCAGTTTTCTGTAATTTGGATCTCATTTGGATGTCATAAAAACAGGAGTTAGTTCCTCTCATGTTATAAGCACGTTCAGGGAACACCGAGGCAGCGAAAGAAGTTTCTATGGAATAAGTTTTGCAACACATATTACAACACAAGTTCCAGGTATTGTTTTGGTTGGTACCTGCTATGTGTCTAGCAATGCAGAGTATAACATTGCAGAATATGACTGGGTAGTTCAAAAAGAATATTCTAGTTATTACTTTCAATTTGGGCAAAGATTATTCAGTTAGAACAGCTTGGATTAGACAGAAATTCAAGGAAAGAAGCACCTTATTGTTAATTTGATTAATACCATTCTTTATATGAGATGTCTTTGAAATAGCCTCACTCATAACTATGAAGTAATCAGTCCCTAATTACAGCAATCTTCCCTACTAATGTTTAATATTTAAAATTAGCCTGTACTTAAGGTCTTGAACTGAAGATATGAGGTCTAAATGAAGGTTAAATGTGGAACTGCAATACATTTGGCTTACTCATAAATGGTTTGTTTCTTTCATTTGAGATGTATTTGATCTACATCTTGGAACTCTGGCATGCAGACAACAGAACTGGAGAAGGTGAACAGTCCACGGCCCTCACGTCATCAGCAATCTCCTCGTTACTCCAAAGAAGTATGCACTTCTTGGCACGACCAGCAGAAGAACAAATTGGCACCATCCTTACTCTTCAGGTGACATTCTAAAGTGTGCAGCATGAGTTTCCTCAGCTAAATTGTACCTTGATCTCAGGTGACTGCACTTGCCTTGGCTTATGGTTTTTGAACTATGATAATAACTGACTAAGCCTAGAATATGAAAGTGTGAAATCTGCTAGGAAAAACAGAAATTTTAATAAAAACGGCACATGAAGACTATGACTGAAGCACTTGTGTAACTGGAAATCCAGCAGAATACACTGATCTTCAACCTAGTTTATGAAGTGCTTAAATTTAGCTTCTGTTTTAAGGATTACTGTCTGCCTTTTAGCTAATTTCTGTTCTCATCTTGTACTGAGTCATGTTTTCCATTACTGCAAGCTACTTTGTTTTTATTGGATGCTTTCACTCTAAGCGTGTTCAGAACATCACAACTTTAGAACTATGGTTAAAGCAAGATAAAATTTACTGCAATTAACAATTAAAATGAGCTTGAAGTAAGAGTTACAGCCCATCAACTACCAAAAAAAAAAATAATCTGTATAACACTTTAATACCAAAACACAAATGTAAGCCATTCCTTCTTTGTCATCAAATAACACATTAACAATTTCATTACCTTTTGGATGGATTTTAGGGACCAAACATTTAGGTGTTTTTTTTTTTTTAATTCACCAGGTATCTTATACCATCACAGCTGCTGAAAGGGAATCAACTGTGCAGTTTTAAATTTATTTCTTTAGGATCTTGGCTTTATATAAATGAAAGCTTAACAAAAACTACAGACTGTTAAAAGATCCTCTGCTTTGTTGTGTTACAAATCAAGTCTCTGAACAGGAAGATGACATATTTGTTTCTTTAATAGCTATTGCATTAAATGTGCATATAAGATTACAAAAAACCCCTTACAGTTTACAGGATCAGATCATTTCACAGATGTGATACCATTCCAGTTTTCAAAGAAAGAAAACATATTTAAAAGTTGGAGTAAAATTGCCCTAAAGAAATCCTGAATAATTATTCCTACCCAACTACTCTAATTAAATTTATGAGGTAAGGCAAAAAAACCCCAAAAACCACATAAAACCCAAACAGAACAGGAACGGTGGACAATTTTTTTTTGTTCTTTGCCCTCAGCATGACTATAGTGCTCCTCGGTTTGCAGATACAGATACAAATGAAGTACAACCTAGCTTTGACAGAATGGTAAAGTCAGTCAAAAATTTATTTTCATTCAACAAGAAATGGACATTAAAAATGCAAGCTAGTATGATTTTATGGTTTTATTTGATTGTATTCTTCCTCCCTCAACTTCATATGCATCTTCCACTACGACACACTGTAGAGCAGGAACCACGTCTTCCAAGTTCTGCACAGAGCCTCGCGCAAGCGGAGCCACTGTTTTATTAGGAATTTCTGCTGGGTCTGTACATCAGACAGATCATGGGAGAAAAGCTATTAAATGTGTAGCAGTTACCCCATAAATCCCTGTATTACTGTGACACCTAGGAGCTCTAGACATGGACCAGGATATCCAGAAGAATCTATATCCACATCTGCGGAGCAATTCAGGTTTTCTGGAAAAGGTTTCTGCTTCAATACCTAAAATCTCCCCAAGTGTAGCAAAAACCAGGAGAGTCTCCAAAAAGGGGAGGAGAAGAAGCAAGAAAAAAAAAAAAAAAAAAAAAGGAGAGATAGATGAGCATGAGTTAGCATGCCACCAAACGTCCTGAACTCTACAAACAATACTGCTGAAGAACTATCCTGGGCATGTAAACCTCTGCTTTGAACAATCATTTTTAGAATTGAATGCAGACAATTTAAACCACAAACTTTTTCAGTATGCTGCTGTTGCCATTCCTCCTCTCCCCTAGTTCCTCTGCTTCCTATGTTACGCTTTTCAGGAACCAAGACCACTTATGATGAGCAAAACTTCTATCTAGACTAACTTTGCAGTAGGTGGGAAGATTATAACACATGCCTACCTGCCAAAGAAATAAGCTCATGTCCAAGAACAGGTTGAGCAAAGATATCCCTTCTTAACAGACTGAAGCTTGCATCTAGATTGGAGAGAAACTCCTTGCTTATTACACTGATTGAAACATGAAAGACCACACCACAAGCTGTTGCGGTCAATATAATACCAAATAGCATTCTAAAACTGTCTGCTAAATGTACATGGCTTTTAAAAAAAAAGAAATAAAAAAAGCAGAGCAAAGATCATCTTAAAAGTGCCACCCAGAATACAGCAGGAAACAGAAGACTGTTTAGTACCCAACTGTGGTAAATATCCAGTCTCTGTATATTTACTTGCCTTCCATGGCCAAGGACTCAGGGAAGTTAGAATTCCTTAGACCCTATAAATCAAAAGCCATATAAATCATATTAGAGACTTTTTTTAAAGTAGAAGACAGCCTTCTCATTTTAATTTCACTTAAAACACTCAGACAAACATTAAGCAAATTATGTTCCAGATACTTCAGCAGTAGAAATAGTACAGCCTTTCATCAGGCACTTGATAGCTGGCTTCTAAAGGTACATAACAAAGCAGTATCCTGTTCACAGAGTTTACTCCTTGAGAACTGAATCAGGAAGGTTGTAAAGCCCATGCAACAGCAGCTTCTTGCCTTCAGGACCCAGTAGAAGACTTGTTTTCAAAATAAAATAACTTTTAAAATAATTATTTATTAATTAATGGTAAATACATATCTATTAATAATTATCAATTAATTTTATAAAATAATTTTAAGCAAACCATAGCTCTGCTTTGTCTTTCACCTTCTTAATGGTCCTCCAAAACAGTACTTCCCACCAAAAAGAATGCCTAGTCTGACCTGGCTATTGGGAAAGGATCCTAACTATTCTGCATATGTATGCCATTGTATTAGGTTTTTTGCAGCCCTAGGGCAGAACTATAAGAGCCTTCCTTCTTTAAAGGCAAGGTTTTAAGATAGCTACCAGGACTGCAGTTTAAGGAGGCTGCATCATTTTTCTTCCAGTTTCTGTATAAACCTGAGAACACGTCAGCAGAATCGTTTCATAGTTTGCCTGCATATATTCTCAGCTCTGCTTCTGCTTGCGAGTCAGATTTTTGTCAAAAACAAAACCTGAAGTAGTGCTAGTTGCAAGCCTCCATCAAAACCTGAAATATGCAGCAAGCTTTCACACAAGACTGAATTTCTACATCAGTTAGATTATCGTTTTATAAGTTTAAATAAGTAGTCCGCTGGGAACAGTACAGAACACTAGCAACAGTAGTACTATAGTTTCACCCAGTTTTTGTGTTTAATTTCCAAAGCTAAATCAAAGATGAAACAATGAAACTTCCATCTAGTCAACAACTCTTATACTGAGCCAAAGTGGAGCACAGATTCATGGAAGTGTCATTTATAAGCACGTAGTTTCTGACTTCTACTTTTCATAGCCCTTTTAGTTCAGCAGTTCCACACTGACCCCTCAGACCACAGGTAATCAGAGTCACTGCTGCACACCAAGGAAAATGTGCACACAAAGTTGTCAAACTTTGTAGTTTCCTGTCATTCAGTCTGTAAGAGCTGATCAAATGCAAATTAACAATAACTCCCTGAAACAGCAGCCACAGATGTAAAGGTTGGGGGAATAGCAAGAGCTTGTTGTTGTAGGGAAGGAACGGAAGCTAGGGATCACAAGGATTATTAAAAAAAAAAAAAGACACATAAAACCAAAAATCACTTTGGATATTAAGCAGTATCATCATATAAATACTTGCTGGCTTTATGGTAAAGATCTTTGAATCAAAGATCAAAAGCAAGTGGCAAATACTGGAATCAGCTGTCATCCGGTTGTTGATCAGAAAAGCAAAGTTATGAATTTGCCTCAATATTTGTCTTGTGGAATTCACAGCTGCTTGGCTCCAATTTCCATCTGCAAAATGAATAATTTCCATTTTAGGAGACCAACTTGCAGGAGGTCAGAGCAATCTGGCTATCCTTGATTACACATCATGGCTGGTTACAATCTGAAGGATCTACTTGTGCCAGTACATGCACAAAAGATAATCTAAATTCATCAAAGCAAGTGTACTAGAACTTCATCAGCTGAGGCAGAAGTTGCACTGAACTTTGTTACTGATATTCAGCTACTACTGCGGAACTTAACATCTGCTTCTAGCAGTTTTAGCTCAAGCATTGGATAAAATTACAAGTTCAATAATCCCATATCACAGGTGGGGGTAAACATTTTGGCTTCATGCATTGAGAGGCTTCTCCTCTATCTTCAGATTCAGTGGCATGTACAACTCAGCCTAAGTTTGCCGATTAGCAAGTGCAGAACACCCATCTTTCCTTCTCCTTCCTCTCAGTCCTTCAAAATAACTCAGAAAATAAAGGATTACTGGCTTACAGCACTTAGTGGAAGTACGAAGTGTTGTAACTACTGGCATAATATAGGAAAGGATTATGACAATACTGAAAATTCACAATTCTTTAATTCTATGTGATATGTATATTTAAGTCATGGGTCAAACCCTACGCAAACAAATTAGAGAAGACAAAGCCTGCCAATTTGAATGTTCTTCTAAAAAAAAGTTACTGCTGACATATTATATTCACTTGAATTCTCAAGCTTAAAAAGAATGCTGTAAAAGTTCATTGCATCAAAATATTCAGAGACATAGTTAAAGCCAAAATTTTAACTATTTGTTTTATGGCTGAAGAGTGCTGTCAACCAGCTAAGCACCTGTACTGTTCACTAATCACAGGTGTCAAAACTCTAGTAAACACAGTATGAAGATCTAGTAATAACATGGAGATATTACAGGTTAATCACATCACTGCTGTACACCTGAAGGTTCTACAGCAGAGCTGTCTGTTCAACCCTGGAACTCGAGGGATGCCACTTAAGTCAATAAACCACATGGCACGGAAACATCTCCAAATAACTGGAAAGAGAAGCCACTCAGAATGTTAATAATTATTAACCATAAATGTAGTTTACACTTTAAGTGGGACAGGAGAAAAAATATAAACACACAATAACCACCACAACAGCCTGTTTTAAAAATACACCACCAGTCTTCAGGCTAGAAACCAAATGTTCTTCAAGTGGAATAGACAGATAAGAAAGTCAGATACCCCCAAATACTTTTAAAAGTAGACAATCAATCAAAATCACTGAGTTTGCTTTTACCTATAATCTCTTGATACTTGCTGATAGAGGATATTTATTTCTGTTGCAAAAACATAACCTCTCCACAGCTGCTTGTAACTACAGCATCTTCTGCACAAGTTTTTCAGTGAGCTTTACTTCATACTGCAGCTCCTACAGCCTTTACCATAACCAATGTCCAATCTGACATTTTGCACTCTCTCACTCAGCAAGGTGCTTCCCTTTGATTTTTGCTTTTGTGGACATCAGCTGTGACAGAGACAGGGATAAACCTGATGACGAGTCAAAAGCCTCAGGTTAAACAGGCCTCAGAATACACGTTCAAATACAAGACAGCAAAGCAGCCAGAGCTACTGGCTGAAGAGAGTGCATGACAGACCCGTCCATTTAGCCAGTGACTTAACTGCCTAATTGTATTTTTTGGTTTAGACATTTTGCCAACCTGAAGGTGTAATTTTAAAAATTAAGTGCTGTTCTCATCCCTTCCACCCCCACAAAGCACACAAATTACCTTTCCCTAGTTATTCCAGTGGGCCACCAACAGTCTGCTACTCACTCTTCCTGTATCAGCATCATCTTGTAAGCAGCAGCTTTCCTTCATTTTGCATACTCTTCTAAATTGGCAACAGTATTACTGTTGTATGACTGAAGTGTTTTGGGGAAGGAGGTAATCACCTCCAAGAGACTGACGCATTTTTGCAATGTTCACTGGAGTGCTTAATAACTTTTTTCCAAGCCCTGGACGTGGAGTCAAGTTCTATCAACTGATAAAACTCAGCCACTGAAGTATCTGGAACTTAGTCTTGTATTCAGAAATCAAGAAAATTGCAGAAAATCTACAGGCCACATGTTGCCTAAAGCAGGGAAGTTATCTGCATCTTAATGTAAGAATTTAAGAAAGATTCTTATATGCACCTTCTAAAGCCAGAGCATTACTAAAATTGGACTTCACCCAGAAATATTTGAGATTAAGAAGATAAATAGCTTAGCGGAGTCACCAACGTTCTCAGTGAATCAGACTCACTGGAAGTGACAGAAGCATTTCACAATCTACACGCTGAGACTGACAAAAGCTAGAGTTCCCAAAAACCTTTGGTTCACCAATTTGCTTTACAGGAACAACTCTGTGTTCTGCTATTCCTTGCATTAGGAGAGTTAAAAAAGAAATTTATAGCGCAATCAGGGGTTTGAGAGGACAAGGTATCATCTTAGGTATCCTCATAAAGTCAAGAGGAGCAGAGATGTAAATATCCTGTGTCTCAATGGTTGCTGATACTACCAAAGAAAGGAAACTAACCTGCAGCAGACCTTGCTCAGAGGAAGAAATCAAAGTAGGACACGTGCTGGGTTTCAAGAAGCATCAGCACCTTGTTTAGCTCTGTACAGATGCAGACTTGAATTCGGAGTCTGCTTTTATAACTCTATGTGCTGGTTTTGGTTGGGATATAATTAATTTTCTTCATAATAGTAGATGGTATGGGGCTACATTTTGGATTTGTGCTGGAAACAGTGCTGATAATACGGGGGTGTTTTTGTTACCGCTGGGCAGTGCTCACACAGCATCAAGGACATTTCTGCCTCTCACACCACTCCACCAGCAAGTAGGCTGGGGGTGCACAAGAGTTTGGGAGGGGACACAGCCGGGACAGCTGAGCCAACTGACCACAGGGATATCCCATACCATATGATGTCATGCTCAGTACATAAAGCTGGGGGGGGACATTCAGAGTGATGGCATTTATCTTCCCAAGTAACCACTACACATAATGGATCCCAGCTGTCCTGGAGATGGCTGAACACCTGCCAGCTGATGGGACGTGGTGAATGAATCCCCTGTTTTGCTTTGCTTGTGTGTGCAGGTTTTGCTTTACTTCTTAAACTGTCTCCATCTCAACCCACAAGTTCTCACTTTTCTGATTTTCTCCCCCCTTCCCCTGTGGGGGGCAATGAGCAAGCGGCTGCGTGGTGCTTAGTTGACCACGAAGTTCTTACTGAAGGCAATGTGGCAATCAAATACTTTGGGGAAGCCTCTAGCCTTGAACAAGACCAAACCCAACAAACTAAACCTGAATACTAGCTCATCTGTAACTACTAAGAAGATAGATCAAACAGTCATTCTCAGGCATGCTAAGATGGCATCACAGAATCACCTGGCACTTCAAGCCTACAATGCATGTTTCTCCAAACAGAACTTCCACCATCTGTGGTATACTTGCACCTATCAATATAGTATAGTTTTGCTTTCCTAGGGACTAGGGGGAAAAGCACTGTTTAAGAATTTAGATACATTGAATGGACTCTAGCAATAATTTCATACATATATACACACACGCATATACATAAAGCAGTATCTCAAGCTGTCACAAAAGTCCATGATAAAAAAAAGGCAAAGGGACAGCTAAATGTAAACAGGCTTTTCATCCCAGTGACGTAAATACCTTCTCTTGCACATTCCCCTTCAGGAAAACGGAAGAGTAACATCTGACATGCTGGTACTACAAAAGAGGCAGAAGTAATCTACCACACCATCGTGTAAACTGATTATCTGACACTAAATATTTTTCCCAATTAATGGTAGTCAACTGGCTACAATTATCGCTATAGAGAAAAGGAAGAAAAAATGCATAGTCTGCATTTAGCTTTTTAAAAGTAAACTCACCATAAGACAGCATCATCTTTTCATTGCTTAGACACTAGAACAACACATGGATTCCAAGCTCAGCCTTATGAAATTAGATTATCATTGCTATTCATTAGTGCAAAGCTAGCCCATTAGCAAGGAATTAGCCAGGAATTACTGGTTTTAAGTGAAGAACGACTAGATACAGAGGTTAGCACTGAGATAACCAAATTGAAGAACAACTCCCTAGAGGAAATTAGAGAAAGTATACGATTCCCCTACACCTCTCATCCTACTTTCACGAAAGCAAGTAATACCTCTTTTCAACAAGAATTCATATACACAAGCAGCCAGAGGGTTGCCTGTGTTTCCATACTTCACATCAGTATCTACAGAGACATCCAGCACTGTTAGATGTTGCCAAAGCAGAAGTTTCTCAAGACACCCTCTTCCTGGATCCGACACGCAGCTCCTCTAACTCACATCTTTCTTTTCACAAAATAAACAATGTCTTCTGGCATTCCACTAGGCAGTTTTGTATTTTCCATTGAAAGAGTAGTTTTTAAATCACCACTGCCATACTTACCTAGAGCTATAGGTAAAACTTGTTTATACAATAATTTCATGAGCTTTCTTTGAAGTCACATTTGACGGATCAGGCCAAAGCCTGGCAGACTGTGGGTAAAGTATAACACTGCAAATGGCAAGTAAAAATATGAAGAAATTATTTCCCATAAACCCAAGTTTGAGGGCAGCTCAACTAAAACAGAGGGCAATCATATACTTGCCAGTGGCTTTCTTCAGTATTTTACAAGTATATTACAAGTGTTAGGCACAAGAGCCACTAGATTTGCTAAGTTACTCCTGTAAAGAGATAGGGGAAAGTTGATTCTCTTACTAAAACCACAAATAACCAACAAGCACTGTGCCATACACATATTAGTATTCAATATGGCTATTACACACATACAAGTGTAGCAATACAGAGATACAAATGCCACTATTTGGCTCGGTTGTCTGCAAGCAAGTAGAAAATGAGTATCAGAAAGCCACGTCCAGAGAGATTCACAAAAAACCCCCACTGACAGCCACAGTGTTAATGCAACCCACCCTTTCTGCTCTACTCAGAAGCCAAGAAACTGATATTAAAAAAAAAATTCTTAAACAGATAAAGTGTTAAACTTTTCCATGAAGTAGCAAACAAAGCATATACTCCTCAAAAAAACCATAATCTTTATCATTAGGACCTAAAATAATTCAAGTTGCAGTAGTTGAACAGAAGTGGTAGCAAATTGTGAAGTTTGGCATGCTTTCTAAAAACATTGTTTTATACGGTTTGATATAAATGAGATTATTACTTAACAACAGGGGTCCCAGTTTGGCCTACAGGTATAATGCTATCACCTCAATCTTCAGTTTTCACTTTGATTAAAACCTAAGGCAATTCATTTTTGCCCAAGTTTGCAGCAAGTTCAGCACTTAAAACACCAAGCTGGATTGATTTGAAAACATTTCCAAAGAACAGGTTAATCAAACAAGTTTAAGAGTTGTTGACTTTTTGTAACTAGATAAAAAAAATAACTTAATGTTCAACGATAAGTAGGGTTACTTATATTTTTTAGAATACAGGGAAGGTAGTCAAAATCAAGACTGATTGAAGGAATAATACCAATATCTTTGGATTGTTTCACCTCTTGGATGGAGGCACACTTTTTGAAAACTCTCATTGATTTCATTAAGATTATTCACTTAATAAAGCCTACTCATACAGGTATAATTGTATACATTCGTGAACATACTGCAAGCAACAACACTTTTGTTAAAACCTGGGATGCCATGCTTTGCAGCTTTAAAATAACAAATTTTCCACTTCAGTAATGGAAGCACAGGTTTTCAGTCAAGAATGCTATAGCAACTTTCAGGACATTAGTAAGCCAAAACTTTCAAAGCCAAAGCCCAAGACAGTATTTTTGTTTCAAAAGGGGCCCACAAGGATCCCAGACTTGACAGAGGAATGCAGCTTCTCAGTGAAAGCTTCATCCAAGTTAAGTGTTTCCCAAGTGAGCACTGACTACACACATACATCAGTGCACACAACTGTCAGCCATCTTCACTTTTGTTACCAGATGAAGATGTTGGTGTTTTTGCCTTAGACAAATCCTCGATTCAGTTGTGAAATCTGAAGAAAAACACTTTTGGTAAGTTCATCCTATAAGTTTTAAGCAGAATTATTAACAAACAGGCCTCATGTTGCTAACACTCAGTCATTCTGTGAAAGAACCAAAAAAATAACAGGAAAATGAAATTCACATGAAAAGTGGCGTGTATATATATATATATATTCCAGATCCACAACACAGACCAAGATTTGTATGTAATCCCTTGATGTACAAGAAACTTCAAATATCCAAGTATGCATGTAGAAGATACTTCAGTTACTCTTTTAGCTTCACTATCAGGATGGTAAAACAGCAACAGCAAAACTAAATAAATAATCATCCCAGGACTAAAACTTGCATAATAATCACCACTGGCTGTCTAACTGATCTTGTTAAAGCCAGCTGTCATAGTCAGAACTCAAGACCATGAATTACAATCACAACATGGGAAAATAAATCAAAGGATATTTCAGACTGATTTAAAAAAAAAATATATATAATAATCCATGAGACTTGGCCTCTGACAGAATGTTTTAGAACTGGAATCATCCCGAAAAACCACAGCTTACAGATATTTTAGTATCAAAATAGATAGTTATGTGCCAGTTATAGACCAAATGTAAAATTAAAGTATTCAGAAGTTACAGTAGTATAACAACTATTTACATGCAGCCTTGAAGACAAATCTACTTCTGTATGTAGGCCCAAAATGAGGCTGCATTTGCTGGTCAAGGTTTTTTAGGTTTTTTGGTTTGTTTATTTTTTGGTTTTGTTGTTTTTTGGTGTGGTTTGTTTGGTTTTTTAAGAGGCTTCACCCCCTTCTTAAAGCCAACTCCACTCTTTACTGTTTAGCAGACCTTTAGAAGCCATTAGTTTAAGAATATATTGTTAATGGAGTAAGTGCTAATACTGTTGAGGCATAAGTGGGAAATAGTATTTTCCAAAGACTTCATCATATTGCTCTAATTTTGGTTTTGTGAATGAGTCAAAGATCCAGTGTTTCCAGGATAAGCACAGTGGCTGTTTCAGTGTTCTCAAAAAACAACTGAGACAGAAAAGCTGAGTTCCGGGTCTTGTCAAAACAAAGCACTTAAAAAAATAAATCCAGAAACACTCCCTCCCCTACTCCCAAAGTACCCTTATCTTTTACCTTCTTGTTCTATCCTTACAGTCTTGAAATTACTAGAAAGGAAACAGCTGAGGAATGCTGCCACTCTTATGCCATGCTTTCCACTGACTGTCATTCCAGGAATGCATATAGGAAAGTAAAGCAGTTTGGAATGTCTCCACCCATCCAGCAGCATCAGAAGCTGCCCAGCTTACTGACAGCTCCACTGCCTTGTAGCTGCATTCCAGTTTTCACTTTTACAGTTGCCCAGATCAATGAAGAAAGATATATTGCTAAGCACTGATACAATATTTGTTAGGTAAATGTCCTTATCCACTGCATGCCCTATCTGCATATACCCTATGCTGATACTACAGTATGGCAGCAACAAGGCATAATTTACAATTTCTTGGTTGCAAGAGTCCCAGAGGGGTGTACTCATGCTATAGTTGTCCAAAACTACAACCATATTCCTTTCAGAGCGTATCAGTTTGTGTAAGTCTAACCTGTCTGAATATATTCTCAGATAAAATTTAAGTATTTTCTAGAACACATGCATGTTCCTCAATTCCACATCCTGTTAGCCCAGCCTCAGGAGTCAAAATTACACAGAAAGAAGCAATAATCTACTGGGCTCTCAAAGTTTGAGAAGATTGCAGTGTCTTACAAGCTCAAGTAAGAACTTTGAGAAAAAGAGCAAGTGAGAGCACAAGCAAAGGGATAAACAAGAACTGACCAAGAGGCTGTCAAATCATGTGTTCCAGCTGAAATTGAGCATATACCCTTAAGCCTGGAATACAGATCCTCAGTTAGAAGACCCAAACTGTATCTCTACTAATGATTTATACTGACTGCTTCTGTCTTCTAGCTTCAGATTTAGCTAACTGAAATTTAGTAATCTGGTAAAAACCAGCATGCTTCCTACTATAATGCCAAGATCAAAAAGGCCTCATATCAAGTGTGTTGACATCAGTTTTATTCATACATACAAGAGCACATCTCATCTACTTTTACAAAGTGCTTTTCATGATTTATTATGAAAAAATGTTTGAACGATATCAAGAATTTGCCAGAACACATAGAAAAACATAGATGAAGCTTTACTGTAAAAGTAGCATTAATGCTACAGTAAAATTCATCGCTATAGAGCAGCAGAAATTGTCCCTGAACATAAGCTTTGTTAAACGCTAAAGCCCTACCAGCTGAATTCATCCTTATATTGAATGCAGAACTCTTCCTCCATTACCAGGTAAGTTTAAGAAATCTGTCAGTTACACTAACATGGATACGTGCTTTACATACTTAAAATGATGACTTGGGCTGTTTATTTGTGCACAAGAAAGATCCATAGCAATGAAAACTGCTAACCAGATACAGAAATCCCAGGTTCAAACTTGACAGACCATGAATAGGCCAAGAGATGCTTTGAGATAATAAACATTAAAAAGTGAAAAGATTGTTACTTGTTTCTTTTATAAAACACCAAGCAGAACACAATTCTTTTGAATGCAGCATTTAAATTTCCACTATTATACTTCAGGTATATTACAAAGAATCACTTCTTTTTTCCCCTCTTCTTGCCTCCATCTCAAAGCATTAAAAAAAATAATCTTAGATGACAAGATTAGTAGGAAGTTAACCAGTACTTATTGTAGAACCTGAACCTAGCTACTGTAACTATGGAGAGAAAGATCTATGGCCCACACAAGAACGAACTGCTATTACAAAGGGGATTTTAAACAAATATGCCTCTGTAGCCTAATCACTGAGTAAATTCAACATTACACTTATTTCAGGACTAATTTTCTCTGTGCTTTGTTGTACAGACAGAGGATTTTTTAAAAAGTCAGGATGGCATAATATAAGCTGAGCAAATTACTCCAAAATTCTCAGTTGTGTATCATCTACAACAAGAGCATTAGAGGGTTCTAGGGGTTGGAGGTTGTTTCCCCTCCAAACACTGATATTTAAGCATCAGGTTCATAATCGACTGCAAACCTTTCCATATGAAAGGAAGTTCTCTTAAGTCTTGAAAAAATAACAGATTTATCATACACATCAGCATTTTCTCCCTCCAAACGCAGCAGTGCAGAAGTCATAGCTGGGAGGTTACCAACACAGCTTTGAGCTATTTCCATACCTTCCTTACCCTTGGTTGTTGGGTGCTGCTGTTAGGATGCAAACACCCTAGAGATTTAAGACTTTAGCAACCTGTTCTTTGCTCTTATGACTTGACATGCTGCACGTGCTGTGGCCCCAGCTCAAATATGGGACCTGTGTTATCATTTGTCAAAAAGGATCCTGACAGTGCCTCTGTCGAGTTCTAAGGCAAAGGGATCCAGTGCTGGTAGATTTTATGGCCCTTTTTCATCACTCCCTGCTGTCTGAAAGGATGTTGTAACAAGGGCAACAGTTAATGCCTACTGTAACAATACTCTTTACCATATCAGGAACTATGAGCATGCCACCAGGAGTCCCAACAGAATTTTTCACATAAGCTATTGCAGAAACTCCCGGAAAAGAAGGTATTCTTATCCAGCAAATAAATCCCGTAGAACCTACAGGAAATATTAAGACAGTAATAACTGTCCTCAACCAGTTAGAAAGAAAAAGTGTTCAGTGAAACACACTTGTGAAGAGTTTCCCAGCATCTTAATTACTACTAAGGAATCAATGCAGCAGAGTCCTACAGTAGTGGCATCTAATCCAAATTTCTATTTAACATTGCATACTGCTGTGCCTGCAAGCTAAAACATAACTACAGCGTGGGTAAAACAGTCTCACCTTCATATTCAATTTAGTACTTGAAGAGTTGCAGAAAAACACTGATATTTGCAACAGAGACATAGCCTTTGGGGAACTTTGCTTAATTAAACCATATTTGTCCTAGAAAAAAAAAAAAGAGCACATGAATCCTTTATTAAGGATAAGGAGCCTCTCTTGCTGTTCAGCCGTCACCAATGACAACACCTACTGGACTCAATGAGCCCCACATAAAAACAGCCAAGACAATTTCCCTTACCTTACATCCAAAGCAGCACCACCCCCCAGGAAGAAGCAAGATCAAGACAGAAGGACACACTACTTTCATGCTGTGTGGTGGAATTAGGCCACAGCACCTACCTTCCTCACCCGGAGAGAATGAGGCCAAAAACCAGGTTACCACCTCCTAAGTCTGAGCAGCTTCAAAGAAAAAGGGCAGCCAAAAAAGAAGACTGCTTAAACTGTCATACCTCACCGCAGCCTAATCTCAGTCGCCTTCTTTATCAGGAGTGTGCAGATACTCCACAGCGCACACTCCACACTCCCGGGGGAGCAGCCTGCACAGGAAATCCAGCCTTCCAGGAAACTGGTCACATCACGGTCCCTCCCCACCACACGCAGCCTTCCCATGGCGCTGCCCAGAAAGGGTGGGCTCCTCTTTCCTGTACAAAGCTTTATGTCACTTGTAGACAAACTACTTTCAGTCACTTAAGCGACAAATTCCAATCAGTGCCAGTGAACCCAGTCCTCTTTCATGGAAGCCAAGGAAAGAGAGGAAAAGAGTCCAAACTCTAAGGAGGGGTGCTAAGATTTCAAGATGATAGAACTGAATCCCACTACAAATAAATATGTGTGCCCTAAAAGGCACCAGGTTTTACTGAAAACAGTATATAATCTCTGCTTAACATTATTTCAGAATACGACACTTTTCTCTCCACCTCTGCAGAAACTATTAATCTGCAAGGTCACAGATCACCTTTGGGCTTCATTTTTCTCTCAAGTGCTCCTTACATTCAATTGTTAATGTAGATTAGAAAAGTTGCACTAAGTTAGATCTCAACCTGTGTGACAACTGTCTGGGAATGCAATGTTTAAAAACAATCAACTTCAACCTCCACTAAATTAATAGAAGGGACATGCAATTGCAAATTTAAGGTCTAATTTAAAGGTAAGTTTTCTGGTCTTACAGACATACACACACAATAGCTATATAAAATGCAGGATATTGCAGCAGAGTACATACTACCCTGCTGCAATATCCTACATTGCATGTATCTCACATAGATAGAAACACAGTACGTACACAGTTTTGTCCTTTGTGCTCAAGGCCAAACCTAAACATATACTAAAATAAGTTCTTAAAGAGAATGACATTCGAAGCCAACATCACATACGGGAATAATCATCATCGTCTAATGTCAATTCTTCCCCTTCTGCAAGATTTTTAACGCAAAGAAATTTAATTGATATGCCCTCAGATTTGATACACTCAAGTCCGCAAATATAAAACAAAATCACTCATTGGCAGTGTCAAGAGATGAAGAAAGTACCTACATATATACTTCCCACTCCTCCTCTGAGCTATGAAGCCAATGGTAATTTTTTATTTCCCATATGCAGTAAGAGAAAAACTTCTACATAAAGCCTTCCAATGGTGATGGCATTCTACCCCACCAATAGAGGAAAACTTTAGCTAATGGCTTTAGTAACAAAGCTTGATGCTCTATTAAAGACCAGATCTGAAGTTGACTAGAATTTCAGGATCAATGGTACTTTCCCCTTAGCACTTCCAACCACCTGGGCTGCCAAGAAGAAAACAAAGCTTAAGTCTCTTCTTATAACTGCCACATCTAGCAGGAAAAACAAAGGCTAAATAGTATACTAAATATTTAATTCTACCGCTATTTCAGACACATGCATTTGTTCTCAATCACAAAAAAATTTAGATGCAAGACAAGAAGGACAGAACCCAGAAAAGGTAGAGTCGCTTTATCTTTGCTAAGATAAATTTATTCTTGTGGAGCAGTAAAGTCTACATAGGATCTGACAGACAACACACATGCGCACACACACACACACAAAAAAAGCAACAGAAAACCATAGGAGTCTTAAACACAACAACTTCGACACAGTTGACATCCAACTTCAATACAGATGACATCAAATCAGTCAAAACTCTGTCGGGAAGAATGACAAGTTTTTGAAGAGTTTCCTTTGGGAACAGATACAGCTTTGTTCCATGCCACAGCCAAATCTGATTAAAACAACTTCATGTTACAGACTCTATCATGTATGGTTTGCACCTTTTATATGGCATATCAAATAATCATATTTTGCTCTAATAAGATTAGCAATAAATCAATATTTGTCAACAATGAAGTGAAACCATTCAGAGGTAGTCATGGGCAGGGGGTTGTTATACGCCTTTTTTTTTTATAGCAACAGGCACCACTTACTGGGCTGCCTCAGGAGGATTATAACTTCACAATTCATCATCTTATTTGCTTTTTATATCATAAAACCAGAAAAGACTCTTCAGTATCACTACAGGAGGGGAGGGGGGAAGAAGGAGAGTGAGCAAGAGTTTTAGCAGTGATGTAAATCTTCACCTCTGCTCCCTTAGACTTTGCCCCTCCAAACTGCAAGCCGACTACAGGTAACAAGAAGGGGAGAATAAGCTCAGAATCATCTTGACAAAAGCTTTGTTGTATATAGTAACCAAAGAGATTTTGAAAATGCCATCCAGATGTCATGAAGACAGATAACACTGTTCATCTCTTATTCTAACAACAGAATTAAACCGAACGTCATCCTTTCCTACCAATCACTGCCGCACAGTAACTTGTAGACCTAATGATCTAACCAGTTAAGGCATGACTTCTCATACAGAGCTCCCTGGAAGCATGAAGCAATTGTAACTTGATTAGAGAAGTATAAATATATAAAACCCCACTAGTGTCAGGCTAGCCTGAAGTCAGATATCCGTGCTGCAGTAGCACACTGACAGGCTCAACCACAACACACATTCATTCTTCCAGTTCAGTTCACAACTGAAAGCAAACCCAAACCCTTTACAGGGGAGCAAGCGACAACTTATACACAGGAAATAGTGCAAGGAGTAATAGAATTTCACATCTTATGTTTAGGAGGGGATTCTATCCAGTAGTATGGGGCAACTTATGTATTTGCAGAGCCTCGCATCCTTGAAAAATCAATATGCGATGGATAAAATACATCAAACAAAAATGAGGCGGTGAATTTAAGCACAGCACATCCTAATTACCTCACCTAATCATTCTGAGAAGATTTCTACTTAATCAACCTAGATCTCATAATCGTGAAGAATTTTTTTAAAACTGCTGAACAACTTCTAAACTTAAGAAGCTAGCCTGTCAAAGATTTTAATTTATTTGGTTTTAGATATTTAGTTAATTTAATGTCGTGTGGAAGCTTTTGGCCTTCTAGAGAAACAAAAACTATTCAGGCAAACCCGCATTATCTCCGGATTGCCACAGCCTTTCCTTATTTGGCTAACGTTTTGAGATTCCAATCAGACTGCTATGAAGTTCAACATGCACAAAGCATCCATTTTGAGGAAACTTCACAGCCAGTTCCCCTTCCATTCCCCCCCTGCCCCAAGTGAAAGTTATCTCCCTCAGCACCAACCCCCCCTCTCACATACCCACACCAGAACAAAGCAATATGCATTCGGGTTTGTTTTTTTTTTACTGCTCTCCGACGCACGTAAGAGACCTATAAGAGCCCTGCTCCCCTCAAAGTTTGGCTTTCACCCTGCGGCAGGAGCCTCCGCTACAGAAAGCCTGTTATCGATACACGTTTCTATATTAGGAACAAAACACCGGTTCCCCTTAGAAACCGGAGGGAAATAGGCGATCCGCCCCTCCGCACGCACACGCGGCGGGTTTCACCGCCTCAACTGCTGCGAAACCGGGGAGCCGGGCACGGCAGGAAACTGCTGCCGGGATCCCGGGCCGGAGGCAGCCGGGGCAGCGCCCCCGAGGCGGGCCCGCCTCCCTCACCTGCCGGCCGCCACCCCTCCCTCCGCCGGGGGGCACTTGGCCCGCTCCCCCCGCCTGCCTCCCAGACAACACGGGGCCGGGCCCGCTGCCCCCGGCCCTCCCGAGGGAAGCGAGGCGAGCGGGGAAAGCGAAAGGGGGTCACCGGCACCTCCTCCCCGCACAAGGAGAGGCCCGACCGCCCCCGTCCAACGCCCGGCCTGCGGGGATGGGGCGCAGCCTCTCTGCCCCCCTCCAGCCCAGCCGGCCCGGAGCCCGGGCTGCTCCCCGCTCCGCCCGCCCGCCCCCGGGCCTGACCCCGGTCGCAGCCGCCTCCCGCCCCGCGCTCCCGGCCCCTCCCCGCCCCGACACCCCCCAGCGGAGGGGAGAGCAGCCGCCTCCGGCCCCTTCCTCCTCCACCTCCTCCTCCCGGGAGGGCACTTGGCCGGCCGGCCCCACCACCGCCCCCCCCCCCCCCCCCTTCCCCGCCTGCCCCGAGCCCCAGTCCCGCCGCCGAGCTCGGCCAGGGCCCCCTCGGCCGGCGGGAACGGCTCCGCACCGACCTGGTGGAGCGCGGTGAGCCCGTCCACATTGGCGTAGTTGATGTCGGCGCCCCGCTCCAGCAGCCGCAGCACCTCCTCGGTGTCCCCGCTGGAGCAGGCGGCCAGGAAGACGGCGCCGTCGTCAAACTTCACCTTGGTCTTTTTGCGCTTGACCACGGGCGGCTCCAGGTCGGTCTCGGAGCCGATCCAGCGCTTCAGCTGCTCGTTCCGCTTCTGCTTGGCGTCCGCCATCTTCATACCCCGCTCCCGCCTGGCCCCCTTAGCTAACGCCGCACCGAGGATAGACTATATACCGCCAGTATCCCACAGCGCACCGCGGCCCGCACTCGCCCTCGCTCGCTCACCCACCCAGATGGAGGGCGCAGGGCGGGAGGGAACCGGAGGGGCGGGACGGCGGCGGCGGCCTCGTTAGCATAACCCCGCGAGAGTACCGGCGGCGGGAAGGCGGGGCTGGGAGGAGCCGCGGTGGGGGGAACCGGAGTGGGAGGGACGGCGGGATCGGGCGGCGTCACGGGGTTGGCGGGGGCTGGCTGGGGGAGTGGCGCTGCTGCCCGTGTTGTGACGGGGGCGAGGCCGGCTCGGTTTGCCTCATCCCGGGCCCGTGAGTTCAGGAGTTCAGCCGAAGGGTCACCGGCTTCCCCCGCTCCGCCGCGGGGCGGAAATCCCCGCGGCTGCAGGGGAAGAGCCGGGCCGAGAGGCGGCCGCGGCACCACACGGCGCCCGCTGCCTGCCCGGGCCCCGCCTCGGGGGCGGTGGGGGCACCGGCCTTCTGCTGCGGCCTGGGTCTGCCAGCAGGGCCGCGAAAACGCACTCAAAAAGAGGTGAGGGCCTTGCCAGTTAAACGGCCGCCACCGAGGGGTGACCAGGGATGTACTTCTTCAGAGCAAAGGCCAAAAAGGCCAACAGCGTCCTGGCTTGTATCAGAAACAGTGTGGCCAGCAGGACTGGGGAAGTGGTCGTGCCCCTGTACTGAGCACTGGTGAGGCCCCACCTTGAATCCTGTGTTCAGTTTTGGGCCCCTCACTACAGGAAAGACATTGAGGTGCTGGAGAGAGTTCAGAGAAGAGCAATGAAGCTGGCGAAGGGTCTGGAGCACAATGATGAGGAGCAGCTGAGGGAACTGGGGCTGTTTAGCCTGGAGAAAAGGAGGCTGAGGGGAGACCTGATCGCTGTCTACAGCTACCTGAAAGGAGGTTGTAGCATGGAAGGTGTCGCTCTCTTCTCCCAAGTAGCATGCGATAGGACAAGAGGAAATGGCCTCAAGTTGCACGAGGGGAGGTTTAGATTGGATATTAGGAAAAAATTCTTCACGGAAAGGGTTGTCAGGCATTGGAACAGGCTGCCCAGGGAAGTGTGGTGGAGTCACCGTCCCTGGAGGTGTTTAAAAGACGCGTAGATGAGGTTCTTAGGGACACAGGTTAGTGACAGGTTAATGGTTGGACTCGATGATCTTGAGGGTCTTTCCTAACCAAAATTATTCTATGATCTATGATTCTATGAAGTGTGTCAGGAAAGGCAGCGGGACGGGTAGGCCTGAAACCCAGAAGCCTAAGCCAGGCTTTGGACACGTGACTCCCAGGGCCTGCAGCAACTGGAGACACGTTGCTCCTCCACCTCTTATGAGGCACCTTAGTTAAAGGTGCTGCCTGTTGCTGCCAGTGACTGCAACAGCATCAGCATTCCTGCCTGCGTTGGCAAACAGGGCAAATGCAGCTGCTTGGAGGAAAGAAGGAAACAAACAAGGTGACTTCCTGAGGGTCCCCCGTTTTGGGAAGTTAGACATGCCCACGTTAGGCCAGGTTGCTGTACAAAAGCACCATCTCCCATTTGCCACGAGACTTTAGCATGACAGTGGGAATATCCCTGTGCTTATTGTTTGTTTTAATGAAAGCAAACTTCTTTTCCATTACCTGAAAACCCGAGGTAGCTTATCCATCTTTTCTGTTGGAAGAAAACAAGTGGTTACAAAGCATAACAGCATTTGAAGATAACAGAGATTAAAATGTATTCATTTAGAGTTGTGATTTCTAGGAACCAAGCTATTATATGTAGTAATTTTTTTTCATGCACAACGTATTTTCTTCAGCTAAAAGCAACATGTATTTTGTTTTAAATTGAATCATCACTGGGGATAAAATGTGGTTTTAAATTTACTGGGAAAAAAAAAACAGACAAGTTTTGTTTTCAACTAATTATAGGAAACAAAGTGTAGTTTGAGAGGATCACCAAACCTCATACACTTCAAATTTTGCATGGTTTGTTCTTTTCTAATTATAATGTCTCCTTCATACGTTGGGCAGTCTCACAGCCTACTCAGACTTCTTATTTCCATTTTTATTGATAAAAATGTCAGCAGCATTTCGCAAGAAGTAGGAGTCATAAGGTACCTGCAGCAATGTTTTGTATTCAGTGTCTTTCAGAACAGATTTTCATCTGGAGATGTTTGTATAGTATCCATCACGTTACTCATACATGAGACACAGCACAATGTGATTATGAACGAAAGATGACATCTTGTACTCCAGATGAGAGATTTGCCAGAGAAGGGTTTGCAGTCCCAAGTAGGTGGATGAATGATTACCCAGCACCTAATTTATACCTTCTCATTGACAGCCTTTGTGACTACCCAGAGGTACATCTTAGGCTCCTGGGTTTGAAAGCGTGGCTGGCTGTGCGTGGTGCACTTCAGAAGCAGTTTTTGCAGTGTTCATTGCTCACAGGGATGACTGAGTTGTGCTTTGGCATAGCGCTGGTACCATCGGCCCAGTGTGGACAGTCACCAGCCGGGAGCTTGGCAGCATCTACTGACTCACGCCTGAGGAGGGGATTTGTGCAGGCTCCAGCCGCCTGCTGTGGTCTTGTCCTTGTGGGCAAACTTTCTTGGGGACAGACTCTGAGTCCAGTGCCATTTCCCAAGGAGCTGAAAACTATAGCCCAGGAGAAGGTAACGCAAGAGAAGAGCTGCGTCCTCCTTCCCTAGATATCTCTGGTATTTTGCATGTACCCTTGCCAATACACTGCTTCTCTCTTTCTTCAGTTGACTGGCTGAAAATTTGACTCATCAAAGACACCACATAGCTGAAGAATGTAATACACTGATTTCAGCAAGCAATATTTAAATCAAGTGTTTTGTTGCAGAGTAATTCTAGGCAAATTGATAGGCACTTATTCAAAATGCCCTCTCAGGAATTTAATTGTTATGGAGCATTTTTTTAAGGTTTCCATCAGGAGATGGACTCCAGTCCTCTCTCCTCGACTTTATTCTTCCATCTCAGCTTTTTCTTTCTGGTCATGGATCCTTATTTAACACCTTCAGCTCACTCTCCTTGGCTTGCTAGCAAATTCTCCAGGTCAGAAAGCACAACTCTTTCTGTTCTTAAGTATCTCACAGTCTGTTTTTAAAGACCAGATCTAATACTTCCTTATTGTTCCTTTATCCAAGGCTTTTTTCACTGATTCAGCTCCAGCTTTTCAGAGAACTTGAACAAATACCTTTCCTTACTCTGCAGTTATTTGTATGTTCTGTAGTCTTGACTTTATTTTTCCTTGACTTTCCATTTTCAATATTTTTTGGGTTGCACCTGATTGGGGAGTTACGTTTGAGGCCTTTTACAGACCGCACAGACAACATATAAATTATTCACATGCAGCCAGCTGAAATTCAGTTATTCCATATATATGGGGTATATATGCCTTTCCTAGATAGCTGTATGCTCTGCAGTAAATTATATGTGGCCCTTGAATTTGATCTAGCAAAGCATTTGTTCTTCCTTAAGCAAAAGCTAGAGCTGTCATTCATGTAAACTCTGCAGTTCACATTTTCTGTATTCAACAAAATCAAGCCACACTTCAGAGCAAGAAGGGAATAATGGTAAGAGTAATAATAATAACAACAACTTGGTTTTAATTTCCATATTTTTCCTATTTCATATCTTGCCTAAAAGTTTATAACTCCTACAGCAAAGGCATACTGGGCCATATTCTTTACTCCATCATACTAGTTTGATATCGTTCAATTTTATTGTAAAATCAGTGTAGCTGAGAGGAGATGAGACCATCTACAGCTTCTAATTCAGTGCTAATTGAGATAAACACATACAATTACCAATAATATTTGCAGTAGAAATCTGATGTTCTCATCCATTTATTTACCTAAGCATGGAGGATGAAATTAATCTGTGCAGAGGATTAGACCAAACCCTATATTTTAAGGCTCACTTTGAAAACCATATTGAAAGTGAGTATAAAATTTGTCCTAAAACAGTCACTACTGCAATACAGTATCACAAGATTGAATTAGATAACTGCATAAGCTTGCACATGTGTTTACAATAATAATAGTATGCTAACAAGTGTCACTTCTCATTTTAGGTACTTGATGTATGCAACTTAAGGACAGACTAAGCAGACCTAGTTTTATCAGGCTGTTTTGATGTATCTCTACCAGACTCTACCAACACACTAGATGTGCTGTAAAATCCTTTGTTTGCCTGCATATACATATCCCTAAAGGTGATTGAGTATGTAATTTTCCACATACAAATAATAGCACTGAATTCAGTAGGACTACTTTTCTCTAGAGATAACCATGTAAACCTTTGCACAGAAAGCATCTATGCATTTATATATTTTCTGTTAATTTAGTGGCAGGCTTCAAGTGATCAATAAAATGATTTAGCAATGAGATTGTTATCAGTGTGCTTTCTGGATTTCCATTTTTTCTTAAAAACATTACGCTATTGTTCAAAGGTATTTCATGCAGGCTTCTGGACCACAGAAGTACACAGATGAAGCTTTTGCACTGCCCAAAATAGTCAGCTTCTGGGATGTAGAATTTTTTTGTTCTGACCTCCTAAGGATAATTGTTGTCTTGTCTTTCATCTTGAACAGCAATAGACACAGTGTGGCTTCTAAGAATTTTGTTCTAACATTTTTCTCTCCCCAGTGAAGAAAACTAATATATCAAGGTTCATTTCTTCAAGTCCAGCTCTGGGAAAAATGGATAATTTGAAGAGATAGTGACGAATACTGTATATATTGACACAATACTTTCTAATAAATCTTCCAGGTTTTTATAAAGAATCATGGATTGTAAAAGGAGAGATGGGATAAGAAAATATAAAAGCCTTTTTCAACATGAAAAGGTCATGACAGAGATACTTATCATAAGAATAAAGCATTTCTTTCATTTTTTAATTTGATAGTCATAGGCCTTTCTATTTTTAAATCTGTTGTATTCTCTACTCTGATTGTGTGACAAACCCACACAAGCAGCAGTGAAAACTCTGGTACATTCCTTATCCAGAAAAAAGAGACAAGAAGACTATATGCAAAGTGCTATCGAAATTTTGAAGTAAATTATATAAGAAGCAAACCTCTCACTCTTTGGTTTTGTCAGTTCTGAGTAAGATTCTTACACACAAACTCCACATTTCAAGGTGGGCTACTTTTTGGTGCTGCATAATCCTGAGTCACCAAACTAAAACTACCATAGCAACCAGGGCACGTATTTTTAAACTATGCGGTTCTGAATCAGATTTGCAATAGTGATTCTCCCAGCGTCTTTCATGAGCTTTCCACAGATTGCTGTCTCTGTATTCTTGGATGGCAATGCAAGCTAACATTTAAACTTGATTCTCTGAGATACTTCTACGTGTACCCATCTGTTAAACCAGCTTTTGGTCGACTGACAATTTCAACGATGCATGGGTTAAGCTAAAAATAGTTGTCTTGGCTAGTAAAAAGTAGCACCATGTCCTTTAGAAATAGGGAAATACGCTTATTTATAAAATTGACTTTATAAAACCATTCTTATTGTCAACTAAATTTCATGTTTTGCCTAGTCCCTCCATGCAAAAACAGAACTGAGCCATACGTCATGTAACAGCAATACAGGTTTGTATTCAGCCTCTGCAGTCCTGGGAATGCTGCATGTGTATGGATGCAGACATGATGTTAGACACTCTGCCATGACAGTTGTCCATTTTGGCCTCTTGCTGCTAAGAACAAGTATTTTTGCTTTACTCTGATGTCCACGAGGCCACCTAATCTCACAGTAGCTTTTGTGAACCTCTGTTCAGCATTTCTGCTGGTAAAGTGTTTCTTTTCCACTATTGTGTGTGGCTGGAGTCAAGGAGTGTACTGTCGAATGAAATACCGAGGGAGGAAGGGAATGACCTGTCCCTCTGAAATGCAGGCGAGATGTTCCCTGTGAGCCGCATTCTGAATACATCACAGCTGAGAAACATACTTACAGGGCTGCAGGAGGATGATTTGGACAAAGAGAAAAGAAAGACACCCTTTTCTAGCTTCTCACTCACAATGCAAATATACAGATAGTCAAAGGTTATTGACAGCTGTGACACTTCGATTTCTGCCTTCCTGCTGCTAGAAGACATGTGAATTTCCTTTTTAAATATTTGGTTTGGTATGTGAAAGTGTCCTTTCTCTAACTTGGAGTTTAAAAATACTAAAATTACTGCATGGCTGAACAATTGGCTTGGATTTTGGGTATCCAGGAGTGTGCTCTGCTGTTCCCAGTGCCTACAGGCTCTGTTTTTACGAGCCAGCAGAGCATATGACATAACTGCGCTCTCATATCATGTTTACACTTAGCAATGTAGCAACGTAAGTAACACACCTTTATCACTAACAAAAATAATGTCATCCTTTAGCCTATTCAGACAGCCATTAAAAGGAAAACCAAGTGGTTTTCCTTAAAAAAAGAACTGGCTGATATAGTGATGCTTATTTATAAGGATATTCCTAAAGACCTGTTTCCCTGAATACAACAGAAACAAGCAACTGAAAGCAGTTTCCTTGCTTAGAAATCACTTTTTCTAGTAGTTCAGTGTCCTAACAAACACTTGCGATGTTGCTTTTCTGTCCCCTGTATTTGTTACTAGCCCTGTGTTTGCTATGTAGAGTTACTTCTCCTGTAGGTAACTCCTCAGGCTACAGGTTAACTGATCAGACTTCATCCCAAACCATCGGATCACTCCTTTGGTGGCCTCCTATTGTTCCTTAGCACGAGGCCATTAAGAAATTGAATTGCTTCATCCTGTCAGTTCAAAAGAAGAGTGACTTAATTGAGACAATTAATCCGAAGCAACATTAATCTGCAGCAACCACTAATGTAATGCTAACGTACTCTAGAAGCTTTAATGTCTGTATCATGAATGCACAGAGATGTACACTTCAGAATCTTCTTAAATGGTTTCTGGTTCAACAGGTTTATGACTTTCAGCCCTCATCTGATGAAATCACATTTCCTAACCATTCCTAAATTGGCTTGATGTCCTGCAAATCCGTCTTTCACTCACCACGATAACTCAAAAGGCCCCGTTGAGAAGGGAACCGTAAAAGTCCTTTTCCTTTAGCAGATGCTTAAAGTAACTCAAAGCCAGCTTCTTTCCCACCAAAGCATTATTTAGTCACTTAGTGTAAGATGAGGAAAAGGCCGCAACCTCTAGATCTTGGCGAAAATTTTCTCTTCCCCTAAACATTTTGGATTTACGACACAGCCTCTTCGGCTGAGAGAAACTTATCTCTTCAGCATTTTCTAAGAGGCGTAGGCTGTTTCGCTAGATAATGGAGGCATCCAGGAAGGTTACTGCCATGGAAAGGGCCAGTCTTCCTTTCTTTGTACTGCCCATTCCCTACCCCTGGATGCACAGACACCATTCCCAGTCTTTTCCCAGGCTTTGGTGTTCATTTGACACCTGAGCAAGTTGTCTGCACTGGCAGACTATTTACTTAATGGCTTGGCTACTTTTCTGCTGGTCTGGCAAACTCAGGAGACTCATCAGAGGGTGACAGGAGATAGGAATGTGTGGCCAGGCCTGAGGAAGGACAGAGTTGCTCTCCTCAGAAGCCAGGACACATTATGTAGGCTCAACCATCCCACTAAATCTCCCTCGTAGTTCAAGCTGTGACCATGAAGTCATTATCTTTCCTCTCTGGGAAGGTTTCTCTAATAGTTTGGTGTCCTTTGGGCCTGGATTCTGGCTCATGGAAAATAAATCACCTAACTAGAGTAAGGCAAGCAAGAACTGCCAAGTTAATTTTACCCACCATTTTGTCTTCTCCATGGAGGTAATGTATCTGTCTTCATTTCACTTTATGTTCGTTTCCACGTGGCAGCTCTCAAGCAGGATTCTGTGCAAACACAGCAGTGAGCAGAGGGATAGATAATTTTCATATTAAATAATAAAAATAACTTCCTCATTCTTGGCAGTCTTCATTTTAAAAAGCAACAATCTTGAGAGGACACCGTTGACACACACTCAGTCCTGGGAGTCCAGCAACAGTGGCGTGAAGCAAGCCAGGACCCCAACTCAAACTCACGCCCAGCCACAACCTGGCGATGCTGATGTTCATCTCCCATGTCCACCTGCCTCTTCCTCTCAGGTGTGTTTGGGTCGTGGTCGCTTCCCTGCGTGCAATACTGGTATAGCTCCTTCTCTGTGATTATGAAACAGTCACAGGTTACTTTTAGTTCAAGCACTAATTGAGATGTAAAACACTGATTTTGCTGAGATCAGACACTTGGCTCCAGGTTGCATTAAGCATTCCCTGATTTGTAGTTTTATTTATGTGCACTTTGTTGCTCTCTGTCTTTAATAGAACAGGCTCAAGAAAGTAAAGGCTGGTCCTAGAAAAGTCCTACATTATATTTATTTTAAGACAAATGAGTGGGTAGATAGATGTGAAATGACATTTCAACTAGATTAATAACAGTAAAATTAACTTTCTACTTCTGTATATTATTAAAGATACAATTTTGAAATTGAATTGATTTGATTATTTTTATTATTAACATTTTGATTACTTATTTAGGACACTGAGCTGATAGGCAGAAAAACTAATAGGAAGTCAGACCATTTCTGGCTCTGCATCTGATTTTATATGGGATAAATAAGACAAAGTTCTTAATTCTGCATTGCTGACCTCAGTTTGTATTTAAACCTCAAGAGCTGAATAAAGAATTTTGATCACATTAGTTAGTATCTTTCCACTCCTAGTCTTCACAATTTAAGATGTAAAAGATTTGAAATAAAGCCTTAATAAAGATATAAAAGTCTGCTGGAGATAAAGCATCCAATGCTACAGCTTCTTCTGCAGTGGGAATTTTGACTGAGCAGGGAGCGCTCTGAAAAACACTCTCTTGTCTGTTAGAAAGCACTGAAGTGATTTTTGTGCTGTAATGTCTGCGTTATAGTTCTGTGTGCTCCTATACTTGAAAAACTTAGGTTTTGCATAATCTTGAAATTGTACATAATATTACATCTTACGATCTTAAAAAATCACAGTTACAGAAAAATAAATGTCAAACAATTACTTCAGAAGGGGAAAGGTCTGGCCCTACTCCCTCTTTGCATTTAGATAAGATTGGAGAAGAGGCCTAACTACTATAGAAAAGGAAACTGTAAAAAAATTAATAGCTTGAAGAACCATTCCAATGTCTTCCTCTGTAAAAAAATAGCTAATCCATACTTAAAATTCAAAATCCATGTCACTGCTTCTCTGCATTGCATATTTTGGAAGATTCTTACCTTCAAAGAGACACCAGGCAGTTCCCCACACAAAACAGTAATATCCTGCAACCATATCCTGCATACAATCGCTGTCATATAACATTCACACTTCTCTGCAGCAGCAGTAAACACAAAGGAAAATACGTTTCTTAATATTTTATGCCCCAAATATACGCAGTTGTTTGAATGACAATTTCTTTTAGAAGTATAATAATTGTATAGGTGATACATACATAGATCACGTAAGACACTTGCTCTGTCTAGAGAATGTCTCGATGCATTAATTTATTTTTATTTAAGACAGTCAAGGCTCCATTTAGGAGCTCCTGCTTGTCTTAGTGAGTTTGTATTGGCTCCCACTAATACCCCACAGAATCCCAGTGGAGTTAGTTATGCAAGTAAGTGATTTCCAGTATAAGTTCCAAAATCTGAAATTTAATTATGTGTTAACTTATGATGGGCTTATACAACACACAGACAACATCCAATCTCACTATTTATTCAAGTCAAACATATTATAGCAGATGTGGAATCGCATTCCCCTGTTATATAAGTTTCCCATGGATTCACACTTCAGCTTTAGGGAGGAGATAAGGATCGGTCCTCAAAGAAGCAATTACCACATGTGGTCATCATACATAGAGAGATAAAGCTAAATAGAACATAAAGTGTGCCGTTTGCACATACAGTGTTAAAGAGCTCCATACCATAATGAAAACATAGGTAAACAAAACCAGGCAGTAACCTAGAAACAAAAGCGCAAAAGTCTCTCTTTCTATCACATGCCTGAAAGCGTTTGTGATCAGATCCTGCCAGAGCTGCTCACATTGTACAGTACTTGTGAGCAGTTCCACTGAGGCACTAGGGTTTTAGAAACAGTTTGGAAGTTAATAAATGCTTCATTTGCTTTGAAAACTGCCATAAAATAGGCACCATTTAGATTCAGTCTTTGCTTTAATGATTGCAGTGTACAGGACCTTTGTTAGATTTGTGTTACCTGGCTTGGGTATGAGCTATGCAAGCACAGAGCTCAGCCTAAGCTGCAAAATTCTGGTAGTCTAAATTAAATCTAGCCTAACTTAGTTTACACTTGAGCTTTATGCAGCTCCGGTTACACTACTACTAGTGGCCAAGCTAGATAATTTTAAGGTAGCTCAAGTGCATCTTTCTGGCATCTTCTGTATCTGTTGATGTTTCATCTGCTGGCATGGAAGTTACACAGGATCAAATCATCAGCTGATATAAACTTATTGTAACTACACTGGATAAAGGCCTGAACTTCAAAGTTTAGTACTTTAGGTATAAGATTTGAGTTTCACTTATAGAAATAGATGTTTTGAGAAAGTCCAGACTAACTCTACTGAAACAGAGACACTTAATTCACAGACGTGTGCTTGAGACTAGAATTGCATTGATACACAAACATAATGAAATACAGTTTCTGTGCCTCACCTAAATGACATGGTGAACATAGGTAATGTTCTCAGGTAAGCTAGAAACAACTTTTAGATGAGAGAAGTTTAGTGGAAACCTTTCTGCCTTGGTCCCCTCTGACCCACACAGTAGTTTTCTGTTTATCTACGTGTCATGAGGGATGCTGCTCAACATCTGGGTAGACATTTGAGAAATCTGCGCATTCTGTCTGCATTTAGCATTGAAATTTACTCTGTACACTGAAAGTTAGTATAGGTTTACACAGTATGTCTAACTGAGCAAGTATAGAGAGAGGTGGATTTGGTTTGTCTGTGCTCCAAGCTGCTGTGTATCTTGTCTGGAGAGAAAAGAGCTCTTCCCTTCAGGTAATGTAGGTGTACAGCTCCTAGGCCAAAGCTGTCCTGTTTCTGCCCAGCTTGGAGCACTAGTGAAACAGGCTGCTGTCTGTCTGTCTGCACCTGTCCACATAGACTGTTGTGACGGGACATGGGTGTCGCAAGCCTCATAGTGAGGCCCCAGGCTGGAGTCTGGGTGGAGGCAGGAGCCATGTGATGTAATTAAGGCAATCTGAAATCAAGAACCAGAGACATATAGTACTCATTAGCCTAACAGAGCAAGGCAAGCATATGGTTGGAGATAGGGTTTGGCACCAAGAAGCCAGGGAGCTTGCACACACCTTGACAAGAGCGTAGCTAAACTTCGGATGGAACAAGGGAGTGCAATTCATAAGGTAGGTCCAGGAGAAGGAGCAGACAGAGCAGCAGCAAGGACAGACAGCCTGGGCCAGAACTACGACTGAAGTGGTGGCAGATGTGAGCTGTATCCTGGCTGGTGAAATCAGAGACAAGAACAGAGACCACACCTAGAGGCAAGGCTCAGAACAGAGTTCAAGCCACTGTACTTGTTCTCAGGACATCTTTTGTGCACACACCTATCTACCAACATCTAATGACATCTGTCTGCTGGCTATAGCACCTGTTTTTGAAGCCAGGTCTAGTTCCTGAGGGCACAGCACCCAATGACTGGGTGCTGGAGGGAAGAGTCATCTTCCTTGGCTAGTCATTGCGTAGTCATGCCTAGAAGGGACTGCATTTATTAATTTTAATGAAGTTAGAGCAGGACTGTAGAGAAATCTGTGGAACATTTGTTTCCACACAATGTTAATCAATATAATGAGGTGCAATCATGTAATCAGTCCCATTGAAAGCTATAATGCCTAGTAGGTATGCATATGCTTACATGTACACTTATTAAGTAAGCATATACTTACTAAGGCCTCAACTTCAATATAAGCAGGAGCCTTAATTTTTAAGAGGATGAAAGGATGTAATAAACAGTGGACCTGGGCTTTTCAGTACCCGTAGGGCTGAAGATGGTGCAAGAGGACGGGTTAGCTTTCTGGCATGTGTGTCAGTCATTAAAATAAAACATTTTGCTGCAGAGGTGTGTACATCTTTGCACAGTGCCTGTGAAATAACTGCCAGGAGATTAATGCTATATAAATTACAATGTTTATATTAATCTAACAAAAGAGATAGAACAACAATTACGTCTGTAGCACTCATCACTCTCGTGCAGTGCAACAGAACTGGATAGGAGTCTTTTTCCCTTGGTGCATCTGCTTCTATCTGGAGAGCTGTTAAACTTATTAATACATATACATGCGAGAAGCTGGGATTCTGCCAAAGTGCCGTGTGATACTATGCCAGCTTTTGATTGTTCAAAACCAAAAGGTTTTGGCCTTTGCTGTTTAGGCAGTGCACCAGTTCATCCCCAGCTTACCTTTAGACTTCTAAACTATTAGTAAGACTAACTACTGTCAGCAGTGAGATGAGTTTTTCAGGATGGGATGTTCTTAGATAACTCTAAACGTACATGACAAATCCTAAGTAAAGGGAATTAGCCTGCGTGCTGAATTATCCACATGTACTTGTTTCTGTCAGATACCTTCTTCAAACAGAATTTTCTTCTTCCAGTGACATACTTAAGATTGTAAAATGCACTCACAGTAACTTATCTTCTGGATTTGTTGACAGTGATCTTCATTTATCCCAGAAAAAAAAACCCCAAACCAAAAACCAAACAAACCCACAACAATTACAAATAGTTTTCATACTTCTTGCATATTAGATAAGGAAGTGAAAAAGATGTCATATCTTACAATATGTTTAGGTTATGTATCAAAAGCAAATGTGAGGTTTCCAATGCTTTGTGTTTTTCAGATTACTTCATCATGTCACAGTAAACAGAAATAATCATGTATTAACCTTGCTGTAGCTGGAAGGTTTGGCAGGTCTTTTCTTTTTGAAGCAGGTGCTCTTCTGTTTGCTGTTTATCAAGTAGTTTAAAAAGCAAACATTTCCAAAGCTTTAGGATTATTTTCCTCTGGTTCTACAACCTAAAATTCTATTGCGTCAGATTTAAGAATCACATGGGTTTCTCATGAAATAACCATGTTTATTTCAAATTCCGTGCTGTACAAAAATAATTGATTTTCCATAATTTTTAATGCATTAAAATGCATTAATTCACTATTTTAAAGCACTTTTATATTCTAGAGGTCCAAATTCTGTTGACGGGAGGCTTAATTCTCTTTTGCTATGTATTAGAGAATGTTTCCACAATCTGAGTTCAGTCATCAAAGTTTGGTGATCAGAGTTGACCTCTGTAAAGCTCTTTCTCTTCCCACTGACTGTGGAGTCCAAGGAGACTGCTCTCCTAAGATGGGTGCCTGAAGCCAGGCAGCATTAATATCCCCCACTTCACGCTCATTTAGACTGGCAAAACGTATGTGCAAAGTGGAATGAAAAGATTGGGCTTCTGGTGAGATGATTTTAAACACTCCTGTTCCATTGTCTTTGCACACCTGTAAATGGCTGGACAGTCAATCAAGCTGCTTCAATTACACCTCAGCCTGTATAATCCCATTAACTATACGTGACTGATATGAGCAAAGGAAGCAGAATCCAAAACGAGACTTACCTCGCAGAGCAACTGCCTGTAGGAAGTAATTATTATTCACAGCTTTAGTTCCAGCTCTTGGATTTCCACAGCTTTCACTGTTGATCCCACACTTTGTAGATCTGTTTTGGAAATTTCTGATGTTACAGAACCTGATTCCCTGCTCAATACTGAGTAGTCAGGTGCACACTGCTGTATGTTAGCACCGTGGTCACATCTACGTTAAGAAGGAATTCAATGCAACAGGAACAGAGCAGCAGTTGGAAATGGCTGGCACTGGGTCCTACATTTGTATTCTGTCTGTATGGGCACTTTACCTTAGGTCAAATTTACTGTGATGCTTGAACTATTTCCAGGCTTATACTGTGGATGGTGCCTACCATACATGTGGTTCAAAATCCTCCTGCTCTGATTAGGCTTGGAGTGCAGTAGATAGAAGTTTGGAGTGAAAGTTACAGTTCTGTTTCTCCCAGAAAGAATATCTGTCGTATGCACCAAACCCACTCTGCAAGCCAAGCCCATGGGCAGTGAGTGGGGATGATCGGAAGATTCACTTCAAAACCTCACTACTATTGTGAACAAAAACGCTCCTGCAGGTGCAGCTTCTGGCTACTGAACACTGACCACTGAGACCGTTCCTGCTCCACCATAAGTCAATGACCAAATCTTCAGCAGGATCAGGACCACTGCCTCTAATTAATATTACTGCAGATCTGGGTAATGAACTACATCACTCTACTATTTCAGCCCTCCTAAAGCTTGTATATAGAACAATGGAAAACACTTGGAGGATTGCAGTTTTTCAGTTTATTTGGTTATGTGACATTCATTTGTGTGTCGTGGATATAAACCAGATACCCTGGGTCTACATGCAGGAAGAAGAATTCAGTTTCTTGAAGCTAGATGCTTGTTTTTATATATAAGAAGCAAACAAGACATTACAGGAGTTATTGTGAGTATGTGAATCATGATAATTAAAAATTTGCATTTCATTATATATACCCTTAATAAGTCACCCTTACTCATTTTACTTTTGTAATATTTCAGAACAATTTGCTGCCGTCTCAAGGCATGAAATTTTTGGTCTGAAAATGAGAGCATCTGATCTCTAGCTCATTTTAAATATATTTTTCCAGCTCAGAACAGAGATGTCTGACAACAAAAGTATGTGTTAATGCCATAGTGGTGAATGATTTAAAAGAGATTATTTAACGTAGTTACTAATAAAAGTTGTTTTTCCATAACTTTAAAATTTTAATGTAAATAAGAAAAACACCTGGTCCTTGTGCAGCCTCTGTAACATTTGGTAACTGGTTTACAAAAGCTATCATGTCTATTAAATCCTTGGGAAGAGGCTCAAAAATTCAGGTGAAAAATACGTTATCTCAAAAGCTCTGCTTTTGTAAAAAATTAGTTTACTGACAACTTCTAAAGAAGAGTAACAGCAGTAAAATGGAAGACACACAAAAGGAGGTTATTTTTAAAATAATTTGAGTTATTAGTATAGAGCATGTAAAATTTCTGAGGTTTTAGAAAATCAAGTGTAAACTAAGACAACCCAGGCTGGCAAATTTATTTAGAAACAGGATCCATATAATGAGTATAATTTGAGGAGTGTTTAGAAGCACTGGGGATGCTGTAAAATGAATCACAGTCTAGTTTTCTCTACCACATTTTCCTTAGGTAATATATGAGGTGTTCAAGAGAGGTGTGATAACAGTAATACCACTTTTTCTGGTCCTTAGTGTCCTAAATCTGTTAAAATATTAATAGTATCGTTAACTGGCAAGAGAGGAAGATCCTGCTTTAGACTATAGTGCATGGAGGTGCTTGCTCACTGCAGAGATTTGGATGTTTCTCTTTAGAAAGAGCGAGATAAGTAGTTTCAGTGCCTTTCATGTAACAAAGTCTTTCCAGCATCCCAAAAATGAGTTGTATTTTGGAGGGGTCTGTTAAGGAAAAGGTCTTTGGGTAAAATACAATTGCTTAAAAAGAAACTACTGTTGAGGCTGTATTATATATGCCATTAGTGCAGAGAAGCCGCAGTTGCTTCCATGCAGTTATGGCAATAGTGACTCAAAATGAGTCAGCAATTGCTGTTTCACAATAAGCAGGGATGAAGAATATTTTTTTAAAATTTTTTTAAAAGGGACATTATTTCAGGAATTAAGTCTATCTTTACTGAATGATGAAGACTCAAATTAGAGAAGGTTGCAAGAACTGCTATTATGTTGGTATATCTTTGCTGATAATTAGTGTGGACTTCGTATTTGCTCTGAAAGCCAGACATCGTCACTCTTCTGGCTCAGCCCTCTGATGCTTTCCAGCCCGGCCACTCTATTGAACTGGGACATGAAATACACTCTGCCTTTTCTTGTTTCATAAACCAGTCCTTTAGCAGTCAGGCATTCAGGGACACAAAGAAAGGCAGGGAAGAATTCTCTCTGAGTTGTACTGCTGAAGATCCTTAAGGCTGTTGCTGAGCAGTGGCTATATAAACTGAGATATGAAGACAGTTTTCCTGATAGATGGAATTAATGTACCAGAGTCTGTAGGCTGTAGACTGCAAATAGTAGAAGCAGAAAGATATCTTGTCAATTTGATTGTCAGCAGGCTGTTTGCGTGCATAGCTTTAGTTTCTATGGCATGGCGATGAGTAAAGACTGTCATTTTACAAGACGTTGTCAGAATAGTGATGAACACTGCTGACATTGAGCAGATCTGATGTGGCTTCTGTTAAATACAGGTAGGCAAGATCTAGCTACCATGATTTTGCCAGTAGAGTCATAGAATAGATTGGGTTGGAAGGGACCTTGAAAGGTCATCTAGTCCAACCCCCTGCAATGAGCAGGGACATCTTCCTACCCCTGGTTTGGCACACACTTCCATGTTGCAATCTGAAGTCTGGTTGGTAAAATCTCAAACGTTTGCTGATTAAATAAAACTAGCTACATATATCCCCTTTTGATCCTTTTCCATTAGTGCATGTCTGGATGCTGCATTAACCCTCAGTGAAAGCAGTCCTTCACCAAAAATGCCTATGTTCCTACAACTAGCACTGTTCATGTTATTGACTTGAAATCCATGGCCCAAAGTCCCGTTGATTACACCTCAAAGCCCTCCTTTCCCTCCATTATAATTCCCAGTGTGCTTTAAAAGGTCTCTTTCCCAGTACTTCTACCTCTAAAGCATAAAGTTATGACTTGGTGCAGAATCTAAAGAAAAAAATGCCATTTGAAGTCTAGGTCCTCAACTTTCTCAGGAAAGAAGCCCTGAACTTCCTCAGTCTATGTGGAGAAGAATCAGTGATAGGCTTGGCTGCAGAACAACTCCAGGAAAAAGCAAGTATAGAAACTTAACCAGAAGAAAGAAGAAATAGAAAAAAGGAGGACATGACCTCTAACTTGATCAAGGGTGTGCAGAAGCTGAGAAGTGAAGGGAGTATCTTTTCAGAAGAGGGCAGAAGAACCAGAAGGTGGTTCTGGAAGCACACAAGATGTTTTGCAGCCCTTCAAATACCAAAAGAATATATCACAAAGCATTAGGATGCTGAAGAACCTAAAACTTACTTGCCAGGAGCTACTGCACGGATGGTTTTGTGATCTGGGTTACAACCATGATAACATATAATGGCCAAGCCAGGTCTTTTCACTTGACCACAGTGTACACTAAGGGGAGTGATACTCTAATCTGTGATTCAGGTAGGAATAGTCAGTACCTTGAATCTTCTCTGTTCATGGCTTAAATCCTTATAGAAATCTCTGTTTGCTGTGATTTCTTAAATAGATGATGTTTTACTTTGGCTTTCAAAACTGACATATTCATTTAAAATCAGCAGTTTATTTAAAGTCTGTATGCAAACCAACTACAATGACTCAAATGAGCACAAAGCAGATATTTCTCTGATTTTGACATACCATCAAAGCATGCCCTTAAGGCCTCCTTCAGGTGCACATCTCCACAGTCTGCTCTGATAATTGCCTTTGTGTCTGGTAGCTGAAAATCAGCAAAGGTGTTTCCATCCCTGCCCCCTTTTCTGGTAACATTTGCCTTTTTGTTTTACAAATATCCTGTAAAATGCACCATTCAAATATCACAAGAAAAAATATTTTGTCTTACTTGGACATAGTCTAATTATTAGGCGTTTCCAGAATCAGTCTACTAATACACATTAAGCAGCCATTTTGCATGGCAATGCAAAATGTTCAAGCTATGCTTACATCTGCCTTTGCATCCCAGTGGCTTCATGATGAATAGGGAAAATAGGTGGTTCCTCAGGAAGCTGTTAGTCTGGCAACAAAAACAATGTGAATGTGCCAGTTGAGGAAGATTTTCCCCCTTAGGACTTTCAAAAAGCTTTAAAAAATCCTTTCATTCTGAAGACTTATCATGGATCTCCCCAACCGGTTCTGTTCACAGTAATGATATGTCCCCAAAGATCCAATAACATTTTCACAGCCCTGACAAATTAGCTCTTTTTCTTTCATTGGCAAAGTAGAGAGGAGGCTGTGGGTGGCAAAATTGTGATATTACTTCCCTCTAAAGCACAGTTTGGGAGGCAAATTGCATTGTATTCCTCTGTTACTTGCCCTATATTGCCCACAGTCATACCACCACGCAGACTTGGTAGCTTTGCAGTCTTGGATGAAATGCCTTAGATCTTCCAGCTTCCACATAGTTGCTGAAAAAACAAATAATAGTCTTCAGCAGTGTAGGTGCCATGTCTTTTTCCTCCATCAAAGCTCTCATCATTCAGGGGATGCCAAATTGGAGGGCTGAGGCTGAACTCTCCAAGAGAGTTGTCTTCCATAGCCTTTCTCCTCCTGGTGGTTGTCAAGGCTTATACGACTGTTCAGCCTCACTTTTCATTACATGTTTTGCAATCCCTTACCATGTGTAGGTGTTATTTAAATACCAGCAATATTCAGGAATTAATTTATTGTCCACTCCAGTTATTCTCACTGCTTTATGACCAGTCCTTTTAATAATTGTTGAAATTCTGCAAATAATAATAATAATTTAAAAAGCTCCCTGATGTTTTTATCTCTCTAGTACCAAAACATTTATTGACCTGCATACACCTGTATTTCTATGCAAATTAGTGAAGAGAATGAACCGTGACAGGAAAAAATATGGATGTTACAGAGGAAATGTGAAATAAAAGGCAGGAGAAGATTATAGGAAGTGTAGGCTGATATGTAATAACTTTTCCCCATAAGTCCCATCACAAACCTAAAGAAGGGATTTTGGACTCACAGTACAGTGCTAAGCTGCCCACCAGGGCAGCACCACAGCAGTCAGCAGGGGG
Source organism: Caloenas nicobarica (assembly GCF_036013445.1). NCBI lineage: Eukaryota > Metazoa > Chordata > Aves > Columbiformes > Columbidae > Caloenas > Caloenas nicobarica. The sequence continues at coordinate 54,156,501 of NC_088245.1, read as the reverse complement.
CTGGGGCATAGAATCATAGAATCATTTTGGTTGGAAAAGACATTTAAGTTCATCGAGTCCAACTGTTAACCTCACACTGCCAAGTCCACCTCTAAACCATGTCCCTAAGAACCACATCCACCATCTTCTAAACACCTCCAGGGTTGGTGATTCACCCACTTCCCTGGGCAGCCTGTTCCAATGCCTGACAACCCTTTCCGTGAAGAAACTTTTCATAATATCCAATCTAAACCTTCCCCGGTGCAACTTGAGGCCATTTCCTCTTGTCCTATCACTTGCTACTTGGGAGAAGAGACCAACACTCTCCATGGTACAACCTCCTGCGCATCACGCTGCAGCCTTCCCCAGGGAAGGCCACCATGGGTGACAGCTGTTCACCTGGTCTGTCCAAACCACGGTGCTGGCAGCCGCGTGCCAGAGCTGACGCCAATGGGTAAATGTCTTCATGCTGACATGACCCCGAGTATTTGAAAATCAGCCAACTATATGGAGCTCCTGTTTTCTGTGTCTGAGAAGCCAAGCTCTGCCCTAGCAAAGAGAAGGTGTTCTAGCAACTACTTTACTACAGTATTCATATGGTTTCTCTCCAAAGTACTTCTACAACTGCAGCTTGCTTGTACACGCAGCGTTGGCCTTGTAGGCCTCAGGGCAGAGTTTGGGCTGCATTTCAGAAGTGGATGTATTTCACCTCTGTACTTCCTACATGTTAGGAGCACAAGTTTCTGCCATTTTAATGATTCATTTCCTACTTTTTAGAGGCTTCATTTCTACAAGGGCAAGGCTGGCAGGTAGCTCAGGGAGTGTTGTTCTCCCCAGCCAGGAGCTGTACAGCTGCTGCTGACTGCCCCAAATGGCTACCAAAGCCTAACTTCACCACTTGGAAAAGTAAATTTTTATGTGGCTTAAGACAAACTTTTATCATAACATTTGCTTCTAATGCAGTTTCCCTATGTGCTAAGTCCAAACCATATGTGATCAGCATGGGAACTCTCTGAGACACAGTCTGAGCTCCTATGTGCTTAAGAGCATGCTCTCAAAAGCTGATTTTCTAAACACATATTTTGTGGGAGAGTATAATTCTGAGAATCAAACTAAACTTGGCCACTTAGGCTTCTCCAGCATTAGCTGCAGCAAATTTCAAGAGCAACAGAAACAAGGAGAGATTTATATTTCGCTCAAAAATCTCATCTTTGAATATTAAGCACCATTCTGTCTTTACAGAGATTATCAGAGCGGAAGTGTTGAGTTTGAAGAGAATAAGCTCAGGCCACAGACTGTTGTCTTAAAAGAGGAGTGGAAATCTTCTGAAAGTATTTAAATTACATAAATTTAAAATTGGCAGCAAAAACATATTAGAAAGTCAAGATAATCTCTATAAAACATTAGAACACCAAAATATTTTACAACACTCGTTCTGCACCTAAGAAATGTTTATGACTTTTAACCAGAATCAGAAACAAACAATAAAAAGCCATCTTGCAAGAGACCTAATGCTAGCAGAGGCAGATGTCGCAGCCATTATACACTGAGCATTAATCATGCTCTGTTTTGATACTAGTTCTGCTGAAGACCGGGATGTTGGCCAAGGCACTGGGGTTATTCCCTTTTCTTTTGGAAATATGTCCTGAAATCATCAGCTTCCAGAAACCACAGGTCAATATCTTGTTTGAGCGATGAAGCCACTAAGTGTTCCAACCTCTGTCCACAGTATCCGAAAATGAGATTTGAACATGACTTTTCTGCCTAGGGGCGAGAGGACCACAGCCTGATCCACTCTGACACATCCCCACCGCTCTCGCTGCCCGACAGCCGTGACTCCACACTCAGTGCCATCGCGTGATCTCCATGATGCAATACTTAGTCGTGCTCTTTATGGACTAAGTCTTTTCCTACACCATTATGAGAACAGCTTTTTAAGAGGTTAAAGCTAGCTCGCTACTCTGAGCTCACTGTTGAGAACTGGTGAAATGGATATATAGATCAGAGTTAATCAAAGAGAAGAAATCAATTTCAGAGTGGATTTGGATAGAGGCAAAGAAGTCTTTGCTATTCTAAAATCATAAACCAGAAAATAAATTACTTGCTGAATGAGTAGAGCAATGTTTTGGTACATGATTAGGTAGACAGACTTCTAGAAACAAAAGGAATAAAAAACTTATTGTATTGGTGACTAACCAGAATTTGCCTTTCAAATTACAGAAGATCCCTAAAGAAATTTTGTATAACATATACCAGTCATTTACAATTGAAAACAATTTCTATCTTAGCTATCTCTAAAGCCGTATTATCTACCTATGAGGTTTGTTGTTTTTTTTTTTTATGTTGATGTGAACAGAAAATGAAAAGGTTATTCGATCTATATATGTGTTTTTCTCATGAAAAGGAGAAGATACAGACAGGTAGACAGAATGGATGGATGGATGGACGGGTGCATGGCAGGCTAGATACATACACACACGCACACAGGCACCCCACAGGACTAACTAAAAAAGAGTGAATGATGGAGCTGAAGCCAGCTGTGTCAGCAGGCCTTAGCATACACTTAGTATGTACTTTGACAGATTTCAAAAATATGAGCTGGAACTGCGAGACAGAACATTCGTGATAGAAAATCCTTTTAAAGTCTTAGGTTTGCATGTAGGGGCAAATATTTTCCCTGGGGCAAAATCTGAACAAACAGAAGATGTGCAGGTGTCAGAGTAGGGCTACAATAATAATCCCTGAGGGCCATTGCATATCTGTTCCACAAATACTATGTTTTTAGGATTAAAGTTGGTTAAAAAGCTCCTATCAAGATAAATTCCCTCCAAGAAAAAATGCCCCATGATACGAGATTTCTGTGAGGATGATCCATTTCTGCTGATATATCTACTTTTTTTTTTAACATGGTTTCAAGGATAGTTTCAGCTAAAAACATTTCCTGACCATCTTGACTCAGGAATTCACATTGCTGCAGGCTGCCTGTGCAAGGCAGAGTGACCTTTAGAGCAGCATAGTCCCAGACTGAGCTGTTTCCCACCCCCTTCTGCTACAGAAAGCCCTGGCTAAGACAGTGACAGTGCAAGTCTGGTTTAGCTCTGCTTGGCACCTGGAGCTGACATCTGTGGAAAAATGCCGATTTGAACTCAAGCTATTTATTATCCAGAGTTAGACTCCATGTTACCTTGTTTTTCTTGCTTTTTTAACCTGTTAGTTAAGTGCACTTCTGTTTCCCCTCTAGACATGCTGTAAACAGAGAGTAACAAGTTACCCTCTCAATGACTGCACCATACTGTTGCAGTCATGCAATTGCTTTCAAGGGAAAATAATTTTAGGAAAGCACTTCATGTATTTACATGCATGTTACAATACGGTTTTGACATGGAAATAAGGCGGAGCCAACAGCTCCTTGCTGATGTAAATAAAATCACTAAAAAATTGAGAACTACTGTTTGGTATGCCACTGAATGGGCTCCTACAGACCCTCCCTTCTGTAATATAAACAGTTATTCAACAAGGTAATGTGAGTAGTAGTTAAAATGCCATGAGGAAACTTTTAGGTAACAGAAAGCTATCAATAAACCAGATTCAAATTTTCCTGTAGCATTACTGAGGTCAATAGATTTGCTTCAGATTTATGCTTATATGAAAGCGGACTCCTTTCACTTAAAAATGATGGTCATATCCCTGATAAATATATATGAACAAAGATGTTTCATAATAAATATCCCATGTGGGTAGCCCTGCCTTTATGTGAGAGCACAGACCTGAACTGAAGATGTAGAGGAATGCACAAAGTTAGCTGTCTTACTTGCAGTGTTATAGGCCGTCCTAGAGCAAGGTCAGACTCACAGTTATGCATTAGTATGATTTGTTATGAAAAGTGGCATTTAAATATTTAAATGTACCAGGTCCTATGTGTTTAATTTCATTGTTTAATCATTGCATAGTTTCCCAACTAAGTAGTAGCTGGCACAGAGTGGTGGGCTGGTCTTTATTTATGTCCCGCTGCAGCTTTCCAGAGCCTTTCAGTGTTGGCGAGGCTTTTCAGCTATACATTATTCCTTTTTTTGCTCTTGAAGCTCTACATCAAGATATACAGGATATTAGCAAACTTTTCTTCTGTGGAACATTGTAAAAAAAGATATATCTGTATATATTCAGCAGTACCTATACAGAAATGCTTGCTCTTTTAGAGTACAGCTATAAATCTAGAGTTACTGTATCATGCCAAGAATGATGTATACAGTAGATATATATCCTATTGATAATAACAGGAGCTGCATATGAATAAATGCCTCGCGCCATGCTAAAGATGCACTTTGAGACATTTAAACAACATTTATCAGGTTGTAGCTGCTGTATAAGATAATTGGCTACAGCAAAAACCATAGATGGCATCCTAGCTGTCTCATTGTTGTATACGCTAACCAACCTTTCTAACATCACATGTTTTATACAAAATAGGCATCCTCGCTGAAGGAATGGGATTGCCTGCTAAGGGCTACAGCCATGCTGACATTCAATTTAAACACACGGAAGATTAAACAATTAAGATCAAAATGTAAAACCAGAAATATTTACATTAGTACTGCTGAGCACCGAAAGCATAATAAAGTGAAGCAATCGATTCTCCCACATTTAAGTTTACTATCATTTTTACAAAAAAAGCCTCAAGCTGGAGGGATATGAGGACCAAATAAATTGAGGCAGAAGGATAAGGCAGAACATGATTCAAGACAAAGACAAGAAGGTCAGACATCATAATGCAAACATGTAAAAAGCCTTTGGAAATAAGCTACTTGGAAATCTGTGCTAAGCAGTGAGACTTGGAATATTTATTCAAATATTTATTTCTATTCCTGTTGTCCTTACATGACCAGTGAGAGACTGTTTGATAGGTCTTCTTCCACTGGAGCTGGACCTAATGGTGCTGACTGAGGCAATGTAGGGTATGGATCTCTGTGCGTTTGCAGGTGTGGGTTTGTGTGTGTGTACTGCTTGCCCTGGACAAAGCTCCTAAGCAAGCCCTCATTTCTTCCAAGAAGGTTACTCTAGCTTTCCAGAGGAAAATCTGAAAAAAACCCCAATGAACCAACCCACCCTGAAATCCAACCCCCCTTGCGCCTTGTGTTTTGGATAACTGTTTATTCACATAGTGGTGCATGCTAAATTTATTCTTGCAGTATTGGCATTTATCCATCTTAGAACTGTTGCAGGCATTTGGCTAATAAAAGGGGTATTTAAAAATTTGATTAATTAATAATTTCAAATGTGCTCCTAAAACTTACATAAATTTTTGTTGTAAATCTGTCTCCAACATTCCCTCAGTTTATGTCACCACAAAAGCCCCCACAAGGAATTAAAGGCATCTTATATACAGTTCACATAAGGACAAGTCCTTTTCTTCCCTCCCAGCGAATCCTTGCACTGTAACTAATGCAGTCTGCTGCATAGTTTTCTATAAACTCTGCACAGGCACAAGACTTGGGTAGGGCCAGGGCTTGTTTTCCCACAAAAGTTGTGGGTTTGTTAGTTGATGCAGGCCAGATTAAAGTAGGGGTTAGACTGTCCACAGATATATCAATTAAAAAAAAAATCTTCAGTACAATTTGTCGTTAAGCCGGTACATATCTTGACTGAACTGGCCTCCAGCTTTGGCTTTGAGAGAGAGTGTTTATGTAGACGGAGAGCTCTTTGCAAAGCTGTGCACACAGGCTTGTCCATCCGTATTCAAGGGATATAAAAACTTAGAAGGAATGAAATTTATTTTTATCTGGGAAGATGGAGCTGCCCCGTGAATGCACAGCAACACAATTCCAGCTGCATCAGGCACATGTGCAGGTGGTACTTATGGGAAGACCCTGTCCCCCAACTTTCATTTACTACCACATGGATAACATAAATAGCGTAAAATATTTTTTATTTTTTATTTTTTAAAAAGCAGGCTGTTATTAAACATCTCACAAACCAAACTTGCAGCTGATGTATTCAGCTATCATGAAGACGACTGTTTTGGCAGTGGGTTCTGCCTGCACAATGCAAAGAATTGAAAGTATACGGTCATAGAAAACAATGTCGGTAAAATGATGTTTCTTTATTATCCATTTTCTCTTGAAAAACAGCACAAAAAGTATTAATAAAACCCAAGCTGTCCAGCCCCTGGTGATCTGGCAGTCCCTATATCCTGCAAAGATCGTCCCCAGAAACATTCTTTCAAAGACAGAGAGTTCTACTTTAGATTAGATTGCCTAGTCCTGGAGCTCACAACAGCCCTACTGAAAACAATTAAGTAATTTATACTTAGAAGGAACTGTGACCTTATCCAGACAAATACCTTCCCATTATTAGGATAAAAGAAACAGTATGTTATTTTGCTTTCTCTAATATTATCTACTATAGTGGTATTTTTTTAAATTATGGGAAATAAACTAAAAAGTAACATGTTGTCTAGCAACAAAGCAAACAGACACAAACAAAAGAGAAAGGGAGGGATAATTCTGCTTTTGATATTGTGTATTTCTACCTTCAGGTAAGCTCAGTAAAACTAAAACAACAAACAAGTTAAAATGAACTGGCAAATCAACCTCCCAACAGAGAATTGATACCAGCTAGGGCTCTGGGTCAGTCCTTTTTTTTTTTTCCCCAATTTCAAAAACATCTGAGATTCATTAAGTTCTTCTAAACGTATTTAACTTTATAATTCAATATTTTAAATTTCATTATTAACTTACAGAACGAACATCCATTATTTTCCCCTTCAGCCAATTTTTGCTCTTGAATGAAAAGACTTCAACTTTTATATTTTATCGAAGTTGCACAATGAAAAATGGTCATCCCAGAATCGGCAATATCCTGATGCGTTATGTGATTCTCTGCAAAACTTAGTGTTTGTATAGAAATATATAATTTATGTCATGATAATACGCTACAGGGCACAGTCAAGCTATTAATAACAATGTTGATATAAACAAGTTCTTTGCAAGACATAAATAGAAAAAAACGATAATGAAAGAAGCGAGAAAATAACTATGTTGAAAAATACAAGCATCAGTAAAGATGCACTGAAGTCATGGTGGTTATAGCCACAGGATTAAAAGGAAAGAGTTAAGGCTGAGCTCCAAGACTAAGCGTAGTGACAGGTCCACACTGCTCACTCACTGTCATGCTCCTGGAGATATTAGGTTGGTGCAAAAGTAATTGTAGTTTTGGACCATGACTTTTAAATCACTATATAATACCTATATAGTATGTTTGAAGGAAACCATCAGCTATGCCCCATGCTTTAAATTATACTCAAGCATGATTTTTTCTGCAGTGTAAAGAAGCTCTACTTGTGCTTGGCTCAGCCATCTCCAAGCATGTGTCTGCCATTGCAGTGGTCACTACTGGACAGAAAAGATGGTTGAGGTTGAAACCTGGCATGGTCCCAATGTGCACTGACTGCTGCAGCATCAGGTGGGATAGACTGGCAGGCCAAACTCAGGCTTCTGAGGATGGTGTGAACACACAGAGCTGGATATTGAGCATCTCTGAATTGCAGAAAGCTCCTGAGACAATGTAGAGACAGTATAAAAATATCTATGTGTTGTCCTCAGTGAGGGGTGGATTTGAGACACAGAACTCTATTGAGCGAGGAAGAGTAGTGCCCGTTTTATCTTTTTTGGTGATCTCAGAAAATGTGGTGGTTTTGAAGTTATCATGAACTCCGGAAGTGCACATACAACCTCCTTCTCCCTTTCCTGCTCCCACCCACATTTACACATACATGTGTGAAAAAAAAAAAAAAAGAAGAAAAATATTCACAAAAGCAGCGAGGAAACAATCTTCTGCAGGTTTGCACCACGACTTCATCGGGGTTGACTGAGCTCCTACAAAATGAGCACTGGAGAGACTCCGTCTTGCTGTGTTCAGTTCTGGAGCTCACAGAGTGCACAGCGCTTGCTCTTGCACACATTTTACAGAACTGTATCTGAATGAGACCATTCATGCTAAGGAGAATGTTCAGTGCTCATACCAAACCCCTCTAACTTGCTGAATTTTGACTTAGCCAAGACATTTAGCAGAACATCAAGTTTTGGAAAGAAAAGCGGCAAGGGATGTTAATCACCTCAAATCATTACTTTTTTGTGGGAGCACCTCAGAATCTCTCTCATCAACCAAGTCGTAGGAATACATTATGCTTAAAGAAATTCGTGGCAAAGAATAAAATCATATTTTCACCTATGATTTTTTTTTTCACCTCTGTGTTGTCGAGCCATGTACTCAGCATATAGACCTGGTAAAAATGCGTCAAAGAAGCAGCACACACCTCTAACTAGAGATTCAGAGGATTAAAAATTATTCAAAAATGTTAAATAAACTCTCATTGACCATGACTTCTTTGAAATTCCTTGACAATCAAGGCATTGTTAGCAGCTGTGAAATCATCAAATGAAAAGAAACAAAATCAGGAAATTGTAACCAGCCAATTAAGAATGTTACTGATGCCTTATCTGAAATAGCAGTAACAGATGTCAAAAAATCTTGTAGTTATCTAAACAACAGTAAATAGGAGGACTTTGAAGACCTAACATTGTCTTTGAATGAGGAATACATTTGAGCTATGAAAGTGAGTTGCAAGAAAGCCGTGTCAGAAGAAACTGATGAATGGACTAATTTGTTGTATCACTGGTAGTTGTGATGTGGGATTTGGCATCTCCATACAATACCCTTCAGCCAGAACTAAATCCACGACTGTTGTACTGTTTATCCTGCATCTTCAGATCCCTGATTTGGCTATTTTGCAACTACCAGGTCAGTTGCTGAAAGCGCTATTTTTCAGCATGCTGCAACTGAACTGTGAAATGAAGGTCAAAGGATGGATTGAAAGATGTGGTAGCAATATCAGTAACTTCCTTTCTCTGCTGAAGCAAAGGACACAGTCTACTCTGGTATATCATGATCAGAGTTAATGACTTATTTCATGCTGTTGCAAACAACTATCATAATGAACAAATGCAAGGCATCTGAGACAGTTAAAAGGTGGATCATGTGCATGTTTCCAGTTTCACCAATTTGTTGTGTTCCATCAGTTTTTTACAACAACTTTTTTTTTTTTTGCATAGAAAAAGCCAGAGCCAATGCCACTAAAGATCTTCCTGTATTTGTAAAACAAAGAATATATTTATTAGAGAGAGAACAATTAATTCCATTTTTTATTGTACCAGTGTGAAACAAATGCGATTATGATGATGATCAAACAACATTCAGTTCCTCACTGTTGATTAACATATAAAGACACTGTTCATGTTGCTTTTTAGCTGTATTATTTGTGTCGCAATGTAAGTCACACGCCATCATTTTCAGATAGGCAACCTAACCAGGTCACTAAATGCTAAGGCCTCATATCTACCTTTACTGAACTTGGCAACTATTTAGGCAAAAATTGAGTGCTTTTTTCTATAGGCTAAATAATAATTATTGCAAAGAAACATCTGCTGGGTTGAAAATAAAAATTAGAGGAAGTATAGAGTAGTCCATAGTGCTATAACGTCCATATCTAAAGTAAAATTGAATTTTGCTTTTGCCATAGGAAAAAATGAGGTTTTGACAAAAGCTAGCCCAAATAAGTGGTATCCTAGTCTGTTTCTGTGCATCCTGAGAGGATAACAAAGCAAGAAGTAAGGAGTAGCAGCTCCAGAGGAATTGTCAAGAATAATTTGTCTACCTAATTTCCTTTATAACAAGGTAATGGGCCCTGCAGCCTGAATATTGAGTCAATGAAGCAGAAAATAAATTCGTCAGAAGAACATAAAAGCAATAACAACGTTGGGTCAGACCAAAGTGTTCACTTAGCCCAGTATCCTGTATCTGACAACGGCCAAAGCAGTTGTTTATGGAAGAATATAAAAAAAGGCAAACACATAATGATGCGTCGCTAGATGAGCAAGAGGTGATATCTTTATCTCCTTTTCTTTAGCAACTTCTTTCTTCCAGAAATGCATCTAATTGTTTTTGAAAACATCTAATCTTTTGGCATTGACAACATCCTGTTGTAGACAGTGTGAAAAAATATTTCCTTTTGTCTTCTTTGTGTCTCATGATTTGAGTCACCCCTGTTTCTTGTGTTATGGTAAATGATAATTTTCTGCTCACCTTCTCCACGCTATTCATGATTATATAGTTTATTGTATTAACCCCCAGCATTTTTCTTCGAACTCAACTCTTTGATCTTTTCATGTATGGAAACTGTTCCATACCTTTCATGTCTCTTTTTGGCCAGCATGTAACCAGTTCCAGTTCTAAAATATCCTTCCTGAGGTAGAAGAAGGGGATGGTTCAAGAGGTGGGTACATCATGCATTTAAATTATAGCGTAACAGCATTTTCTTGATTTGTTTTCTGCTTCTTGATTTGCCTTTTTTTTTTTTCACTCATACGCTTGACTGCCACTGAACTGATGTTTTCATAGAACCGTCTAATATAACTCCAAGATCCCTAGAGATTACTAGACCATAATATTGAGTCACTGTGCATATAAACTGTCTGGTTTTCCTCCTGTGCATCATTTTGCATTTATTAACATCCCCTACCATTTTATTGTGCAAGAACACAGTGTCATTAGATCCTCTGCAACTTTTTGCAGATAGTTTTACTATCCTGAATAATTTTAATCAGCAAACTTTGTCAGCTTACTCTCTTCCCTCTTCAAGGTCACATATAAAGGTATTCCATAACAGAAGTCCTGGCACTGATCTCTGCAGAAAACCATTGAAGTCCCTCTGTTGTAAAACTTGGGCATTTATTTCTAATCACAGTTTCCTATCTTTCAGCCCATTAGTAACATATGTGAATACAGAGTTTAGTTTCTTTAAAGAGTTTTTGTGAGGAGTGCTGTTAATTCATTTTGTAACAAATTAGAGCCTCTTCTGGCCACACATTGAGTGAGGCCTTCAGAGAATGCTAGAAGACTTCTGACATATGAATTCCTTCTGCAAAAGTTATTGTATTTGCCCATATGCCTGTTGACTTGATTCTAATGATTGCCTTTTCATGTTTATGCAGCTCAGGAATGAGATGTAAATGTATATGGCTCCTTGCCCCCATCCACTCTGGAGCCCATTCAGCCATTGATTATTTACCAAATTACATTTTTGTAAATGGTGAACAGCTGTTCAGGTAGCAATTTTATATGAAAGGAACAAGAAATTATGGTGAGTTAGAGACTGAGCAATGCCCGGCTATTACAGAAAGAAAAAAAAAAAGGAAGATAGCAAGCTAAGATGTATAAACACAAAATAAAATCTATGGCCATGTTCTGCTCAGCCCAGATATGGGTCAGATAGAGCTCTGTGTTCAGTGTGTCTGCTATGTTCAGGTTTTGTACCCTTAGGGAATCAGAATTAGAGCAATAAAATCTTTTTAGATGTCCAAAAGATCATAGTCTAGGAGTAAAACTGAATCTATCGATATTGTTAACCTCAAAAGATGTAAGAAGTCTTTAGCACACACACAAAAAGTTGCTGAAAAGGTGATAAATCCAATGCATCAGAGAATAAGTAAACAAGAAAAAATCAGGTTAGATATTAGAAAAATACCTAATATTTTCAAATACGAATGAAGCTGTAAAATGGACTGCTAGGGAGGTTGTAGTATTGTTATAATAAAAAAACTTCTAGAAATAGTTGGACAAACATCTGCCAGAAGTGACATACATAGAGCTGATCCTGTCTTGGGAGAAGAGCACAGATATTTAAGGAGATTTTCAATCCTACAGGTCTAAACTCAGCCATGAGAAAAAAAGCAGACTATATTGACTTCTAACTTCGGAGGAGTGTTGAAGTCTTGCTTTATATAGCCTCTCTAAAAAAGGAGCACCCTTCAGCCTCCCAGGGAAAAGATCCATAAATTCCCAAATCAGTGGAATTAGGTCTGGATATGCTGACACTGCTGCTACTTGAACTCACTCTTTCAGACACTACCAGACTGATTTCAGTAGCTGACTCCTTGCTGTTCAGGGCAGGATAAACAAACTATTGCTACATATGTGCAGTATTATGGAGCTCAGCATCAGCTAAGTTATCTAGTGGCATTACAAGCTTGCATACATTCAAGAAATAACCTGGAAAATAAGCCATAAAAATTATTTTGTTCCCAGAAAAATAGAATGTATTGTTCACAGGCAATCCAGGGGAGAAAATCTCCCGGTGGGACAATTCAGATACATTTTGAAAAAGACTGAGATGGAAATATAGCAGGCTGAATATGCCTAAAGTTCCCAGAGAACAGTTTAGCACTGCAAGTCGTATTCCTTGCACTTCTGAGTCTTAGGACCATGCCAGAAGAAGATACAATTTGTTGGTCTCAGTAATCATCATTTTAGGAGTGGAAAATGGTACGAGTTGAACGTGCAAAAATATTTTTTACAAGTTGCTCCAGGGAACGTAAGAAACCAAACAATGTTTCTTGCTTTACTACAGTATGTTCCTTGCACAGGAAAGGTCCCATTATTATGGCAACATTGTTTATCATCTCTATATTGAATGAGAAAGTTAATGGTGTAATTTTTCCTCTCCAGCCATATACTCCTAGGAACAATACAAGTCTTTAAGCCTGTCTTATTCTTTCCTTCCTGAACAGTGGCCTTGTGGCACCTGCTGAGAGATGTTTGATTTCGGTGCTGATTCAGAGCCCACCGCTGCCCCTGCCCGTGGTGACGGAGAACTCGCTGCTGCAAAGGGATTCAGCAGTGCAAAGATCATGGGAAGCTCTATCCCTTTGTTTTTAATTTCCCCCTAAGGGCAATTTGTTCCAATTAGTGTCTCAGCTAGTAATTATTGCTGCACAGTGCTCTGACTTAGTTCTGTCTGAACCAGCTGACTCAAAATCAGAGAACCTCACGTGTGATGTAATATATACCCTGGCCTAGTGCCCTTGCCATAAAGGAGATCCCTTGCCAGGGCTCACGGCCATGCTCTCTGGAAAAGGTCTTTCCTCACCGTCAGATTTGGCATTTCAGTACTTAAAAGGGGCCTATAAGGAAGAGAGGGACACACTTTTTAGCAGGGCCTGTTGCAAGAAGACAAGGGGTAATGGTTTTAAACTAAAAGAGGTGAGATTCAGGATCGAAATGAGGAAGAAAGTTTTTTTACAATGAGGGTGGTAAAACACTGACACGGGTTGCCCAGAGAGGTGGTAGATGCCCCATCCCTGGAGACATTTAAGGTTGGGCTGGACAGGGCTCTGAGCAACCTGATCTAGTTGAAGACGTCCCTGCTCGTTGCAGGGGGTTGGAGTAGATGACCTTTGAAGGTCCCTTCCAACTCAAACTATTCTATAATTCTATGATTGGTTCTATCTTCCATGGATACACAGGAGTAATTTTAAACAATACTCTTCCTTTGCTGTAAGGGCATCTGTACCTAATGCATATGAACAAAGTAACACATCACAACTGTGTATGAATGATTTTTTTTTGTTGTTACCACTTTGTCTGGCCTGGGTGCCGACCCCTTCTCCCAGCTGGGTCTCTCGCCGGCTCCAGCAGCCGGCATTCCTGGAAGGAGCCCAGCACATGGCTGCAAGAGCCTCACTCGCAGCACGTACCAGCTCCTCTTGTTTTGTCCTGTTTTCCCCACTAAGGAAAAACCCACCCCAGAAACTTATGTAATAGCTGGTTTTGTCACATATTTAAAAATGCAGATACATCGATACACAAAGCTATTTCATCCCCAAAGCTTCGCCTGAATATAAAATTTTAATGATGTGATGGAGAAAGAACATTGCCAGAACTTCATTTCATGTTTCATTTTTCTGACATTGGACAGTTTATTTAAAGGAAGAGGTCATGTGCTGATGCTGAGCTAATCATGGTTAGTAATCTATTTTCCATATCAATAATCATGAAAAAATAGATGACATAAATTCAGCTGCTCATCTTCCGTTATTGTCTGAAACTGTGCAATATGACAAAACTAAATTTCCCAGAAGTACATTTGCCTATCATTTCTTTGGCTACTAGATCTTTAAACACTGTCAAGCAATGCCCCATTATCTGAATTACAGTGTACTCATGTTCCTGCCATTCTCATAAATACTTTCTAAGAGAAGTTATTAAAGAAGAAACAGCTGACTGAATCTTAAAGCTTTCATTTATGAAAAGGTAAACAATATTCCTTTATTGCTCTATACAAAATCCCCTTTTTAGGGAGTCCATACTGGGATTATTTTTTTTTCCTTTCCTGTGAAGTTAGACTCTTAGTGAGGTTAGCTGCTGGCAAGCATGCACTTACTCCCTACAGGCTTATTAGCAAACAAGTCTCCAAATGCAAAGTGCAGCCCAGAACTCCCTGAGGTCAATGGAGAGACTGCCATTAAATTCAACCTGCTTTGAACCAATTAATCCAAAGAATAAAGTACATTACACTGGCTACACTAGGGCAGATTTGGATCTGGGTTCCCCAGTCTGTGTTTTGAGTACAAACACCGTAGGCTTTAATTACTCAAATGGCTTCCACCAACATAAAATTCAACAGCAGCAGAGGGTTTCTGTTTTGAGGGGCCTAGAGAGTCTTAAAGCTTAAGTTTTATTCTGGCGTGATCACAAGTGATCATATAACACATAGAGGATATGGCAGGTTCCATGGAATTCCTAATAATTGCTGTTAGATGGGATAAGACTGCCTGATCCTGTGTTTTCTCCATGATTTTATCTGCATCAACGTCTTTTAAGACTTCATGATGCCTACAGTCATAGTCAAAGCAGTACATTTCCTCATTAGGCATCACTTTGCTCTCCCAATTTTGCAGTTATATCTGGCAAGTGGTTAACAAGCAACAGAGAAATTTAGAGTAGGGTATACACAGCAGGTCCATTAGAAGCAACATCTTGAACTCCACACCACCTGCTAGCAACTGGCTGGGGAATGTGTTTCATGATGAGTCAGAAGGGTCCAACATGCACTGACACCGATTTCCATAGCACTGTATATTTTTCTTGGAGGATTCCCAGTCAAGTGCAGGCTTAGCTCAACCTTGCTTATCTTAGGAACTGTGAAGGCAGCATAAGTCATTATGGTATTGATTCAGGATTAACTTGTGAAAATATCACATCTTTGTGTGCTGTTTACCTCAGTGGAATGGCAAAACGACTGACAATATTTATCCCTGCCTTGTCTAAAGCCAACAACTGATAGCATATATTCTTACTCTGTTGCATTAATAAGGTCAATGGATTTTAGGAGACAATTAACAATAGATTTTAAGCCAAGTAATAGTTTGGAAAGAAAAGTATTCCTAAAAGTAGCTGCTATTATTTACTAAAAATCTGAGGATTTCATCAAGACAGCATTGTTTTCAATGCTTTTGGTACGCAAAAGATAGAGAATGGCTATGGCCTAGATTTTTAATTAACATTTCCTACCTCTGTTTCATGTGCTTGCATTTGGATCAAATTTTCTACACAACACTAGAATTTTAGATAGGTGAATAACAGTGTTTAAATAGGGAAGTGGTGGGTTCCACCAGCAGCTCTTTTTGTTGCATAAAGAATCAATACTACTACATACAATAGACATTATCAAATACAGAACTTTAAAATAAAATAATAAATACTGTTCTTTATTTTTAGCTTGTGTATATGCCTTGTACCAGTGATAAAGCAAGAATTACATGCTGTATTGGAACCTCATTTGCTTTTCTAGAGTGTTTATAAACTCAAACCTAAAATTAGTAGAGCATCTGTAGTTCACAGCTTTATTTAGAAGGGAGTATTTGGGAGATCTGTGGAATACAGTCCAATCTTCAAATCCATAGAGCAACTGGAAATTTTCATTTGGCTTTCTGTGTCTTTTCATCCCAAGTCGAGTGTGATGCTTTTCTTTTGATTAGAGCCTCCTTGGCAACTGAGAAGATAATATCTGGACCATGCGAGGGTTTTCATATTGCAAATCACTGCAATGACACTATTTGTGGAGTAGTACAGTTCATGTGGTGTGTAAATACAGAATAATGTGGACCTCCATTTATAAAAATGAACCAATCAAATGGATAATTGGACTTTAATAAACACGCCTCTCGACACTTTCCTGCTAGCAAGAAATTATGAAGTTTGATATGCAGATTTCTGGTCTCAGGGGAGGCACCAACTAAGCTATATCTCAAAAGAAATTACCTTGTTAATGTACAGCTTGTTTGTTGTGGCAAGCAAGCAGATGTTAGTCAACTACCAGAATAATAAGGCTGTGATATAATTATCTGATTTAGAACTGCAATAGACATAAGGAATGCTGTAAAGGTGGTTTACCGCAGATTCTGTCTGGGTATTCATAGAGAAATCTGAGTTTAGTCATCTGGAGCCCTAGTACATTCATTGCTCACCATGCATTTGTAATTATTCAGGCTTACATGGCTTATATTAAGAGTGACTGTATATATTTTAGTATTTAATATCAACTCCCATACTGAAAATATCTCATAGCAACTGTTTTAACAACGTTTTGCTCTTAACTTTGTAGGACTCTGGCAGCGTAGTTTCCAGTCAGTCTGTTCCTCTGGAGTGTTTCACCCGAGTTTCTTTTAAGTGATACTATCTTTTTAATTTGAAGTAACTTTAGGCTTCTCGTTAAAGAGAAACTTGACAGTTAAGATGGAGTCTTTTCACTCCCCAAAGAGGCTCATTCTTATAATTAGCCAGCAGTTTTAGCCTGATATCTAGCCCAATCTGACCAGAGAAACATGTTGCATCTGGTCTACATAAGTTCTTATGGTTTTCCAAAGTAGATTATTCTTGACTAAGACCTTAAACCACCTCACAAGTATTAACTCTTTTTTACATGTAGTTTCTGATCTAGGGCAGACCAGTGGCTTTTTTGTCACTTTGAGTGAAATCATCTACTTGAACCAAGGGAGGGGGTGGGTTTCTTCTGAAGGGATGACATCTGTTAGCTGCTCTCTGATGCCCCAGGTGGACAGTGTTGAGGAATAGAGTAAAGCTGCTCAGGTTGATGGCATGGTGACCTGTGCCAGACACAGTGACAGTGCTGAGAGCTGATGACACCTTTAAAGACAGGTTCTGCTGCTAAATTATGGTAGAAGGCAATTCTGTAACAGGTAGGCAGAGTACAGAGGGGCTTCCTTGTCTTTTGTGATTGTCCTAGCCAGATGAAAAGCATTTCTGGCCTGGAAAAGCCCTCTACAGTGACATCCTAAGTCAGGACCCTCCTCTTAGATTACAGGGAACCTAAAAATAGGGCTTCAGCATGGCTAATGGAAGTGCCAAAAGGTAGATGTATCTACACCGTTCCTGCCACTGCACTTATACCTCCTGAAATGGGCATTAGCTTTTTGGTGTCTGCTAGGTCATATCTTGAACAAAAGGAAAGAGGACATCATTGAAGAAGTTCTTGAGCCAACATGGGAGGCATGTTTGGTGACAGCACACTCAGGTCAGAGAAATGAGGTCTTGAGGTTGGTTCTGATTCATAGTGGGAAACTTTCAGCGAGTCTAATCATGCAGGGATCAAAACTAGCTCTTAATACTCTGCCAATTCATTAAATAAATGGCATGAGGGCACAAGACTCCCAAAATATACAAGGAAATCATGGAATCACAGAATGGTTAGGGTCGGAAGGGACCTCAGGAGATCATCTAGTCCAACCCACCTGCTAAAGCAGGTTCACCCAGAGCAGATTGCACAGGAATGTGTCCAGACAGGTCCTGAATGTCTCCAGAGAAGGAGACTCCACAACCTCTCTGGGCAGCCTGTTCCAGGGCTCTGTCACCCTCAAAGCAAAGAAGTTTCTCCTCATATTCAGATGGAACCTCCTGTGCTCCAGCTTATGCCCGTTGCCCCTCATCCTATCACTGGGCATCACTGAAAGGAGTCTGGTCCCATCCTCTTGACACCCACCCTTGAGATATATATAAACATTGATGAGATCCCCTCTCAGCTTCTCTTCTCCAGGCTGAACAGATCCAGCTCTCTCAGTCTCTCTTCTTAGGAAAGATGCTCTAGGCCCCTAATCATCTTCGTAGCCTGCTGCTGGACTCTCTTCGGTAATTCCTCATCCTTCTTAACCTGGGGAGCCCAGAATTGGACATAGTACTCCAGATGTGGCCTCACCACGGCAGAGTAGAGGGGGAGGAGAACCTCCCTCGATCTGGTGGTCACACTCTTCTTGATGCATTCCAGGGTACCGTTGGCCTTCTTGGCCACAAGTGCACATTGTTGACTCATGACTCATGACCTGTACATCAGTAAGTTCTTGCAGTTGCTGTGTTTGTACAGGACATTTTGAAAGTGTACAGATATCAGAGAATGTTATGGTCAGATACTATTTCCAAAGCTGCACTTAAAATCTCTGGGAAATTGGTGATTACAAGCAATGGTCTGAGGAGACACAACTCTCTTTGGCTCCCTTAAATGAGCAGATTCATAGCTTGTAGGGGAAGTTCGATCCTGACTAGCAGAAGGAGATGTAAATGAGAATTAGTCCTTAATCTCCTTGGTTCCCCAGCAGCATGGCTCTTCTTATCGCCTGGCTGAAAGTGAGAGAAGGATCTCACATATAAAAATCCAAATTAGTACATACATTCCTGGAGAAGATTAGCACAGAAAGAGCTAGGAGCAAACTTTACCTAAAAATTATTTGGTACTCCTCTAAAGAAGTGGTACACCTTAAAGCAACTCCACTAAATTTCCCAAAGTTGAAACACTGGATAAATATTAAAAATTAACCCAAATTATGCATATATTTTTCTTCAAAGAGGGTGATGCTGTTCAAAACCAAGAAGCCTGGCATCAGACTTCACAGACGAAAAAACGTATCCCTTTTGGAGTATGGGTCCCTGAGGACTGCCAGGTATCATATATTCACACAACCCTTTGAACTCATTTGTTTACTAATTTGGGTAGATCAGCTTATGGCTATGCAGCAAAAGCTCTAAATACAGAGCAACTTATGTAGTCAATTATATACAACATTAAAATCAAACGTACACAGAATAGAGAACTTAAACATATATAATCATCTTTACCAAACACAGCAAATAACAGGAGATATAGTCCAGGCTACTATTATCTGGTCAGTTAAATTACATATGATAGCAGCTTCAAATTTCTTTAATTACAAAGGTGAGGATATAATATGCATGTGATGCTGCTGTCACCAGAGATTGCTCTTGCAATAATAGAATTCTTACTTTTTCCTCTCTTTTATTTTATAAATGTGAAGTAGGCAGGACTAAATAATTTCTCTAAGTAACAAAGAGTTGGTGGAAAAAAATGGGTTACTTCTCTGATGTCTTCATAACATAATACCAAGTAAATATTACTATGCAAAGTATGTTGTTTAATGCCTAGATGCTTCTGTTGTAAGAACCATGTTCTGTTTAAATGAGAGAAGAATTACCTGTGCCATTTCTTCTATAAAGTATAAAATAATGGAAAAGGTTTAGGTTTGACAATATGACTACAAGGCAAAAATATTTGATAAAGAAGTAAAAACCATACCTGCAAATACTGGTAAATGTCTACACGGGAATGCATTTTAGAGCTCCACATCCTTTACTATTGTCACTCTTCCTTAGTTTTATGCTGGTGACTGCTTTCTGACTGCACAACAATTGTGTTTAATACTTATGAAGCTAAACAAAATTGCCTTGATTTGTATGGCACCAAGATAGTTTGTCTAGACTGTAAAAATTGCATGAATCTAACTACATTTAAGAAGTTTGCCTAGTTACAAGCATAAACCCCTTATGAATATGTGTCCAGAAGGTGTAAACCACGCAAAAGCTGGTTTTGCTTGTATCAGTAAATTACCATATTAAACTAAACTAAGTTTTGGGTTGATCAGGCCATCATATCCACTCCAGTAAAAGAGAAATTAAGAAAATTACCCTCCCTCACCAAAGAGGGTGATCCCTAACTGTGCGTGTATTCCCTGTACAGAGTAAATCACAAATGATTTTTTTAAACAAATACATTTTGCTTTGTATTGTAATGCATCAGGAATACATTGTTTCAACTCTTCTCATGCAGACATGGCCTAGGTCATAAAAACCCTGTAAACTGTGTCACAATCTTTACAGGACTTCTGCATCGTTTGTCATTTGGAAACATGGCCTAAGATGTGAAGTTCTTACCCAGAGGGGTCTCAGCCAACTCACGTCTAAGTTTTGCTTTCATCCTGTAAAGACAGGGGAAGGTTACAGAGTTCTCACTGGGATATGAAGTTTCCAAAATAAAAGGCTGCCCATGTATGCTGTCAGTGTTCAGACCAAGTTACCATTTAATTTACCATCATGAACAAAGAATATTCCATGAGGTGGAAAACTAAGTCTCACTTCTTGTTGTGCAAGCTGCTGACAGTTCAGAGGAAATCCAGATGCATTTGCATGGAGTAAACTTCTGTAAACATGTTCTGCACTCCAGCAAAGAAATAAATGTCAAGGTAAGCTTGGCAGGCGACAAAAAAGGATGAGTCATATTTCTTTAGTTTCATTCCAAAGATGCTATCTTTCACCTTCCTCAGTACTGTAGTCACAAGACTGACAATGTTTCTGCTCCTTTATGGGAAACAGTACTCAAACACTGTGGGTAAATGATTTAGTGGAGCCCCATAGTCATTTTTCACACGTACTTTGTTTTCATTACCAAAATCTGGAAGGAATAAGTTTCCATATGCAGCAAACAATGTGCAATTGCCTATCTACAATGTTTATAAGTCACTCCTCATCCATGCTTTTAGCTGATATATTTATGTTAAAATATATAGGATGAAGTCATTTTACGAAAGGCTTCTGGTTAAGTAATTAATGGAAAATGTTATGTCCATTTTGCAAAAGAAGAAACTGAGGCAGCGTCACTAAGACCACATTTCCAAGCAATCATTAGCTTTGAGTTGTTTAATTTCTAATTAACCAAATTGACATGCCTTGGAAACTCATTTTCAAGACTGCTATGCACTTCTCGTTTCAATTAAAGTCAACAGGATCTGTATGCCCCTAACAGGTCTGAAATTCAGGCCAAGCACTCAGAAATTAAGGAATCAGGAATGAAAGGCCAATTCTGAAGAGATTTGCACAAGATTATATGTTATGTCCGGGACACAGCCCAGAACTAAACTCAGTCCTCTAGCTCTTAGTCCAGAGCATTAACAGTATAATTATCATTCCTGCAAATGCTACTGATTAGTAAGTATTTTCCTAAAATAAACATGTTATAGAAAGTACTTTCTGTCTAGCTCATCCCTATTCCCCGTTGGTTTGTTAATCCAACCACACCTGATTAATAGTTTTGCCCTGGAATGATTAATGATTCTCACTTTAGTGAACAAAAGTCGGTACATGATACAAATATTGCGATATTTATATGGAGAACCCAGCAGTTTATAAGAGTTTCAGCTGAGTTCATCAGTGGTTTATGTTAATCAGATCTCTCAGGTGAAACTTTATGTATGATGTATTCCCTTCCTCTCATGACCTAAGGTGTTGCCATTTCTGTTTTCCATTACATTTTTTAAAAGATGAAACACATAGGTGAGTTTAATGTTCACAGAAAGCAATGCAATTGAATATTTTCACTCATGCTAATATCCCAGGATTGTGAATTTTTGTACTATCCAGCTAGATTTTTTATATAAAGAGATTCTGGATTGCTGTGTATTAAAAATTAGATTTACTCTTGGTCCTATTCTCCTACTATTACTCGTGCAAATACTAATCTTTGAAAATGCAGTGGAAATGTTCTAATGACATGGTGTTCTGCTTGATTAGCATTGCAGAATACAGCTAGGTTCATTTTTTTGTGGTAAATTTCAACCTTATCCAGATGATATAATCCAGATTACATCTGGATTATTAAAGCATTTGTGATCTGTTGAATTCACCAGCAGGCTGGAGATTTTGAAGCATGTCAATTTAAGACAATAGAATTATAAATAAATCTCACCATTTACAAAGAAGATGAAAGCTACTATTTAATGCATTCTTGATCATTACTTATGTACATCAATATGTGTGCTGATGCACAGAGAAGACATTTATTTCCATGCCAATGAACACCAAACCTGTTTTGAAAACGCAAAGTCACCGCATTTTCATTCAGTTCTGCCTGTTGTCCTAGCTAAGTGCAAGAAAGAGAAGTACCTTGAAAATCCATTTGGAAACCTTATGGCAAGTATCTCCAAGCTAGTGATAGACACATTTTCAAGACATGTATCTTGGTGTTATTGCTTTAGAAATTTCCCCAAATCAGGATTCTATATTTGGGAGTGACTTCTGGTCGCTCTTGGTTATGAAGAAATTAGATAAAGTTCTTACAGCACTGGCTCCGAGAGCTTCAGTTTTGCCGTTCTCAGGCTCCATAAGTAAGGAGAGATGTGCAAGAGAGAAGTGCTAAAAACAAGAGCTGCAATTTTGGTCCAGAGAAGCTCTGATCTTATCTGCATGGATTCATTCAACTTTGCTTTATCCAGACTTAGCAATGTTATTCCCTCAGTTATGCCTGTGCACATCCATTGAAGTGTTTGGGGTGACAACAGCCAAATAAAATCTTCTCTTACATCTTCTGTCCCTCATCACCTTCTCTCTCACATATATCTCTTCCTTTGCATTTCTATATGTTGGTTGCTATCAGTTCCCTGATTCCTGCTACCCTCTCTCATAGTGTCTTTGTTTTCTAAACATTGGAAGAAATTGATAAGTGAATTAGACCTGTCAAATCCAGACATATAGCATAGTCATGCTCTGTAAGCATGAGATGTGTTTACTGTGTCCTCTCTCTGTACTTTGTCCTCAGTTACTCAGTCTCAGGTCAGACTTTCAGGGCGGAACTCATCCCTCCTAACTTCAGACATGAACCTCTCATCATCCTGCCTTACAGTGGAAAGAAATAGGTGCTTGGAGACATGATTCATCTCATGCCTTTTAGGTTCCTACCTTTGGACGAAACTACTTGAATCTTGGAAGAACCTCTTTGTTTCCACTGACTAGAAGGGTAGCACAGATAACTAGTTCGACAGCTGATAGCCCCATTTGACATACTTACATTTGGTCAGACATGGCTTTAATTGTCCTACTCCATGTAGACTGGAGGAAGCCAAAGGAAGTTTGAAATATGGAGACAGTGAAAACCACAATTCCAGCTCTAAAAATAATAACATCCCCCCCCCCAACAATTTAGAGTTGGCAGAACCAAACTACTATCTACTGTTGCATGTTTTTCATGCAATTGACCTTTTTAAGTTGGCAATTTGTATGTTATACATAAAACAAAGTTTTAACAATATCCAAATCAACAGAGACTGTAATCCTCAGAATGATCTGGTAGAAAAATCTTTTACACTACAGGTTTGGCTTGATGCTTTAGATGTTACAGCTGCCGCTCTGTCCAGTTTTTAAACACTAAGGATTTGATTTATGGCCCTAAAGCATAGAGGTGAGGAATCATAAGAAAAATAAGCACGTTGATTCACATGAAAGGTATGTGCCAAATAAAGCCTTAAATCATTTTATGCAGCCTGTCATTCAAACATATTTGACTCTCATCCAAATCGTTGGAATTGTCTTTCATACAGAAAAAAAATGTATTTATTCTTAGGCTAATTGGAAAAGCAACAGATTATCTTCAAATTAATGAATAGGTCAAGTTGTTTTTATCATCTTAATAATATTTTCCATTGTCTCTCCCTCCCTAACACCTATCTTCATTGCCTAATCATTCACATACTTTATTTTTTTGCATTTGGATGAGTCATGAAGTGCACATTACAATGATAAATATATCATCTCTTCTTCCTCTTAGTGTTAACTCAGCGGCGTGATTCATGTCATAAACCTATTTTACTCATTCTATCCTTTGTCATTCATAACCTTGACTCTGTTAACATCAACAGTACTGCTGGAATCACGTTTTTAGTTAAAAGCTAACATAAAGGTTTTATCTGCTTTACATTTTATAAATTGAGTCTGGCACATTTTTTTCTATTACACCGGTTATTCACATAAAATCACAAATGTTATTGTAACGCAAGCTGAAGAAACTCACCTTATATATGAAGGTGATATCTCCTCCATACGATGCTATTTAACTGATTTATGTGAGTTAATTAAATATTGTAAAAGATGTTTAAGAAGCTCTTTCTTTCTTTTACAGCTTAGGCCACCATTTCAGGCCCAGCTGGGACTGCTTTCCAGTTCCATGTTAGAAAATGGATAGACCCTCCATGTATGGCCCAAACAGCATCACACCTGGGGCTTTCTTGTCCAACTCCAAGGGCTATACTTATATTCACACCATCCCTGGAAGCAAGAGTATGTCCTTTGCTTCTCCGATTTCACGTGAGTAACGAATTAATTTGTAATAGCTCTGAGACTGTAATGGTTGATGATCATGACTGAGAGCAATTACGTGTGTGTCATTAAAGCAACGTGTAGCTAAGATGTAATTTTCTAAAGATAGTAATACATCGTTATGTGTGCTGGTGGCTGAATAGTAAGGGAACATAAGATCTTCCTTAAGAGGAAGTTATTGGAAAGCTAAAAAAGCAACGCAATATGAGTTGTTTTCTGTGCAATTCCTTTCAGAAACAGGAGGCTCCATTTTGGAATGAAAGCACTGAATCACCACATTTGTGAGCTCTGAGGAAGACAGAATGATTAGAAGTCGCTGGCTCGTGATGAGGTGGAGAGAAAATTGTGAGGTCTTTTGCAAGTGAACACATAAGCACACAGACATGCTGTTGGAGTCCCCAAAAGCAGGAAGATAACCCTTTTTCAGATTCCAGCCTTAGAAAAGACAAGCAGGTGCAGAGACTGTTTCTTGTATCTACAGGGTGTGCTTTTTTTTCCTGAAAAAAAGTAACTTCAAATAAAATGTTTTGTCCAATGATAACCAATAATCAGTGCTCTGCCTTCCATTCAGGGCTGAATACACGCCAGATTTACGTGGAAGGGGCTTTGCAGGGAAGTGATGTGGGAGTGTGTTCTATGAAGTTCAGTTTTAAAAGCCGAAGGGAGGCAAGGACGGGCAGGTGGTTAGTAGTGATGTAGGAGACTAGAAAGCTTCCTAAACTGGCTTCTCCCTGCTAAAGCTTTACCTGTTGCTCCAATGGGACAAGATCTACTGAATGCAAACCTGCTAAGGTAACCAGATTGAATAGCCCTAGACCAGTCCTCGGTCCAGCCCTAGACCAGGAAATTGCATGGCAAATCGAGTGAGTGATGTCTTTTTTCACTCAGGCAAATGGCAATCCTACTATTAACTTCAATGGGTCAAGACATGTACATTAATTAAAACAGCTACTGGGACTTTCTCTTTAAATGTCTTATTTGACCGTGGATCTTTGAACATCTTTGGTAGCTATTTCATTCGTGATGTTTAAACAGCAATAAAAATTAATTTTCCATTTTCATTCAAGGATGGAAGTTGGAGTAAGTTTGGACATAATTCAAATTTCTGTGGCCAATTTTAATATTAAGATTAAACAAGGAAGTGGTATACTACTTGAAAAGCTCCTTTCCTTGGAAATCTGACTTATAGCATAATGTTGAGGAAAGAGGCCAGGACCATCTAAACCACCTACTGTGTAAACACTGTGGTTATCAGCAGAGAACTAGTGTATGCACATTACAGAATGGTTAGTTGTACTGGTACAGCATACACCTCTGGAGCTTTTTCCTATTTTTCATCTCAGGGTGACCACTGCGTGCTTGTCCTGGCTTCAGAAGAGCAGAGCGCGCAAAAGCGGCTGCTTCCATACCTACGAGCTAAACCGCCCTGAGACACCTCACTGGTCTGTCCCACACCCACCCACTCCATGGTGGGCTGTGCCGTCCATCCCTCCATCCCTCCCTATCTCTATTCCTCTCTCCCTCCATCTCTCTCTTCATCCCTGCATCCCTCTCTCCCTCTATTCCTCCCTCCTTCCATCTCTGTCTCCATCCCTCCATCCCTCCCTGCCCGGGTGGAGACGGGACGTCCTCCCACCCGCGGCGGCGGCTCCTCCGGCACTCAGCCACCGCTCCGCAGCAGGTCTGACTGGATCCAGCGTCTGCCAGGGGCTGCCCTTCAGCAGCCAGGCCCAAGAAGGTAAATGCAGTGACTGAGAAAGGCTTCTCCCAAACAAACTATGATTTATTCATAGGAACAGGGCACTCAGGGAGAAAAATGTTAATGCGAGACGAGACAATGTCTCACTCGAAAGGTAGCCAGGCCTGACTCTTCCTCAGACCCCCCTTTCTGGATGGAAGCGCCTCTGAAGAACTTTACTTTTCTCAGCCTCAGAGTACGTTTACTTTTTATAATGAGGCAGCCCCTCTTTTTTCTGTGTCCACAAGCTCCTCTTGCCAATCATATCCGGTGAGGAAAGAGTAATGGACACTGGAAACATTCCTCCGACTGCCCTGCTTTGTGCGGCACATCGGCACGAGAGGACTCCCTGTTTCTAAAATTGAACTGTCTCTTTATTAACAGTCTCATTTACCGCGACACTGAGCTGGCAAATCAGATGCACACGACTTGCCCGGCTGTGCTGCCTCCAAGCTCTGCCTTCCTGCAACATGTGCTCTGCCCTCCGAGTTCACCACAGGTAATTTGGTCTGTAAGTACTTGCCGGTGTCTGGCTATCTACTTTTACGCTGTTTACTGCACTGGGAATCTGAGGAAAACTCCTGAAATTGCTGCTTTCAAAGACCATGCCATGAGAAAAGGAGATGTAATATTCAAAAAGATAATGCAGTGTCTCCCAAGATCTCTATAGCCGATTCTAAAACTGTTGTTTAGAAATCTTGGTTTGTGTTTAATTTAATTATTAGTTGGCAACAGAACAATTACTCTATAATTTGCACTCACAGAGTAATCTGGAAAGTATTCATAGATGCAGATGAACCTTTTCCAAGTACTGGGTGTACATATATAATAAATAAAATCGAAACTCCTACTTAATTTTGTGCATTTTAAAATTCTGTATATTAAGTATGAATGGCATTACCTAAAGGTATAATCTAGAGATCTCTTTTTCTTAAAAGCAGTGACTATTGTCTTGGTTCAGGAAGTAAATTAAATACTTCAGAATATAGGCTATCTTTCTGAATATAGAAAAAATAGGGTGGGATGAATATATGCCGCATCTTGTAGTACTTGTAGGGAGTAGTTGCTTTCCTTGTGTCATTGCAAAAGATATAAACATGTTTTTGCTTGCTTGTTGGCATACAGGCTAGAAATAAACTTATTATCTCTCTAATATATGCCCTTCCTGCTGGATCTCAGGTTTCTGTCCAATGAATTAAAAAGTTACACTCAGCTTTCAGGCTATGAGTTAAATCTCAGCCCCACAAATGTCAGTGGGAGGTTTGCCATTACATTAACTGGGACCAGGATTTCACTAAACGAATATTTCTTGCAGAAGATCTTAAATACCGTGTTAGAAATCCAATGAGAGAAATTTCAGCTTACGAGTATGTAAGGCATTCATTTCTATCCTAATGTAAAATGACTTGGTCAATACCGAGAGGCAATTAAATTAAGCCTGGTTAGTGCTTTTACTTGCTGCTAAAAATTCAGCACCTCACGTCTAGAATAGATTTTGTTTCTACTAAGAGAGAAACAGACTCCAGATATTTAGGTTTTGACATAACTATAATTTATTTTAGGCCATGCATCAGGCTACAGCAGATGGCTTAAGCTGCCAGTGTCAAAGGCTGGTTGTCTTAGAAGCCCTTCTAATTGTGCTAGAAGATTAAGCATCAAGTTACATGTAATTGTGCATAAGGTTCTGTGGACAGCACAATACGCAGGCATTTTTTCGTGACAAACTAGATGAATATATTAGTCAAAGATCTCTGTCTTAAAAAGCAATGTGTTGCTTCAGTGACAGCTGATCAGCAGTGCTCTTTAGCTAAAGAAATTCAATTGCCACTTGACAGCATGAAGATTAGTAACTTCTTAATACACCCAACAACAGCATCTTGGATTTGGAGCTTGCATCAGTAATACAGTAGCCTAGGAGCATTATTACACAATAATGCACAACATTTCACAGATGCTATCCCCCTTAGCATTAAGCTTTCAGTTAGAGCAGGAAGAAAATACTACAAGCTCACTACATAAAAATACAGTCTTGCTATTTCTGCGTAAACTTTCCACCACAAAAGTGAGCTCAGATCGTCAGCGTGGTGAAGAGAGTGTTCAGTGCAGCACCCAGGCTGTGCAAAACAGGCTTTAAGCCAACTTCATTTTCTCCTGGTTGTGGAACCCCATTGGGACTGGTGTATAGCACAGAGTTGAAGGGCTAGCAGAGATGCCAGCAGTCTCAAAAAGGCTATTTTAGTAGCCAGGATTATTGGGGCATAAAGGAACCACAAAGCCCTTGCTCTCTGACTGCCTTGTGCCAATAGCACGCAGCAAGGAACCAAAAGAAGATTCTTATAGCATATGAAGTTTCTGCTGTTCTCGAGGAATATCTTTGTGATCAGCTCCTCTGGGATCCCAGGCTCACGCATATCTGCCCCAGTTTACCAGTGCACTGGTGTTATAGTTTTGGGGAGACAGATGAAGTGCTGCAGATTACATTTTAAAGACGTGATGCTGACAAATGAAGTTCAAAGTCTTAGCAGGGCCCTTCCAAGTGGCAGCTCTCCAAGGCTGGACAGTTATAGCAGTAACTTCTATAAATCTTTTCAGAAGCTCCTTGGGCTTCAAATACTTCCAACATTTCGTCATTCCCTTTAAACAGGGAAAATTGCCCAATCCCTTTTTGGAGGCCAGCATAATTATACTCTCAGAAAACAATAATAATAAAAAAGTTCTAAAACCAGAACACCGTAGTTCATAACACGTGATAGAATTAGTTAATTATCACAGTAAATACTGGCAAAAATGGTAATACAATGGCTTTCGTAGATGTACTCCTGTAAATTTATGTTGATGCAAAGAAGTGCAGAGAGAGCTTTTAGGAGATTTGTTTGAGACTCTTCTTTGTAGCCAGGGAGTAGTTTAATTTCAGCTATACAACCTCTGCCAAGCTGTGCACATGTCTTGCTGTATAGTGTGCATTTCTTTATTTAAACATGTCCCAAACAAAACCAACTGGACAAAATGTTTATGTTTCTTTACATCTACTGCTTTTTCCTCTGTCATATTTCCTTGCTACTGCTATCCCTGCTAATTACCATTCTGGAATATTTCGGAGGAAAGAAATGTGAATACAAGTGTCAAAGAGGTCTCTTCTATCTACAGCAATAAAACCGATCACATTATTGCAGCCCGAAGCTTCCAGAACAGCTCACAAGACAGTATGGACTATATGCTCATGCAGCTGATTACCTCCATGAATGACTCACATAAAGTTCACTTGTTTAAAAATGAAAACTCTTTGGTGAACTCACACTTTACAGTGAAGCCTCCAATGAAGGCATACCTTTTTTCTGTCATGATCAAAGTTATTATGATAAAATTTAGCATCCATCCTCACATACTGTATGTATAAAAAAACGAAACAAAAGAAATCAGATAAAACCTGAGACAACTTTACATGGATTCAGAGGAAGAAGAGAATCAAACTGATGAAGATTCAAAAAGAAAATGCAAGGAAATATCAGTCTGGCAAATTGAACAAACGTGATGTACAGCATTTGGACCCTGTTATGTTTCAGACTCTCAGAATAGTGTCACTTGGCAAGGCACTACATTGCTTATCACTCTTTATTTTTTACACTGATGCATGAAGAAGGTGATTTTGGTGTTCAGACAATATCTTAATTCAATTAATTCATATGATACAAAGTCCTCTCCATTTCCTACATGGATAAAAGTAAACAGATTCAGTCCATTTATACTGCCTTAATTTAACACTCTTCTAAATGTGCTGCCAGATACATACCAAGTTTTCAAGAAGGTGAAAATCACAAAAAGAGGAGATCCAAAGGACTACTGGATGTGATTTTTCCTAAAGCATAAATTGTTGCAAGTTCATAATTTCTGTTTAAGGAACATCCTTTGATTTCTACTTATAGGTGTGATCTAAAAGAAAAAAAGACAAACATGCTATCTGGGAGAAAACAGCCTGTAACTGGAAGAACCCCCCCGGTGCTGTCGCCGTTGCCATTTTGGGGCCGATGAAGGCCCAGGGCCAGTGGAGATGAGAGTTGAGGCCCTTCCAGGCAAAGCTTGTAGGACCTGGGGGATCAAGCTGAGGAGGGGGAGACCTGGGTGAAGCAAACAATGGGTCGCGGCCTTGCAGGGAGAAGAGCAGCTGTAGCGAAGAGCAGGGCCAAACCAGAAGAGATCAAATTGTGTTAATTTTAAAAAGGGATTAATTATAGATTTTTTTTGTGTGTGGATGAAGAAGTTGTATGTGTCCCTATGAACTAAAAAATGCCCATGTTTAACAAAGTCTCCGTATGGTTGGCATAGAACCTTAAAAAACACAGCCTGTTCTTGAAAGAGGAATGCTCAAAGAGGCAAGGTGTAAGGCCTGTGAGGAAAAAGGAGCTTTGCCTGCTACACTACTTAAACACTGAATCACTTCCAGTATTCTGTGCCAGACAATAATTCGGATGCATGTAAGTTGTACCAGTATGATCTGATATGTCAAGAGGCAAGCAGGTTACATCAGTCGTCATGATCTTATCAGAACACAAAACCTGTGTTTCTTTTTTTTGTGTTCAATGCATCATTTCCCAAACTATTTTTCTTGCGTTTCCTCCCCAGATGAACTTTTAAATTCATTGCCTGCTAATTCCTCGATGCAATTAACATGTCCCAGCATAATTCCTTTAGTTCATTACCTGCTGCCCGAGCACAACCCCAGAATTTTAGCTGTCGTTCTAGTAGCCTGAAGGCTATTTCAGTCATCATGGGAGCAATTCAGTTGCCTAACTTGGGTGCCTGATGCTATTTGAGAAGCTCTGAGGTATCTAAGCCACCCATCAGAGCCGATAACACAAGATCCGTGGGAAACCTACACCCTTGTCGAGCGGCAGGTAGAGACGAGGGCGGATGACCTTTGGTTCATGTGAAGTTACACAAGATGCCTACATTTGGGGAATCGGATTGAGCCTCAGCAGCTGAGCATAAACATATTATTGTGCCATGGAAAGTTCAGCTTAAATATAAACCAATGTTTTCATGCCTGTTAACTTTTCCTGGTGCTGGACATGTCTTCTTGCAGTCTGTTTTCTGAAAAGCAATTAACAAGTAATTATGTTCTACCTCATCTCAAGCTCATGTAAAGGCAATTCAAGTACAGGAAGCCAGAATAACATTCAGAAGTAAACTGTTATTTACACTTTTAATCATTTGCCATGTTAAATCATTCAGTTTCTAAGCTTGGTTTTCAGTAGCCATAGAAACTGAAGAAGACTAAAAATGACATCACTTATTTCCTCGTTCATTTACTGATCTTGAAAAGAATTCCTGATCTGCAGTGCTGTATTATGCACAATCACTTGCAATCTGATTTTTTGTCACATACTGTATATAACTTAAAAACATTATCAGGTACCTCATATTTTAGCATTTGGTATTAAAACTGCAGCAGTGGTTCAGTGTGGCACTATTATTTTGTTTCATTGCACTAAAACCCAAAAATCGCTTTCTTCGGTGACTCCGTCCACCCTCTGAGGAGATGTTTTGATATACTATGTTCCTACATTATAGTCCTACCATTTTCATTGCTTGCCCCTTGGTTGCTGCTGAGAATGATGTTTGCAGGAGGAAATAGATGCTAAAGTATTGATGCTAGAAAAATACTTAGCACCTCGAAGCTGTTCCTATGGCAACTGAGGCCTAGAGAAGTACTAGAACATATATGAAACCTCACGTAGTTTTCAAGCATGGCATTTTTGAAAATGCTGATCATTATAAAAATACCATGTTATACCATTTTTTTCTTTTAACTTCCTAAACATACATGAAAATGTATTTTTTGGGAACAGACTTCTTTTGATGTCATGACTAATTCATTACTTAATTATGCTTTTGAGATATCGTCATAACACATTACTACTGGATTTACAAAGTCAAATCACGTTAACATTAAAAAAGATGTTAGTCATACATATTCAAGTATGTTATCTTGAATAACTTAAGTTTTTTAATGAAATGCAAGCATCTAGGGTTATAAACCTCCTTTATTTTTTCTTAACAGCTTTATAAGCACATAAATCTAGTTAAAACATTCTTCCTGTGTGTGCTGCCTCCACTTTCAGCAAGAGTCATTGCAATAGATTAGAAAGTCCTGATCTGGTCCAGAACTCTGATGTGAAACTCGCCGTTTGCCACTTATTCCTGGTATATGCCCGGCCGAGCTCACCCCTGCTGCCTGGGGCTGGTTTTGAGGTGCTGAACAGCCTGATACAAGGGTGCAGCCTGATCCTGCTTCTGGGTCCTACCTCGTGCAGGGAGGACAAAGCGGTGAGACCAGGGTCATCAGCAGTTCTCTTTGCCATGAGGTAACGTCTTCCTTCACTAACACAACTCCTTGCATACAATGCATTTAAATATGCAGAAGAATCGCCATCTGACAAACCGCAGGGATGATCCAGGCTGAGGGTGATCAGTCCTTGCTCCAGTGGTAGCTGGGGCCTTATGGGTCAGGTGAAGGGAGTCTTCCACATTAATCCCTCTCTCAAAGTGTATTTCCCTCTGTGCTCTGATGAGATTTGCTGTTTTCCAACACAATAGGTATTTGCTCTGCAGCTTTAGCTTTTCTGTGCACCAAGCCTTTATAATTCATGCAAGTTAAAAAAAAAAAAAAGTTTCTCTTATACTTCAGTTGGCCCCTTGTCCCAGGATGTTTCCACCTCAATAGCCAACTACTAAAATTTAACATTATAATTTTTTCCTGGGAAATATAGGCAAGAGTCTTATCAGTAAAAATGAATATCAATGAAAGCAGGTTCATGGCACAATGATTTTAAGGTAATAATTACTTGCTAATGTTCTTCTTTCTGAGCCACTGAAGAATTCGCCATCAACAGGATCTTTCAGACTTTCTCCCAGGACCATCTTTTATTAATATAATTCAAATATAAGAAAGCAACAGAACAACCCATCATCTTGCATCACTGGGGTCCTTCAAATGATATTTCAGGCCCTACTTCATCATGTCCAGTCTCCTACTTGATCCTGATTGGGGGCCTACAGCCACCTCCAATGTGATCAAAGGGGCCACGTACATACCCTTCTTCACAGGAAGGGACCTGGATTAAGGTCTGTCACAGAATCTTCCCTGCTTTTGGATATTTTTGTTACAAGCTGTTTTGCCACTGTTGTCCTCAGTTATCGTGATATGACACAATGGAATGGGTAATCCTTAGAGAGATTTGTCTGGAAATCAAGAAGTAGAAGACACCAAGTGCCATTCCCAATATCACAAGCACTGCATCAGAAATGTATCTGTAGGTAAAAAGCAAAAGACTTTAAAAATCCAGGTTTTATTCTATAAGTGTAAAGCAAAAGTGACATCCAGTGGCCTGCAAATCCAGACAGATTGTTTGGAGTTCATATTACAAAAGCACTGCAGAATTTTTCAGAGGCAATTTCATCTTCTTTGCTGACTTCCATGAATTTGCTCTTCAGTGGCCTCTATTATAAAGCTATAGCTTGACTTAAAAAATAAAAAAATGTGCTAGAGTGGTGAACGAATGTGGTTTGAACACATAAGGTTCTCAATAACACCACAGTGAATAAGAAAACATTTGAAGATTGTTTATAAGGTGAAGAAGGAGAAAGGTCAACTTCACAAGGATTTGAGTACTTCAGTCTTGACACTGAACCTAAGGAATGCTTTATGATTGCATTCTAAAATTAGATCAATGCAACTGTAGACATTTGACAGACAATTTTATAAATGTGAGTAATTAATGAGCTTGATAAGATGTTCCTTCTGGCTAAACATTTCACAGACCACTCCACAAAGAGGTCCTGATTCCACATAGTGCTAATCATCTCCTAGGACATGATAAAGCCCCATGGGAGACAAAGTCCTTCTGCAAGGAGTGAACCATGCAGCAACCAAACAGTTCTGAGCAAAATTGGAAGAGCCACTCAAATGCAAGCACCTTGATAGGAAGGAACGTAAGCCCACATGGAAAGGAGTGAAGAGCAGCAGCACTGTGAAACCAGGGCAGGCAGGGAAGCACTCAGCTCTGACATTTTGCAAACCCAAACTATTTTGCCATGTGCACTTGTCTTGCCTTCTTAAACAAGACTGATTTCAGATGGATAGACCTGCCCATATGACTCTGCTAATGCACCTCTGTCCAGAACTGGCCCCGGGTGGTTTTTTTTTCGTGAAGAGTCTAGACATAAGCAGTTTTCAATGGCCGGACCTCTGCCTTCTGGCACTAAAGGCCATCAATACACACAGCAAACCCCAGAAAATAAACGGAAGAACACAAAGGAAAAAATGCAGCCAAAAGGTGGTTGTACACACAAGGAAATGAGCAGTGAAAGATGATAATCAAAAAGACAGGAGCAAGAGGCACTGCGAAGGAGGAAAGCCCATGCACTTGCTTTGTCCTCTTTCCTGGAGCAACCCCTACTAGCAGGCAGACTATCCAAACGCCACCCAGAGTCACCTTTTTCTCTTAGTAAACCAAGACCTGAGGTGGCCACGTTTTCTCACATGCTCTCTCCCTCTCTTAAAGTTCTCTAGTGATTGTATTGGAGACCGTTTCAAAGGCAAACAGGTTGTCACATCAATTTTCACCTGGAATTCAGATTTACCTAAATGAGAAGGCCTGTCTGTATTCGATAACTTTTAGAAACAGTTGAAGAAAAGTCAGTAAAACACTAACTCTCTTTTGAGTTCTTTCAAGGGCAAGAGGCTCTAGAATAGACACATTTTGAGCAGTGACAATCTGGATCCGGAAAGACTGCCAGTCAAAAATCACATGAAAGGAGCGTGGTAAGGAAGTGAGAGAAGTCCCTTCAGAACAGTTAAAGAAATATAAATATCCCCGATCCCTCCAGCTTGTGTGTCTTTAGCAGAAACACCCAGTCGCAGACTCAGAGGACTTGGGAAGCAGCTGAACTGGTGCTACTGGCTTCTTTCCTGGCTCGGGGGTAATGGGAGACTGGGATTGCAATGGTTCTTCTGCAGTCACCACTGCAGTCACCTCTGCTGAACAAGAAGTACATTTGATGAGGGACTGGTACTTTTCCATTTAAAAAAAGATAAATCACAGTTCCCTCTCTATTGACAATGCAGTCGGGCACCTCTGTAATCAACCTTTCCACAGATGGATAGTCTTGTTTGGGTATCTTTCATTTGCAATACAAAGCTAAAAGAGGAAAGAGAGTTTAACTAGGACACAGCCACCAAATTTGGCAGTGTTCCCTTTGAATATTTTTTTAAGGATTTTGTCCATATGAGTTCTGAGCGCAAATGCCAAATGACATTCAGAAGAAAAAGATTAAGCTGATAAAACTGTGCAGCAGGTTTTTTCTACTATTTTGGCTGCCTGTGGTACACAAATTATATTTTTTTGCTTGATTAAAATGAAAGGAAGTAAAAGTAGGGACTAGCCTTCCTTTTTAATTAAACTGATTTAAAAGGATCATCTGCGTGTTTGTCCTTTCATTTCATATTTCACTAGCCAAATGGGTTCTCCAAAGAGCTGTGCTGCAAGATAGGATATCTCTAATGAGGTAGCATTTTTTTTGCAGGTATCTACTCACTTTATCTGGATGTCTCATTAGTTAATAGTCTCCTCTGCCAAGGCAGCTGTGCCTATGATAGCAGAACAACATGTTCCCTCCAGTACAGCATGTGGAGTTATTTCATGTCCAACCAGAGATAAAATGTAAGCTACTCAAAAGGAACTTCCAAATCACCCTGTAAAAGGAAACTGCAGAGAGACAAGCTGCTGGCAAGAAGAGATGAAAGGGTTATGTTAAGGACTTATTGACCATATTTCTCTTTCATCGGGCTGGATTATGCAATCCGCCAGGTGCGGAATACTTGCAGTTTCTAAGAGCTGAGCAAGTATTACAGATATGTGTGGAGTGAATACCTTCATTTAAATGACACGCTGGGAAAACAAAGTCATTTTGCATGGAGGTCAGGATGTAGAGGGAACAGGTGGCAGATGCAGATATTTTGGAATGGTTCTTCCACACTTCGGAGCGTACAAGGGAAAAGATTTAATCTGCATTGTTGCAGGGGTCGGTGGATATTTCCCTTCCTTGTTTAGACATATTTACTGAAAAGGGAGTGAGACCACCTGGTAATATATTTTTAAACTTAAGTATTCCTGCAGGGAAGGGCTGGGAGGAGCTGGAGACCAGCCCTGCTGCAGCATCACTGGAGCAGAGACTGATGGTCCCAGGGGGCTGAAATGGGCTCCTGGGCCACGGGCAGGGTGGGGGCAACCCTGGGGAGTCATCAGAGACCCCTAAAATAAAGAAATAATTTGCACCGTGTGGTGAGCTTTCAGTTGGCTACATTTGAATGAGGTTAATCGCCCGTAGCAGATCTAGGCTTACTCTGTCTAATGCTTCGGGATGAGTCTTATCAGGTGATGCTCTCACTAGCTGATTTGGGAACCGTAAACTTACTTAAGTGCTTGTGTTTTCTTTACCCTAGCCCTTTGTCACTTGGGTGACATCTGGTCGCAGATGTCCTTTGCAGAGAGTTCTGCAGCAAAAAGGCATTAAACACTTCAGCCTTCTCAGCATCATCTGTGCAGATCTCTCCTCCCCTCAGCGCAGCAGACCAAAGCCTTCTCTGCCTTCCTCTGAGGGCAATTACAGAAGGATTTCCTGCTCCTACTCGCAGCCACAGCCTTTCTGCTTTCCCCCTCCCTTGTAGCCCGTTGCTCTTGCACTGTGGCAGTCACGCTGGGGTTTTTAGTGTTCTTCTTCTGCAGCCAGGTGGGTAACAGAGCCTTCTCCATCCTCTCTTCTCCCAGCTTCTTTGTTTCTCTCTTACTTTACCTATCACCCTCTGAGGTTGGCGAAATCTGCTTTTTTTTTTGAGTATCTGTTGCCTCATACGGTTCCTCTTTTCAGAAAATAGGGAACTCCGCAAGTTCATAAACAGTGCATGCTGTCCCCATCGTGATCTTTAAACTCGTTGAATAGTTAATCCTGGTGTATTATTTTTCCAAGTACTTCAAGCACTTCATTACCACTCCCATCCTTTGGATGTAGAAATGTAAAAGCACTCAGAAATCAAAACAAACTTTACTTCTCTTGCTTTTGTGTGCTGAAACAGTTGCTCACCGATGTGTTAGCATATGAAGAGGACAGAAAAATGTCTCTTATTTTTTTTAAATGTAAGTCATTTTTGGTACTCACAGGTCAAGGATAAAGACAAATACAACCCTCAGGTCTTGCATTCTGATTGAGCAATCTGTTGGAAACATGAAAACTGCAGATAGCTTTTAAATAAGTTGTTTGTACAATCATTTAGATTCTCTTCAAAGCTGCACAATAATTTAAATCTAAAGGATCTCACCCACATTCCAGTGAAACCAGTGGAGAATTTGTTCTACTAGTTGGTGGATTTTAGCTATGACTGAAAGTATGGAGCAAAAGAAGATGTTACATATTTTAAGTTAAATCTCAATAATCAAAATTCGGAGGGATAATTTTAGTTATTTGCTTATAACCATAATATTATTATGATTACCATCTCATATTATGTCGGCTTTACAAGAAGCAGAGAGTGTACTGAAAAAAACATTATTAATCATCAAGTGCAGGGATCTTGTAAACTGTAGACCATCTAAAATATTCCTCTAAAACACAAATAATAGTGTTTTAGCATTAACTTTAGCTTCATTGTCTTTCTGAGTAATTCATACTGCTTTAAATTCTTAACAAACAAATAAAAAACATGATAAACAACAAATTGCCAAACTATTGGTGTAATTCTGTACAAGCCTAGTTCAGAGCTAGGAAATGATGAAAAACAATGGAGGAAGTAGACCACTATTATGTCTTATTTATTTTCCTCTCTTTGTGGGCAAGGTGGAAAAACACAAAAAATGTTTAGAAGAGAAGACAAAGCAATATTTTTATGTCCTGCTCTTCATTTTCTCAGTCAAAAAAGAATTACAAGCAAAATGTGGACTAGCATCCCCAAAACTCTGAGCAAAATCTGGTTGAATACGTTTAAGTGCAAAAGCATGCTTTTCAAAATCAGTATTTTGATGAAAATGAAACTATATCAGCATTTTTAGGAAAATAAGATCTTTGAAATTAAAATACTGACCAGAAGCAAAAATTATTTCTAATATGTCAAAAACTTAGTTTGCATCTGTGGATGTACGATGGCAGCAGTAAGTATTTCCAGATTTTTGCTTGTTTATTTTGTGGCACACTTTGAAAATGGAACTTGCACCATTCTGGGCAATGACGAGGCAAAGTACGGTCCTGGGATGCCCCCCAAAACTGTTTTGTCCATCACTGGAGAGAGATGCAGCATTTACAAAAGGCAAAGCAACAGGTTGATAAGGATTTTGCACAGAAAGCAGAGAGCGCTGAAGCATCTGAGAGACACGTGCTTACTTCAAGAGGTCTTGATTTAAGGCAGAGGGAGGCTGGTGGCAGAGCAGAGCAGCACCTATTCCCCACGGCAGTGAGGGGAGCTGCGTCCTGCAGCAGTGCCGTGTGTTGGCATTCCAGCTCCTGCTCCAGGACAAAAGGAGCTTTCATTTAATCTGAGAGGTATTGAGTAACGAGCCCCTGCACTACACAAGGCATTGAACACAACTGGCTCAAACAAGGCTCTATTAAAGCACAGGAAATTTACCACGGCCCCATGATTTATCATTTTAATTGAAATAAGACAAATTCCATCAACGATTACGGAGCAGAGCGGCAAGAAATGTGGGTTTTCCTTTAGCAGCTGTTATTATGCAGAATAGACAAAGAGCTAAGGTGGGGGCAAACCCCCTTTTCAGTGTAAACAGACATCCATCTAATCTGTAGAAGACGTATGTGCGCAGGAGAAAAAGGGAAGCAGGACCTTTCAGATACAATCAA
This sequence comes from Caloenas nicobarica, assembly GCF_036013445.1. Classification (NCBI taxonomy): domain Eukaryota; kingdom Metazoa; phylum Chordata; class Aves; order Columbiformes; family Columbidae; genus Caloenas; species Caloenas nicobarica. Next base: position 54,117,542 of record NC_088245.1, on the reverse strand, counting down.
TACCGAAGAAGCAAAACTGTGCCTTTTCCAAGGCCCTCACATGGCTGCAGCCTTCCTTACCTCTTGCAAATTCCTCTGCTAGCGCTACAGGAACTTCCCTCCACTTCTTCTAGGCATATTTGAACATGAGTTTTCAAAGAGTCATTCTTTGACCTTCCCAGGTGCTGCCCATTTAGAGTTTCTTTTTACAGGCAGTAAGTTAAGTAGGGATCAACAGACTGCCACCAAGCAGGAAAAAATGGAATGCAGCTTAGCATGCCTTGTTATAGATCTGGTATTTTTACTAAGTTAAATTAAGGATTTTAATATCACGCCCCAAGGCTGATATAAAAAGACCATAATACTTAAGTTTAAGGTTATAATTTTATCTTATAAATATCATAGCCTGCTGGTTATTTTTTCTAGAGTCTCATAGCTTTTGTGGAAATGACACATTATTGAGCAGAGGAGCAAAAGACTTAAAGCGGGTTAATTTTTAATGCAAACTGGTTTTCTGCAGTCAAAAAGATCCACCGTTTTCTAATCTGAAGATCACTGTTCCATCCTCTGAATACATACTGATTTCAGAGCAGACAATATAGGATTAGGTATCTGGCTATCAGAATGCAATACAAAACCACGTCTGGAAGATAGGCTTCCACTTAACAACACAAGGAGATGCATCCACCTCTAAAAGTAATCTAAGGAATACCTAGCAGATATTAACCTAAAAATGCCCACAATGGTCAGCAATCATCAAAAGTGAGATAAAATTTAAAAGGAAGACTGTGTCACCATGATCCAAATGTGAACACTGTGATCAGTTTGGGTAAGCAGTAGTAGAAATGCCTTAGGGACGAACAACAGATACTGGCCAACTCCTGTGTGAAAACACAGTATGGATCACATTTTTCACCTTGGGAAACATGCGTGTGAAAAAGATACACTGAGGACCTACAAAAAAACATGTTTGGGATCAAGAAGGTGAATAGAATTATGACTCATTATTTCTTGTGACAAATGACATCCAATGAAATTGGTAGACAGCAAACTGAAAAAAAATAGATTTTGTTCTTGGTTTTGGTTGGTGGTTTTTTTTGTTTGTTTTGTTTTGTTTTTGTTTGGTTCCTGTTTGTTTGTTTGTTTGTGGTTTTTTGTTTTTTACTTAATGCAGAAGTAACTGAACTGCAGAATTTGAAATTCAAAGTACAAATGAGTTAAGAAAAAGAAGTGAGATAAATTCACGGAGTGTAAATCCAAAGTTGCCTGTTAAACAGGATAATCCATGTGCAGTTTATATTGGAGGAAGAGCTAATTGCTAGCTGTTTGTTGGGTAGGTCAGGAAAGGGAGGAAATTTGTTGGTTCATGCCTTTTCTTCCAACTTTTTTTTTTCTTAAGTAACCACTGTTGGAAATAGGATTCTGAGCTGTTTCATTACCTATATATGAGTTAAAACCAAGTTAAATATATGGATTTAAACTACTACAGAAAAAGCACATTTACATTTTCATAACAGTTAAGGGTGCTCACACAGCTCAGCTGATGAGCTGTCATTTTTGAGTGATGAACCATGCCTACTTTTGATTGTCATCTCATATGTTTCACTGTTGTAATGCTAGAAATAATAAATTTTAGTTCTCAAAGCTGAACTTGTTGCCTAGTCCACATTAATAATAACAACATAATCAAGGCTAATTCAATGAAACAAAGGGATTTTGATGAAATAATGTCATGTAGAAACACCAGACAAATCGAAACACCATTTCCCGGAGTGACATTCCCCTCCAGTCCTGGTAGACACTGAATCTGAGTGTGTAATTTATCATAATTAAATCCATTTCTGTTAATCATTTCATCAAAAATAGTGCTAAATAGTAGGCTAAAGGGTAGGATGCTGACAGTTGCTGTCAGGGGTTTGCTAAGTAGGAAAGCAGGAAATTGCCAGACCTCCCTTCCTTCACATCTCTCCCATGCACAGGGGACAGAGTAGAGGCATCTTTTTCCCATGGAAAACAAACCAAACCAAACCAAAAACTTAAATTCTAAACTACCTCCTACACTTTCCTGTGAGTTAAAACTCCGGTTGCATCCTGACCAGCTCTTGGCTCCTCACAGTTACCCGCTGTCAACTCGGAAATCTGCAGCACGTTAAGAAAGTGCAAGTTGAAGACAGCCCAAAGTAAAGTGAATTAAAATGATGATAAATATCACAAGGAATCTAATTTTAATTCAATAAAGCCATTCCCTTTTTATTCAGTGCGTTAGCAGAATTTCCATTCTGAGATGCCAGAGAAACAGAAAAAAATGGAAAAGTCAGGGAGAGCTTGCATTAAAATACAGTGCACTTGGTTTGAGCATTTATGGTCTTCTCTTCAAAACCTAACTCTGCAAACAGCATGCGAGTATAACGTGTGGATTGAGAAAAAAAAAGCTGAATAAAAATAAAAATATATCACATCAGTCGATCTCTGTTTGAGGAAGTGATGCAAGCGCAGTCCGCAGCGCAGTGTGCCTCCCAGGAACACTCTGCCACCCACAGCATTGTGCAACTTTCCTTCAGCGTGAAACACGGCTGGGCTTGGCTACTGTTAGCGCCAGTTAATTGCACCCCGTGCAACCTCGCTGCAAGTTAAAAAAACAACAAACGGATTATATTTCCCCTGCTCTGCGAAAGTGGGTCTGATTAGACTCCAGCTACAAAGCCCTGCGACGGCAGAAAAGAGTCCTGCAGTTTCTGACGTTCCACATCCCACCCCAGTGAATGGAAAGGCTGGTTGGCTTGAGAGCTGTTTGTGTTTTGGATCTTGCCTCTTCCGCATCGCTGGTGCTTCTCTAATTTCAGTTTTATTGTTTCTGTTTCATTTCTCTTATTTTGTCTCCCATCAGCAAATTTTCTTTTTGTTCTTCCACAGTTTCCAAGATTGAATGAACAAGGAAAATGTAAGGTCAGGTGGCAGAACTCAACACCTGACAGTTACTTTTAGGCAACACTGATGCAACAATTCCAGCTGATAAATGACTGCATTATATCATCTTTTATTTGGCTGCCACCACAGTAAGCTTCGCATATAGAGCATCCCACTGCATTACCTCAAACCTGATACTTTCTATGCATATCTGCATGGAAAAACAGCTGCCTCAAAGCTATTGCCCAAGTGAAGTGGAACTAGAAGAGAGCGCGTTATTTGGCATTACTTATCCCACTCTCAGGATATTGGGTTGTGCGTTTCAGTTGCCCTGTTCCTGTGAGGCCACAGCTTCCCATCGCCGCTGTAGAAACGGCTCATCTGCTCTTGCTGCCGCGCGTTGGGAGCAGGGCTGGTGGCAGGAAGCCACAATTGCTCCCTCTGTTTATCTCTCCCCATCTCACAGCCCTAACAGAGCGAGTCTATTTGGATAGCGAGAAGCTGTGGTAACCAGGCAGCCACAAAATCTAAAAGGGATATTTCCCGGCTACTTGCACTGCTAAGAGTAAGGGCAAAACAAGTCCTTTATAACAGAACAAGAATATTTTTTGATGCGAATGGAGTGAGAAAAAGGAATAGTAGGTTTTGTGTGGGTGCTTTACTTACATAATCTTAAACTAAATCTTCTTCTTCCTAGAGACGGTTTTCACTGACAAAGGTATTAGCAATAACTTCATATTCTAGTTACAATCTCTACATAATTCATCTTGAGCCTTTTTGTGGGTCGTTCAGAACCGTGCACAGCCCATGTCCCTTCTCTCTCTAGAAAGCAGCTCCCATTTCCCTAGGGAGCCTGCCTTTATGAAACAGCCAGACCCACTTAACCCCTTCCTGGCACATTTAACACCTCTCCTCTGGAAGAGGCGTTGCAAGAGGTAGGTTTACAACGCACGCTTCAAACGCAGACCTCAGCTTTTGCAAAGGGGAGACCTAGGGTTTCAGTTCGAGGTCATTCATGGGGTCAGGAGCACACTGGGAGCAGAGACTGGGACCAGCATTGCTCCCGGACCTGCCTCCTGCACTCAGACCACTTCTGTTACTTTCATTTTTTAGACAAACAGTGCTAGTGACCACAACCAAGGAAGACTAACAAAATGGTGATGAGACTGCTAGCAGTAGTTATTCTTCTATTTCCAGATGGGTTGCTAGAAACAAAGATGAAATTTTACATTAGAGGTGCTCCTGAACAGTAAGATTTGATCCTAAAAGCTGTTAACAACAGATTTCTGCAAAGGTAAACCGCCAAAACTCTGTGTACACCTGTCTTCTGGACATCCTGCAGCCAGCACAGCCCAGTAGGGCCAGAGATGATGCTCAGCCTCTCTGCACAGGCTGTGGGCTGGTCTGACAAGGTGTTTGTGCATCCTTAGTTTTTCCAGCTGATGGGTGAGATTTCCTGGTGCATTCTGACTGCCTTTTATCTCTTCTGGGCTGCAGAGCAATCATAAAGTTTAATTGCCCAATTAAGCAGGGTTTACAGTTGCTCTGCATTGCTGGAAGTGCCACAAAGTAGATAGAAAAAAAAAAGTGAAGCTGGCCTCCCCCTTTTTTTTTTTGTCAGAAGAACATAAAATACCTGGGCTAAAGTAACCTAAATACGGTGGTGGGTATAGCTTGCACAGGAAGGTATTGCAGCATTGCAGAATGAGTTAAAAGCGATATCCCTAATCCCTCCTGTTCTCGTTACAAGATGGCACAGAGGGAGCCCCGGGTGTGCAAGGAAAGGTGGCACAGCCAGGGCTCTGCTGGGGCTGTGAGACGGGGAAACACAGAGCGACTGGGGCTTCCTGCCGTTCTCCCAGGGCAGCAGAAACAACCTTTGGAGAATGAATCATGGGAAAAGCCAAAAAAAAAAAAAAAAAAAGAAAAAAGAAAGCATATAAGCATATAAGCATCAGTGACGATTTGCGAAAGGAGAAATGTAAATTTTAATGGGGAGTGGATTTCTGTGAGGGTGGCAGTAGGTGAGGGCTCAGCCCCGCTGAACCCACAGCTCGGCCTCTCAGCCTCTCACCACCTGCTTGTCCCTTACCGGGTCCCTTCGCTGGCCCCGCAGTTTTTCTCCCCACCCACCATTGGCGGGTTCCTGTTTGTTCTCAAGCCTCTTGTTTGTGGGGTGACGCCGGATGCACGTGCCTGCGGAGAGGAGAACAGCAAACTCTTTAGGGTGGTGGAGGCCTCTAGAGACAATTCGACCACAAATAAACACTACAGTTATCTAAACGCCAGCAGGCATCTCAGTAGAAGTGCCTTCATGTTCAAGACAGCTGCTTGATTACTTCCAGGTTAATATTTCTTTTTAATTTGCCGAAGCAGTTTGCTGACAATATAAGCTATTGGCTAGAGCAGCGCTTCTCAGACTGCCAGAAGAGTGCTGGGAGAGGTCAAAAGGACCAAAGCTCACAAAAAGATAATTAATTCACAATATTTTTACACTAAACCACCAGCAATTTAAGGCAGTAATATTTCTCTTTATAAGTAGGTGGTATCCATGGATTGCAGCATTTTCACAGAAACAGGCAAATCAAGAAGCAGCCATACTTGCAAAAACAAATCAATAAAAAATTGTGAAAGGGACCCTGTTACCAGCCGCCAGCTCAGTCCCCATGGGATGGTGCCCCTTTGGTTGGAGGCGCTGCCTGTCACCCTCAGCTCCCAGCTCATCGCACCTCGAGGAGCAGCCCCGCTCCTCCTGCCCCCTGACAAAGTCAGCTTGAAGAGTGTTGGTTTTTGGATCCGCGTCAAAGTTTAATACAACATTTTGTCAATAGTTATTTTTGAGTAAGTGAAACTGATGTAAATTAGCTAATTTCTAGCTGTTCTTTAGTGGGGATTAGTAGAGACGTATTTGAGTTAGTGCAAACGCACTTTGGTTTAGCTTGTCCGCTGTGTAAAGATGGGGCTGGAGGTATGGTTGTCACTAAGTGGGGACGGAAAAGCTAAGGGAGCTTTAGCATTCAGCCCATTGCAGCCGGCAGTAAAGCTGACCCAGTGTGATCCCCTCTTCCATGTCCAAGGGCACCAGCCCTTGGGCTACGTAGGGCTGGGCACCAGCCCAGCTTCGCCCTCCCCGTCCCCATCCACCCACACGCACTTAGATCAGCACTGAGTCTCTTCCAGGCTTGTCACAATTCTCTGACAAAGCAAAGAGAGAAAAAAGGGTGAAGGATACGGAGTGAATTAGTAAGGAGAACAGAGATGGAAGGAACATTCATGTGGAGTGGGAAAGGGACAGATAGGTCATTGGCTGAAAAAAACATCCTACCGTGGTTTTCAGTTGTGTTTGAGAAGGCCTTCATTCACAAGCACTTCCACAAGGATGCCGAACAGATGACAGAAGTGGCAAAGGTCACTTTAAGCAAACTGATTTCAAATCTAGCTCAAACTAGAAGGACTGGAGGTCTGATCACTACATAGTTATGCAACAGTCACATGTGAAATCATCAGTTGGTCCTTATAGTGCAGTCCGAGTGGTATGAGCTGGCACTGCAGAAGATGTAAACTCCCTGTCTGACCAGAACCCTCTGCCCAGTCTTTCCTCTGGAGACTTAATGCAGGAAAAGCAGAAAGAAAGTGCATTTTGAGATTACTTTCTCATTCTCAGAACAGCTCACAAAGTGGTTGTTTTGGATGTTGGGGAAAGAATAACCACATACATTCTTTTGAGTAGAGGTATATAGTTTGGACCAGAGCTGCCTATTGAACAGTCGTCACATTGCTACTTACGGATATATGCCAAAAGAGTTCGAAATCCAAACACGCAGACACTAACAGGAACCTAGAGACTTCAGATAAAATGTGCATCTCAAACTATAAGCAGAGAAGTTTGCACTGACACCGCTTTATACAAAGCAAGATTTCAGTTGCTACGGTTTCCAAGTGGCCACGTTTGGTGAGCAATCAATACATGCACTGAATTAAAATTAAATCAGGAAGGCTGATGGGGACTGTGCAGCTTCTGATGCTGAAGGCAAGACCTCTGTGCGTATTCAGTCAAAACTATTGGTTAGTTTGTTTAAGTCTTTGCATTCAGAAGATTTGCTAATTGCATAGAGGCAATTCATACATGCACAGGCTGAGACCAATCACATAGAGACAAAATGGTCTTTTTAAAATTTTTACACAAATGGTGGTTCAACTCTTTGTGCTATTGAAAGGCAAGTATGCCCTCAAAGTCATACAAGATACAACTCACTGCAAAAAATTATCTTCAAAATGATAAATCGATATATCACATTTTAATATTTTATTGAAGCATGCTTAAAATTCTCTCTATGAAACGTGAACTTTATGAACGATGTTTTAAAAATTAATACATTACGTAAAATCTCAAGCATTCTATTATTTTAATTAAAAAGGTCCAAACATTTAATACATTAAAATCAAACTCCAACAGATTTGAAACCTGATGCTGTCTATGGATTTAAAAAATATATTAATATCAGCTCCATATAACGTGACAAAAATACATACTTAGCATTAAACTGGTTTTGGGAAGATTGCGAAAAGTTACGTTGATGTCTTATCTATCAAAAATGTCACTGACCATGGAATGGAATTACATGGTAGAGATTATATCAGACTTTTTTGTCAAAATACCTTAACTCTTAAAATAAATGACTACCAACTGAGCCCAGAATGCACAACAAACAGACTTCAAGAGCTTTTAACTCCAATCTTAAAAAAATTTAAAAAAAAAAAAGGAAAAAGAAAAAGTGTTTATATAAGAATAACAGTCCAGAGTTTCTTTAAATCCAATGGAATACATTCTCTCAGACCTGCTGCATTTGTCTCAAGCACAGCCTGGCCTGTCTGTGAGAAACTTGACCTGTTTGTTTTCAGCTCCTACCAAATAATGGATTTGCTAGAACAGAGAGGGCCATTCCACTCAGTACAGAGAGCACAATGGATAGAAAATAAATGTTCCAAAGACTTCCAGTGATAATGAACAGAAATATAATTTTCAAAAGATACAGTCACTTTAAAAAGTCTAATCTAATTAATTTCAAGTATATATACACTCTGAATCTATGTCATTCTGCAAACAGGACTCAGGCTCCTAAATTACTTAAAGGCAGGGGTTTTGTATTCCTTTGGCAGTCAGGCACCTCCTGCTATACACATTTTAAATATTTTTGAAACCTTGGGTTCATTTCCCATCTAACTACTGATTTCTGTGTGGTATAAAATCACCAGCGTTTGTATTTCCACACTTATACTACTGTCCAAACCCCTTCATTTGACAAGACTGCAAGCTCGCACCAACAGTATCTTCTACTGCATAAAACCACAGGCAGCGGAGATCAGTGTGGGAGGATTATTGCTCACTGTTCTGAGTAATACCTTTCTCTGATGCTGTATGGTTGATACACTGCATTTTTATTCCTTGTGAAGAAAACGTGCTGAACTCAGATTCCCATGGAGCCCAGAGCAGCATCTGACCTGCTGAAGTGACACAACATCTGAGGTGCCTGTTGGAACACGAAGGGCCACATACAAAGCATGAGTATCTCATACTGTGAGGGGTGTCTTGCTATGGCAAGGGGATTTTTGTTTCTCCAATCCGTGTCCATTCAATCCCTGTAATCAATAACTACACGAAATTCCTATTTAATTTCTTTTGGAGTGTGAAATGTATATGGGTCTCCCATTCTGTAGGGAAACTATCATTTCTGTGTTGATGTGCTCAGTGGTTTATTTTTTTCAGTTAAGTTTTTTCTCAAACTGAGATATTGTACATTTTCCTTGATTTCGATTGCCATAAAATTAAACAAGTCATTTTGATTTTTAAAAATACATATTTTCCTTTTGTTATGATTCATAGACGCAACACTAGTGCCATTATTTCTATGGTATTTATTTTGGAAAGATAATACTTGCCAGGAAAAATCATGAGGTGGTCTTTCTAAAGTTTAGATCAGCCTGCCACTTTTGCCACCAGTGAAAAAGAAATCTTTTATCTGCTCTGTATTTTCTGAATCTCCAAACCTCTGTTGAGCAGTCATAACCCTTAAAGAACACTTTTATAAAACCAGTAGCTGAACAAGAACATGGATAGGATGAAAGTCCCAGCAAAGCTGAATGTAAATAGGAAGAGAATGGATCTTTGTTGAAGAGGTGTTTACAATTGAGGTGTGATTCTTCATAAGGAAGGGGTGATAGAAGTTCATGCATCTGTTTTTTTTAAACCACATCAAGAAAGTCACCAAAGAAATTTCTCTTGCTTCTTAATCTGCTAGTGACAATATATATGTCACTATATGCCACACCTATGTTAAGACTGTGGAAATACACTTGGCAGAAATATTTTGTTTCCAAGATCAGCAAGAAGATATAGGTAGCACCAACAGAAAAAAAAAAAAAAAAGATCGAGGTCAAAAGCTCCTGTGAAGTTATGACATAAATAAACACTCAAAAGAGAATTGTGTTAAGACATTATAGATCATCAGTTGCTATGACTGCTGTGTTGCTGGAGGCTACTGAGCAGTAGAGCTTAGATTTTTAACCTAAGATGTTAATTTTGCATTGACATAATCTGGAATCTACCTATTGTTTGTCATTGTGTCAGAGAACTGCCCCCTACCAGTCAGTAACACTTTCTTGGAGTGGCTGAAGCACATCTGAATGAGTACAGATGTCAATTCACAAAAAACGGCATTTCAAGGGACCTTGAGATTTCAACAGGTTTTGATGAGGCAGCTTTTAAACGAGAAGGAGAAGCAGGTATGCATATACTTTACAATTAAGACAAATGTTCTTTCTGGGTTTGAAGTAAAACTAAACTCAAAGGACTAGAAGGTCAGCTTGGTTAATGTCAAGGTTGTTTTTCTATCGCTTTCATAAATACTGAACAGGAGAGCTTGTTCCTAGTTGAAACTCATCAAATCTTTTCAATAAAAGGCTATTATCTAACTCTTAATTTCTTCTATTATTGCCCAACTTCTGTGTTACATTTCATCTTCCTTAGATTCTAAATTCTGCTGAGGAAGGACTGTATCTTCCTATGCAATTAAAAGTAACAAAAGCTGGTTATAATCCTCACTAAAGCCTTTGGATGCTACTGTGGTAAAAAGAAGCAACACCATATACAAGAGCAGCCCACGAGTATCCCAGTGATGTAATTATGATATTTCTATCAAAAGGACAATGGACTACTTGATAAGACATTTGTATGAATGTTTCAGTCCATCATCATAGGACATGTATATCATTCTTTTACTTTGCATGTGAAACCTTCTCTAGAAGAACAAAGTACCTCACTAAACGTGAACTTTGTCTGCATAAATAAAACCATCTGGTTTGCTGTCTCACCATCTGGTTTGCCTAAAGTTTATAGTCTCCCGAGTGTTATTCACAGGCCCACATATGATCAAGCCTCCACAGACATTTTTATTTGGTAAAAGCTTTCCCACAACACTTTTCTATCTGGTTTTGATCTTGTAAAAAAAAAAGTCATTTTAATACTTGTGTTGTAATGCTGCATGTGTTTGTGTTTCTGTGAACTGTGTGTAGGTCTCCTAGTGAGTAGATATTACGGGCTAGATTCTCTTGGGAACAGTGGAGGAATGAATTACGAAAGAGCCATTTGGAGTTACCAGATCCTACGACTTCTGCACTGCTTTCCCTGAACAGAGGGCTAGGTGATGCGGGCAGATTACTTTAAAATGCTTCACCTATTAACATGTAACAAGACACTAAGCACCAACCTCTGTCTCAGTTCAAGAGCTACAGCTGGTCACAGGTAACAACCACTTTATCAATGCTTCATCAGACGGGGAGTCTGTTGGGTTTGATGGCTCCACAATTCCTGGCAGTGTGCAGGGTCCAGATAACCCAACCGTGTTCAGCCCCGTATTATTAATATTATTTTATTCATATCATTTTGCCCTAATGCTACAAGCTGGACAGTCACTACATTTCTGCTTGCTCTCTCTGCTTCATAAACAGAAGATGTTCCATCCGGAGTCTTTATGAAGCCTTGCCAAAAGGGTTCATTCTCCTTCAGAGTTCAGCTGCTCCAGTTTCTGGAGAAAATGTCTCCGTTTTCTGGTAGGTCAGTCAATACACAACAGTTCATGAGCTCTGATGCTTCTGCCTTATCTGCCCTATTACCACAGGCAATGGAAAAATGTTTCACTTGAAACAACAAACAGATTCAAAATCAGAAATAGAAATGACCTCAGTAGAGATTAATATAACTTCACAGAAACCCATCTCTTTCTGCTCTACACTGCGATTGATGTTTCATCAAATTAAGCACGTGCATAGGTAATAGCCTATTTCTGCAGTCAATAACAATAATCACACCTTCTCACCTACCTAAAAGACAGCACCCCTCTGTGTGCATGACATCAAAAGTGAGATTTAAAGAGAAATGTAGACCTACAGATCACAGAGCGTGATATTGTATTTGTAATCTGAACAAAACCGAGGCAAGCAGCCTGCATTTTAAAGATGTGCAAAACAGATGTCCATTTCTGCAGTCTCTCTTCCCCAAATTTCTTTAGCACAGAAAAGCAGAAAGGATCCCAACAGGCCTACGGAAGCTAAGACCCAGGACAACAACTCTCAGCAGAAGAGTTGAGAGAGGGCAGCTGGATCCCACTGGACCCTGCTGTGTCTAGTTGCTAAATAAGGGAACTAAACCGAGCAGCAGCCTCCAGGGGCAGCAACATACAGCAGGAAGCCTGGAAATGCCGTTCTGTTCTAAAAAAATAAATTGTTTCATGTACGTGATTCTATTTACTTGTTGGCTTATTTGTATAGCTTGGAGGTACTGGGTTGTTGCCCAGTCAGCTTCTTACAACTTTGATTCCTGTTGACATGTAAAAGTGTGGGTGTGTGAGCTTATGCACACGTGCTTAAGTGCAGCTTCTGTGGATGTACAGGAGATTTAAGTACTGTCAATGAATTTCACTAAAGCCTTGTGCACTACAAGAGAGACTGAAAATAGATGAATGCATATTCCGAATCTAAGTCCTAGATTTTTAGATTTTATCCTTTAATAAATAGACAGATTCTAAAATGAGCAGTTAATACACTCTCCTGCTAAACTACAGTAACTGCATATATGCATTTCTAGCCTTTGTAAACAGGACACATGTTGTAAATTTAAGTCACAACATTTTATGAGATTCCAGCAACAAGTCAGGTAACAGAGCTAAAACAACAAGCCTTAATGTCTGTCTGTAAGTTTGGATCCAAGATGGTCTTCGTATTTCTTTTGTTTATTGTACTGGAAGAGCTACCCTACTCATTCAAAACTAAAGTCAAGACAACCATTAATTGTGATTTTTCCCAAGTAGCAATGCTAAGAGTTGGTCCTGAGTAACCTATTGTATTGCTAATTATTTACATGCAATGAATTTCAGTGTGAATATGCCTGTCACCGAGTCAACTTCTACAGTACAAATTGGTTGTTGTTAACAATCTCAGTGTGACATTAACATTTATAATCTGCAAATGGAAGTCAGTATTTACACCAATTAGGATAATCTATATCCTTGTGTTCTAGAACTTATGCTATAGAGCTTCCTCACAGAAGAATAATTAAACCAAAAATTTTGCTTTATATTTTAAATATTTTCTTAGGAAAAAAAATATTGTGTGATCCTTATTTGTTTTCAGAACGTATTTCCAAGAGCTGGGAAGATCTGTTTTCTGGCATGCATCAGATGTTTTTCCATTGGTCACAGCATTCTTGCACTAGTTGACTTTAGAAAACTCTTCAGCTGCTGCCTGGATGAATATGATCTGTGAAAAGCAAGCATCAGAAATAATGGGATCCATTAGCTAATTATGCTTTATCATCAAACATGCATCAGTTGCAAAACGTAATCTGAGAACTATATTCCGGTATCCCAGATCTCTCAGACTGTAAGAGCTGTCAGGAAAAAAAAAATGCACATCAGTATCTTCTTTCCTGAAATACTTCATACTTCTCAGTGAAGGAGCCCACTGATTTTCTAAAGGTATAAATCTGTACAAGACAGGAGCCTTCTGAAGCATATGGAGATGATTCTGCTGTCTGAAATAAACACTTCAGGGAATATGCTTTCTCATGCATGAAATATCAACCGATCTTTTCCCTTGTTAAAATTATTCACTCTGCTAAAAAAAAAATCTTACAATGTATAATTCAATTGCAAATTGGGATGTTTTGGTAGAAGGCATGGGTTTTTTTCTGATGTGATTATGGACTATGTAGAAGAAACGTGTTTCCATATTTCCCCTAGGTGCCCCTTTACTTTTACAATGACTTTTAAAAATTTTCTATCGCAACATACACAGAAGTAACTGACCACATTTTGCCATCTCACCTTTCAGACATTACATGAGGAAGATAATATCATCAAGTCTCACACTGTTTTTCCATGGAAAGCGTGTTCTCTCCTTCAAATAGGAGGAAATTTAGAGTCACGTTACAGCTGGGCTTGTTAACATATTGACCTTGACTCTTTGTTGCCTTATACTCTCAGTAGCTATGCACTTCTGTGTTAAGTGGAAGCTAAAATGTCGTCCTCCTGGAATGTTTACCTTTTGAATTTACATATGAATTTGACTTGAAAGATGACAAAGTCCAAGTGGAGAACCAACATCATGATTCCACATGGAAGCCCAGTTACTTGCTATTTTAAATTCCAAACTACAAAACAAAACAGAAAAAAAAACCCCAAACCCTTGCATGAACACATAAACAGCAAAAATCTTCAATAGATTAGACTCCTGTATAGGGAGCCAAATAAAATCTCTGTTAGCATTCACGTAACAAATAAGTGTATATTTTAAGTTCATGGGTTGCACTTTGTCAACCTGACAGTATTGGTGGGCAGTGCCTGACACCCGGGTTTTGTACTAGTTTTCCATGTGCTGGCAGATTTCCAAACAAACAGACACAGAGCTGCCCAGCCCAGCACCTCTGCTCGGTCCACCTTTGCCCATCTCCTGCCGTTCCCTTCCTGCCCTCCTCCCCATGGAGCCACGTTACCTACACAAGGTTTGCGCTCCTGTTGCAAAGAGAGGAGAAACACTTGGAGCCGTTCCCCTATAGCGCTAAACCGGCTGCTGGACTGCGGCTTTTCCCAGCAAACTGGCAGAGCAGCAGTGCACGTGCCTGGGCTGGGGGAGGACAGGAGGTCACAGCAACATGTCACCACAGCCTGCAATGAGGTCAAAGCAGCTCCAGCGGAGGAGGTTGGTCAGTCTCAATCCCCTAAAGCCTCACTGAACGCCCATGTAAAAGATTTAGTCCTTTTAAGATGCTTGTTGGTACAAAGGAAATAATAAAAACACCTTATCAAGATGGGTTCAAACCTGCCAGCTTTCTCTTGAAATGCTCTTTCTGCTAAGAGCGGTTTACCAGCAAATACGCTTTAATTTCTCTGGGTCTGAATACTGAGTTTTGCATGCTGTGTAACTCTTCACACTGGTGCCAAGTAAGGTTAAAATAAGAAGCCTGCTAAACAAGTGCCTTACATTCCACAGGTGCAATTTTACAAATAAAAAGGAATAAAATACAAGAGTTTGTAGGTGGTGCTTGGAGATGCTTCCTATGTTATTCTTTTGAGATCAGAGATACACTACCATTTTGAAGTATTCTGTGCCCAGTAAAACCAAGTAGGGATATTGTTAGTGCTTGGACTTTTCTTAAAAGTACAGTATCTTACCTGAGGGATTTCCCCCATTCTGCTTTTTGTTTCTTTTGTAGACAATGATACTTATGATCTAATTCTCTCTTCCCATGTTACAGCCTAATTTCTGTGGTAGGTGGTTTCTAAATACCTTTTAGCTCCATTTTTATGCTAGAAAGCAAAGGTAAAAAGCAGCACAAAGCCTTTATTTTCCACTATCTATATTTATTGGTTATCTTCTTATTTTGGTAACAGAAAGATACATATATGTGTATGCACATCACTGGTTTTATACACAGGCTCTTCTAGGATGAATGCTCTCAGTTCCAGGAAGAGCACACAGCAGATGAACAGCCAAAGGAAGATGAATTTTGAAGGACATAAGAAAGCACGTTTCCAAAATGTAAGCTTTATAAACCCAGATGTTTGAAAAACCCCTGCTTAATGGTGTACTTGGTATTAAACCACAGATATTCATTAGCAGACCTCAGAAAATGTCCACAAAAAGAGATTTAGATTTTCTTTCTTTCCTTTAAAAGTGTCCTGGACACCTAACAAAACTCATTTACTAATAGCTCACCTTTGGGTTGATCCTAAATTTTAGTTGAACCTTTTTGTCTAACTGGGTTAATTAGGTGTTATGTTTTCTCTTTTTCACCTAAAGAAAGGTTTTGTAATGTCCAATATTTCAGCTCCTGCAGCTGCTTTCATTATGCAAGTAAAAGATCTCTCTTATACAAAGCCATGTATTTTCACCAAATACGTACAAACTAATTTGGTTTTGAAATTTCCATTATTCTGTGAAAACTAACTGAAACTGGCCAAGAAGCTGGCGACCATTCCCCTTCCCCTGATGATGAGGAAAGAGTGGATGATAGACATCTGTGAGTGCATAAACACTGTTCCTTAGGAAACAGCTTAAAAAAAACCCATCACTTTTTGGGTCACATGTTAAAGCTTTGTACAATCGGGGGTTTGAGATGTGCTAAATGTTACATGCTCTGCACAGTACTATTCACTTGAATAGAACTAATCACTCCAAATGCATAAAGCTAAGTGCTTGTTTAAATCCTCACATGACTCATGACTAATGTTCAGTATTTAAAATCCTGTCCAAAGACAAAGGAACTGATTGTTTCACTTGAGCAGTCAACTTTCTAATTAATCATAGTAATTTAAATCTCTATTGTTTAAAATAGCTAAGAAGCGTGACCTTGCTTCATCGATAGATTCTGCTTTTGTCCTTCTGGAAAACTTTGCATATTAAATATGAAGCCTCAGAAGCAAAATATTTTCAATCTGAAAGTGACTAATCCCCTTGTTTTAAGACAGATACTAAAGAAGGAAAACACAGATAAAAGCTCAAATCGATGGTGCTCTGTGAATGCCCTGAATCTAAGGAGAACTCCTTGACTTCAAACTTTATGGTCACTGACTATTTCAGTTGGTATAAAGAATTGTCTGAATATGCCTTGGTGTCCAGTGCTGGACTAGAACACAGGGTTTAATGCTTCATCTTCTCCAGCACTTTACCAAACTTCAAAACTAAAAAAATCTATGTGGTTTGTATTGCTGCACCTCAAGGTGATCCAAAGAGTGACTCTGAGCCTTTCAGGGAAGGTATCGTTTTGTTGTCTTTATACCAGAAGCCCAGCTGGGTTCTGCTTGTCACTGGGTACCTAACAGAACGCTTGCTATGCTGTCAACACTAGATGTTTCCTAAGGAACTGAAGAAAAAGCCTTTCACAGGCTATGCATCCTCTGTCTCTCTCAAGAAGTCCTTCGAGTCACTGTAAAAGCAGGATTCCATCCTTTTGCATAAAAAAGAGGAAGTGAAGTAATTCTGTGTACGAGAACTTTTTAAAATAACAAACAACCCCCAACCAACCACAGTGCAAAGCGGAGGGGGGGAAAAGCCGGGGTGACCTGTCATGGTTGAGGTGGACAACCGACATAGACAAAGTTCTTAGGTACAAAAAGCCGTCTTCATTTATTGCCACAAATGCCTTTTTATATAGTCTTTACCAGCTCATGTGTCTTTTTGCTATTGGTTACAGGCCGCAATAGTTAACATATCATTGGCTAGTTTTGCTATCGTCAATGTTACTCTTTTACTCCCTTCTTTCTCACGGGTAGGCCTTAATATCTTCAAGGCTAATTTCTGTTCCCATAACCTCCGTCAGGGAATCCACGGACCCACCGTAGTCCCTCACAGTGACCCTGCACCACGGTGCCGTGGCGAGGAGCCCCACAAGAGGTCCCGTGGACGCCGTCTAACCCTCCCCAGCGCCCATCAAGCCTCTCCGGCGGCCGCAGCGCCCAGGGGCCGCGCCTCTGTGCCGGCGGGGAGGCGGCAGCCGCAGCCCCGCCAGAAAGAACCGGAGAGACAGAGATACGGCCCGTCCTTCTTCCCTCCCTCCCCAGGGCCCACACGAAACCTCCCTCGCGCCGTGGCCGCGGGACGGCCGTTAACGGAAAGTGCGCGCAGTGCCCGCCCCACTACCCGCCCAGCTCCGGGCTGCCGCAAAGTGCGGCTGGACGTGCGTTCTGTCGCACTGCCGGAAGACGGCGTTGCGCTTTGCGGCCCGGCTGCCCCTGAGAAGGCGCTGGGAAGCCCCGTTCGGCCTTTTCGTGGTGCCGCCGCCGAGGGGAGGGTGAGTGTCCGGGCGGCTCCGGCCTCCGCCGCGCTGCCCGCGCCCTCTCACCCGGCAGCGCTAACGCCGCCTCCCTCTCTCTTGCAGGAGCAGCCATGCCGGCCAAGGGTCCCCTGCAGAGCGTCCAGGTGTTCGGGCGGAAGGTGAGGCCGGGGCGCCGCGGCCGCGCTGTCTGCTCCTCGCTGCCGGGCTGGGCCGCGCCCGGGGACCTCAGGCGCTCGGGGTCCCGCGGCCCCTGCTCTTCGCCGGAGCCGTGTGGCGGGGCCGGGGCGCGGGCGGCCGGCGGTGCGTGGCCTGTTGGGCAGCTCCACGTGTCGCGCTCCGTGGGTGCCGGGCCCGCGGTGTCTCCGGGGCCGTGCGGGAGCGGGGGGTGAGATTCGCTCTCTTAGGGAGTGGGTTCTAGTCCTCTGGGTGCGAGGTGTGCTCCATCTCTCGGGAGGAGCCGCCGCTGTCTTACCCGGGCTGTTGGGGCCTGGCTCGTTATTGCTGTGTGCGACAGCCATGTTACCAGGTGGTGGTGGGAGGATAGAAGTTACACAGAGTCACAGAATGTTAGTGATTGGAAGGGACCTCAAAAGATCAGCTGGTCCAATCCCCCTGCCAGAGCAGGAACACCTAGATGAGGTTACACGGGAATGTGTCCAGGCCGATTTTGAATGTCTCCAGACAAGGAGACTCCACAACCTTCCTGGGCAGCCTGTTCCAGTGCTCTGTCACCCTCACTGAGAAGTTTCCTCTCATATTTAAGTGGAACCTCCTGTGTTCCAGTTTATACCCATAAATGTTCCAGTTTGTATCTCATTTCGCACTTCTGGGATCCACTGTTTTGAATAGTCCCAGGTAACAGGCCTTTGTGAGGACATCAGCCACAAAAATACCGTTTTGCAGAATGGAGAGGATATCTTTCCCTCCTTTATAACTGTTATAACTATATAGCACTTATAACTGTAAACTAAATATAATTTTATTGAGACAGTGCCTTAATATTTTTAGTGAATACCTGCAAATGTAAGCAGCGGTATTGTTTTGTTTAGTGAGAGATACTAATCTCGGACATAAACCTAGGATTTTTAGATTGTTCTAAATAAATAGAAATTCGCTTCACACTGCTAATGCAAAAATGAAAATGCTGTACTAATACACATTTGGATTTTCAGAAAACAGCAACTGCTGTTGCCCACTGCAAGAGAGGAAATGGCCTCATTAAAGTGAATGGAAGACCTTTGGAAATGATTGAGCCCAGAACTCTGCAATATAAAGTAAGCATCCACCCAGCCTCCTCCTGCCACCCCACCTTGGATGTTCAAATACCTTTATATGTATAATTGCTTGGGGATGGAGAAGAGTTGCTTGCCTTATTGGTAGTACTAAATTTTTGGTTGTGTGTTACTTGATTACCTGAGATGTAAATGCTGTTATGAAAATTCAGAAAACTGTCCTATGATTGCCTTGTTAGGAAGGGTGGGCTTTTTGCTTAGCTGGGTTCATGTATGTTAATGTAATTTTGCGAAGTATTTTCAGCACTTCACATCTATTTTTAAAATTAAAATGAGTGACTTAAACCCCTCCTTTTTAGAAGATTCTTTAGGACTTGAAAACATAGTTGTTTGAACACTGCTGAGAGAATCAAACTGACTATGTTAATATAAAGTGTAATAAACAGTGGAGAAGACCACACACAAGTTACTTCAAATCTTAATAAAATCAATTTATTTTTCGGATGTAGTTATAGTGTTCCACGAAACAAGTGTTCCCTTGCTCTGAATTCACATGCGTGTATGCTTTGCTATTAAGATTTCTGAAATGTAAAAAAATACATTTAAGTCTTTGGCAAGTTCATTTTGTAAGAGCACTAGTAGATGTCAAAGAATTGCAGGAGATGTAGTTACTTTGAATTGTGTGCTTCTAAAATCAAGCCTGTGTTTTTCAGAACATTCAATAACCTCATATCTGGTAAACACGCTACAAGCTCTGATCTTTGTTGTTTCTGATCACAAATTAATTTTCTTTCTGTGTTTTGTTTTCCAGCTGCTTGAACCTGTCCTCCTCCTGGGGAAGGAACGGTTTGCTGGTGTTGACATCAGAGTCCGTGTAAAGGGTGGTGGCCATGTAGCACAAATCTATGGTATG
Organism: Caloenas nicobarica; assembly: GCF_036013445.1. NCBI lineage: Eukaryota > Metazoa > Chordata > Aves > Columbiformes > Columbidae > Caloenas > Caloenas nicobarica. Next base: position 54,098,182 of record NC_088245.1, on the reverse strand, counting down.
GGTCTGTGTCGGGTCTTCTGTGTGGGCTAGAACAGGTCAAGCCACAGATTTAAGAGGCTTTAGTTTAGAATAGTACCTTGCGCGTCCTGACATTCTGTTTCTTTTTCCACCACACAAATGTAGTTTTTCGTAAGGGCTTATTGGTTATATTTTATATGCAAATCTGTAACATCTAGAGTAAGTCGAATGAAGTATGTTCATGAAATTTTGAGATGTGAGGAAACGATCTTTGTGTCTTGCAGTGTGACAGGAAAGTTCAAGTGCTGCTGAGCACAAAGATTTTGGGAGGGCAAAAGGGAATTTGTCATTAGAAATTTTTTGTTTAGTTGTAAATTTCCAAGTTGTTGAGAACCATCTATCAGCTGACCTGCAAAGCTGGGCGTTTTTTTTGCTTGCAGAAAAGACTGAAAACGTTCTTGCATGAGCTGTTTGTTGATATAGTTGCTCTTTACAACTGATAGATCTGTTCTGCTGTTTCAGTTTGGGTATAGATTAGTGAAGTGGAGCTGAAGCTGCAAAAAGAGCAGAGACATGTTTCGGTCTCCAAGTCAATTGCATTCATTTTTCAGAAAATTTTTATTTTCATCAAAATTCTGGTCTTAGGCTGTTATCTGTCAGAACACCAACATCTTTACAGTTACTTCATGCTCCTGCTTTGAGTTTTGATTGCTAGGTTACTGTGCTACAGGCTTGTTTTATTGAGGTCTGCTGGAAGAACCGTTCATATCTTCCTGTTGTCCCTTTTGCCTCAGTCTTTGAACACACTGATCTATTTTATCCTTGTTGAAAAGTGTAGACGTTTCAGAGAACTGTGCTTCTGAGGATTTTGAAAGCTGACTGCCTGTAGGTAGAAGATGAACCTACATTAGTACTTGGCAGAAAGGTGATCAGGACCACCCTTGTACAATTCCTTGGCTAGCTGGCAGCTGTCAAATCAACAAATGAACTATGGGTGGCCTCTTGGCACAGATTTCTTTGCATTTGCCAAAGTAAAGGTCACGTGGAGTATGTGGGATGGGATATTAAGGAGGGAGAGGAAAATTTGGCAGAAAACAAGACAGCAAGCATCTCAGATAACTGGCACTTTGTGTTTAAGTTTTAAATACATTTGCGATCCTTACTGATCCACTGCCTTTTCTTTTTTTAACAGCTATCCGTCAAGCTATCTCCAAAGCATTGGTGGCTTACTATCAAAAATGTAAGTAATTTTGATGTATTTGTTGTTGCCTTAAGTGGAAATTTATGGCTTCTGGTAGTTTTGATGCAAAAAATATTAATATAAATTTGTTCCCTGTGCAGCTTCTTAAACTGAAGATTTTTTTTTTTTTTTTAAACAGATGTTGATGAAGCTTCCAAGAAAGAGATCAAGGATATTCTAATCCAGTATGATAGGACTCTGCTGGTTGCAGATCCTCGCCGTTGTGAATCCAAGAAATTTGGAGGACCTGGTGCTCGTGCGCGCTACCAGAAGTCTTACCGTTAAAATTGTTCTACAGTCATGCGACAGTCAATAAAGAGAATTTGATACATTTCATGCGTCTAAATTGTGTTTTTCTGTACGGGTAAATAGATTTTTTTCACTGTGTGTTAAGGCTGGTACACAAATCGATGGATATTAAAGGAAAATCAGATGGCTGTTGGCAGTTCTCTTTTATCCCTTCATAGTAACTCTAGGTAGGTAGGGACTTGGGAATAAAGAAAAAGCTTTCTCCTGTTGATCAGTGTGCAGTTATCAGAAATTAAAGAAGGCTTACATGATTTTTTTCTGTGAGTACATGCAGCAGCGTAGCAGTTGATGAGAGCAGAGTTTAGTCTTGGCCTTTCTGGTAAACCTAAACAAAGATGGATCTTCTCCAGTACCTGGATGGCTACTTGTCGTGGTGTTGGGATCCAACATGGGTATCCCATGTTCTTCCCATGCAAAAATTTATGTCTCAGGCTGGTTACAGACTCAGTCCGGTTACAGACTCAGTCCGTACGTGTATGAGTGTGGATCTGATTCCTAGCTGGTAACCTGGGTGTTACATGACTTGCTTTAGTACGCTGCACCAGTGTAACGCAGCATATTCAGCATCTTTCGGCATAACGCGTCAGTGCTGATGGCTTGTGTTCTGGCAAAGGATTTCTGTTTTCCTTGTATGTTCACCTGGCATACCACACTGAGAGTGAAATTCTAAACAGCACTATAGAATATTCTATGGCAATGAGTATTGTCTGCATGAATGCTTTTGTTTGTGCATACTTAGCAGTCAGTGGCAAGGAATTTACCCTTGTTAGGGTAACTCCCTCAACATGGTGCTGAAGTGGGTATTCAGGCACCTGTTCTAAAGTTTGTATTTAAAGTTTACACTGTTAAAACCAAAGTAATTATGGGGATAGAGGAGGGAGGTTTATTGAACTTTTGCTTTACCAGATAATACAGAGGCAGTTTTCTGGATTAGTATGAATGTCGGATTTTTTTTTTTTTTTTTTAATAACAAACTCCATATATTGTCTTTGAAAATAGTATTTTGTGAACGTAAAACATAAATATTTTGTGTTATAACTAAGGGTCTAAATGATTTGTCATTCAACCACAAGTTCACACAGCACAAGCACAAGGGGATGTAGACCTAGAGAAGGTTAAATGATTAAAACAACATCACCACCACACACAAAAAACAACCAACCAAAAAAAAACCCCAACAAAAAACCCTACCACATACAACCCACAACCAAAACCAAACCACCCCAGAAAAATTCCTTTGGAAGCCAGAGAGCAGACAGTTGTTTATGTCATGAGCCAGGTGCAGCAATTTGAAAGCCTTAGGGAAGTAAGCGATAAAAACCTGGAGTTGAAAATGTGACAGTAATTTTCAAAGATCTAGTTAGTGTGTGTGTATATCAAACATAAAAAATGGTGGAGAAGTTCCAGTTTCTCATCCAATGAAAAAGGAGGATTTTCCTTCTGGAAGTGATGTGCTGGGAACAAAGAAGAGTAAAGTTCCAAGTAAGACGTTGCATGTGCCAGCAAAAGGCTGTTGGAAAGGCAAATTCTGTCCCTTGGAAAAGTTGCAAATAATTGAATGAGGCCTTGGATATGAGCTGACCCAAGCAACCAAGAGCCTGGCTTCTGCTGCATCGCTCCCAAAGCCTGGTATTTTTGTGTGTCATATTTTTGTGCATTGTACATTTGTGTACCAGTGGTTATAGGAGCACCTTTATACATGAGACTTTTGTTGGGCTTTCTATTAACGTGATATTTCTTTTCTTACTTGTTTCATGGTAGGTAATTTCAGTGTACTCAGTCAAAGCCAGACCAGCTTCCTTTGTGAGTGGAGTTGGGGAACTGGAAAGAATAGTACAATTTTGCCCTTTTGCTCTAGTTTAGGAAAGTAAGTGCTCGTGGCTTTTTATATATGTTAGCATTTGTTATGATGTCTCCGCTTTTTTTCTGTAGAAAGGCATCTTCATTGAAGTGTAGTTATTCAAGAGTTAAATGTGTAACTTGAAAAAATTCCTTTTGAAAAGGAATTCTTCATCCATCTCCCATTTCAGCTGTCAGCATCTGCCACAAAATCCTGCATGACATGACTGGAGTAGAACACTCTTGTTCACATCCCTCACACTCACATTGAAGGGGAAGGGACTGTTGTATGTTCTGTCACCAATTTACACATTGGGATTTTTTGTCTTGCACTAAGTGAATGAGATACTCTCCTCCAGACACTTGCTGTGTATCCAGCAAGTTGTATGGTTTGCTTTCTTTAGTCCTCCCTTTCTGCACCCTCAGATCCGACCAATTTCTCATCCAGTGAGTTCCTCAGAGTTTATACCTTGTAGTAAAGTTGCTCAAAATTCTAGCTCTCAGGCTGCTGAAAAATGTGATGTTCTTCCTCCTAGCCTGGCTTTCTAAGGAAAAGATACTATGCAGGGCTAACTTCACATTTTGATTGCTTGAATTCCTATGAGTCCTGCGGAAACTGGTGTCTTGATAGATGTTAATTAGCTCCAGCTGAGGAAAAATAAGCCTTTTAGTTGTTTGGCTCATGTGGTGAGTGAAAAGCAATGGCTTGCTCACTGCTTAGGAGATGCATGCTGGCCTGCCAGTTGGCACATCCCCACCCTACGCTGTGGTTTGTCCAGAAGTGTTTTTTGCCGAGCTGTTAGAGCAGTCGGATGCAGGGAAAAAGAGAGAACACAAAGTTACTGGGGTGTGAAATTCAGGGAGGCAGGGGGAGATGCAATACCTGATGCCAGTAACCTTAGGGGTGGATTTCACAGTTACAGGGAAATCTGATTGACCAGTTTTTCTGCCCACAGAACAGCTTGTAGCAATTGGGGATTTTTGGTTTGCTACTCTTTTACGGAAAGGTTGAAAATAAAATGTTACTACTAACATATCCAGAGGTGATATCTGCGTGTCATTTCTTCAACCAAAAGGCTCTTAGCATAATAAAAATGCTTTCTGAACTGAACTCTGATCCTATAAAAATGCTCTATTAATCCGGTAGAGTGATGTCATCCCCACAGACTTTCTAAATGAGAAATGTCAATGGAATCAGGCTGGTGTCTGCCGGGGTGGCTGAAGATTTTTATTCTAAGTGGTTACTTACTGATCACCCACTAGAGGGCTTAACTTCATTGGGGAAGCAAAACTACTGTGAAGTTTGAAAGTGTAAGGAGAAAACTTCCGTTCCTGATGTCGTGTTCTGCGGAGACGGCAATCCACTCTGGCCAGTGACACCCTTCCACAGAGAAGAAGTAAGAGTTTGATCTTCAACGCCCTAGTGAGGCTCTTGAGCAACTATGGAGGTGGTTCTTGGAGCAGAAGAAATGCCTCTGACCTTGTATTGTCCAACCCTTTCATTAGTTTCACTGATACTAATCCTTGGGCAGATCAGGTGCGCACATCAAAACGTGGCCTCACTTGAATTCTTCATTGAAAATACCGGCTCAGTGAAGGCTGGAGTGTGAGCTCTAAAAAGTACCATGTTTTGTTCATGATGGCAGCGGATCCCATTCCAAACCAGGACAAGCTTGTACCCCTGGCTCTGAAGGTGGTGGTTTTTTCAGTCATTATTTACAATGCTGATAACTGCATAACCTGTATATAAAATTAAGTCCTCTCAAATGCTATGTTGGAAAATTCAGGGCAAATTAAATTATTGACTGTGATATGCGAATATATTGACATTGAGAAGTTTAAATTTTATTTTTAAAGAAAAATCTATAGCTCAAAAATTTACCACTATCATTTTCTAAGTGTGGGCCAACTTATGTTCTGTATTGTGTTTATTTTCTTACCGAAGTTATTATTTTCTAATGCGTTATTTCTCTTCAATTTTTTCATTAAATCCCAGTCAGTGAGTATTATGCTAGCTGGTATAGGTAATGTGTGCCATTGCCTTGATATAATTGGATTAATTTTTTTTTCTCTCTTTCTTAATATAGTCCCTTGAGTTACAGTTCAGTGTACTTGGCTAAATAATTCTTTTTCCTTATTAGCTAACATCCTTCATGTACTTGGGACTGTGCTACTTCCTATCCTGCCTTGAGCAGAGATATCCAGAGCTAATGAAACCTTTTGCTCCAACTCTTACAAAGTCCCTTTGCAGTTGATGAGGCTTGGCCTACTTTTTAAACGTTAGAAGTTAAACAATTGTGAAATACTAATATGCAGTAGATATTCCCTCAACTTTATTCTAGAAAAATTGTAAAAAAAAAAAGAGAAAAAAGGCTATTTTTTATAGTTTCTGTTAAAATAATTAATTTATATTAATGGAAAGATTTATTTGTGAAGCTGTGTATGAACCATGGTGTGAAAAATGGTCTTGAAGAAGGGAAGAATCGCAGGTCAGATTTCTTAGAAGAGTTTGAAGCAGTTTCTAAACTGAATTTATCTTGAAAGTGAGATAACTTGGAGACTGGTAATGGAATTCAGAAGTCCTAGTGCTTGGGCTCATCTCAGCTTGACAGCAACCTCCAGGCATCGTTCTGTAGATTTATGAGAGGATGAAATGTTGATTAACCTCTGCCACGTCCTATAGGATAGGTGGCCACATAAGTGGTTACGGTCTATTAGTATGACTACATGAGTGTGTCAATTTGGAGCAGGAGCTCACTTCTTTTGTTTCAGTTTGCAATCTGGAGCGGTTTTGGACCACGCGGAGAAGATGAAGCTAAGCTGGAAGATGCACTGCAGCTGCAGATAAGCATTCAGTCTGTGAGACCAGCCTGAAGATAGAGAGAAAAAAAATAAAACGAAGCAAAAAAATTATTGAATTTCAAATTGTGTGAATGTCAGATTCTCAGATCCAACAGTAATAGAAATAATTCTTAAGAAATACTAGAGACATAGCGTAGTTTTACAACATATCAGCTTGCAATAGGTATCCTTGGGCCACTAGTGATCACGAACCTGCATAGAATCCTAGATCATAGAATCATTTTGATTGGAAAAGACCTTCAAGATCATCAGTCCAGCTATTAACACTGTCACTAACTCGTGTCCATAAGAGTCTCATCTACATGTCTTTTAAACACCTCCAGGGATGGTGACTTCCTGGGCAGCCTGTTCCAATGCCTGACAACCTTTTCAATGGATAAATTTTTCCTAATATCCAACCTGAACCTCTCCTAGCACAAGTTGAGGCCACTTCCACTCATCCTATCACTTGCTACTCAGGAGAAGAGACCAACACCCTCCATGCTACAACCTCCTTTCAGGTAGTTGTAGAGCACGACAAGGTCTCCCCTCAGCCTCCTTTTCTCCAGGCTGAACAGCCCCAGTTCCCTCAGCTGCTCCTCATCAGACTTGTGCTCCAGACCCCTCACCAGCTTCATCGCCCTTCTCTGAACTCTCTCCAGCACCTCAATGTCTTTCTTGTAGTGAGGGACCCAAAACTGAACACAGGATTCAAGGTGGGGCCTCACCAGTGCTGAGCACAGGGGCACAATCACTTCTCTGGTCCTGCTGGCCACACTATTCCTGATACAAGCCAGGATGCTGTTGGCCTTTTTGGCCACCTGAGCACACACTGCTGGCTCATGTTCAGCTGCTGTCAATCAACACCCCAGATCCTTTTCCACCAGGCAGCTTTCCAGCCACTCTTCCCCAAGCCTGTAGCACTGCCTGGGGTTGTTGTGACCCAAGGGCAGGATCCGGCACTTGGCCTTGTGGAACCTTGTAGAGTTGGCCTTAGCCCATTGGTCCAGCCGGTCAAGATCTGGAGCATGAGTGTTCTTGGCTGCTGTGTGGACACAGGGTTTGTCTTTGTCTGCAGTTGGAGAGGTTTTGTGTTTTCCTTTGCTTTCTCTTCTAGTCCAGCTGAGGAGCGGGGAAGAGAAAGGGCTAGAAGAAATGGCAGGAGAACTTTTTACCTGAGAGAGGCCACCAAGTTCTGAATTTTATTGTTGTTCAAACTCCCCCTCTGTAGTGTGCTCACGGGGTCCCACAAAACACATCCTAGGAACAACGGAAGGTTAGGAAAAAGACAGGCTTTGCAAAATAAAATGAGTAGCAGCAGTTTCAATTAGCATGATACGTATCTTTAAAAATGCAGTATTAATGTTATAGTAAAGCAGGTAAGATATTTCTATTTTAAAATACGGTAATTTCTGATTTTGGTGAAATTCTATTTTTATATTTTAATGAAAATTAGGAACAAACCCCATTGGGCCTGTTGACTTCTTATTTTTGCTAATATGAACATTTCATAACATGTTTTATTAAAAGTGAAATATAATTATATTCTGGATGCTTTCTTTTGTGAAGAAAAGCAAAATAGATACAAAAATGTATCTAAAATATTCTTAAAAATCCGGGTGTATTAATGGAAGTTTATGTTTCTCCTTTTAGAACAGTTAAGGAACATTAATATGTTAATCTCTAAAACCATCTGGTTATAGTTTATACAACAGAATAATTGCAGGTTCTTGCTAAAATATTTCACGGTAGTAAGCAGTAAAGGGCAGCACTCAGTGCGCACCTCAGAGCGCACAAAGGTGCGTGACAGCTGCAGGAGCGCTCAGATCATCACGACATGGCAACATTTCTGTGTCATTGTCTGCCACGTTATAAAAGGCCGATTCAATTCAGCAGAGGGATAATGCTCGCAGGTCCAGCGAAAGTGTAACTAATCCAGACTCTGCTGAGGAGTCACCGTGCATCACTAATGAGAGACGCGCAGCCAGTCGGTTGTCCGCAACACTTGCAAAGCTCCTGAAGCTGCATGTGGCTACCAGGCTTCATGTCTCCTTTCCTTTCCCTTTTCTGCATTGCATTATTTTAAATAAAGCATCTTGCTATCTGACTTTTAAAGGATTTATACACACTGTAGAAATAAATAGTTCTAAGATGCCATCGTAATCAAAGCCATTAATTTGGATAAATTTCCTCTTACTAAGTTTTACTGAAATGAACATTGTGGGAAAGCTCAATTTAATGATACCGTGGAGTATATTCTTGCTTCATTCACTGCTGTACTCTTTGCAAGGTAAGTACTTTATTCCTTTTTTGTGGTAATGCAAACTTTAAAAAATATTTTTCTAGATACTTTAATGGCTACTTCTTTTTTTGTCATTATAAAGCAATTTTTTTTACCCTTGCTGGATTTTATAAATAAAAGTATTTTTTTAACATGAGTTAAAAAAGTATATATATTCTCCTTGAAAGCATAGAAACTAAAATAGAGGTGTTTTTTTTTCCAACACATTTTTATGTCTTAATTTGTTATGAAATAATTATTTAGGAATGAAATTTGAGTTTCTTGGCTTTCTTGCCATTACTGCCAGGTGAGTAAGCAGACAATGAATTTCAATGCAGTATGATTTGGTTTGATCAGACTGCACCTGCAGTCTGCTTAAGCATTTTTAGAATGCTAAGGTAAATAATTGGTCTTCTGGTTATGCAAATGACCCTATTTTCTATTTAATGCAAATGGACCTTATCGACAGTTTTCTTGCAACAACTACAAACATTTCTAAGGCAACATGAAAAAGGAGTGGTGGTTTTTTGTTTGTTTCTTTGTTTGGGTGGTTTTTTTTGAAGCGTGCTGTCTAGAATGTTTTAAATGGATTACAATTCCAAGTAACATTCAGAAAATTATTATAGCTAAACACAGTAGAGATTTGATTCTGGAAAGCTCTAAGCATCTCTTGTATTTTACTAGTTTTAGTCTGAGCCTTGGAAGAACTATGAATTCTTTACTCTTTTTGATGGTAGCATGTACCAGAGCTGAGACCAGGGAAACTCGCAGGTGATGAGTACTTGACAGAATCAAACTCTCAGGAAGGAAAACGTGTAGTGCTACATTCCTTGGGAACAGAAAAAGTTTGTGTAAAGATGGTCTGGAAAACTTAAGGTCATTCAAAACCAAAATTCAATAGTGTTGTTTTAGACTTGACAAACTGCTGTTTGCCAAGTGCAGAGTGAGGCTGTAGAAAAAACATTTAACTTGATGACTTTTTAATCTACAGGATCTTATTGCAAGCTTTCTCTTTCGAGAAGAACTTCAAGGTAAGTTTTTATTCCTTATTTGTCAAGTCCTACAAACAGAACAAGAATGAATAAGTGTGACGCAGTGCAAGTTAGAATGTAAAATATAGCCTTGAATTTGACATGTAGAATGTCATGTACATGTACGTTGGATGTAAAACACACTTTCAGAGTGTTTATAACTCTTCTCAAAGAATTTACATAAAGGACACTGGTCCTCTGTTTGAAAAATGGAGATCTATATGAAAAATTACACTTCTATGGTCTCAAGAAAGCTTAGAGTAATAATGGAACAAAACCAGGATGAGATCATGATTTCATTACTGGAAAAATACATTAAATGAGTACCCTGCTACAGTTTTAATTGCATGATAAAATCCTAGCTGCTTTTTGGAGCATAGAAAAGTGCTATACAGCCTTAAAATAAACATTTGCAATACAAGTTTTCATGTAGAAGCTGAAATCCAAACAAAACCCAAACTAGGGAATGTTCCTGATCCCATTGAATTAAATGGGAACTCTGCCATCAATTTCAATGGAAGCATCCAGTTGGACGTAGCTTCAGATATCTAATGACCTCTAATATACATCTAGCGAACACACATGCACGTCAAATGATATACCATCTTGGACTGTCGATAAAACTAGGTATGTTTTATAGTTTGATGCCTTGCTTTCTAAACTTAATCACAAATTTAAGTCAGCTACAGCTGGAGATACATCTCTTGCTATTAAAAGTACCATCAGGGTATATTCAAATAACACTTGGGGGAACTCGCAGCCACTCACACCCAGAGTTAACTAAATATGAAGCTGCTTTACAATTTTGTATCCTGTCATGTAAACCTATTTTGTGTATTTGTGTCTCCCCCACAAGCTCCAGGTACCTCCCTGTCCAAGCAGAGTTCAGAGTGCTTCCCAATTCTGTAAAATGAGACCATGAAAAATAAAAAAAAAAAAAAAGAAGAAAAACAAAATCACCTTTTAAAATGTTAACCCAAGAAAGACCTCTTTGATAAAGTGATGGTAATCAGAGAGAAACACTTCTCTCTGAGGACCTGCTTATTCAGGTTGCTCCAAGGACCTTTGATTATACAAAATCCTTTTTGTTTTCTTCCAGAAACGGGTTTAATGCAACTCGACAGAAAAGAGATCTTGTAACAGCCGAGGTAGGTTATACCTCCGAAAGCGGGAGGGAGGGGAAATCTCCACCCTTTTTTTCCTCTGGGCCTTTGCTGTCCTTACAAAGGAGCCTTTGTGGGGAGAAGGGCAGGAGGACAGGGAGGAGGAGCAGCCATTCCCTGCCTGCTCGCCCCCACCCGAGCCCATGGCCTCACCCCTTCATTTGCTCTCAGCGAGGCACCTGGTGGGTGACCCACCCTGACAAGCCGACTGGGAAATAAAACCTTGACGCCTCCATCTTTTGTGAAGGTGAACAGAGAGCCTCAGAAAGCTGTCAGTGTTTGGTGAGAGGCACCATGGTGGCGCCAATGGCAACACTCCCTCCACCGCCCCAGCCTCAACGCTGCCTCAACGCTGTGTCCCAGCCATGTTGCACTGAAATTTAATAGCAAATGGTGGAATCTCATTCCACTGCTGGAACACATCTCAGGTTTTGGAGTCCAGACAAGGGTTATAACCCCATTCGATGGGGGCAGGTGTGAAGCCCAAGGCAGTCCCTCCTCATGGCCTTGCAGGGAGCCTGCAGCCGAACCATGGAAGATTTTCTCTGAGTCCCTTTGAGGTCTATGTGCCTCCTGATCGAGTCAGAGAGCAGCTGGTGTGGCTAAGGAGAATTGAGCCTCTGAGGGAAACGGGCCCTGGGGAATGACGGTGTCCCAGGAGGGCGCTCCACCTCCCAAAATAATGCAAAGCTGCATTCCTGAGGAGGCTTGGCTCAGAGTAACTAGCAGGGGAAATGGAAAAGGGTCTTGTCGTGCAGGGAGGGAAAGGATCTTCTCCAGCTAACGACAGACCATGGGGACCAGGAATAGTCTTTGTGCAGAGGGCTTCCAGGTGGTGACTTGGTGAAGTCCATTTCAGGTTGATTTTAGACAGATCGTGCGACTTGGATGCACCCCACAAAGTATTTCCAGTTGGAAAAGGGAAGCATTTATATTGCTATATGAGGCATTAGTGAGACTCAACCTGGCCCATTCCTTGCACAGTGCTGTTCACTTCGAGATCCATTAGCTCAGACTCCTGACAGGGAGAAGGACTGGTGGCAGGAGGGAAGAAAGTAATTGGCTTACAAGCAAAGACTTAAACAATTTGTTTTGCTTAGCTGTACAGCTGAAGGCTGGTGTATACGTCTGTGAGGAGCATAGAAGGGTAACTATTTTCTCATAGTACCTCAGAGAGGGAATAAACCACAGGGAAGAAGAGCTATTTAAGCAAAAGGGCCAAGCTTTATAAAACGAAAGGATTGAAACTGGCCGTGAATAAATGTGAGAGGGAAATATCTAACTACCCAGCACTTCACTCTGGTAAACTTTCCAATCAGACTAGTGGGGGCAAAAACCCCAGAATACTTTCAGCCTGGAGTGGGATCAGCTCTTGGAAGGGATGATGTGACGTGACAAACTGCAGTAGCAGAGCGCTGGATCAGATCCAGGGCTTCCTTATAGTCGGATGCTCCCCGGTTCCTAAACAAGACAGGAAGCACATCAGGCAGATCTGTCTCCTCTTTTGTTTGGGATGAACTGAAATGCAATTCTGAAGGATGTGAAAAGGGACATTAAATCCATCGCAGCTGGAGTGGCCACAGCAGGATGATCGGGGTGCGGCACAGAGCATGAGTTAGGAGAAAAGGGGAAATGGAGGGATGTCGCATCTCCAGGCTCACCAACTATTGGTATTTGACCAAAGTGAAAACAGCACAAGTGCTCTCCATCCTCCCACTCTTCCTTCCAATGGAGCCCTGCTGGTTTATTTGCACTGTAAGGCGTGCAGTGATCCCACAGCATGGCTGTGTCCTTCTCCACCCCCGCAAAAGCTGTGCTTCCCCTCCCCACAGTTGCTGCAGTCACTGCCTTCCCCAAATGGCCCAGGCTGCCAATTCCTCCTGCAGCACCTGAGGCTGTGCCGTGTGCTGGCCGAGCCGCAGATTACTCTTCTGTGTTAAAAGTCCCAACGCAATGTTAGGCTGTGAGGCCTCAGGCTTCTATCATCTCGTTTGTAAAGCACAAACACCCTGATTTTGCTTTTACATTTCTCTGACAGGTTCAAGGTGCCTCTCCTCGGTCGCAACTTCATGGAGCCTTGACGCGCAGTCTGCCAGGAGGTCAGTGCCGCGTTCCTCACACCCGTGGGATGAGAGAGGCTCCTGGAAGTGCTGCCTTCCTGTCAGCCCTCCTATGTCACCACGGGCTGCAGAAGCTCTCCTCATTACGACCCTACAAACCCCTGCTCTACCCCATTTTCTCATTTTATCCGTGTTAAATCACGGAAAATTCCTGTTAAAGTTGTACTTTCAACGTAATCCCTTACAACCAAATTTGAACAGCTAACTAAGATGAATCTTTGATTTTTTAAAAAAGTTTAGTTCCATTGCAATGTTTCTTTTCTGCCACTTTTTGTGGCCTTGGCAGAGTAAGTATGTCAGAGAGGCGTGTAGCTGGTTATGTGAAGGGACAGCGGTGCTAAGGCAATGAGCATGCAGCTGCTCCTGGAAGGTTTTAGGCATCGTACAGACATGTAAAGCATGTCCAAGTTACAGAAGTTGTTTTGCAGAAAAGTTCGTTGTATGCAACTGAACTTCAGTATTCTTGGAAAATACATATGTCTGGGTATGTGTTTTCAGTTGTGTTTTTCCATGTAAATGGATGTATGTAACTTCACAGCTCACAAGTCTAACAACAACAGATAAGTTGTCCATATTACCGCTGTTCTATAAACAATATTTTCTGCCTCATCTGTATTTTCAGAGCATCTGTGTATATTTGGAAATCAATTCTTAAATGGGAAAAATTCAAAACTAAGCAAGGAAAGGAGTTTTCCCGGTGAAGGCTGATGTTCTGAATTAGTGGTAACTTCTGTGTATACTTTACTGTAAAAGTCCCATTTTTTTTCCCATTTAATGTCACTAGCAGCTTTAGCATAGCTTCATTGGGAGTCGAAGGTCCTGTTTATTTCATTTACTTCCTGCTTTTTGCAATGCTTTTTTGATCTTCGTCAGCAAGATTATAAGTGTTAGTACCTAGGGTTTTAATCCTCCTCCAAGAAACAAAGAAACTATCTGCAAAATATGATGAAATTTTACTTTGTGACTACCTTTCTTTTGAGGAACTATGATTTAGAACCACCTCATCAAGTGGTTAGTAGATTACAGAGATTACAGTGAGGTCCTAGCTTCCAGACCATAAAACCCTTTAATGAAACTGCTTTTGGAAACAATTACTAACTATAACATAAAACAAGCCCTTCCCATGGAATCTTAAGTCTCTGACTTCAGCCACCTCTTAAGCAGAAATAACCTTTTTAACTGACTTTTTTTTTAGCATGAGGGGAAGGTTATTTATAGCTGCTTTTGATTCTGTAAATTATATATTCTGGACTGTTTATAAGCTGAATGTACCCTTTGCTGTAATGCTTAGGAGGGAGGAGCTGAACATATGTATAAATTGTGCTGAATTTAGTCAATTAGAATAATCTGTGTCCTGTGTATTTCGAGACCAGCAGGATTGGGATTTGGTTTCTTTGCATGGGAACTTGACCTTTTGTTTGCTGGGAGGAGGTTGACCTTTTGCTCCTTTGTTAGTTTACAAGTCTCAAACCAAATGAGAGAGAACCTTGCTTCTCTTTTAACCAAGGATTAACCAAAGGATAAAATTAAGTAAATGTTAAAATCTGGAGATTGTTGTTGGTTAATTTTCTTAGCTAATATAGCTGCTTATAATTTAACAATAAATTGATTTAATGTTGGTCCCTGAGCCTGTTTGCAAAATACAATATCTGCTAAAAGGCTACTGTGCTTGCTTACAGGTCCATGTCCTCAGGAGTGCCTTAATGGAGCAGCCTGCACAGAGGCAGGTGACTGTGACTGTCAGTTATTTCAGGCTCAAGGAAGCAGGTGCCAAATTGGTAGGTTTTGGGCCAAAAGACTCCATCTTCAGCTTCAAGTGAGGTTTAAGGGTCAGGTTTTTAAAACAATACTGTTAACAGCACATTTGTGATTCCTCTGCAGTAGGATTATCATTCCATGAGTAGATAAGAAGATAAAAATTATATATGCCAGGGTTATGTGTAGAGCAACATCAGGAACACCTACATTTTAGCACTTGGGTAGTAATGATACGTAGATACCGTAACAGATAGATCACTGCCTAGCCCATCAGTAGCCACACAGCTTTTTTATGGTTAGCTGAACCAAAAAGTCACTGCACTTTTCTAACAAACAGTGACTTATTGCAAATAAAACTACCAACTACTGCAATGCACTGGTTTCTGGAATCTGCTGTGTGCAGGGATCAACAGGTATTGTCCTCCGGAATCTGCAGTAGATCTAAATCCCTTACCTGTACTTGTGATTAAAATGTATCCACTGAAGCAAATTAAAGACCTACGATGACTGCGCATGACTGAAACTGCAGCCTGCAGTTTAAAAAAATGTACTGACTTTGTATAAAGTTGAAGAAATTAGGTTATATTTTGTCCTTGCAGTGTATTTCCTTTTTAAGTTCTTATTTTGGTTTCGAGCTCTTTATTCTGTAGACACCTGTGATGCCTGTCAATTTTTGATTACCGTGCTTGTTCTTTCCAGTACCTAACTCTGGTAAGGACCGAGATGGGATTTGCAAATCATGGGGACAGTATCATTTTGAAACATTTGATGGCATCTACTACTACTTCCCAGGAAATTGCTCCTATATTTTTGCAAAAGACTGCAGAACTCCAGAACCCCAGTACACTGTTTGGGTAAGTATGTGAGCATTTGCTAAAAATAACACACTGAGTATTCCTGTATTACCGGACTTATTTTTCATCACAAGTAAAATAACTAGACACACAATAAATGGATCAGACTGCTGTATTGCTTACTTAAATATAAAACTATGGTGCTGGAAAATGTCTAAGCCTATGTGCAGTAACTCAAAACACTGATGAAATGATAATCAGCCGTCAGTATATTAAAAATAGTATTTCTTACTCCCCTTATCCTAATAAGGATCTCTCATCTCTCCTTTCTGGGAGCAAAAATGGGTCTTAAAGCAAACTTCGGAAACTTCAATAAGCTTTAGCTGTCAGTTTGTAAAAAAAACAGTTGCAGAGTAAGGTGCAAAGAGCTGTCACCTGCCTGATAGCTTGGCACTGGAGCATACTGGACCCCAATTCACAGATATCAGGATGCTATGAGAAGCTGCCTCCCTGGCCTGTGGAAAACTCTGTCCCCTCTGGCGATTTGCTTTCTAATTTTGGATCACCTCTATGTCACGCAGAGAAGATTAACAGCTCAGAAGCCTTCGTCTTGACCTAAGTATGGAAAGCAGTCTTTTTAGTGATTTCCTCAAATTGCGGAGTGTCCATGGTTAAATGACTTTGGGTCAGGGAGAGTTCAAATTTATACCCTCTTTGAAGGAAGACGCCCTTTTTGTCAGGGTCAGGCTGTTGGTTACTGTGGGGAGAGGATACAAGCTCTTTATGGGTTTTTTTAAACAATGGTTGGGATTCAGTGCTGATTGAGCATGGGAGAGGGGACAAGAGGGATCCTGCTTCTGAGCCCTAGTGGTCACAGTGCTCGCAGGGGAAAGGGCAGACTTAGACTCTGATTTCTGCTCCAAGGACTAGTTTATTTATAAATACGTGATCTCCTCTGCCCCCAGGTAATAGCACCTAATGAAGATAAATCTGCCATTAAGACTGCCATTTCTATTCACTAAGGTTATAGACAGATGCTGTTACATCTGCCTTCCACAATTTCATTTTAATTCTTTGGATTCTTCATGCTGCTATGATCTTTCAGGATTTTTCAGAAAATGCTGTAGCAAAGCCCAAGACTGCATTAAAATCTAGAATCAATATTTCAGTGGATCCCAGTTGCTCTGGAAGGAGATAAACTACCATTCAATTGCTGGAGCAAATGTCACATTTTGTTAAAAACTGAAAATGTTTACTCAGAAAAGTCATAAATAATGTTGAAGCACTGCAGTCACTACAGGTTGGGCAATGGAGAGATAAGAACCTTGCCAAATCCTCACATTATGGTCGTCCTGGCTTTAATAATCCACCTCTCCAGAGGAGAAGAAAATGAAAGAATTATTTTGGTTTTCCTTGATTGTGTTTATTTCTTGGGCCAGATTTGTATAGAAATCATCTGTCAACACCAGTAACATTTATGATGTCTTTAATTATTATTTTCTTTATACAAAAAAACCAGAGCTCTAGTGCTTTTCCTGTTTTGGTTTATTTCACTCAAAGAAACAGTAACTGTTTTTTACGTCCAGGATTGTCAGTTTAGGAAGATTAATTTGAGTATGTGTTAGCACTGTATGTGTTTACCAACAGAGCTTTTCTACAAAAACGATAGCTCTAGTTACTTTTACAGCCTTCATTACTATGTTGGCAAAATGTTTCCCAGTTACTAATCTATTTAGCTTCACAGGACTGTCAAGCAAAGTGGTAATGCAACTCCCATCCTTCTCAGAGAAAGCTGATGCACACAGTCATAGCTGTCATATTTGAGTTACCTAAACTATGTCTACATTTTAATTTAGGTAATGATAGGTATCTAAGATTCACAACATGTTCCCTAAAATCAAGGGCATTGTCTAAAATCAGCTTTTGAAGCACTGTAGTCTAAGGCATCCCACAGCTTTGGGTGGCCCAGCCCCACTGAGGTGAGTGAAAGCTGTTGAAGTTTTGCTCAAGCCCTTGGTGTAGGTATGTGCTTAAAACTCACTTAGATTATGTGTGTATTTCAAAACTGTGTAGTAGTTAATCGATCAGAGCATATGCACAGAAAGTTGGAGAGCTATATCCCTGTCATCAGTCAGCATAAATCTGAACCCACAGTTTCCAAGTCGTGAGAACACACCCTGGCCAACGAAAGCTCTGTGGTCTCTAGGGACAAGGACCTTCCTGCAGGAGTTGTGCTCTGCCATGCCAAAGGCCAGGAATGCAAAGGAACTCTGACTTTAGGGGTAGCCTCCTTTTTGCCAGACTATTAAAAGGAAGAGTACTGGCTTATCATTCCTGTTTCAGAGTCTGATTACACATTTTTGGTGCAAGATTTACTTCAATGCCCTAACACTGTAGACATGCTGTGATAGGAGTTGCACGGCTTTCACTTCTGGAAGCGTGCATCTGTGGTTTCTAGTAGTGGGCAGTCATGGAAGTCATACATTGACAATATCTGAGACACACAGTTTTGCAAATCTCTCTCTGGCTGACTGAAACCTGTATTTCTATTGCTGTGTTCATATTGGGGAAGCTGATAGGCAATTCAAACCAACGCCATGGCTCACTATGCTATATCCAGATAATGAGCAGAGGCGGACTTCAGAAAAGCCTTCCCTTCTCCATTAGCAGGGCTGGAAAGCCAGTGTGAAATGGGTTTTAACAGATCCACGCAGGTTAGATGCCTGCAGTAATCTGTTGGAGCACTCTAAAATCTCAACAAATCCTGAGTGGCTCAGGAAGGCGTGTTGTAGTTCAGCTGGTACCAGTTGCAGCTGGCACGGAGAATGCCGGTATTATGCTGTGGTTTTTTATTGGTTTGTTGTTGCCTCTTATAGATCAGCCCTCTAGAAACAGAGCAATAGGGGTGTCTCCTCGGTGTAAATAACAAAGTCCTACATTGGCAGTTATAAGACAGCTCACTACAGTGTCTCTGAAGTTCATCTATGTAAAATAGCTGAGTATTTCATCCAGTCTTTAAACCACTGTCTTGTGATGCTTTATGCTATTAAACAGTTCCTCTGTTTGTATTTTTCAGTAGTACTGGGTAGCATGAACTTATAGTTTTGGATATTTTCTAACTATTATTTTCATATTCTAAGTAATTATTTGTAAAGTTCTTTCAGTGATGGGTGAGTAGAAATATAAAATATGAGTTTATGAAAAACTGCATGAAATTATGGAGAACAAACATTTATTCTTATTGTATGTATATTTTTCCCCTCTAAGGTTCATAACAGTCCTCACTGTTACGGTTCGGTATATACTTGTCAGAGGTCCATCAGCTTATTTTTTTCAAACCAAGAAGAGATAACTATTTCAGGACATGAAGTAAGAAAAAAAGGAATCAGGTAAGTGTTCTAATGGTGGGTTTTAACATTTTATTGCAAAGAGATAGCACGGAGTTTGGAAATATGTTGCTTTTTACACCAGCCATAGAAGATAATTTGATATGTCTATTTATTCGTCTCTCACTGTTTTGTATTGGGACTGATAGAAGTCTAATGTGAGTAGGTTTAATGGTGCTGTTGTAAAACCTGAGTGAGGATAGCATACACTCCTGTCGTGGAGGCACCCCAAAGTCAGTTTTAGGCAGACAACCAGTTCCAAAACAAACTTTATTCTAGGCGGAAAAGTGTAGCCAATAAACTGACTAGAAGCAGGGTTTATACAATTAGTTAGCACTCCAACAACAAAAAATACAGGTTCGGATATCAGTTGAGGAGATTATTGGGGTAAAACAACATAAGAATAATGAGGATCCACAGCGTGCATGCATTCACTCACAAGAAAAAAAACCAGAGCCCTCTGACTCCAGGGTACCCACAAGAAATAATCACTCGACTGGGTTAGGCGAGGGCTCATTCAAGGATATATCCAGTAAATAACCACTCACCTGAATGAGGAGGTGAGGTGCTCTCAATCCCAGGAAGGCTCCGTAGACCGTGTCCCAGTCTAAGGGGAGGGCTCCAGTTCACAGACCTGCTGCTCTAAGAAGATCACTCAAAGGGGGCCTTCGGCAGGGACCCCGTTTTATAGCCTGGTCAGATCTGGCTGTGGGCATTACAACATAGTCCAGAAGCTTTGCAGCTGCTCTGGGCATCTCCTCTGTTAATGACCCTGTCAATTGACTCAGGGTCTCGTTAAGGACTCTGTCAATTGACCGAGGGTCCCAGCCCTCCTGCCCCACCAGCTAGTGGAGGTGAAGTCACCTTGCCCCAGGGCAGGGGAGGATGTGACTGTCAGCACCTTGGCGCCACCCTAGGTGTGTAGGTGGGGACAGGCACAGTGGGGCACAAGAGGTGCTAAAAGAGCTTTTGACTGCCCTGTTGAGGGCTCTGGATCTCAGGAGGGATGTGCAACTGCCACAACTCCCCACAGGAACCTTGTGCTCACCTCAGGTGTAACCTAACAATTACCCATCCCTACTTTGTATAGATAAAGTGTGCATGTTTTACTGGTAGATGAAGTACAGAAAATTTCAAAGAGTTGTTAAGGTGTTCTTGCCATCCTTTTTGAGGTAATTCTGTAGCCATTACCATCTGAGACTGACAGCTACAGTGATGCTGTTCATCCCAACAGAAACTGCTTTGGAAGCTTAGGATTAGATCCACGCTGCAATATTATTGTCCAGTGTTCTTTGGCATCAGGAGGAAGATATACAGTATTTTGGTCAATGCTGTTTTCTGTACTGTAAATTCGTCCATTCGCAGACATTTAACCTGGTGAGGACCCTGTGCCCAAAGGGCTGCTGGTGGTCACAGTGTCTCATAGCTCCTCTTGCAACACAACATACTCATGAAGTCACGTATTCCTCAATGTGCTTGTGCTGGGCTTTGAAAATTGAGATTCATTATTCTTTCAGGCTTATAATTGGTATGACTGATAGGTGTATACAGCACAAAACCATTTCATTTTTGGTGGTTGATGTAGAGAAGTAAACAGAAGAAAATATAGTAAAAAATGACAAATAATTGAATGGAAGCAACTGTACACACCTGGGAAAAAGGGCTTCATGAGTTAGAAGGTGACATTTGAGTGATATTTTTATAGCACTAATCTCATTTCATATGAGATCTTTGAAGCAACCTGTTTATTTTTCCAGATTAACATTGCCTCAAACAATTGGAAATGCTTTCCTCGAGAGACTGGCTGACTATATTCTGGTGAAGACAACCTTTGGTTTTTCTCTTGCTTGGGATGGAAACTCTGGTATTTATATTAAGCTGACAGAAGAACATACAGGAAAACCTTGTGGCCTCTGTGGAAATTTTAATGGCAATAAATATGATGACCTGATACTGCAAAATAGTAAGTAAATAGCTTAGAAATACACATTTACCTTGTGCGAAAACTTTCCATGTTCACTTTATATAGAATACAGTAAAAAGGCAGTTTCATTCATTTCAGTAGAATCTTTCTTGATGAACAAAGCACTTGGGATACATTTGTCTTAGATAATGAAAATGCCTTCAAGTAGTAAATAAACAAAAAAAAGCTTGTGGTTTTCTCTTTGTTTAAGGATTGAGGGAGAAGGAGAGGAGCCGAATTAGCACTATTTGAAAAAAACACCATCTCAAGTCGTTTGTTTATATGAGCATCATAAAAATGCTAGCTGAAAGATATAAATTTCAAGGCTGTTGCCAGGGAGTTCCTTGTATCTCTTTGTTGTTTCGGTGTATTACGTGCCTCCAACTACCCTGTAGGATGAGGAGTTGCCCAATGCTGTGCCTGAGGCAGAGATGACTTGCTAAACTGGTAGAAT
Source organism: Caloenas nicobarica (assembly GCF_036013445.1). Taxonomy (NCBI): domain Eukaryota; kingdom Metazoa; phylum Chordata; class Aves; order Columbiformes; family Columbidae; genus Caloenas; species Caloenas nicobarica. Next base: position 54,077,045 of record NC_088245.1, on the reverse strand, counting down.
ATTCTGTAGTCTATGTAAGGAATACTCTACAGGGATTTTTGTCCTACTTGCAACTGATGTGGAAGAAAAAATTAGAAGAACGAGCTTGAGAATATGAGGAATATTTTTCTCAGTCTCTGATAAAAACAAAGATAGGACTGTTTTACTGTTACCATTAATTGCTGAGATAATCCAGTCCCATGGCCTTGCATATTCTTAAGTCACAAAAGTTATCTCACTGTAACTTGTTTCCCTCCTTTGTTTTTCCCCATTTTTAAATGGCTGATGGTGAAGCTTTTTGACTTTTGAAGTGAAGGAACACACAGTGTACGTATGCTTGTGTAGTCTTTAAAAATCTGCCCATTATAAATTTCTCATACCTCTTCTGCCATAAGAGCAGTTAAATTCCATGTTTCATGCATTAACTTCTGCACACCAGTGTATAATATGTATAATAACTAGATAAAACTGGTAATACGTATAATGGAGAAAAATGGAGTTTGGAGGAAATAATGAATTCACATGATCTCTAAGAATGAGTAATTTCAGTATCTTTAAATGCATTATCTGTTATAAAGACTTCAAGCTCTCAGCTTTCTTCATTTCCAGAGCTACATTTCTTCACCATTGTAATTTCTTCTAGCATGTTTCTTCAGAAATTCTTCAGAAATTACAGTATTATTGTAGTGTATAATCAAGAGCACTATGAATAATTTTTTACCTTGAACCAGTTGTATAACATGGTGCCTTGAATCTATGCAAATACAAAACAGAATTTTCTGATATCTTCACAAGAATAGACTGCTAATTAAAACAACTTCTAAGCTACAACATTTTTTTCTAAGTCTTTCCAAATGTTATAAATAATCTGGGACGATGATTTATCTTCCCCAGCTAAACTATGTCTCCCAGTAGTGTAAAGGAAGCTATTACATCTATCTTGAGTTTTCCAGAGTCTTAATGCTCTCTATTTGCAATTCTCCAAACAAATAGGTTGCTGAGAGGCATGTAATACCCCATTTCGAACCACAATTTAAAACCAAACTCCTTTTCTGTTTCCTTATCTTCATCTTTAAGGGCACCTTTGCATTGTTTTAATATACAAGGCTGTACCTGGGTGTAGAACAGTTTCAAGGACAATGATTTTATTTTGTGGCATTTTATGAGCACTTAGAAATTTTTTTCAAGCCATGTTGAAATATAAATAAAACATCTTTAATGTTTTTGCAGAAACGGAGTTATGTCAATAGGTTTGCCTCTGGACCAAAACACATCTTTTTGTGTTTGGGAAGGGTTTTCAGCACAAAGAACTATTCTATCACAGAGGGAGAAATGTTTTAACTCTCCTTGGCTCTTAAGTAAAATAGACTGGTGGTTAGGATCTTATCTTTGTTTGTTTGTGGAGATCCAAATACAAATATCTGATTAGTGTGCTTTGGGGCTTTCCACACTGCAATGTCAAACTTCGCACATCTTGTACTGGAAGAAGTTAGATTAAGTTTTGGATAGTACAGCTCTGTGAAAAAAACTGTAGCTGATTTCATTTCAATACTCTCTCTCCTAACCATGTACAGATATAGATAGCCCTAGCATAGATACCAATTACTGTAAGGTTCTTCAAGATGGAGGCAATGTGCCTTTTTTATCATACTTAAGAACACAGAGAAAATCTAATATTCAGTTCTTGCTGCAAAAATACAGAAATTTGGGGTCTGTTTCTTTACTGCCAACCTTCTTGTATGTTCGTGTATCTTCCTCAGCCTGTTGCCATGACTTCCAGTCACACATCTCATTCATTAATGCTCATGCTGTGAGGATAGCTGGGCATGTAGTGGTGTGTTTGCCATAGGGCTTTTCTGCTGCGAGGGAAAAGGAGGGAGATAACAGTGCTAACCTTTGTGAAACGTGATGAAAGCCTTAAACTGTTTTAAAGAAATGCATTTTTTCTTAAGTATTCAATGCCTTATGCTTGTCCTTATTTGTATATTTTTTATAAAATTTTCAGTGATTGCACCCAATCAACACCTTGGCTTTTTTTTTTTAATATTTTCATTTAATACATAACATACTATCTGAAATCTAAAATTTAAAAAAACCCCTTTTTTCTACATCAGTCGTACTCTGAACATATCTCTAACTGAGGTAATGAACACATCGAAAAATTACCAGAAATTTCCAAGCTGTCTTTTGTGTTTATGTTCCCTGGATACTCTTCCAATGTTTTCATTCAGTAGGTGAATACACAGAAGACATTGCTGAATTTGCAAATAGCTGGGCTGTGCAAACCTCAGATGACATACCTTGTGTACCTGCTGCTTCAGATTTTTCTAGTCCTTGCTCAACTGATGCAGAATCCACTGAGGTAAATTAATAATGTAATATATATATATTACGTATATATGTATTTCTTAATCTTCACTGCCTAGCGACGGTACAGGAATGTAGCAATATACACCATATTGAAAAAAGCCTTAAATGGATTGAGGCTCTCAAAACCAGAAGATTCAGGTCAGGACTGTTGCTAGAGAATGTCTGAAGATCTTCAGATGTTTAGCTTAAAAGTATAAAGGCTTAGATAGGGTGTGCCAAGTGCCACAGGTCTGCTTGGCAGAGCTCTTCATTGCTGCATTAAACTTGGGTTCAGTTTCCAGTTCTGGCATCTTACACCTCATTATTTTGAAAACTGTGAAATACTGCAGAAGTAACATGCTCAGCTCCTGCACTGGCGCAAAATGCCTTTTTTGTGGTAATTTCACACTCTTTCATCCCAGCTGGTTTAGAAGCTGCATGCAAGCAAGCCAGCCTAGGCAGAGTGGACAAATTTTAGGAAGAGAAATAAAGGAGACATAGCAATAAATTGAGACTGTGAGATTCTCACATTTTAATTGGGATAAGAAGGCCCTTAGATTAGGGAAACAAAGCTAAAAAAGAATTATGCTTGTTCAGAAAGTATGTGCTAACTGTCCTTTACTGACTCTCCTTAATGTGCAGGACATATTCTTCAAGTGCCAAATCTTCCTACAGTTTCCTTTTCTCAGCTGTCATGAAAGCATAGATCCATATTCTTATATTTCTAGCTGTATGAATGATCTTTGCAGGTAAGTCTGGAGTTCTTGTGTATTTATTTTTGATGCATGAAATGAATGCTCACTCTTTTGTTTGAGGCCAGAACTGAGCAGAATTGAGGGAAGTTAGGAGGAACCAAATTCAAACTGAAAGAGATGCAACTTCTCAGTGGGTGATTTAGTGTGGAAACAAAGATCACAGAACCAGCCTGCCACAGGATATTTTGATTGCTAAAGGTTTACATAGATTCAAGGAAATATTAGACAAATACATGGAAGAGAAACCCATAGAGAATTAGTAATGACAAAAGAGGAGCTGCTAACCACAAAAAAACCCTGAAAACTGTATCTGGACATCCTGAATCAAAAATACAAGGAGATGATACTAGTGGGAAATATCAATTATTCTGGAGGAACTGGACCATTTGTCTGACATAGCTGGACTGTCATTAAGGGCAAGCACTACGGTTCAAATTGTTAGAATTTTTCCTTTTTTTTTTTCTTTTTAATGTATATTCAGAGCTGTGGAAAGAAATTCAGCTCTTGCTGGCTTTGGTGGAAGTTACACTTCCTCAGCTGCTGGCATTATATGCAACCTGGTATTTTTCTCTTAGCCCTCCAGATTCCTGTTTCATTCTTGTCAGTAATTTAAGCTAAACTGGTGTTCTAGAATGTAATTGAATAGATGACTGAGTGTACCACTTGCTTTTTAGTAGAGCTTTTAAATTAAGAAGTAATTGTCATAAATATTAGGATATTTATCAGACACTATTATGGCCTTCTCAGACTATCATCAATTTAATAAAAAACATACAGAAAGGATCACAAGACTGAAAGTAAGAATCACTCAGTGTAATCCATTACAACTTGTTAGTTCCTTTTTGATGAATTTTCAGTTTTCTGTTTTACCATAAAGTCAAGATGGAAGAATTTGTGTTTGTAGGCAAATCTCCAAAGTGTTTTTCCCAAAGTTTGTGATCTGTACATTGATTTCACTTAGAGAAGAGATGAGTTGCCTCCATATGGTCCCTTTGTAACTTAGGAGTTCATTGTGACTGTTTCTTAGCACAAGAAGAATAATGACAAGCAAGTTTTCAAGTGTGATATTGAATAAGTGTCAATGGTGTTAAGGTGGATTTGATTTTTGTCAACATGCATATGTGTATTGATGTGAATTGTGTGAATGTTAAAACCTTGAAGGAATTTTCTGTGTCTCAGAACCTCATTAGTTTAGGCTTATTTTTCTTATAAAAGAGACCTCTCTTCTCGCTTAGTGTCAGTTTACAAAGTTTTTTGTGGGGCCATAGTCTATGCCAAGTATTCTTTCTATTAAGACCCATTTAATTGGATTAGATAAGGAGAGCTGGAGAGACTCTGATCACTGTAACAAAGAGTAATAGCAGTGTTTGATTTGATAACAGATGTGTTGAAAGCAGAATACGAATATATTCTTAAGACCATTAATTTTGGAAGCACGATCTTGTGTGCTGAAAGACAAGCTCAGCTGATCTGTCACAGTCATGCTTATAATAGCAATGTTGTGTTTTCCTTTTGGCATCACGTCCTCCATAGTGAGTGGCAGGAGTTGCTGGACTTTCACAGCAACAAAAGGTTGGTGGTATCTCGCCTTATGTGTCTTATATCTGAATAAAATTTGAGCTTACCTAGACACTGATGAAGGTCTCCTAACTTGATCCTGGCAGAAGCGCACTGTACAGCTTCTGCTGTACAGACTAAGGCAGAGAAAATGCCTTTGCCCAAGGTCACACTGTAAATCCCTGAGCCTGTCTACAATACTCAGTGGATAATGCTTCTGGCGCCGAGTACTCCAGCACAAGGTCAGGAGTCCACCAAGAGGGTTCTTCTTGCCCAGCTTCAAGGACTGACAGGCAATTGGAAACTTGAACTTATTACTTGCACCAGAATGTCTTTTTTCAGAGTAGGTCAGAGTTTCCACATCATGCAGGAGGGAGAGGGCCTGAGACATGGATCTTCAGACTATTGAGTTGTCTGTTGTCTTCAAAACAAGGTCATGTTTCTCTTTCACCATAAGCAGCATTTATATGTATATTTTTTTTTTGGTAATAAATTAGTGATTTTGTTCAGTGCAGTAATATTAAAATGAAATAACTTTTTATGAGATCAAATGATAAAACCACAACCGTGTATTCAGTATAGCTCATTCCTTTTCATAGTATTTTCCCTGTGTGTCATCATGACTGAGTGGAGTCAGCTACGTGTACCCTGTGCAGTGCCCCATGGCAGAGATTTGTAGTTGGGATTTGAGGTCCTTGATTACTCTCTTGTTTTATCATTTCAGAGTGGATGATGATGAAACATACTGCAGGGCGGTGACAGAGTATGCAAGAGCGTGCTCTCACGCTGGATCCCCAGTGCGGGACTGGAGGGATGACTTTCCTGCCTGTAGTAAGACTTTAATAAAGCATACTATGTGACCTTCGAGATACCCCATCTATTTATTTCAAATAATTTGATCTGGAAACATTTGTTAGTACAGGACTCAAACCTGGTACTGAAGTACTAGTAGATCAGCCAGCTCCACTATTGCTGGTGAACAACTAAGTCGATGACTTGTTTGAGGAATAATTTAATTCAACTTTGATATGATCTAGATCCATACACAACTAAGGTTTCTGCAGATTGCTTGAAACATCATGTGTGCTAATCATATTCTAGGATGAAGAACAAAATTCTGTGGAGATCTGATGTTGCCTCTCTTCCCAGATAACCTTTCAGCCTCTACAGGCCCTATAACAGAATTTATCCAGTTAATCCAGCTCCTTCTAGTTATGACCACCACCCATCAATTGCAGTTCAGTCTCATGCACAAGACTCTGAACTAGCTGAGATATAAGCACATGTTCACCTGTCATTGAAATGATAACTTCTTTTGAAGAGGTGATGTAAGAATTTGGTGAAGACGGATTTAAATACTGATGAGAGATTCACCACAGTTCATCAGTTAAAACCTCTCCAAATAATGCATTCTACCTTATTTGAATAAATACCTGTACCAGAAGTGCTGAACAACTGTTTATTTGATAGAGAGGAGTTGTCCAGTATGGAAAGAGAAATTGCCCTAATGTTCAATGTGCCATGTATTTTTTTCTAGCTGAGAAGTGTGAAGACAGCTTTGTACATCGTGACTGTATCAGTTGTTGTCCACCAACCTGCACATTTGAAAAAGATTGTCTTGGCAGCAATCTACACTGTTTAGATGGCTGTTACTGTCCAGATGGTAAGTGCTGCCAATTTTATGTGAAAAAAATATGTGCAAAGCTGTTATCCAGCATCATAATAAAGTTATGTAAATATACTGTGCTTAAAGTTAAAGCCTGAAAATATGAATATTGTAAATTCTGCTCTAGCTGTTGTTATTCTCACTGTGATTCTTCCTTTTATTGTATTCTAAACATTTCTCTAGGATAAAAAGGTGACTCAGAACGAAATATCAGTTAAAACCTGGAGCCATCAGTAATGCTTGCTACAAGAAGATATTGAACAGATTTAATCCACTTTATTTGAATTATTCCAAAATCTACTGAGATTTTGTTTAAACAGGATATGTCTTATGCTCTGTACAAGAAAACAAACTTCCTGTGACCTATACTCAATACAAAAAAGGGATTGGACTATGGGCAGTCCTGTTCTAGAAGGACTAGAGATTATGTGATCTCAGAATCTTTTCATTTTTGAGTCTGTACGGTTTTATGTGCTTCAGGCAGACATTCTTCATAAAGCAACTATTCAGAGTGGCAGCTGCTTTGAGAGAGCTTCACTGTTCATCACTCTGAGCTCTCTGCACTCCCTGGGCAACTCTTTTTGCTGGTCCCCAGTTAAGACTGGTGAGATCACCTTCTGGCAGATTTGAATGTTTGAGTCAGATGGAGCAAGTGCAGTGATCCGGAGTTCGTTAACTTGGTTTTTATCTCATTTGTTAACTTCCCTCCCAATAGGTCTCATTATGGAAAATGGAACTTGTATCTCTGTTTCGAATTGTCCTTGTGTTTATCATGGAACTGCCTTCCCTGTAGGCTCAAAAATTGAACAAGAATGTAGCAACTGGTATGTGAAAGCCTCACGTCTGTGTTTCCTCTCTCTGTGACTGCTGCCCACAGTTAGTGTAACATCATAGTCACATTTAAAAGACTAGTTAGTCTCTATGTTTTACAGTATGGACCCTGTGTACCACTAGAACATGTAGGCTATTGTATGGAAAGGGTGAATTCAAGACATATTGATTAGCTCTAACCTGCTTTTTTTTTGCTAAAGATCAGAACCCTGACTTTCTGTGTTTTGTGATTTTTCTTTTTAGTATTTGTATTGGTGGCATTTGGAACTGCACTGATCATGATTGCCCAGGTATCTGTGTTTCATTATTCTTTTCTTTCCTCAATGAACATAACGAATACATTTTTTAGAAGGCAACAGAACCAGATATGATCCAAGGGCTTGGGATGCTCATTTAAGAAGGAAGTTTAAGCAGATGGGTGTTGAGAGTAGCAGTGGGTCAGCTGGGGTGAAGCTCTTAACTGCCTGACCCTACTCATCTTACCTTTTCCCATTTGCCTCCCTAACTGAGCATGTTACATCCACATCTTGTTTTCTATCTCCTGTTTATGCCCTGTGTTCTTTGGGGCAGGCAGTTTATTTCTATTGCCTATGCAATACCTAGGCCAAGTATAAGGATCTTGCACTTCTAGGTGCAATTGTAATGCAAATAATAAGAAAAATATCATTCTGATGCTCAGTGTGCTGTATTTTCTCCCTTGTAACAGCAATTAATGTTTAGATAATGATCATTACCTTTAAAGATTACATGTCTCTGTAGCGAGTTACTCAGAGGAACATGCAGTAGTCAGGCGGTGAAACTCCCTCAACAGTTCCATGTCTTAGACAAGATTACACTATGAAACTTGTGAAAGAGAATTTTTTACAAATGAAGGAGCTCCCTCTGAATGAGGTAATAAGGCTTAACAGTTACTGAGCAAGTCTTGACAAAGTGAATCTGCAGTGTAAAACAATTGACACTGAGAACCACTCCACATGTCTTGTGTGTGTCGTGTGTGTTGATTATGACTAGTTGCAGCCCAAATGAACCTAGTTCATGTGATCTGACACTGCCCCATGGTGTGAATGAAAGTGCAGTAAGTGGGGATACCCTGGAGACTTGCTTCAACAGTGCTCTCCTGATCTGAACTGAAAAACAAATCTAGATGTGCCCTGAGGACAGGCACCTGCAGCCTCGTCATACCTGTGGTAACAAGCAGTGTCATAGTACCTAGAAGGAAGAAGAAAGTAGCTTGTCCTCTTTCACACTGTGTCATGCCAAAATCTGATGAAGAAGATGATTCTAGGAAACTTCAGTTGTAATAAAGATATACCTCTTTTGTATTTTAGAGAACTTGTGATTCAAAGATGTCTCATCTAGTTAGAACCAAAAGATGCTGTGCATCAGTGTGTTCAATATGAGATGGTATCTGGTGGAAATAGTTGTATATAAAATATTTTGTTTCCAAATGCTACAATAGCTACATAGATTAAAGTTAGCCTGAATTATGTACTTAGAAATAAGCAGTTTCTCATTTATCTCTTTCATCATTTACAGAATAATAATACATTCTTATGCAAGTTAACATTTTTGTTTATCCTTTTTCTCTCAAGCTGAGTGCTCCATCATAAGTAGCTCTCATTTCACAACATTTGATGGACGTCATTTTACCTTTCTTGGGATTTGCCAGTACATTTTGGTAAAAGGTACTGGGAAAAACAAATTCACAATCACTTTACAGAAAGCACCTTGTGGACAGGTAAGTCACATTTTTATTGAACATTCACAACAAATGTGTCCTTTGATATTTCAGGCAATCTTGTTCTAATGTAAACTATCGGGTTATGTTTAACAGAAAAGATCATAAATTGAAACAATTTTACAGTTTTTTGTAAGCAATTGTATTGCTATGTGTCATATTGCCAATTGTGAAATCAATTGCATCTTTAGAGGGATGAAATCTAAAAAGTTACTCATTCATGAACATTAAATGAGTATATGTGTCTTTGGTTATGGTACAAACAGATGTCACAGGCTTTAGAAAAGCTCTTCCTGGCAGCACTGAACAGGTTTAATACACTGCTAGTTAGGCAAGAGTTTTTTTTTTTTTGGTAGCTTTAGATTTTTATTTGATATGTTATATCATATTAATTTGTCGGAACAATGCCTTTTAGAAAACTGTTGAAGAGGTTAGCCACCACACATATTTGTTTGAAAGTATTTGGGCAGGTATCCAACAACTGGCTTTATGAACAGAAGTGCTTATAAAAAGTGCTTATCTGCGAGACTAGATTTAATGATGTTATTAGTCACCTAGGCTCTCAGAAGGGGCTTTGAGACCATGACTCACAGCCACCCATGTGCTGAGGGCTCAGGTGCCTGAACCCATCAGCAGGGAGCGATGCACTGAAGCTGCCCTACTGTAGGACTGTCTCTCCCGTCCCTTCAAAACCTATACTATGAGCTGCTGTCTCTGCTTTTTTTGTAAGCACCTCCTTCTTCTGCATAGGTGTTGAGCCTCCTGTTTCTGCATTTCAGGTGGCCTCAAGCATGAAATAGTTGGTTAGGTAACCACTGAGAGACAAGGATGCTACTGAAAATGACCCTTAGCACAACTCTAGACATCTTGGAAAGTTTCTGGTTGAAAATATAGGGGCCCTGCAGAGCATAAAATGCTTGGTTTAAGCTGGTTATGTGTCACCTTTTGTCCTGCACTTAGGTTCATAAATTCTACCTGGATAACACTCTAAAATGGTGGGTTTGAGTTAGTTTGTAAGTCACCATTTTCTGATAGTCAAATATAAATTGTTGTAGTATAATTCTGGAGAAATTCTATCCTTTTGGTCTGCAGTCAGAGATCACGCCTATGTTTCAAGGCAAGAAGCACCTTCATGTGTTGCTGCGTTTGGGCTCTGGCTGCACCAGCTTGATATAGACAGGGTCAATCTCACTCAAACATGGGTTAACCCAACAAGGAGAAGTACCCAGGGTGGCCATGCAAGTGTGGCTTTTCGGAACCCTGTATCAGTATGTGGGAACCTCTGTCTACTTACTGCTTGACTGCCATAATAGCTAAAATGCATTCTCCTTGCTCTTATATGCATATGCAATGATTTATTACGTTCTACATAAAATTTTGCGCGCTTTCTTTAATTTTTTGAGTGATAGTTTACTACTGATTTACCTGATGACAGTTCTGGTATTTCCTTTCTATACAACTGTTTTTTCCCCCTTTTGTTTGTTTTTGCTTTCCATGGTAATATGCGTTTCCTTGCCTTTTTCTGATGGTGAAACTTGTTTCTACTTAGAACTTTGACCACGCCTGCATTGAGTCTATAACGCTAGTTCTTGAAGATGATGTGAGCAAACAAGTAACTCTCATGAGATCTGGTCAAGTCCAAACTGGTCCTAACCAAGTTTTTAACCTTAATGGTAAGAAGTGTACAGAGTACAATTTTACCAGGGTTCACATTCTTTCTTTTATATGCTCCAAAACCTTTCAATAACATCTGTCTATGAAAAAAGGAATTTCTTCAAGCATAACTTATGAAATGTACAATCACTTACTCCTTATAACCTCAGTAACTGTTCTAGAAATTTACTTTTTCAGCCTGTGAAACAGAATCCTTCATTATGCCCCCATTCCATTACATTCCTTATTTTGCAGAGTACCTAGAAATTCCACTAATTTTGTTTATGTTTAGGGGGGAGGAGGTAAGAAATAGAAGGGAAGTGAAGAGAGGCTGTAAGTCATCTTGATGCTGATGCTAAGGTCTAGCTTGATTAAAGCTTTTTGGAATAAATGGCATGGAATATAATGTATGTGCTCTACAGGATCTACATTGCTTTCAGCTCTGACTTACATTGTGATTTCAGGCAGTTTACTTCATCTTATTGGAAAAGACAGTAAAATAGATCAGCTTTAAAAGGCTGTTATAAAATTAAGCAATGAGAGTGGAAATGTTATTGCTAAATTTTTTTGTCTTACAGTAATCAGTAGTAAATTCTTACTGGATTTGATCGCATTCTGAAAGAGTAAAGTGGGAGTTCCCCTTTCCTTTTCCAGCCTCCAGCAAAACAATTTAGGGAGTTCTCTGCTGGTGGTTGCAGCTTTGCAGCTATGTGTTTTCTTCATTGAATTTGTTCAGTCACAGTTCTGCTTTTGATGTTAACAGCTTCCTATGGCAATGAGTTTCCTAGCTAAGTTATGCTTTCAATTATGTTGACAGTTCTGCTTCATAATTTCATTGATAATTTCATTTTATGTCTTTTGAATGAGTCCCCATTTCACTTTCTTTTTGTCTTTCCATAGCCTGATACAAATCTACGAAAAATATTTTGGTGTCACATGATAATTGGGTGTATCTAGTAAGTCTTATCAGCTAAGGATATTTTTAAGCTCACATAAACATTTTATCTGCCTCTTCTCAGTTTATGCACTTAAGTGTGTGTGTGCATGCATAGAGGCTGCTTGTGAAGGTAGATCTGCAGCTGCAAGTAGCCCAACAATGTGTAGCAAATGAATGCTGTGACTGTGAAATTTCAATTTCCTCGCATAATGGATTTGCTGGGTAGGAAAGCTGGGAATTTCATAGGGCCTTAGTTCACATACAGTTTAAGGAAGGAGCTCTACTGATGTAATATCAATAGTAGTGAGAGGCAACCTTCTATCTAAAGACTGCAATATGCTTTACAGACTTCTGTTAATTAATCTTATCCCTGAAGACTAAGAAACAAACTGTTTCTTGTCTTCTCATTGCCAGAGGCATGCTGTTGCATTGCCCTTTTTTTTTTTGCCCTTTTTTTTTTTCCTGAAAAAAAAAAAAAGCAACTGTGGTTTCTGGATGACTTGCAGGTACAGAAAGATGAGAGACTTTTTACTGTTGACAGTTGCAATTAATTATTTGTGTTACTAATGAAAGAGACATGTAGTCTCATAAGTTCAGATGGAGAATGGGCAAGGTTATTTGGCTGCAGGTGAGGTTATGCATACTTTCTCATTTTATTTCTGAGTTTTCAAAATCTATTTTGTTTAAAGAGTAAACCAATACAACCTGGAAGTTGGATTTCAGTGACTTTGTTTTTCTTTTTCTTTTGCTATGTTCAGGAGCTATTGAAATTCAGAATATATCTTCTTTCTTTGTTGAACTGAAAACCAGTTTTGGTTTGAAGATACTGTTTGCTAAAGATGGAGAGAGGATCTATGTTCAAATTGATGTTGGCTGGAAGAGAAGAACATTGGGACTATGTGGAACATACAATGGGAACTTAAGAGATGATTTTCTGTAAGTTGCATATTGTATATTTAGATTGTGTTTAATAACAAGTGAAAAGTTTTGTTGAATGTAATCATACGATCATTTCATTAACATGCTCATACTTTATTAAACTAACCAATATAAAATATTTTAATTAAAATGCTAGTCTTTTAAAAAATATGAAACTCATAAATTTATCTAAGTCATTCTAAGATGTTTAGCTAAGTAATTCTAGAAAACTACCATATTATTTATAGAAGTTATTGGATGATGATATTTTTGAATGCACTTTTTTCCTCCCTGCTGCTCCTTTATCATCAGAGTAAACACATGAGCACTGACAAAATGAGTGAATGATAATATTGGGATCATCCTCACCTGATTAATACTTATTACTGCTTGATTTTTTTTTCCCACATCAAGATTTAAAGGAAAAAAGTATAATTTGAACCACAGGAACAGTTCAATTAGAAGGGTACACTTTCCTTAGTATTTTACTTTATTTCCTCTAAAATTCCTCAAGCTAAAATGTCACAAAATTTTCTAGCAATAATAACTGCTTCTGAAATTCTCAGTGAAAACCAGCATCAAAATGCAAACAGCCCCCTTCTAGAACACTGTAATAAGCTAACGGGTCAAATTTTTGACATTTCACTGAATGTATGTACTCGAACGAAGGCCAAATTCTCCTCTCGTTAATGCCTCCTCCAGCTGATTTCAGGGCACTTGAATTATGTGTAAGTGAAGGCAGGCATTAAGTGTAAGAATATTTTTGCATGAGTAAAATATGAGTAAAAAAGCTGCACATGCCCTTTCTTCTTTTATACCTCATAGATAGGAATTCTTTTGACACGGTGAACATTCAATGTGACTGTGCATCTGAGGCTTTTTGATGTACTTGTGTCCTCATCCACATAGTCCATAAGGTCAGCAGGATGCTTGCAGTGTTGATCTTTTCCTTTCTAGTTCTCCAGCAGGGATGATAGAAGGGACCCCACAACTTCATGCCAATGCATGGAAGGTTTCCTCAGCTTGTTCTGTGCCTATCAATATTCCTGTGGTTGATCCGTGCAACGTTAATCAGCAAAATGGTATGTTTTCACATGGAAGTCTGGAATTAGCTGTATATTATTATTTTGGGACTTTTTTTTGTTTTCTCTCTGAATGAGTTGCACATATATGTATTTCATCTTCAGTTTTAGATGTGCATTCCTTCTTTCTCCTTTCTCCTTTCTCCTTTCTCTTTTCTCCTTTCTCCTTTCTTCCCTTTTTGCTCTTCTTTCTTCTTTCTTTTTATTTCCATACATTTAGCATGTAAAATCAAGTAAACACTTCATAAATACAAGCTAGTTGACCATTAAATGCTGGATGTGCCGGCCCTGAGTCCTAAATTCTGCTGTCTAATATAGATGCAAAGTGCTAGGCAGAACACCGTCTGCAGTCCTGTAAATGATGCCAGTCAAGAACCATGTGATGCACGTTTGTAGATTGACAAAGAAAGTACAGGAGACAGTGCCTTGCCAAGACAGCCTTCAGATCAAAAGTCTTGTCTCTGGCTTCTCCATGCTTGTTGCATTAAATGTTTCCTTATCCTCCATCTATGCTCTCTGACACAAACTGATGCAAACAATCTGAGATCTGTGGACTTGTTCAAATTCCTGAGGAAAGATTTAGTTTTGGCTGTTTGACGTGCTCATGTTCTGTGTTGAACTTTGACTATCTCATCCTTTCCATGTTGCTGTTCTTTTCAATTAATGAAGACAATGGGCAGACAATAGTTGCCAATTCTGACAGAATTTAGCCTAATGTTTTTAAAGTTTTAGACATAAGGCCTCACTAAGGATGTGGGATTTGGCCGTGTTTAGAGCCTGTGGGAGCAAGCCTAGAATAACCATAAACCTTTAAGAATCTGCGGCATTCTAAGACTTTTTATGCCTCCAGCATTGTCTGTTTTCTAAAGCATTACATCTCAGCCAAGTTAGTTCTCTCCAAGCTGCTTCATACCTCACCTTCAGTTCTGTGCTTCCTCAGTGAAGGTGGAGTTTGACATAAATGTAAGCTGCTTAGAGAGGGAGGGTGGGCTAGATGACCTTCTGAGGTCCCTTCCAGCCTGAATTTTCATGTGATCCTGTAATCATTACTGGAAAAAGCAGACCCCAAGTACATGGTCCTGCCCCATGCTACCACCTGTGCTGAGCCAGCACAAACATTTTTCCAGGTCTGTTATGATCTTAATCTGATGAACTGAAAAAGAAATGATTGTTTGTTTTTTTGTTTACTTATTTTATCAGGTTACTTTTCAATCAAGTTGAGTTCACTCCTTGAATCTAGTTCACTGAGAGACTCCAGAAATCCTTATGTCAGCATATGTATGTGGGAATGAACAGGGAGGATGAAGAGAGGGACACTCTTTTAGTAGCAAAATTGGCTTAAATATGATCCACATTACAGTGTTCCTGAGATATTCCACCACTTGTGGTGCTAGTACACTTCAGTGGCAGGAGGAGGAGCTGTTGACACTAGAAGGTATATGGCCAAATGGGACTTGCCTGCCCCCAAGCTCCAGCTGTAATGCTTGCTGAGTCCACATGCCAAGAAGTGTATGGCCATTGCTGGCTGCAAAGCTGAATGAAATATCAAGCAGGAAAAAACATATTCTAAGCTCTGGATGACTCTTCTAACTAACTTTTCTGAAATATATTATTTTGCAATTTAAGTTTCCTGCACTACCAGAGGAAGGCATAACTGTATTTATATAGTTATTTTTATCTTAAGTGGATTTTATTGTTAAGGGAGTTGCTTACAGTACCAGTTTTAATCTACAGAACTTTGCAGAAAGACACGTTTTTGTTGCACACGTATACATGTATACACGTTTTTGTTGCACAACTGGCTGTGTTTAGTTTTAATATTCCGTGCTATTCATTGGACTAACATATTAAAATGGATCTGGCTAAAACAATGTCACCTTCTCTTAGCTGGGTATGCATCTCACTGTGATATCATCAATCAAGAAGTTTTTGCTCCCTGCCACGCCTACATCAGCCCAGGATTATACTACCAGCTATGTCGCTTTGACGCCTGCCAATGCGGAAGCAGCTGTTTGTGTAATGCCTTGGCACACTATGCTTATGTCTGTGGCAAGCACGGGGTCGTCATTGACTTCAGATCTCATATTTCTTACTGTGGTGAGTAATGTTTGCAGAAGGGGCTATCTTTTAGAAATGTGTAACATTCCACAAATATCATTCCCTCCACAAAATAGAGGGATTGACCTTTTTTACTGGGAACTGGAATTGTACCATGGGCTAATGCCACACTCAGGGGAGAACACTAATAACCTTTACGTTAGGTATCTGAGTCGGAGACCCTGATCTGCCTCACAAGAGGTGTCTGTCCCTTTTTCTAGGCTACAGAGAGAATTTAAATGTCTGAGTTTGATGTCCTAACTCACATGGAGTTTAAAGTAGTCAGGGAGTGGCAGGAGCAGGGCTGTTCCCTAAAGGAAGACATTTCTAAACCAGAAAGTAAATGCCTCAACTTTAACTGGACCATTCTTCCTCTCTTGGAAGCCTGAGTTACTAGATAGACACACTGCCACAGACTTAACATATGAAGAATAGACACCTACTGCCTACAAGACAGACAATTCCAGCCAAGGAATTTGCTAACGTACAACTACCTGAATGTAAATATTTCTAACTTAAGAAATCAGTAAAATAATGTATTTTTCTCATGCATTTTAACTCACCCCAGTGCAGCAAGAGACCATTTTGCTTTGCTCTTTTGCACTCCCATGATATATTGCTTTGTTTTCCATTTTTCACATTTTAAGCATATGTTGTTCTCCTCTCTCTGTCTCTCTGTTCCAGCTGTGATGTGTCACAGTGGTATGCTTTATCATCAGTGTTCTTCTTTTTGTAAACACTCCTGTGCTTCACTTTCTATGGCAAATGCCTGTGGCGATGACTGTGCAGAAGGATGTAATTGTCCAGATGGGAAATATTTTGAAGAGTCAGTCAACTTTTGTGTATCGATGTAAGTCATAAGACACGTCGCACATTTTCCTCTTTCCAGCAAGATTTAAAGTAGTTTTTCTGCTATTTCTCTCAAGATGTAGACTGCCTAAACAGGATAGCAAGCAGTACATGAAGATTTCATATTCTTTTGTACTAATCAGTGGGGCCTCATCTGCTACTTTGTGTACAGCCACCTACTGCACTTCAGAGAAGATATGTCACGCTGCTTTAAAGAAGGATGATGAAACTTTTTTTAATTCATGGGAAAGCATTTTCACATGAATTTTTTTTTTTTTTTTTTAACACTTAGGAAAAAATGAGAAGGAATCTATGTAGCAGCAATCCATAAAGTCAGGGGTAGTATGCAAAACGCTTCAGTTAAATGGAAGGAAATGGTTGATGAAAGGAAATAGTATTTTTACATTGCGTACCAAGATTTTACAGCTTAATACCACGGGGAGTTACTGAGTTCAGGTACTGAATTAAAAACTGGAACGAGCATTTATATAAATTTCAAGATTATACAGAGCTACTGCTTTCATTGCAACATTTATTTTGGAAAGATGAATAATGTTCATACTGTAGGGATAAAGGCTGTTTCAAGCTATCAAAGAGTGTGAAGTAACTTGGTATTCCCATATTTATGCATGGTTTCTAGGGAATTCAATACACTTCTGTCCCCTCTGGCTCTTATCACAGAGAGAGACAATGGATTTTGCTATGATAATTCTTCTGTTCCCTGATTTTGACAGTACTATGAATGGGAACTAAATATTGCCATACTATTCCCATAACTGGGAAGAAAAACTCGTCTCTATAAAACTAATGCAAACAAACAGTAAATAAAGAATACAGAGACTGAGGAAAATCCTGGCTTTGTTGAAGATGGTGGAGTTTTGCCACTGACTTCAATACAGTCAGAGTGTCATCCTTTAGTTTTTGCCTTTAGAAGTATATCGTAAATATAGATTGAGTTAATGAATTATAAGGCATAATTATCATACTAGCTTGATAAATGGATTGCCCTTAAATCCCACTTCATCTTGCTTTTGTATTAACACGTATAAATATTCTTTTAACAGATCTGCCTGTCATTGTCATTACAAGGGCAAAGCTCTCCAGCCTGGAGAAATCCTCCCTACGCCAACAGGCTCCTGGTAGGTTTGAGCGCCAAGGGTTTTATATTTCATGTCACAGCCTGGATGCTGCTCAAGAGCCTTGAGAATTTTTTTCACATAGAATGAAGGTCTACTGTATCGAGATTTTATTTTTTGTTGCATGTTTAGTAAAATGAAACATAATTAAACTGGATTATGTATCTGCTTATTTTAACAACATGACGCCTGGAAAATTCTGTAAGCCAAGGAGTAAAGAGTATCTCAAAACACACACATAGAGGTTGCAGTCCTGTTTGTAGACGTAGGGGCATTATGATAGAAATATGAGGCTGATTTTGGAAGAACAAACAATGTGATTCTATTTTGGAAAGTCTTCCAAACAAAGGCTTGCAGGAAGCTATATTTGTGTCATTTTGTATTGTTAATTCATGGAAGAATGCTGATTTCACTGAAAGAAGTGTGGAAACCTCCCAGGTTTCCTGGTCAAACTTTTTCATTTTACAAGAAATGCCCTCAACCTGCTGTTTTAAAATAATGTTTGTGACTTGAATATCAAGACTGATTCTTGCTGAGGTCTTATATGTTATATATTATTATAACTGAAGCTTGGCAATCACATAGTTCAAGAAGTGAGAGTAGAGGCTTAATTTTTCTGCCATTTCTACGCCTCTGCAATGCTTTGGGTTTTTTTTTTAAGGAAAAAACGAGGACTAAGCTTATTGTCAAATGTGTTTTCCTACAATTCTCTATTTTATTGCAAAACAAATCAAGCTGTGTATCCTAATGTCTGTGCAACAGGAAATTTGCATACTGTATCCCTCCATATTCACCAAGGTGAACAAGGTTTTGTGTTCCACTGCCAGCATCCTGAATCACCTAGCCCTGTGTTCCCATGGAGGCTGACAGATCCAGCTTCTTTTTTGTTTCAGTGAAAGTTAGGTAATTAAATAGTATATAAACACCTTTGTGAGTTTAGGTCCTCGTTACAGGTCAGTGATTAGAAAACATCAACAAAATGTTGGTCAGAACTCATGCTTTTGGAATTGAATCCTCCTCCTCCTCCTGATTTCTGTTGTTTAAATTGGGTTAAATTGCATTATCTTTTTTAACATGATGTCTACAAAATTTTTCCCCTTAAATAAAGGTGGGTTTGCTTCTCTTTTCTAGTCAGTGTTTGAATGGAACAGTGAAATGTATTGAAGCCACTACAGAAAATACAGGTAATTTACAGTCTTGTCTCATACTACAGTTACACAGAGGAAGTTTTGACATGGAATAGTAATTTGGTTTTCTCCTCATATCTATTTTCATTATGAGATACTTAATGTCATTCCATGTTTAAAAAAGGAGCTTAGGAGCACAATTGTCATGTTTTTTTCTTTTTCTGTAGCACAAATTGTGCTACTAAGTCACTTGGGAAATGAAAAAAAAAATCAACATGTGAGGTGTAGGTCAATACGTTCTTATGGGAATACCTTATATTAGGCTTACTATCCATGTTTACAAAGCCTTAAGATCCTGATTTCTAGAAAGCAAATTTTCAATGAATTTATAATGCATTTAGAAGGGATATCAGAACACCGAAAATTATGCCACTTCTGGAGATTCTGTCTACCTAAGTCATAATAACTGCATCTTTAAGAATGGGCTGTGTATTAGATCCAGGGTGCATAGATCGAGATGATTAATATTAAGGGTGTTTTTTTCACATGAAAGCATATATTAATTTTATATCTCTAATACAAATGTAGTTACAGAGTTGTATTCTAATATGTACTGTAATGTAGGCTAACTGTGCACTAAAATAAATAGATTCTAAACAAAAACAAATAGAAAACCTGTGTAAAAGAGCAGAAGATCTCATTTAACCTGCATTTTGCATTTGAAGTTCACATATGCCCTGAAGGAAAAATCTACTACGACTGCAGATCTCAAGTGCCTGGATTACCAGCAGCGGGTGTGAATTGTGGGATCTCTTGTGCAAACCTTGCCATGAACTTCTCCTGTGTCCCCTCACCACCCTGTGCAAGTGGCTGCATTTGCCCCCCTGGGTAAGCTTTGGCAGAACAGCCTGCAGCCCAAGCCGTATACGTATTTTTCATGGTTTAACTCTGCATATTCTTTTGCTTTTTGAATTCCAGTGGTATCACACCTCTAATTTTTGAAGCTATTGTTATAAAAATGGTTGCAGATATACAGTCACAGTTAAAAGACCAGCTCCTTATTTTGTCTCTGAGAGCCCTTTCCTCCTCCTTGCTGGTGTGAGGCTCTGTGCTATAATGATTCTTCAATTGGAGTCCCACGATTTCTCCATCCTGAGACCATGATTGCACTATGCCATGAGATATCCAGCTTGCTACCAGTCCAGCTGGCTGCTGCTTGGGACTCTCTGGACAGGAGGTGACACCCACCACTTGCACAGTATAGTTTATTTGAGTGTAGAAGCAAACATGACAAAAAATCATAATGTAAACCATCTGTGTGCCTGCTTGCTGCCCAAGTGATTGTCTCACCTAGACTTCTACTCAGGCTTACAGTATTGATTGATGCCCAATCTGGGGCAGGGAAAGAGTGTGGCATGGGCTGGATCCTTCCCTCTTCCCCTTCATTCTCTCTGCCCATCTGAACTCAGTCAAAGTTTTTGTTTTCTCAGCTCATGTATTTGGATTTGGTGCCCAGAAACAGTCTACTGAGTTTTGCAGGGATCAAATCAAAGTACAAAAGCTAAAAGCATTTGTTGTGAAGTTTCTGTCAGGATCAACCACCACTCACTGCATGGATTTCCATTCCCTCCCCTGACACCTGCTGTGTGCACTTTCAGTTTTGAAGAGTCAAATAACAAATTGCTGCGATTTGACCTCAGGTGGAGTGCTCCCTGGTTTTCCTCAACATTTGATTTTATTTCACTGTATGTGTAGCCAGTGGTGCCCTGTCAGTATATCAGTTGTCCACAGATCAGAGTGTAATGAGATTGCCAGAATTCCCCCTCCAGCAACTTGTGGCGTTTATAACTGACTAAGCATTGGTGAAGGACAGATTTCAGGTATAGCTATTTAAGATTTCACTAGTTTTCTTGCCTGGTATTCTGTAGTCCTCTACAACCTCTGCCTCAATTGAGGAGTTAGCTTTCAAGAGTTATAAGTGTTATAGAAATAACTGATTGTTTTTAACACAAAAATGCATGAATCTGTACAAGGCATCATATAAATTTTTTACTGAAGCAACACCATCATATTTGCATGAGCTTAAACTGGCAGCATTGTCATGGAAGTTCATTCGAGATTTTGAAATAATTAAAATATAAGTTAAAAATAAGAGCTAAAGCCTTGCTCTCACAGTCAGGCAGTATTATACTGTTTCAAACTGAATATGTTACTTGATTATTTTCTGAATGATAAACTATGAAAGGGGTAGAGAGAAGGCAAATCCCAAGGTTCTGTCAAATAATGGAGCAAAACATGTAAAGTATTTTGTAAAGTAGGAGAATAAGCACTTATTTTGCTATTAGGTAGAAACGTAAATATGTAACATTTAGTGCAGCTAGTAACATCACTGGTGCTAAGTTCTATTTCTGGGGCCATTATGCCTTTCAGGCTCATGGTTCCAAAAAGTGAGCATGGCTTTTGGCTAGGAAGGGGCCAGCAGGGTTATCTTAAAAAATGGATTCAGAAGTCCTCTTTCTATACAAGAAAATGTGATACATATACCTCATGATATTAAATCTATATGGACAAGTCACAAACCCCTTGTTTTTTACAGGTCCCTTTTAAATACTGAAAGGCCGCATTAAAGTCTTCCTGGAGCCTTCTCTTCTCTGGGCTGAAGAACCCCAGCTCTCTCAGCCTGTCTCCATAGGAGAGGTGCTCCAGCCCTCCGATCATTTTTGTGGCTGCAACAGGAGGATGTGGGAGCAGCAGAGAGGGAAGGGCACCCCAGCCGCAGCCTCAGCAGCGTGCGGAATGAGCAGATGCTCTGCAGTTTGCGGGCAGGAGTACCTATGCTACCTGTGGTCTTGCAACAGACCCCTTTTGAGGTAGAAGGACAGCCACAGCTGTGAGCTTTGCGAAGTCTCCAGCTGGGCACAGTGTAGATCATCTGATTCGGGCAGCTCTTGATGCTGAAACAATTGTCCTTTGGCTGCATGGAAGACCAGTTGTCCTTGGAGGGGTTTAGACAATACACTGCATGTTCAGTTATGTCGTTCTACTTGTGAATTTACACCTTCATCTTAATAATGTCTTTATTTTGAAGGATGGCCGAGCATAGAGGGAAATGTTATATTCCTGACAGTTGTCCATGCACCTGGAAAGACCGGGAATTTCTGTCAGGAGAAGTGATAGCTACACCATGTTACACCTGGTGAGTGACCTGAATTTTGCATACTTCCAAATCATCTGGGTCTAGCCACAAAGGGAAATTGATATGAAAATGTATTGAGTACATTGAAAATCAAAAATATGTATGCTTTTTGAAAAGGCAGTTACGAGATACATCTTTTATTAGGCTTACTAATAGACTTGGAAGAGTAGGCAGACTCTTGGGTGAGTGCTTCTGGTCTGAAAAGGAAGCTGAAGATATCCAAGTTAAAAAACAGTCAAGAACAAATTATTGATTCCACACAGTTAACCTCTGAAAGAAAACTTATTTGGCATTTTGAGAATACAATATCATGAAAGACAACCAAAGAGAAAAAAAGAGACATTAGATGTATGGCAGTGGTAAATAGTCTTTGGCAACCGGACTGTTTGCAGTGTGAGTTGCTATTCAGCATGAGTATAGGAAGAAGATGGGCAATAAAAAAAAAAAGAAATAAAAAAGAATTAGAATGGAAAACAAGCTAGCACCCAGCATCTTTTTTTAAGGAGCCTTACCTGACTGCTATTAATGTAAAAGTTTTTCATCCATTATAATTTGCTAGTCAAAAGATCTATCATCGCTTAAGTATATATTTAATAATTTTTAAAAAAGTTTGGCATGGCAGTTTTTAATCAGTTACAAACATCAATGGCAAATCAATAGAACTTATACACTTACACAAGAAAAACTGGAAGCTGTCAGTACTACCTTCATACAAATTCAAGTAAGTCACTGGATGTAGCTGAAATATGAGCAATTATTTCTTAAACTTATTCTGTACTTGTCTGATGCCATGAAATCTTACGGGTAGCAACCAAAGGTCTTTTGCATTGAACATGTGAAGTTTACATCTCTGAAAATTTATCAACATTTCTTGAGAAAAAATATAATATTGATGTTTCATGAATGAACACGTTGTGGCACAGTGTCTTAACTATACTGGAGTCAGTGATGGAAATATTTGCAAAAGCCATACAAATTTTAAGATTTTGCATTCAATTTTTATGCATTTGTATTGTACATATGTGCTGATGGCAAAATGCTCAGCACTTTTCTGCTATGACATCAGTAATTCCAGAAGCAACCCCCATAACAGCTCTGTGTTTCAAGGTCTGAGACTATTCTCGCTTTCATGAATTTCTGTGTGACTTGAAATAAAGAGCCCAAGAAATCTTTTTGTTGAAAATAGAAAATGACCCTGCTATGAGAAGATACCAATTGTTGATTTTCCTTGCAGCGTTTGTCGGAGAGGGATATTCAATTGCACTAGTTACCCCTGTCCTGCTGTATGCACTATTTATGGAGATCGACATTATTATACCTTTGATGGGTTGGAGTATGATTATGTCAGTGACTGCCAAGCTTACCTGCTAAAGGTAGGATTATCCATACATTTCCATGTGTCCAAGTGAAACTTCTCGTGAGAGGGCAAATGCTTAGAACATCAGGAGATGATCTATAGAAACAAACATTAAGAGAACAGGTGCAGAACAGATGTGTCTGAAAGGAAGAATCCGTAAATGACATTTTGTGCTCAGACATTTGAATATGTATGTGAATGTGTCCTTATGTGTCTATGTGATCTAGAGGAAAATAAAAAACACTGTTTTCTGTTCTACCTGAACCATGCTTTCATCATGAATGAAGAATAACACTAGAGAAAGTCTTCTAGAATGAGGTATAAAGTATAGATTTATTCAATAAGTATCTATAAACTCTGCTTGGTAGAGGGTTAGCAGGGACCTCTGAGGCTCCTTGGAATCTCTCCTGAAAGTTATCTGCATGAGATCTGGAGTGTATGTGTATAATAATATCAAACACAAGGATTTCATAATTCAACTATGAAATCCTTCATTGAGACTGTCTGGCAGCTACATGCTGATGTTCCTCATAGCACACATTTACAGTACATTGCTAGCCTTTTTTGTTTAAAAATACCATTACTGACATTTAGAAATATATTCTATTACTAACAACACTATTGTTTATTATCATTGTTGCTATTATTAAGGCTAAGAGTCTGTCTTCTGAGTTACAGTAATGTGTTTAGAAGAACATTCATTTTCTGTCAACCCTGTCTAACTTTAAGAAAAGGCATTGTTTATCAATAGTGACTACTGCAAATAGTTTATTTCATATATGCTTTAGCAGAGTATTCACAGCTGTGAAATAAAATAGATTGGTTCCAGATTTTTTTTCTTCGGTTAAAAAAAACCACCAAACCAAAACAGAGACGTTTGATAAAGATAATAATACCTCATAGCGAACTCCTGGCATGAATCATTTTGTCTCATAAAAGAGCTCTTACTCTTAGAGATATATGAACCTTTGCACAAACCTTCCTCCTTTAAGATGTAAAAAATAGGAGTTACTCTACCTGCAAGATTGTCTTGCCTGTATGATGTGGTGGAAAAGTGGGTTGTCATTTCTTAATTCTTAGGCCAACTGGCCAGAGAGGTGTGTAAGATGAATCTATGCTGCTTTTTCAAACTTTAGTCTTATACTTGAATATTTTGCTTTTACAATAAAATATCACCTGCCACTCTACTGTATAAGAAAGTACATGTCTGGAAACGAAACTTGGGGAGCATTTGGAGTCCAAGAATAAAGTTGGCAGCCACATAATTAAGGCACGTGGCACACTGCCAACAGGCTTTTCTTCAGAAAACATGATGACACAAATGATGAAAATGCTGCCTACATAGACCTGCTTTTCAGACTTTTCAAACTGTTTTGTTTTGGTTTGGTTTGTTTTTTCCCCCAAACTTAGCTAATGTGAGAAAGTATGGCCTAATTTCTTCATAATTTTTCTTTTTTCTTTAGTATATGGAAAACTTTCAGGATCTATATTGACAGACTGTTTATTGCAAATTAGGCACCGCATAATTATGTCTGGAACACATGATGTATCTGTGGGCTCTTTTTTGATGGCAAAATATTTGGAGAAGTTTAAGGGGGAAAAAAAAAAAAAAAAGAAACAAAGGGTGGGATCATATGGCAGATGCCCAAGAGCTTTGAGGGAACTAAAACACAAAACTGATGAACTATGTGATGTGCAATCCTGGAATCAGAGGAATGGAAGATGGCAGTATAACCAAATATTTTAAAAGGACTCCACGGCAGAATTTGGCAGGAACAGACCCATATGTCTGATTTCCATATGAAGGAAATTAATAGAAATTCTAATAAAGAGAAATGACATGATATTGGGGAAGAGTTGAACTCTTTTCTTGTGAAAAAAACCCCCATGCATGATGAATCTTCTGAATTATTCCGTAAAGACAATAAACATATGGATGAGGATGATCAGGTCAATGTGTGTATTTTACCTTAAAGACCTTTTGGAGACAGATTTCAATATTTTTTTTATTCAATTCAATATTTTATTCAATTCAATATTTTATATTCAATATTTTTTTAGAGACTAGTCTCTCATTGGATGAGAGTGAAGAGTCTTTGAGACATGAATTAAAAGTTAGAAGTTAAAGATTAGGAACAAATTGCTTGTTTTTAGAATGCAGAAATCCCAGTGACATACCGCAGGGATCCACACTGAAGCCTGTGCTCAGCATATTCAGAAACAATTTTGAAAATGTGGTGTGAGGTTTGAGGTTACAATATGCTGATGATAAAGAGTCAATTTGAACAGCTGAAACAAAGACAGGCCACCAAAGGTTCAGAAGATCTTATGGCAGAAAATACTGCATGGTGAAATGGAGGATGAAATTCAACAATGAAATATGAAAATCATTGAAGAGAAAAAAAACCCTGTAACTACACTATCATGAAGATAGGCACTAAATTAGGTACTAGTATGCAGGAATAGAATTTTATGTGAAAAAAATATATGAAACAGATGTAATTGGCATCTTCCTGGTGGCAGCTGTTCTTCAATTTCACATATGCTTTTATTTGCATGTACATAGTTACACCACAGTTGTACCACATACTGATGTGGTTAAACTACATTATATGTCCAGACATGACAGCATGATGAGGCTGCTCTTTTTTGAAATATGCTTTTGTTGCCCCTAGAGCAGAGGTTTCCACGGCCTTCTCTTCATAATCATCCATGTGGCCATGTGTAGTGACATTTTTTAATAGTAGTATCAGAGTAATACGATGAGTCTCCCTTGAGCTACTCTTTGTTCAGAAGGTATGAGAGACAGCCCTGCCTCTTATAGCCTGCTATAAAGAAGCCAGATGAAAGGTGAGAAAGTATATGTAGTTGCAAAATTTTAAGTACCTTGCCTAACACCTCAGCAGGCACAGCCGTCCAGGGCAGTCTTGCCACCTAAACTGTGCTATTTGTTCTACAAACCAATATATACATATTTTTAACTTAAATCATAGCATCATAGAATGGTTTGGGTTAGAAGGGACCTTTAAAGATCATCTAGTCTGAGGCTCCTACCATGGTGGATATGTGCTATGTGCTTCATACTCCCTACCTATAAGGTATTACAGAACATTATAGATCTGATAGTTGCTAGTACCCAGTCTGTTGACTTAATGGTAGTTTGCAGTGGTGTTACAAGGCTGATTTTTATGGATAACATGTAAAAGGTTCACCAAATACCTGAAATCAAAACAGCTGAAGTGGTTGTAATGTTGTACATACAAGACTGTAATAATTTCATCCTTTCCTTTTTACTAATCTTTTGTGAGAAGTGGACAGCTTTGTCTCTGCTATCTTACATACTCTAAACAAAGGTGTTGTAGCAGTGCAATACTACAATAAATTTGTTAGCATACTAGTTCTTTCTAGACGTAGAACTGAGTCCAAGAATTATAATCTGAATCCCATGTCTCCAGTGGCATGATAATGCATTGTTCCCATCCATGTTACCAGCCCTCACTGTTTAATTTGGCTTTTAGCCTCCTAAATATGATCTGTTTGAACAGCTCTTTAATTTGTCGCTGCATTGCACTGTACCAAACAAAGAATTCATCCTTACCTTTTACGAAGGTTTTAATAAGGAGCTCTTGTCCTCTTTTGGGAGAAAAATCAAGTATCAACTTTCAGCCAGTTACGGAACTTCAAACTTCATTTTCAACCTCAGTATCACTGTCAGGACTTTTTGCTTAAGGTGACAGTAGGTGTATGAAAAAACCCTTTATAACTAGTTCAGCAGATGTATCCATAGGTCAGAAAATGACCCAAAAGATTTAATGCAACAATTAAGAAAATTAATGCAGCAATGTTTCATGAAATTATAACTTCACCTTTTTCAAGAATTAGGAGAATCAGGACTCATACAGGAGTCCCTGTATGGAAAAATGACATTCACAGAGAAGAAATCAATATTTGCTTCTAACATTTTAAAACCTCAGTAATTTCAAAGGAAAAAAAGAAAAATCTTAGCAGAACAACTCATTTAAGTCTTGTCAGTGTAGATCATGTAAACTATTTTAGCTTATCTGAATATTGATGAATTTAAGCCAACCAATTTCTTAATTAAAAAGATTTAAATAACTTTTCTTCCATTTTCTTCCTTGTCTTCTTTGATGATGCTACATTTTTTC
Source organism: Caloenas nicobarica (assembly GCF_036013445.1). Classification (NCBI taxonomy): domain Eukaryota; kingdom Metazoa; phylum Chordata; class Aves; order Columbiformes; family Columbidae; genus Caloenas; species Caloenas nicobarica. Next base: position 54,049,652 of record NC_088245.1, on the reverse strand, counting down.
CCTAACAAAGTGGTGTTATGTTTCTAGCAAACTTTTATTGTGTGTTATTTGTACTTGCAGTCTGTTTCTTCCACTTGCCTGTTTCATAGACTTCTGCTTTTATAGTAAAATTACTGTCTTCCTATCACACATGTTGGCTTTTTTCTAGCTTTGTGGTAGTTTTCAATCCCACAGTTCAGTGTGTTTATTAAGGCTTGTAGGATCAGTGCCCTTGGAGCTTCTCAGATCTGTTCTCTGCTGAGAAGAAGAATTATATTTTCTCTGATTTTGGGGGAGTCTCCAAGCAAGAGTTTAGAGGGATAGTCTATCCATCAGAATATCCTTGAATGATAGGGAGCTCTCTTGTGATGTTTATCTGCCTTTAAAAAAAACCCCAAAACTAACCCACTGAAGTCTTTCCATTAACTTTAGTAGGTTGTCAATAAGGTCCTAAAGCCAAGAAAAGGAAGGACCGTTTTATTCCTGTATCCTGCAAGATGGAGGTCAGCAGAACTAAGCTTTCATCCTCAAGTATTCTCATCTTACGGATTAGTCCTAACTTTAAAGTATGTAATGAAAACATTTTCACTTCTTGCCATCTGACATTGGGGTTGTGGCCATTTTAAAGTCACATTTTAAATTTTTTTGATGCAACCTTGAAGGCTCTTTAAAGCCAAAGTTACCACTAGATTTAGTGTGTTGGAAGATTATGAAAGCAACAACCAGGCATTTGATAAAATAATTGAACTCTTATGCCAATTAGAAGTGCATATGTAACTCTTTTGGGCCAGGAGACACCACATGAGAGCACATTTGTTAAGGCAGAGGTTTATTTAACAAAACATGCGTGATCTGGTGAAACAGTACTACAGTTTCCCAAATGATTATCCTATTGATGAGCATTCCCCAGTGTTAGATACTTGGTCTGCACTGGCGAATACAGCCAGGGAGCTCTTTTCTTGCACACCCTTCTTCTGTAAATTGAGGCAAATTCAAAGCTCCTAGTTTATGATGCTTTTATTAGAGAGCTTAATACAGAAGTTGGTTGATGCACTGATAATCTTTTACCCGTTACTTGCTGATATATTTATCTTGATTGATAAATTTGCTAAACGATGACTGGGCATAAGCTGGAGCAATCACACACAAAGCAAGAATTCTTCAGTTACTCACTTGTCACATCTGAGGAGGCAGAAGTAGCCTTTATCCCGTTTCCCCTTATTGAATATCTGTAATTTTATGTGCAGCTTTTTTCAAAATCATTTGTGCCAGGTAGCCAGTCTGTAGATCCATGAAGTTGGCAAACCTATAAAATGAAATAGTATTTTGCATGGTCTCTCATTGCCTGTTTGTAAAATTAATACACTCTGCTTGCTGTTAGTCATCCTATGGAGGACTAAAGCTGCAGGTTTATAGTTAACCAACACTGTCAAGCAACTGTTCATAGTTAAGACAAATATTGTCTTTTAATAGGCTCTGAACATTTTAATGGGAAAGTAGATAGTGTTGAACTTGAAATTACAAGTGTTTTAAACTGGAAACCTGACTCTAAAAGTATTTTTCACCTATTCAGGGAATAAAACTGTAACATGGGGTTCCAATCAGAATGCCTTTAATTTTTTAATTAACATATCTAATCTGCAAAGACATATTCCAGCAAATAGTTTCATGAGTAAGTGATGTGCCAAAATATGTCCACCTAAACCACTTGTCAAATAATTTATAGTAACAGTAACTCTGTAGAAATAATGATGTGTTGCTTGACAACTTGCATGCCAATTTGTGTCAAAAAAAGATAGAGGCTACATTTCACTGAAAATATTATTTACTGTGAATAGTTTGCCCGGCCCTAGTTGCGAAGAATATCAACAGTTTGCTTTTCATCAGTGCCATGATTTCAGATGAAACCTTTCCGGATGCCCTCTTTTTTTTCTGGGTCTCTGGAAGTCCTGTAAGTGTCAGCAGTGAGCTCCCTGCATGATACATCCCTTTCCATCCTTGTATTTAGCTGGGAAGCATGGCGCTCAGATAACGGTGGCTCGCACCTGTTTTTCCATTTGTTCTGCCCCTTCTGTGAGCAAAAGATTTGATTACAGTTGGCAATGGCTTTATGCTCTGGTTCCATTTTCTCCAGATTAATGACATCAGACTCAATTACCTCTGCGTGTCTTTCCATCCCCACCACCTGATTCTCCAGACCATTAAATTATGCAGTGAATGAGTCACTTTTATTCTCCAATGAAGGACAGATTTCTTTCAATTTGTGATTACCATGGAGGACTTCCAGGAAAGGCTTGGAGAAAAGTTTCTTGCCATGAAAATGGCAATTTGGAGGTGGTGTGTGCATGACATGACTCAGAAGTTGGATCCTCTCTCTGAGGAACTTGCTGTTTAGCGACCACACAGCTTGAAGAAAAGCAACCTTTTCACCTTGAATTTCTACTTTTGGGTTAATGTCGAGCATCCAACATTCATTTGGCTACACTGACTTGAAGATGTTATATCTGATGGCTGCCTGAAAAGGCAGTTCGCTGTAAGAATGACTGCCTGAGTTGGATCACCTCTGGTGGGTACAGCTTTGTGGACTGTTGATGTCCATGTTCTACTGATAACAGCAGTAAAAGATAAGCAAAAACCAGCGTCGTGCTGCTGTTTCAGGAAATGGTGCGGTATGTTGGCAGCAGTAAAATGAAAGCCTTTGGCGGTGTTTGAGGTGGGAGGATGCTCAGACAAGCCACCTGCAGGTGCTGCTCCACAGTTTATGGCATCTGACTCAGCGTTGGTGAGCTTCAAGAACTGTGAATTAAATTTACTCTGGTTTAGGTCAGGTTATAAGTATTTTTGTTTCTGAATGCATAGATACTAAACTTCAGCAGTGTAAATGAAGACCATTAGCATTCATTATTTATAAAAAGTGAAAGCTTTCTGCAAGTTCCAGCTTTCTAGCTCCTGCCACCATGTGCTGGAGCTCAGAAAAAGCGAATTTATCACCACTGTGTCTTGTCCTTTTTTTCCCCTGTTACGTTGTGCTTTATCATTACAACCAACGATGATAAAATATTGACATTTATCATGCACTTATTAATAAAACAGTACTAATAGGTCTCGTATATATACATACATATACCTGCTTTTAGATATTTAAAACTAACACCACCAACTGTGCTGCTGATTTGTGATTCCAAATAGCTTGTGTTGCAGAATGTGTCACTGGGAAACAAATATTTGAAAGTTCCCAAATCCTTAATCTTCGGAATATCTCATTTTTAATTAGAAAAGGATTGCAGTAATGTGACCTGTGCAAAAGCCAAATCTGATACACAAGCAGGCAAAGCTAAGTAAATGAAACAAAAGAAAATCTGCTTTAAATGATCTTTCCTCAAACCTTTTAATATAGGTGCCTTAAAATATAAAAAAAAAAACCAAAACCTTTCCAGTGATCTCTATCTGATTAAATCAAATTTTTCAAAATTAAGAAGCATTGACTTAGAACAAAGTTTTGAAGTATATAAAGTAAAATATTCTGTGTCATGGACTTTTTGTTATTAGTAGTAGATTTTAAAAATTATTTTAATTAAAAAAATATTGTTGATAAATCCTCAGAACACCCAACAACTCTATATTTCCATAAAATCTATTACAAAAAACCTATGTATAATAAAGAAAATATGATATAATGAGCTATTTTTTTAATTGCTTGTATACATACACACAGATACTTGTATCTTTCTCAAGAGTTGTTGAGAGTTTATTCTGCCTGAGGTGCATCCTTTTTGGAAGTCACTTTTAAAGAAATAGGAAAGAGTTATCATAGATGCATTAGCAGACTCTGGAAGTAGTTTGAAGGTGAGTGAATAGCTGGAATAATCTCACTCCCTTTGAATTTGCGTCGGTAAATCTACTCAGTTATGTTGCTCTTCTTCGTTTCTGCTCAACTCTTCCTTTTCTCTGTCCTGTAAGAGGATCACCCACTATCTTTCCTGGGATATTATACCCCAACTTTCACATGGATTTCTTTGCAAACTGAGTGTGTATCAGTGCCATCTGCTGACTCCAAGCAATATTACTGCAATGTTTGAATAGCTATAGGGAAAAGCGTTTGCTGACACAAATTTGTACAGGATGCAAAACCAAGGATTAAATAGAGTTATGCAGAATGTATGTGTATCATTTTGAAATGGTACAGAAGAAATTATCACACTGGAAAAATGAAAGAAGCCTTCCCATCAGCAATGTTTCTTAGTGTAAATAGTGAATGAGTTTTGCACAATTAATATGTTTTCACTGATTATCTGGAGGTAAACCCAGTCATTAAATGGCACAAGAAACAAAAAGGGCAAGATCATGTGAGATGTCAAGGCATTTGTCTGCTCTCCAAAACACTTAAATATTTAAGTCTAAGTTCTCACTAAATCTGGGCAAACATGCTTCTCCTAGGAACAATCTCACTGGAAGTAATGTTAGGTTCCTTCGGAAGAGACTCAGAGCTCAATATAAGCAACCAAACTAATTCTGAGTTTCCATAAAATTTCCTGAAAGGCTAAATCTGAAAAGAGATAATGGTATCTCTGAAAATAGGTAGAAAGAAGAAAGTAAATCCTACTTTTTAAACTACTGTGGGGTTTTTTTCAGTATTTTTAGAGCTTTTGCATTTGTTCGTGCATGTGGCTATATATGAAAATCTCTAAAGAGTCATTAAAACAAAAGGAAAACAGGACTAATCTATATCCAGTTTCCAATACGTCCCTAGATGCTTGTATGGCCACCCTAGTTTGCAAGTTGGTGTATTGTAGGGAACAAAAAAAAAATAAGGGGGAAATCAGGAGAGTAAGAATGGAAAAGAATGAGTCTTTACACTGAGCAGTTAGAGAGATTTTAATGAAATTTTCAAAGAGAATAAACGCAGCCACTTTTAAATTATCTTTTCCCAGGCTGCATTTTGACTATGTAGGCACACTGCACAGTGTTGTTATTGGTTGATAGCAATAGAAAATTTCTAATGGGATATTGAAATAGAAAGGTTCTGACAAAAATAAACCCTAGCATTCACAAGGACTATTAAGAAAAAAAAAAAGAAGAAAGAAAGAAATGCTTTGCTTTTTCAGCTAGGAAGAAATACGGAAGAAAAGTGCAGTGAAGTCTAGCTAGAAAAAGAATGTCCTGAGAAGTGGGACTGACAATGAGCATTTGACTGACTGCCCGGAGCTGTGACTCTGTCTTCTCTGTTGCTTGGCAACTCCATGTTATCACAAAGAAACTGATATTAAGTTGGAACAGGCTGCATATGGTAATTTACGTGGGAAGATACTCTTGCAGTGGGAAAACCATTTTATTTCTAGTTTCTGTCAGCATAAGTAGGTTTCACATGATGAACTGTAGTACATCCCCTGTTGGGTGCATTTTACCTAAAAAGGTAAAGAGCAACTCTGCCTTGGAAAGAGACTGCGCAGAAAAAAAAAAAAAACAACAACAAAAACCCTCACCTTGTTATTCATTAGACCTCTTCCTAGTGTCTACTCAGACATTTCTTCCAGCGGCAGTGACAAAAGCTTCTTTTCATACCTATGTGGATCCAGTGCAGATTAGAGAGATGGAACTCGATCATTATCATTTATACTATAACAATCCCTAAGAGCTGTTGAGATTTGCCCAGGACCTCACTGTCTTATGCAAACATTAAAAGATGATCCTTAGTTTATCTAAATAGTCCTTGTTCCTTCTTTCTTGTTGCCAATAGTTAAGTGCTAAGTTTTGATTGCAGCTGTTTTCTTCCCTGCTGAAAGAAGATGCTGCACATGTACCAGTTACAGAATTGTTTGAAGACCATGGTAGAAACTGTCATTCACCTTTGAATTTGGCTGGTACTGTATGGCTGGAAAAGGACTAAATTTTTATTGAGATGTATAGAGAGAATGGCAAGGGTATGTATGTAAAGCAAATCTTACCGTGAAAGCTTTGAGCCGCAAGACATACATAATCCATAATGGTGTTTTTATATATGAGTTTAAGTCTAAGATGTAAGTCGAAAGAGAGAAAGCACAGAAGACTCAGGATTTAATGCAAAGCTCTTTTTCCTAAATGCTTGGTTTACTCATAGCTCTACTGAACCACCACTACTGTCTCTCTACATTTCCATCCTGCAACATTTCTAGTAATTTAACACAAACATGCAGTCCTACAAGTAAGGAAGTACTTCACATGTCTTCAGGACTCCCTGTACTGGCTTTGGTCAGCAAAACACTCCCTGTCTCCAGGCTTCTCTCCACTGCAGAGTTAACTTGAAATATAACTCAACTTTTGCCCTTGGCTGAAATCCCAACCATACACAAAAACTTCTGACTTGAGTATGTTGATGCTGTTCAGCTGAAGAGATTGGCCTGGGCTGTCAGAAGGCACAGGCAGCAGCTTCCATTAGCAGAGTTAATACAGCTACCCGCTGCTGCTCCAAGAACCTGTCTTCATTGCCAAAAAAGGTGTATTTTTACTGCAGGATAATTAGCCTGAATTAACCATCCTTTTTTAAAAAATAAAGCCCACCATCTCTTTTCTTACAGTGAAGACGTTGCTCCTCTGTTAACTCAGAGTGTCCTCTTTTGCTGAGGCTAAGCTATAATAACTGAAGAGAAATGAACTCTGCAATGAAAACAGCCCACAATGTCCTGGGCATCAAATAGACCCAGAGACTGTGAGCAAAGTCCTTTTCTGAAGGGAGTCATGGGGCGAGGGAGCTTCCCTGCTGACTTTTCATTTGTCCAGCACAGAATATATCAGCTTGCATCCTATCTACCCAAGTAATGAGTTTGTCTCCTTTTTAGTTTACCACATCACCTCCAATAAATCCAAAAATGCTCTGGGCTGTTATCTGACGTGGAGGGGAATAATTACTGGATTGGCTCCAGCAGCAAGCCTGGCTTAATTAAAACACAGTGTATTTCCCAAAAAGGTAGTGACCAATTTTATTCTGAGTGAAATCTAAAACAACTTTACAACAAAATGCAACAGATGAACTTTGCTTTACCCTGAAGCTTTCAGGACTTTCAAACTGAGTTCCCCTGCTTCATCGTGAAGAGCTGATACCATACACTTCTTTACCACTAGATGCCAGTGCCTAATTTCACTCACCTTAACTGTTGTCTTCCAAGCTAATTTCTGACACATACCACCTGTTTCTTAAACCCTGGCGTTAGGGTAACATAAAGCTTGCATACAGTCTCCTATACCTTATGTTCATTGCATGTGCTCACGCTTGCTGTGGAGTGTTATCTATGCCAAGTCGCAGCATCCTCTGCCTTGTGGGCTATGCCAGACTAATGGCAGCCAAGATGTAGCACCTGCTCTGTGTGGCAACAAAAATAAAATACCTCTACACTTCCCATCATGCAGGTTTTTTGTTGTTTTGTTGTTGGTTGGCTGGTTGGTTGGTTTGGTTGTTTGTTTTTAATTGAAAGTGTTTTTCAAACAGTTTGGTCACTATGGATTTTATTAAGAAAAAAAAAGCTGCTTCCTGTAGTATCTATATTTTCTGTATGCAATGTTTCTCACTGGCGAAGAAAAATTGCTGATATGTTTTTATTCTTGAATTGTGGTGAGCACAGAACAAGGGCATAAATGTGAAACAGGGAAGGAATAGGTAGGTGTATGTACCCAGCACCTTTCAGGGGTACAGTGACCAAGGGAGGGGAGCAGAGCTCTGGGGGAGATGCTGTGGGCCCAAACCAAGGCAAGGGATCCCTCCCATCGTGTCCAAGCTGAGGTCTCCAAGAGGACCTCCCAGGACTGGGGAACTGCTGAAAGCCACCATTCCCATCTTGCCCACCGTGCCCATTAGCACCTGCAATTAGTTTCAGCTAGTTATAGTCTCAGAGAGTGTTTAAAGAAGAGTGGGAGTAAGAAGAGAAGTTTAAACATCTTTTTGTTTCTAGCACTGCCCAAGTGTCTCATATAAGACTGGATTACTCAGAGAGTGAGATATGTAGTTTGCCACCTCCAAGATTTTTATTTCATATCTGTCTCAGGTTTGTACTGACTGTAGGACTGAATTTGATAAAAAATTACAGTGGATTCAGAAGTAGTGTCATTGGCGTATATTAATGTTATGAAGTTAATTCTCAAGTCTTTTCTATAGTTATGGCTTCTTGTTGACTTGCAAGGATTGGTGCAGAAATGAAAAGAAAGGCAAGTTAAAATAAGAAATAGTAACTCAACTTTATTTTTGTTTGTGATAGCATTGTCAACCGTGAAAATACAGCTGGTCTCCTTTGTTCCAGTACCAATCCTAGCATGGGACTTATAAGGTGCATGTGTGTTTCTCTCAGGGTACAGAAGAACCACAGAAGCTGTAGGTGAATAAACAGACATGTTGACCCAAGGTGCAAAAGTGATTTTACACGCCTAGAATGCAAATTAATTTACAGGCTGGAGAACCAACAGATATGCAATTGAGAAGGCAGTAGATCAAAAGACAACAGAGTAGACAAATCTTAATGTTAAAGAAAAAAAAAACCAAACAAAAATATCAGCAGAAACCTTTGCCTCCTCTAATAACATTGAGTATGACTCATGGTTTCGTGAACTTTGATGAGTGGTGGTACCAAAATTGTTCTATCTACTACTGACAGATGGTAGGTTTCTTGGTTTTAAAAATACGAAAACAGCTTGATCTCATGTATCTTGGTTTAAAAATAAAGCTCTTTTTATAGTATGTCTCAATTTTGACAACCATACTGTGCAGTAAATATCGGATTCCATGTATGAGCACATTTTAAAAGCCTTAACCAGACTCTTATTTTATGGGTAGGCTGATCCTTCTTAGTTTTCTGAGGTCCTCAGAAAGAGGACTCACAGCTGAAAGTAATGGTTTTTTGTGTTTAACTCCAAAGCTTGAGTTGGTTTTGAGTTCAGCTTTGAATTTAAAAATGCGTTTCCTTGTTCGGTATCTTTCTTAAATTTAATTTCAAAGATGTGTAAATACTAAGTTAACCATCTTTTTGTGATGGTAAGCCTGGAATAAATCTGCAGGAATAAAATGTAACTGAATCTATAAGCAAAATTATTTCTTCTTCATCTTTCAGAGCACAGATAATTCAAATATATCTATAATTGCTCAGAACAAAAAGTGCTTTGACAATGATATTGTTTGCTCGAAGAATGTTTTCATCACTGTTGGAGACACTGAGATTTATTTTAGTGAACCTTCTGAGAAGCAGGTTAGTTATTTTCTTTCCTTTTTGGGTTGCCCTTTAAGATAAGCATTGTTACAACTCCAAAGGAGTGTGTTTTTTAGAAAACAACTCTCAGTCTAACATAGTACAAGTGCCTAGGCCTGAATAAAGTAGCAGGTCCCAAGAAAAATCTTTTTTTTTTCCCAAGTTCTATTTGTCCTACAAAGACTGCTCAAAAGCCTCAAGCAGTCAAAGCATATTGGCATATGTTTCTTTCCACTTGGTTTTGAAAGGGAAACCGAAATACAAAATCAAAGCAAACTTGAATAATTGAAAAGACAAAATATCAAAGTGTTAAAGAACATTTCTAGTAATATTATTGATACAGCTATATGCTAAATATAAAGTATTCTTCAGGGTACACTTTGTTATTATTTGGCTGCATATCTCAGTAGAATTACTTTATTAGGTCTTAATAAATATTCATTTCTGTCAGAAGACCTTAAGGGGACAGAAAAACAAATCTAACTATCAGCTCTGGAAGGCTGGATATTATACTGTGATACACTTTCCAGAACAGGACATTACAATTCTGTGGGATAAGAAGACAATGATGCATGTTAAAGTTGGACCTCGATGGAAGGTGGGCCAAAATAAAAACCTGAGATTTTGTGTAACTGCATTGCTAATATGATCTCTCATTGAATAACTGTGATTGTCTTTTCTTCATGACTAACTTTCCCAGTGATACAGCTGTTTATCACGGTGTTCAGCTGCTAGCATTTCCCAGGTAAGAAGAGACTGACAATGTGGTTTAATGGCCGGACTCCTGAAGAGACAGAGTGTTTCCTACAGGCACGTTTACTCTCATGCTCCATACATTGCAGCCTTGCAGATATGCAGTGCTCTGACTCAGAGTTGGTCGGGGGGTGGGAAGAGAGGGTTAGTTTTGAGTTACCCAGTTCACTGCATTGTTTTCGTAATTGCTGAAGCCAATGGAAAAGAAGCTTCCATATCTAGTGACATGGAAGACAGCAGGTTTGTAGCACAGATTGGATTAGGCTGATGATCGAATTGCACCCTGAGGTGTAGCAGAGGCTGTTAAGATGAACAGATGGAGTCACATCTTGGGTTTAATTTAAGAAGACAAGATACAGGAGAGGTTCTAGACAAAGCTTGACATTTAAACCTAATAAGTGTACTGTGACAGGGCTCAGCCGTGATGCAGAGAATGTGAGGCTCCTTTTCTTGCCAGTTGTTCTTCTCTATTCCATTCTTACACCATCATCTGCTTTGGTGTCTCTGCAACTCAGTCTTTGGGTCCCAGCAGAATAACCTTATCTGCACATTCAATAATTACATTCCTGCTTCATCTCAACCATGAATACACATATTGAGAAGGCACTGGAATGCTGGAATACAGCATCGGATTTTTTGAAGTGTAACTCAAAGTTACAATGACCATCTAATCTGTTTTTAAAACAACGTTATTGCAGGGTCCTAGTAGCCATAAAATGCTTACTTCACATACAACCTGATATCAGCCATCAGTACACACAGTGAAAAAAAAAATTCTTCTGTTTTTGAGTAAGCTAGCAGGGAACTGAATTCTACAGGTTGCATGCAAGAACACGAATACTTCAAGCTCTTTCTGTTTCCAATGACTGTTTCTTCCAGGGGCTTCAGTCCAGTAACATAATGTCTGCAGCAGTCCTTAAATAAAAGGAGTTCATGAGAGTGAGTCATAGCACCCTAGAAATGCAACTCCGTATTTTACTGTTGTGCAGAAACGTATTTTTCTCTATGTATGTATATGTGTATGCATGTATATATACTTCTTCCATCAGCAGCACATACCCCAACACAAGAAAGTTACAGCTCTTTTGTAACTGCTGTTACAAATGTTCTTGCTATTGTGAGCTAAAATTAGAGGCAGCAGTTTTTAATGACAACAACTAGTCAGGCTTCACAATAATGAGGTAATTCACCTGAACTTTTGACTCTTGGACTGGCTGAAGTATTAAGCTTTCAGAAAAACATATGACTAGATTCCAGCCCCTTTTCACAGGCAGACAGTAAGGACAGGTTCTGGAAAAAAGAAAGAGAAAAGGAAAACATAAGTTTCTATTAAAATTTATATGCAATACGGAACTGTAAGCATAGCAGAGTGTCAGGTATTTTCAAAGTATGAGTTGCATTCACCTTTTTCAGTTTAAGAATATTTTATTCCACATATGTCATTTGTACAGATTATCGACTGTCAGTATATGTAAAAAACATAATCCCTCTCTTTTAGGGTAAACTGGCAGGATTGTGTGGAAATTTTGACAAATACACTTCAAATGATCTGACTACATCAAACAACATGGAGGTGAGAAATGCACAGGTGTTTGGAGACAGCTGGGTATTAGGGCAGGTAAGTCCTATGTACCAGTACAACCGATAATTTTAATCTATAAATTAACATGTTATAAGCACATGATGTACAGCGATTTTCTAAATACATCGTCTGTGTATAAGAGGACATTTTAATTTTTATGTCTGTAGATGTGAAATATGTTAAAAATGTCTTATAGCAAATATGTACTGAATTTAAATGAAACCAAACAATCTCTTTAGAGAAGAATATATTTTTCCCTATATGAGGTAACTATTATAGCTGGCTGGATTATACTTTTCTACAAAGTTAGATACACTGCTTCTGATATTTTGGATTCAGCCAAATTTTAAAAATAATTTCAATATCTCTGGTGTTGGAGGCATCAGGATATTGAAAGTAAATAGAATCTGAAGGTCTGAAAAAAAAGTTTATTTCTGAACAATGAAAAAAAAAACTTGGTGAATTTTAGTTGTAGTTTGTAAATAGGGAACAAACTGACAAAGCAGTGGTGGTGAAGGAGTGAGACAGAAAAGGCTCAGAACAGCGACAGACACAACCCAGTATGGAAAATTGTGTCTGAGGAGGAGGGAAAAAGCTGTAGAGAATGGATGACCACAACTGGGTTTTTTTAACACAGGAGGACGAGTATTTTATTAATTTATGCTGAGAAGATATAAGGTCATATAGCCTTGTGAACCTCCCAAAAAATCAGTATTTGTAAAGCACTCCCTTAAGATGTCTGTGAGAACCAGTTTTTAATCTGTTTTCTCCTTGACTCACAGCAGCAAATTGAATGAAAATCTCTTATACTACCTCATAAAAGAATATAATACCTATTCTACATTGAAGTAAACGTTTTGAGGCTTCTCTCCCTCCCTCCATAACTCCTATTTGATCTATTTTGCTCTACATAAAATGTTCAAATTGTGTGAGCAAGCAAGGCAAACATATAGTGTTGGTGGTTATACTGCTCATCTAGAAGGTGGTACATAAAAGATATCTGTAAATACTTTGTATGAAGTGTATGAAATTTTCTTTTTGAATTTATCCGTTCAGTGGCTGCTTTAAAAGTATGTAGTGTTTGCATAACACATTAACTTCTAGGATGTTATGACCTTTGCTTATGCAGCCCAAACTTGTACTTGCCTTTTTGTGGCCATATACACATACTTTTGTAAAATCTCATGTGATATTCTGATCTCTGTGGCTGCCAGAGAACTCAGGATCTAAGTTCAATATTAGCCTCAAAGGCAGCCTGTGCTCCACCAGACTTGACACTTCATCTGCCTCCACAGTAGGCTTTGGGGATTTTTTCAGAAAAGACTTTTGGCATTCATAGAGATGTATTCTGGTCATATTTTCTGCAAAATCTAAATACTGTAAAGAAGTATTTGATAACTGGAGGCTTAGGACTCAACTCGGCTACTGGCAAATACACTTGCATTAGCACTGTGAAGTGTGGGATGCTTCCAGGGTGTCTCCCTCCCAGTGGTGGCAGCATTATCCCCCATGGCAGTGTTATGCCTCCGTGCAAAGCTATCCCCTCATGGCAGCGTTATCCCCTCATGGCAGCAGGACCCCCCCATGGCAGCACATCCCCCCATGTCCGTGTCTGAGCATCCACACAGGAGGGCAGTGTAGGTGGGTGACTGCGCTGCAATTGAAACTGTGCCAGGACACCCCAAATCTGCTTACGAGTCCATCACTACCCGCCTTGTATGCTGTGCCAAGAGCGTATGGTTTTGGATGAACTCATGTTTTCTGAGCTGCGTGTCACTTTGTTATATTTCTCTGCTCGTTTGTTTTTCTTCTTGAAGAGAGACTTCAAGAGAGGGAGTTGTATCTCAGCCATTTTTGAGTTATCATGATGATCTTTGACTCTATTTTTTTTTATGAGTTGCTCTCTTCCTACCGCTGCTTCTTTATTTGAACTTACAAGGCTGAAGCCATCTGTAGTGTGACTCCATTTAAAGTCAGTGCAAAATCATCAGGGATGGGTTTGGACCATGTATTTGTTTGTGATGTTACAGTTGGTTGCTCTGGTAATGATTATAATGTGTCACAAAGAAAACATTTTGTCTTTATACGCTGAGCAGACAGCAGGAACATTTTAGTACTTCAGAACAAAACACAAAGATTCTTTTTTGTGCAAATGTTTTCAATTATAACAACAAATCAGGGAAAAGGGAAGATGAAGAAGGTAGCATTCAAACTTTATTTTTTTTCTGAGTGTGCAGGTATTGAATTTTATGATACTATAGTATATCTGAGTCCATGGTAAACACACCTTCCTGTAAAACATTTGTGGTGTTTTTGCTTGTTTTTAAGTGCAAGAGCCCAAACGAAACACTAAGACCATGTGAGGTACATCAGAGCAAGTTCCCTTACGCCAAAAAGGAATGCTCAATTTTATACAGTGATGTTTTTGCACCTTGTCGCAATGTGGTAAGTTTATGAAGTATCCAAGATGTGCTCTCATGTAGGAAAAAAATTAAAATTCCAGTAATTAATTTCTTCTTGCCATTCCTGCAAGTGTCTCTGTGTGGGTGGGCTATGTTTGTGCAGAGCTCCTTGCTCCTTTCAAGAGTGGAGCCTAAACATAATAGTGATTACTGGGAGCCATGAGTTAGTAGACTGGATAATCAAGGTTCTGCTCTCTTTATGTTTTATTTATATCTTTTATTTATATAGGTAACTACATTTTTATGGCTTTTGTATATATTGCAGGATTCTAAAATAAGCATTTGTGTAATGTACCTACAGCTTAACTCATATGTATTTTGTTTACTGTCCTACTCAATATAGAAAGAAATACAAGCGAATGAGATTTCAGCTTCAGAATTATTGGTATTTTTACTTGGCTAACAGCTTATCATCTGCTTTTTATCAAAATTCTGAAGTTTGGTGTCCTTGTTTTCCCAAAACCTGTCTTAGCCTGGGATTTGAGTTACAAGAATGTCCTTAAGTTTGTTCTAGACAAGATGGGGACAACAATAGCTTGTGTGGGAATCTTTTATTCCATTTTAGTCCACCCTTTATCAACACAAGACATGCTCTATATATCTTTCCCTGTTTTTGATTTTAGCCTCCCAAAGCTATTTAGCTATTGAAGGTGCTTCTTTACACCTGTGCAAGCAAGAACCACTACAAAACTTCATCTCAGTCTCTTATTTTCTTTATGACTATTAATACTAAATGAGATCATCAGATGTCCCAGCTGAACCTCCTGACTTTCAAGACTAAGTTTGATATCAACATGGTTAGGAATTTGCCTGAGGAGGAGGTTGCAGTAGCTTAACCCAAGAGATTTATTAATGTTGACTCTAGTTACTATGTAAAGAATTTTTTGGGCATATGCCTGAGAACATAGCAATGAGTGTATTTTCAAAGTGGAAAGTAATAAATAAAAATGGAACTTTTGAGAGTTTTTAAGGAGCCGTATTATTATAACTCATAAAGAAAGATGTTTCCTCTTGAACATTCATTTTCTGTATCTTATCCATGTTGTCATTTAAATTTGCAAACAGTATGCCAAAAAAATTGAGCATAATTATGTTAAAAAATCCATCTCAGGTGCAAAACATGTCATTTAATCAGTAGCCAAGTATTTTCACATGCACATACCTATCTTGTATGGGACAGCCTGTAAAGCAAACATCTTTCAGGTGTTTTTACAACCTCTTGATCCGTGTGTGAAAATACAGCTCTTACTAATGTAAAGTGACCTCCTGTCAAGGATATCTGCAGCCGACTGCTGGCTGCACGGGTGGGGAACTGGATGCCAAGGCAAAAAGCCCAAGCAGGGACTGACACTGGGGGCACGGAAGGAACAGAAAATGTTGATGTGAGTTTCAGGCCGTGCTTGGAGCGACGCTCTTAGAGATGCTCCTGCTGTGTGGGCAGTGGCAGGTCCTGCTGTGCCTGGAGGCAAGTTCCTGTCGCTGGGACAGACGGCCTCATAGTTCAGCTGAGGCTGGAAAACCCCGTTTTCATGGAGAAAATATCTTGCGTCTCTGGCTGGCAGCGACTGATGGGTTGCGGTTACCCGGCTAAGTGCTGAACTCAGTGGGGGCTGAGGAGCCTCAACACTCACAGAAAAAAAAAATCTTCCCCATGATTCCTGAACTCAGCAGGAGCCTTGACCTGAGGCTCCCAGTTTGTCACAACAGCAGGATGTTACTGACCCATGGAGAGACACCGTCCTGCAGATGTGAGACACAGGTTGAGCTCTTGGGAGTCGATCTGCTGTTTGGTGGTTCTTGCAAAGCTATTACAGCCATTTTCAATGGAGCTAATGCTCAGTCCCCACCCCAGTGGTGTCCCTGTTTTCAAAACAAGAAAAAGAATGAAAGCAAAATGGCATCTCTCTCCACTGAAGGCAGAAAAACAGTCTTCGTATCCCTGCCAGCTTCTAGCAACTGCCAGCTGAGAAGCTGTCTCCGTGTTAGATAAGCGCTGCTTTGTTACTGTGATGGTATTTCTGTAATCTGATGTGTGCCGTTTGAGGGCTCCCCAACTGAGCTAGACTAGAGCCTAAATGAAAGAACAGCATTGCTTTAAACATTCCATGTGTTGAATAAGAATGTTGTTTTGGAAACGTTGCTCAACATTACAAAAAAGATTATTAAACCCCAAGAAATAGCCTATCATGTAAAACCGTGAAATAATGTGATTGAATTTTAGAGTGAGGACGTAGGTTTCTATTCTAATGAAGGTTTGTGGACAAAGGATATTAAAATCTTCATAAGGGCAGAAATATTTTTCTGCAAAATGTCACCAGCACACTCAAGCTTTCTTCCCCTGACCAAATTCCCGGCTACAAATGATTACGTTAATTACTTGATAATCAGAGCTGCAGCTCTGATTTTGTTGTTCATGCACAACTGACAGGATGACTATAGATGGCAGTATTTGCCTTATAAAAACACAGAACTGCCAGCTTCAGTATACTGTCCAAAATCGATGAACAGCAAGTGTGTGGACAGACACACGTGTTAATAGTCACTCAACGACATTTTCTCTTGACCTGCAATGTAGATACAAGCCGATAATAAAAGTGTACTTTTTATATATGAAAGTATCCAAACCTTAGAAAATGCCTTATTTTCACGTTAAATTCTTTCAGTCAGTACGGAGGTAGCGCTCGTGATGAAAATGGTGCAGCGGGAATTTGTGCAGTTCATGCAATTAAGTCACCAGCCCTTTTTTTTTTTCTCCCTCCCAGATTGATGTGACTTCTTTTGTCAAAAATTGTCACACGGATACATGCAACTGCAACCTTGGTGGGGACTGCGAGTGTTTGTGTACCAGTATTGCAGCTTATGCCCACAAGTGCTGCCAGCAAGGAGCAGCAATTCACTGGCGATCTCCTTCGCTCTGTGGTAGGTACCAGGGCTGGCCTCACACCTGAGCTCCTGTTTGAGGCATCTTTGGCCTTTTGCTGCCCAATAATACAAATATGACAGAAGCATGTGGCTAATAAAGATACTTCTTCACATATTTCAATTTGTCTATATGTTAGTTGTTAGTCTTATACACCCAATTTTGCTGTTTTACTGAAGAGACTGTGGTCAAGGTATGCCCCTGTGGAGTGTTGTAAAGGCACTGGTGTACCAGATCTGGGCTATATCTGGTGTTCTATGTGGGGCTGCAAAGAGCGTCAGTCTGTTCTACTCTTCACTGACGGTGAGAAGGGTTCTCAGCTATAGAATAACTTGTGCTTCTGGTCTGCTGTCCTGGCACATTTATTTAAATACAGTCGTATGTCACTGAATAAAAGCCTAAGAAAATAAAATCACTGACTTGAAATACATCATGGGAAATGAAACTTCCACTGATGAAAGCGAATTTTACATTTTTAGGATGCAGATATACATAAATTCTGTTGTTGCTTTGTAATAATAATGTGCTTTTCTTTTTATTTTAGCTTATGACTGTGAATACTACAATCAAGGTACATAGTATTTGATATTGCTGACTTTGATTAATACTCATATTTATATGCCTTGCTGAATACACTTATGCTTCATGTTTTCTAGCATACCAGCTAGCTATGAGCTAGAAACAAATCTTTCACAGGTTAGAGAGGGTTTTTATTTTTGATGGTACTCCTGATTTTGTGAGTTTAACAAGCTCAGCAAGCTGGCAAAGCAAGTCCCCATGGGCCTTTCTGCTCTCTGTCCAGGGACAGTAGTGGCATGGAAACAAACATCGTCCTTGTAAGCAAAATGACACGTCTGGAATCTCAGATGAAATGTGATACAGTGCACACTGCAAAGCAAACCCTTCACAGCTTGTGCTGAGAAGAATCTCTGTCAGCTGCAGCAGTGCTGGAGGTTCTCTCTTTTCCGTTCTGCCCCTTCCCTAGGGTAGGATTCCTTAGTCACAATCCCTTGAGCTCACTGGATCTTCAAATCCATTAGAAAAGAGAGGTGACTTGTATGAGTCTGGGGTATTGCATGTCAGTTTGCAACATATTCCTTGCCTATTTAATATCATTATGTCATTATACTGACTTGGTCTTCCCTCCTGTTCTGCTGTGGATATCTAAAATACTGTTTTTCTGTGCAATACCTCATGTATTACTTGAGATTTGTCCTATATAAACACAAACAGACAATTCTCCTTTAGTAAGAAATTCAAATACTGACACATAGCATGCATCTTACAAGGTTATATGTGGCTATTGCCATTTGAATTTTCACCTTGCTGAATTAATTGCCTTTGGCACAAGGAAACTCAAGTCCTTTTCTCCAAAAATGAATAGTGTGGAAGTAATGCACCTGTGATGATACTGAGTTAAGATTAATGAGAATAATAATTAATTTGGTGTATTTTTGGAAAGAAATTAAAAAACCTCATAAATTTGTCACTCTATGCAATTATCTTCTAGGTTTTCACCTTGAAGTGGCTTGTTTTGTTTTATTTTTCCTTCTTACATTGACATATAAAAGAGATTAGTCTGGCTCAATTAAAAACTCAATTGAATTAGTTGATGGGCTTTTTCCTTGACTTGGTGTATGCAGTTTAACACTGCTTCTATTTTTAATGGGTGAAGGTCAGTAACCCAGCTGTGTTGAATGATCTTAGTATTCCCTAATGTCTCAACTAATAACCTCATCATATTCAATGTGGGGGTGGATTAATGCACTATGCAGCGTATCTTGGCAGTCAGGGAAAAGCTCTAGAAGGGTGTTAGCTTGTGGTTCTACGGTAAATTTCAGAACTCGGATGTATTATATTTTGAAATTGATCGGTTACAGCATTTTATGCACAAGTCTCACAAGTATTGTACTGTAAAGAACAGTTCCTTGGAATGAGAGTAGTATTCATTCAACAAACTTAATTCCTGTGGCATCCCCTCTTATATTTGGATACTGTGCCTGAGCTTTGTGAGGAGCACGATATTGAAAAGGAAGGGAAACCCGTCGTATTCTGGGCAGAAAGCAAAGAAAAAGGGACGACATTGAACAGAGAGATGCAGACTTACTCCAGCATAATACCTTGAGGCACTGAGCTGTAATTTGATTCCAGGTATGGTGAAATATTTAAGGCAATATATTATGTCAACTAAGATTTAAGTTGACAACTTTGCAGTGGAGAAATTATATTTTTAGATATTATTTTGAAAGGAGAAATTACATAGAACAGAAGAATCAGTCTTGTACATCTCCAACTGATGTAAATCGTAAGAAAAATATTCACTATATCTGTGCAGCACACAGGTAGTTTTCATATCTGTGAGGAATGAGATGGTAACTAAGACTTAAGTTTTGTATGTTATACAAGTAGAATTTTTTTGTTTCTATTTGATTTTTCTTCCCTTAGGTCTTGGTGAAGGACCCTATATTTTGGCAAGTTATGGAATGAATGACACAATTATAGGGGCTAACATATCCAGTAGAAGGATATTTCCCCTGCCTAGAACTAGAACATATGGAGATGTATATTCCAGTTTCATGATAACTCCAGGTCTTTTCAAAGATAAAGATTCATGTAAGTGTTCCCAACAATTTTGCTAATGGCAATACATATTTTTCAAACTATATGAATGATTTTTGCTGCATCTTCTCTATCTCCTCAAACAGTCTAGATATTTTTAGTTATTGGAATAAGTGAGGATGAAGCATCCAATTTCAAAACTGTGTGTTCTATTTTTGAGGAGAAATGCTCATTTTTAAAAGAATAGAATATTGAAAAACCTTTCTGCCAGCTTTAAAGCTGACTTTTCAAAGATTTTTTTAGAAGTATTGCAAACAACAAGCAAATAGAATTTCTCTGTGAAAAAAAAATAGTTTGTATAACTGGAAACTGGAAAATTTTGGACATGTATCCAGCAAATACCAACACTGAAGGTGAATGTAGGATATTTTTGTTTCCAGTAACATCACTTCTGCTTTATCTTTTCTTTTTTTTGGTGACTTTCAGTGGACTATAAAATGTGCAATGTAAAACAACTGATCTGTCTCCTGCATTGTTAGTGAGCAACATCTACATACAATGTAGAAGGAAGTTTCTTAGGTGAACAGCTATTCCTAAACTCTGTTTTTCACTGATCAGAGGCAGATCCAAGCTATACAACCCAAAAGAAACATGTTTAAATATTTTTCTTTCTGCATGATATCTTTCTTCACACATATTTGGTTTGTGCTAATTAAGTCAACACAGATATAGTCATTGCTTTCTCACAGAATTTAATGTGTTGAAAAATCCCAAACTCTCAAAAATCAACATAGAGAAGGGCTGTTTTCACAGTAAAATTTGAAACTATATTCACAAACAATTGACAACTTTGCAGTGGAGAAATTATATTTTTATATATTATTTTGAAAGGAGAAGTTACATAGAACAGAAGAATCAGTCTTGTACATCTCCAACTGATGTAAATCGTAAGAAAAATATTCACTATATCTGTGCAGCACACAGGTAGTTTTCATATCTGTGAGGAATGAGAGGGTATTCATACAGATTAAAGACACTTTAAGACTTCATTCCAGTTGACAATCGAATCTGAAATCAGTGTTCTTCTAAGTTCTTAAATGGTCAGAGAATTTTCTTCAATTTCATTTTCTGGCATGGGTAGAGCAAATGGAGGGTTGAGTCATTTATTTGGCCACAAATTTTCTTACTGTAATGCTGGATATGGTTGAATGTAAACCAAAAGCCTGGCCTCAAGATAAAGTCCAGCGTGTTCCTACAATACTTGTGTGTTATTATTTAGTGATGAAATTTTGGTATAGCTGAACTGTCAGGCGTTTGTCCAAAATGGAGAAAAAACTGTCCCAGTTTGAGAAAGTCCAAATTTAAAACTGCATATGAATAATTTCAAAAGCTGGTAGCAGTAGGTTGAATGTATAGGATATATAATAATGTATATATATGTAATTTAGAGAATAATATATAATGTATAGATCTAACTGATTATTTCTTTGGTGGCTCTGGAGTATGTGATCATTTGAGTCTCCTTTAGGCTCTGCATTTCAAATCTTGTGTGTATGTTACATAAAACCAAAATATTTTTTGTGAAAAGCAGTTGTTTAAAAGGAGCCACTTAAGAGCCAATATTTAGACTGTAATTTCACTTTTAGGTCATTTTCTGTGAAAATTGTACTATTTTATTTTTCTTTTTTCTTTTGTGGAAGTTCTCTCTCTTGTTTCACTTGAGTCTGCTGAAAGGCCAAACTACTTTCTGTATGTACACGACAATGAAACTGTTGGGTTGGAACAGTGGCAGGCAAATGCCTCCTTTCGGAGACGAGCCACCTTCTTCTACCACCATGGCCTCTGGAGTCCAGGGCTCAGCGCCTTTGAACTGCACAGTAAAAAAGGCTTTTTCATCATTCTCACCTCATCCGGTGTTAAAGTGGCCAAGTATGATGATTCAGAAGAATTCAAACGTTTGAGTAGCTTTAATATTGAAGGTAAATTCTACATAATCCCCAGGGATAAGCATGTTTTTTCTGCTGGCCTTCAGAGCACTTGTGTTTCATCAGCAATAGTAACAAATATGTTTTATCCTATTTTTAATTACTATTCTGCCTTCACAAGGATGGAGCCAGGCTCTTCTTAGTGACAAGCAATGATAGGACAAGGGGCAATGCGTACAAACTGGAACACAGGAGGTTCCACTTAAATATGAGAAGAAATTTCTTCACAGTGAGGGTGCCAGAGCACTGGAACAGGCTGCCCAGGGAGTTTGTGGAGTCTCCTTCTCTGGAGACATTCAAAACCCGCCTGGACGCCTTCCTGTGTAACCTCACCTGGGTGTTCCTGCTCCGGCAGGGGGATTGGACTAGATGGTCTTTTGAGGTCCCTTCCAATCCCTAACATTCCGTGATTCTGTGATTCTGTGATTTGTCTTCCACTCTGCCTCCAAATGCTATTATTTTCTAATTTTTGCACATATGATAATCACTTTATCTTTGAACTATATTTTTATTGTTTTACTCTTGCAAAATGAATATGGTGTCATAAAAAGATTCACATTAATGTCTTGTTAGTGAGCTATAGATAACCATTCTTTTAAATGAATGGGGTAACCTTACTGCTTCTGCAACCAGCAGTACCTTCACTATGTTTAACAGATTTTAAGGGTTTTTAACAGAGTGAGTTGCTGTTTGTATCTTTGAAGCTTCAGTGGTTTTTAGCTTGACTGAATTAAAAATAGTTGAAACTGAAAATGAACAAAGTCTTCCCTATTTGAAAATTCTCAAGAATTTCTCTACTTGGTTTTCTTTTTTTCATTTTTCTGAAAATGCCAATGTATAAAAGTCTATAAATTTATAGTTTATTGACTACACAATCAATAAATAATACTTTTTCCTTCTTTCTCAGAACTCGATGCATCTGTGCCTTATAGAAGGATGTGTGAATGGCGATATGAATCTTGTGCTAATCCTTGTGTTAAAACATGTAGTGATCCTCAAGGAATAGCATGTAAATTCCTTCCCCTGTAAGTAATATTAAGCTCATATTGCTACCATACTTTTTTTTTTTTTTTTTTTTTTTGTAATATGTGTACCATAATCTATCTGAAAGTTACTGCAGCTGCAATATACATATATTTTTACTCATCCAGATTTCAGTATCTCTCTTGTGAACAACTCTTGCATGTCATGTGAAAACATTTGTAACAAGCGTCTCTTTTCCCACGGTATATATTCCTGTTTACATGCAATCCTTCAATACAAGAATAAGAGGGTTTGTACACAGCCCAGGGGATTCGTTTCTGGTAGTGGTTAAGTAGAAACCTATTAAATTAAATGAATGCTATTCCCTTCTGTGGATTTATATTCACATCCTAAACCAGCATCTCACGATGCTGTAAATGACGACCTCTCCTGTTTACATGACCGAGACCAAAAACTGTAGGAATAACAAGGGTGGACTACGCCCTCTCCTGTAAGAGAAAGGAACTTTATACTGGGAGCTGCTCATTCGTGTGACATGAGGGATTTCACACGGCTGACGTGTCTCCATTAGATCTCCCCTGGCACCTATGGAGCCACAACAAACTAAAAGGAAAAATGCCTGAAAACTCAAGAGACAAAATCTGGTGGAAAAGCAATGGTATTTTAAATTTTGGACTACCTCCCTAGCATATGCAGTTTGTAATTAGGAATATTACTAACATTACTAATTTTCTCTGTTGCTATTCTTAGTTTTTTTCCATGTGGGTACACTGGTTGTTAATGTTATAAATAATATTATAGAATTATTAATTTTAATTAATTAATTAATCAATATATTATTTCTAATAGAATTAGTAATAATATAATAATGAACATAATTATATATTAATTATTAATTAATTAATATATTATAAATAATATAATATTAAAAATCCCCCCAAAATGAAAAAGTGAGGGCATATATGGACTTGTCTGTGCTCTCCTATGCTGAAAGTGCACAACAATGAGACTTTCTATGGAGTCAGTCTAAATATTTTAATGTCGCAAATGTATCTAGGTAAAAAAGCGGTCTTGTAGAGAAGGTCTTCATCCCATGGAAAACCTTTCTGCTTAGGGATCTGAACTTCCACCTGGTTGTGAAAGTAGAATGGTCCAAAGCTATCGTGTTCATCAGCCCATGCAAACAATTGATTATTAACAATTTAGAAACAGAATTGTGCTGTTCAATGTCTTTTTTGACATTCGAATGCCTCAAAATGCTGTGTTCCCCATTACACTGGAAAGTTCTCAGGACTCTGATGGGGAAGACATTCAAATGTTTAATTTTGCTGAAGTAAAATAATTTAAAATTAATTTATATTTCTACTGTGGCTTTAGAATTAACTACACAATATTTTAAAGGGTTGAAGGATGCTTGCCACACTGCCCCAAAAACATGATCCTTGATGAGGTCACACTTAAATGTGTTTATCCAGAAGACTGTAAGTATATTTTATTTTATTGGTTTAATCTTATAAATCACTCTACAGATCCCAGGAAAGGTTTTAATCAAATGTACATTCTTGGGATTTTTTTGTTAAATGCTTTGCCAGAATACCTTTCTGTTGAAGAACGTCTCTCTGGGACATAGACTCCATTCCCGGTCATCCCAAGTACATCTCCAACATCTAAACAAGTTGATTTCTTTCATTTCTCTAATAGTGTGTTAAATTTAACATTTTGTGGTGGTGTTATAGTCATCACAACTATATTTGACTATATGCTGCTAATATATCATATGTGTATAAGAGAAAGATCCCAAATGGAAGAAATACTGCTGTGGCAAAAATTTCAGGCTTCTCAGTTGATGAGCCAACACTAACAAATTCAGTGCATCTATTTCATAATTTCTGGTGTGTGAAGACAGCATATTATTTGCTTATTTTGGGGATACAGTATTCTTTTAATATAACAATTACATTTTAATTCTCTCTTTTTTATTTTTGAGTTTTGAATTAAATACTTAAATGCTTGATATTTACTAGCACAATACCTAAATGCTTGATATTTGCTAGTACAAAGTTATATACTATACTACCTTCCAAAGATATCTTTATTTCAAATATTTTACTCTTTTGGATTTACTAAATTTTTGATGGAATTCCCTTGTTGCTTCAAAACTGCTCTGCAAAATTAAAGTTTTCACTAATGATAAAAAATCAGCTACTTCATTTGCAAAGAAAATTAGGAAACTTCTTGAGTTAGTTGAGTTCCTCAAAGTCATCAATAACCTGGAACCATTGGCAAGTTATCTTCTCAGCAAAATGGTGCTCTGATTGCTAATATTTAAATGGGACTTGAGTAGAGGTAGATGTTGCTATTTTTCTTTATCAATAATCCATAAAAGACAGTGAAACATGACTTTTTCCTTTTAGGCATACCCGTGACACCTACAGAATCAGCAATTGGAACAAAACCTTCATTGTTTATCTCTCACATGGGTGCTACCACAGAGAGATTTCCTCACATACATCCTTTATTTGTTACTTCAGGGACTGAGTCAACTCATGTCGGTGTGACAGACAAAATAACCATGGAGGCAAACACAACTTTAAGGGGAATGAATATGTCAACACAGTCCACTACAGACTTTTATTCACTGGAAGCATCTCATGCAGCCACCTACTCAACGCTTTCATTACCAAGTACAGTGGAGCCTTCTGATGTATTTCACAGCACAGCCAGCCCTACTGTCCTTTCCAAACTCATCTCTTCCTTAGATTTTCCAACTGTTCTTCAGGCTTCAGCAATCACGTCACGTACTGTCAGTTCAACTGCATCCAGGACTTTACTCATTACAATAGCAGCTCCAATAACTCTACTCAGTGCAAGTCCTCTTCTAACACGTTCCGTGTTATTAACACCCACTTCCCTAGTGGTAGTCCCATTTCCACTTGAAACGTCAACTGTTCAGTTAGGAACTGTTCCCTCTACCTCAGCATTAACAACCTTAACCTCTAAGCCATCTTTTGTCACTTCTGAGCTGCCTTTAGGGATTGGGAAGAGTAGGAGTCCTTCAGTAAGTCATTCTAAGGGAGCATAAGTACCCTCTGAAGTGTCTTTGTCTGCTTTGCTGGCTGGCAGAGCAACTTTCACAAGACCTGTATTTCTTCTAGGTTCACAGCTGATATTAAGTACATCTACTTCTCCTATATCTACTTCATCTGTTAGAACTAGGTCTGGCACTGGTCAAACTGCAGTTCACCTAACACCTGTTTCTGCATTGACTTCAACTGCTCCTCAAATTCCTGTGACTACTAGATTTGCTGGCTTTGAGACAAGTTTTCCTCAATCACAGTTTCATACTTTGAAATAGCAAGCCCCTTGTCTAAAACATCTCTGATATCATTAAATTTAAGTTATTTAGCTAGTTTTTCTCCAAAACCATTTCCAGTGGAAATTTCAGTGATTGTTCCCAAGCAGATATCTCCATTAATCAAAGGCAGTATTTCTGCTGCTCTGCCCATAACAACTGTATCTTCACCACGAGTTGCCTCCAAAAGCCTTTATAAAGTACCTTCCGCTGCTTCCACTCTTCTAGTCAATCCAACAGTCTCTGATACGTCTAAAGCAAGTAAATCCTCGACAGGAAATAAATACATAATGCAAATTGATTCCTTTTCAGTGTCATCAATTTCTAAGAAGCCAATCTTCCCTCTTAGTACATCGATATTACCTCTAAATGCTACGTTAATGACCACTGACCCTGTGGCACAAAGTTCAGGTGGTTTTATTCCTAACGATCCTTCTTTTACAAGGTCATCATCTTTATTTACAATCTTGTTATCAACATCAGTACCATCCTATGTGACATCTCATACTCCAAGCTCTTCATGATTCCCTCAGTCAGTATGACATCATCATTAACACAAAATATAACTGTTGCTCAAACATCAGTTTTCTCTCTAGATACACAAGGAACCTCAAAAAGTCCACACTTTGCAACTTCTTCTGTAGATTTTTCTACATTAATAAGCCCTTCTACCAGCCTTTCAGCAGCGTTCAATACATCCATTGTAATGCCCTCTTTACTAATGACTAAAATTCCTGAAGCCACTTTAGAAAGCCAGTCCAGCAGGGTCTCTATGTCTTCACCTTCTCCTAAGACCACTCCTATCTCTACTGTTTCTCTAGGAAACCAGAGTTCTTCGGTAAGTTCTTCAGAAGAAGAGGGAACAATATCAGCCACATCAGCTGGAATCATCACTCAATCCACTACATCAATGATCACGAACACAACAGTGAATGCTACATCCTTAAAAGCACCTTATATTTTTGCAAAAATACCACCTAGCTCTTCAGCCAGTTTATTAGTTGCTTCTGGCACTACTGTAGCCCCTAGGATTACTACAAAAACCACTGATGCTTTTGTTGCCGATTTGGAGTTTTATACAGCTTCAGCCTCAATTCCTACCACCATAGAAACACCCATGCATGTGTCACACAAATCTTTATTTACACCTGCAGTGACTCAAGCTTCACAGAGCACTAAAGAAACTCCAAAAATTATGATCATGAAAACAACTGGTACTACAAATCCATTATCAGAGATAAAGAGTACCTCATTTACAGCTTCAGAAGTCAAATACGCAACCTCATTTGAAAGAACTGTGAATATTTTAGAAAGTGGTCAGACTTCACATGAGCAAAGAAATGTTACCAAGATAAAGTCAACCACAACTGAGAAATCCTCCTTGCCTTATCTGACAGTATCTGCAGTTCAGAGTTCACCTTTTTCAAGAAATATAACCTCAGTGAAAAATCTCTCTCTTTCTGGAGTTCCGGATGTAACATCTTCTGAATGTGTGGTATGATCAGTTTTACTTAACCCTATGTGTTAAAATATATGGTGCTTTTCGGTCCTTTTCTGTTATGCTATATATGTAATACCAGAGATTTCAAATACTTCCTATGTTTGTTTTTTATTTATATATTTTAAAGTACTCTGTTATAGTTAGAAGTTTGTTGTATCGTTGCTCTTATGCTGCTGTGGTATATTCTGTAACCTGGATGTATCACTCTGAAAAAAATGGCTTTTAAAAGTATGTGCTGATTCTAGCTAGCAAAATATATTTCTGAGGTGCAGAAAAAGCCGTAATCCATGAAATTTTTGGATTTCTGCATAATCTCACTCTGTCTTTTTTTCCCATTTTTTTCTTTGTCATAGAGTTTAAAATGATGGGAATGCATGATTCTGTATCTCTTAAAATGCTTCAGATCATTACTGAACATAATATGTAGCCTCAATGCATAATGCTTTACCAAGCATATTCCACCAAAGCTAGATGGAACGAGCTCATGGGTGAATGATGTGCCTCGTATTCACCTATTACAACCACACAAAAACAATTAATTCCAAATTAACTGTTGAGGAGTCATGTAGATATGCTGATCCTGTCTCAGAGCAGGGCGATGATCACTTGGCCTTCATAAGGGCAATTAATATAAAGTTGATTCTGGTTGTTTTTTCCTTGTATGACAGCCAAGATACCTTGAACCTGTTGACAAATGTAGCCAGTATGTATGTGTTAATACGGGTTGGGTGTTATACAACCTTTCAAGGAACTGCCCGAAGGATGTGCAGAAGCCAGACTGTGGCTTTCGAGGAATGCCAGTTC
The DNA here is from genome assembly GCF_036013445.1 of Caloenas nicobarica. NCBI lineage: Eukaryota > Metazoa > Chordata > Aves > Columbiformes > Columbidae > Caloenas > Caloenas nicobarica. Next base: position 54,021,565 of record NC_088245.1, on the reverse strand, counting down.
AAGTCAACACCGACAGTTGTTGCCCAGAGTGGAAATGTCCCTGTAAGTCACAGTTTTATTTTTAAATACAACATAGAGCCTTTATCTGTAAATTTCAAGTAATAAATTAAGGGTTTATTACAGTGGGAATACGAGGTTGAACACTGGAATGAATTTAAAAGAGCTGTTCATCAGCAAAACAGAATGAAATATAGTGAATGTTTTGGTATCTTTGAATTAACAGTCGAGACAGTCAAAATATTTTGCTGTGAATGAAAACATTGAAATGAAATCTGCAACATAAACCTCAGCATTTTCCAGCTGAGACTTTTCAGAATTTCTTTCACTAGAAATGGTGAGATTTCAACATTTTGTGAAGAAAGCAAATTAAATACTGGTATTTTCTGAAAACCAAAACCCCCAAATTTCAGTTAACTCTAACTACAGATGGCTGTCTGCTGAGGGAACAAAAAGAACAAAGAGAAGTCACATTAAAAACCTTGCAGCATTACTGAAACCAATACTGCGCTTTTAAATATTTGTCTTGAGATAGGACAGATCAGTTTCTTGTTATCAGTATCTCAAAAATATGTATATTTTAATGCATGTATTTTATCTGACAACGTATGAATTCATTGACATTGTCTGTAAAACATTGACGTAAGTGAAAATTTTCACCAATTTAAACTTTTTCCCCCACCCTAGAAACGCAGCAGTAGGTTAAGGTATTTCCACTGAGTAACATAAGTTACTTGCTTCTGCTTATGGCTCAGTATGCTGCCTTGCAGAACAAGGTCATCAATATATATGAACATATATAATACGAAATAAAATATTGTTAAAACGGAAAGTTTTTAGAAATGCCTCATTCGGTTTTGTGGTAACTTCATTAAATGACAGTTCTTTTTTAGGTCAATGTTCTGTACTGTCAGAACTGAGTGTTATTACATTCGATGGAAACAACATTGCCCTTTGCAATATGGCTTCCTACATTTTAGTCAAGTTACCAGGAGAAATTGTTGTTGCTCATATTGAAAAATGTCCTGCTAATCAGGTAAGACTCTTGCATTTCCACAATAATTGTAATACTTTCTTGAATTTTTGCATTGTAGGTATGAAATTCTGCAAAAATATCCCTTAAAACTCTGAGACAAAAGCCACACCCATAGAAAAATGGCAAGTTATTTAATTTTCAAGGAGCATGCTTCATCATGCTATCTAGATAAACAAATTTTATCTGTTTAGATTTTAATTGTTTTATTATGTTATAAGGAAATTCAAATGTAGGTTCCTTTTAAATTATTGGATGTGACAAAACTTCTGAATATTTTCAGGCTCTTCACCCACAAATCTTCTTGAGGCCTCGAATTTGCACTTTACAATATGGTCAAAACACAAAAATCTTTTGAACAGTCATGAAAATATTTTATAGTTTTTTTAGGAAGGTATTACTGAGTTTGGGATTAGTGTGACAGGTTGTTCTTTGTAGTTGTCTCTCTGCATTGCCTATGGGGGGGATGCAGCCACTTTAATATTTTTAGACTCCCAGTTTAGGTCAGGTCAGTCTCATCCTTAGAGTCTGTACATACATTTCCTTTGCATTGTCCAGAGTCCTAACCTATGCAACACTTGCACAACTGGCTTGTATTTCCATCTTTGTTTTGTGGATAAACAAGTTCCTGATGAGGAACTTCATCACGCTTCTTTCCTTCCCGTCTCTATTTGGTCTCTTATCTACTGTCACTGGGCAACTGCACACTTCTTTTTTAAGTCCTGAGTCTTACACTGGCTTAGAGGTTTTCTTTTATATTGGTCTCTTCACTGTTTCTTGGTTGCAGTCTGAAGGTGTGAATGCAGCTCACATAGGCAGATAGGCTTTAGAAATCTGGAGGTGCAGTTCTTTATGAAATATTTTTTGAAAGGGCTTTGCAGCATATGCTGAGTCTTGTGATGCTGGCAATGAGTTGCTCTCAATGTTAAAAGCCAGCTGAGATATGGTACATATGAGCTGCAATGAGTTTCTAAAAATAGTTTGTTGAAAGGTGCACTACATTAGCTGGAAAATGTGTGGGTTTTATTATTTATAAGGAATATATTAAATTAGTTTAATTATTATGCTGATTGTAGAAGAACTTCAAACACAAAGAAAATAGTCAATGGATTTTTGCCAAAGAAGAATACTGCTAGTTATAATTTCATTTCTAATATATTTTTTAATGTTTACAGAGTGCCAATTCAATAAGAAAACTAGTGAGTACTTTTTTCTTTTACTAATTATAAAACACATTAATATTACACATATTGAAAAAATTCCCTATAGCACTGATAGACAATTAGAAAAACAGTAGTAACTAAACTTGTCACTTTTCTTTCAAGGTGCCCCCTGCAAGCACTTCAGGGCTCTGCTTTAAGAAATTAAATGTAACAACACGCACACATAAATTACTTATCAATCGTTTAGCAAGAAAAGTAAGTATATATCATCAGTATATACTATGTGTACACTTAAAAGACAGCTGGAGAGCTGCAGAATGCAATAGATCAGACTGATAATGAATGTACTAGAGAACTGGGATTACTTTTGCGGTTCAGGTTCCCAGTAGTTCGTGGTATGCTAGAATCAAAACCCATGCATTTCTGATACCATGCTTTGCTTACACGTCTTTTATCCAAAATGACACTTCAAAGTTTTTTTGAGGTTTTAAAGAAGCTGTAAAAGGCATTTATACTTGAGACTACATTTCTAGATAACCTAGAACCGGACAGAAATGTTCCAAGATGTGACAAATACTTCAGGAATACTTCAGCTGCCTTTCCTGCTAGTCAATAACAGGTCAGAACAGATAACTTTGAATAACTGGCGTGAGGTGTTGGTGTTGTTTTTGTTTTTCTTTTAATTATATAGTATGCGATGAAGGAGATTTATTGCTTCCTTAATTAGAAAATATTTCCATATAATTATTTTTCTCCTGCCTACTTCATTTGCAGTTGTAGGAAATGGCACTGACAGGAAATTGATTTAAGCACTGTGACTGTTATTGCATGTGGCAGAGACTGTAAAAAATGTTTCATGATATAAGATGCAAAGACATATAAAATACATCTTCACAATTTGTTTCTATCCCTAAAATGTATTTGGTTTATTTTAGGTAGTAGTGGATTCTGTATTCCAATCATTACCATTTTCAAAAGAAGGACTGACTATTCAGGATACTGGTGCAATGTATGTCATTAATACCCCAGCTGGTATTAGCATCAAGTGGGCTCATGTTACAGGCATCATAGATATCCAGTATGGATTACACTCTAACACATCGATGAAGACAGAAGGACTTTGTGGTGAGGCTACGGTGGCTATTTTTTTCTTACTTAATATTTTCTCATTTAAAATTTACACCTCCCTTTTGTGTTTGTGGCTTTTGTCCCTGTAACTCTGTTCGTGACCTCCATTAACTACACTGACAATCCTATTTGAGGTGGGTTCGTAAAATTCTGTTAATTAACAATAATAAATCAATAATTCTGTTTCAAAGCACTACTTGCTAATAAAGTAGTTCTCAGAGCAAGTAATGATCAGTATATTGTGTTTAATGAACTTTAAAAAAATGCACTTATCTTCTGCCTGTGTTTAAGAATATCATTGAAGTCAAGCAAAGAAAAGGGAAAAGTTTCCAATAGAGAAGTGGCAGTTGGATAGCAGTTTTTCTCAAAAGTAAATTCACTGTTGGGAAAAATATCGTTACTTGTATTGCATGAGCTGGTGGTTTTGCTAAGCCGTTGAGCTGACAACTAAAATCACAAGTGGACATATAGCTGCTTTCACGTATAAATTCAGACGACTACATCTCACAGGTGGGCCTGATGCAATGTTAATCTTACCTTACTAAGAGGGCTTTTCTTTCCCAAGGAAGCGCTATGGCATGTTTGTTTGTGCTCTGAATGTGATGCTCTGTCTCCAGGGGTGTGTAATGGAGACCCTACTGATGACCTGAAAATGCAAAACAGGACCATAATTACAAATATGGAGGAAATTGAAGTGTTCATTAAGAGTTGGGAAATTGAGAAATCACTTGATGTAACAACCAGAAGGCCAGTGAGAAACTGCACTGAAGATAACTGCACATACTGTATGGAACTGTTAAACAGAAGCATTTTCATCCCTTGTCACAAGCGAGTGAGTATGAAGATCAGAGCAATTCCAGGTGAAAATTAAATAAAATACGTATAGTTAAGAAAAGAGAGATGCACATTTTTTATATTTTGCTTACTTTCACTAGTTGACATCTGGATGAGTGGCTTTAGTACTTCTGGCATGTTGTCCATTATAAACACACATCTATATGGATCCCTGTGCTATTATGCTGTTTCTGAAATTATTGAGTAGGCAAAGCTCAAAGGCGACATACCAGATTATCATTTCAACACAAACACATTCCAAAAGAGTTATTTTTAATAAAGGCTTGACATGGGTCACTAGAACGGAAAGCCTTGTGCTTCTGCCACACACAAGAGCAACTCATCCAGTCTAAGACTAACTCGACTAAAGAAATTTCCAGTTAAACAAATTTTGATGTAGTCACTATTATGTTGACAATTTGGTAGCATTTCTTACAGAAGTCATGATCATTTTTTTCTGGACACTGTACTTTCTGAGGGGGTTATAGCTGTAGCATGCAGACTACCACTAGAGGTGGGTAGTGCAGTGCAGCTGCTTCCAGGAATGGGAAATGAGGAAGCCCCAAATCTCTGAGGTCTGACATGCTTTTCCCACTTAATTTAAAATAAAAAGGACTGATTACTCAAGTGACCCTTTCTTTCTCAGAGATAGATGTGTCCAGATTCCTGATTCGTTTCTTGCTGTTCTGCCTTTCCACCCTTGGTTTGCATTGTGTTGCTCTTCGGTTTTCATCACAGACAAATGCTGTTAAAGGTATTACAGGCAGCTGAGCCTCTTCCTTCAAACTTCCAAGACCTCTCTTCACCTTCCCCAGATGGAAAAAAAATGGAGGGAGTTCTTCTGAAAGAAAGGAGTTAAAGAGATTTATTTATTTATTTATTTAAATATTAATAGATATTTGCCACAGAAACCTAATGGGAGGGAGCAGAGCAGTGTTAAGTAGTTTGGAATCAAGAAGGGAGAATAGTACCAGTGGGTAGCAGGATGCTTTTCATAATTGTTTAAAATATCTTATTCTAAAATAATCACAGGTAATCTGAATAGTCAGAATTCCTACTTCTTATACGCTTCCAGGAGAACTCTCATAGCCTCAGATACAATGCAATTGCATCTTTTCCTGGTTTATAACAAAACTCGACATAGCATCAAAATTGCCAAGCATTTTGTTCTTCCATTGTGAAATTTATTTTATTTCCTAAACCCAATGGTGGCAGAATCAGAGTGGATGGAGTGTATTGTGTACTTCACAGCCATGACGCAACTGGACAAGGATATGTAACAAAGTCATCAGTGTAACGAACTTTCTGGTAGAAGTCAGTGACTGCTTGAAGGTTTGCTGAAACCACAGGGAGAGCTGGGCCGCAGCTCGGTAGTGAACAGGCAGAATGAAACAAAATCTGATTTTTTCCATCTTGTTGTAAGCTTATGCAAATAAAACCAACAGAAATAAGATAGGTCGGACCACCTGCATTTACACCCAGTAACATAGGCTATCAGGTCTTATAGACACAGAAAGAGAACACTTGGTAATAATTTGATCCCATCAGGGATTTATGGAAGGTATAGCATCAATGTTTAGCTGAGATTGTTGACTTTTAGCTGACAGGGCTAGACTGAAGCAGTTCTTGTAAGCAGAGTGACAGTCTTATTAGAGTTGTGTTCTGTGCCTACTGATGAATATAAAAAACTCTGGCAGTTTAAGTTTTGCGGAATGAGTATTCTGAAAAAAGAATATATTTTTACTGTAAACACTGCTTGTGATTTTTCCCCTTGCAGCTGCATTATTTCTTGTAATTAATGATTTATTTTAATTACAGAAAGCTCTTCTACTTGTTAATTCTCAATTACAATATGTTCCTAGGTTTCACCACAGGAGTTTTGTGAGAAGATGTGGATCAACAATACTTATTTTTGGAATTATGAGTGTGATGCACTTTCTGCATACGTGGCTTTATGCAACAAGCACAACATCTGCATTAAATGGAGGACACCTGATTACTGTTGTAAGCAGATAGCCACGTTCTATACCCCAATGTGACTTTAAACTGCTGCAGTGTCTAGTGAAGAGTTAAAAAAACTATTTCTATTGTTATTGGAAGTACCATCTCATTCTATCACAGCATTAGTGAATCAGGGAACAAGTTCTTCAGATTTATTGTTGTGTCATGAATTTATTTTGTCATGAATCAGTTTTAATCTTGATTGAATGAGTTGTTTACCTAAAGTACTGTTCTTACTACCTGTTTATCCAATGAAATGCTGAATTACAGCAGCACTCAATGTCCTATTTTTATGACTTTCAGCATTGAGTTGTCCTGAGGGGAAGGAGTACCACCCTTGTGTACAACCTTGTGAAGCCAAGACATGCTTGAATAAATGGTTCTATGAAGATTCTCACTGTTCTTATTTAAGGGAAGACTGTGTGTGTAAAAATGGCACTATTCTGCATAGAACAGACTCTGACCTTTGTGTACCAGAAGAAAAATGTAGTAAGTAAAGCCAGACAGAGTGGTTTTGCAGTTATGCTAATATTAACTGCAGCTCATTGTAAGCTATGTTTAAGTTCTGTGTTAGTCCTCAGTAAGCGTGAATCTGGTACAGGTCCATTCAAGAGAGCCCAGCTTCATCTCAAGCTACAGCATTTTATGCTTTCAGTTCACTTGGACTGAAGACCCAGTGCTGATGGACTCCTGTGGGGGAAAAATGATGGTCATTCTTCCCTAGCTCCCAGGCTTTATTTTCTGGTGTACTCAGAAAGGAAAAGCACGGGCAGGTCCTTTCCCTTGCACTCAGTATTTATTTTCACCCATAGCAAAGCATTTGTCCATTTGGAGTTTTTAAGGTCATCATCTTTTCTTGGATTCCTTGATCATAATGCTCAACAGTGTCCTTATTTTGCGCAATAATTTTATACAACTGAGAGCTGCTTGGGGGAAATCTGCACTCTCTACTTGTTGAAGGGCTATAATGTTTTTCTCTCAGCATGTACAGATAACAAAGGACAACCCCGCTCTGCTGGGGAGATCTGGAATGGGTCCATGAAAGGCTGTTGCATGTACAATTGCTTAGAAAATGGAAGCATTGTTGCTGTAGAACCTGAATGCCACGAAGATCCACCACCAGTATGTGAAAGAGAAGGGGAAGTTGTCGTCCATATCATCGAAGAGAGAGCTTGTTGTCTAAAGAAAGTTTGTGGTAGGTACCACACTTGTTTTCAGTAACAGAAGTATAAGGTAAGTGCTTGACATTCACTGTCAGATAATAATCTTTAGACAGGGTTTGATGTAACATTTCTCAGAATTGATTTTTAGGTACTTGTGGCTTGTTGGGCCAGTGAAGCAGGTTTGTTTTCTTTCTACTAATTGACTGATTTTTTTTTCTTAGAAGTCCACTTGTGAAACAAAACTTCTGTTAAAAATTAATTTTTAAGCTCTTGGGTGGAACTTCAAAAGAAATTGATAAATACTCAATGACAGAAGCACCTTGGTACTTGGCGCAGTCATCAGAGCCCTGTGTGCCGAAGCACTTTTCTTATTAGTGCTTTGGTGTCAAGAGCAGTATCCTCTGATCTGCTGCTGTTTCCCAGAAGCAGTGTTCTGTGACCTAATCACTGAATACTAATATTCTGTCTGGCCATGGTTGTTAGAAAAAAATGTCAAGCTAAAGATACTTAGTTCTTCACAACATCTTCAAGGAAAACAAGAACAAATGGTCCAGCTGACATGGTGCTTCTCAGTGAGATACCTGTAACCGACACTGTATTTGTCAATTCACTTCGGGAATATATTCACTGGCAAATTTTAGCTGACTTCATGTGTAGGAAGCAGAGCAAGTAAATACCCGCTTAAGAGGGATATAACTGTGCTTGCGCAGTGCCATGTCAATGGAGCTATACCAGCCCCAGGCTGAGCCTGGAGGTTTATGTGATGGTATGGAGTGCACTTTAAACTGACTTGGGCTGCTCTTAGTTTGTGGATCTCTATACTAGACAGTATAAATATCTCAAACTGCACTTGTATCTGTTCAAATATGATAAAATTGATTGTCTTTTTATCCCACAGAATGTAACATGTCCTTGTGCGATGCCATTATTCCAACATGCAAAGCCAATGAAAAATTAGTGGTAGGCTACCACCCTCTCTCCTGCTGTCCACAGTACCGTTGTGGTAAGGGAAATACAAAAACACAGTTACTGGGACGTTTTCCATACTTGTATTATGTGTTGTAAGAAAATCTGCCCTACAAGTGGTTTTGGTTGTTAACAGAATGGGACACTATAAATAGCACTAGGCAATTATGTATTTTTTTTCTCACTCTCCAATATTTTTTGTGTCACTTTTGATTTGCAGTCAATTTGGGGTATATTGCTTTACTAAGGAGATGAAGAATAGATTTTCTTTATCTTTTTTAGGATTGTTTCTCTGACTCTTTTAAAAAGACTGTTTATTTCATATCCTACAGAATGTGATCCTTCAGTTTGTTTCAATTCTTCCCAGCTGGACTGCAGAGAAGATCAATTTATTGTTGAAGCAAAACAGGAAGATCCCTGTTGTTTCTCTTATCTCTGTGGTAAAAAAGTTTCTAATATTTTTATGAATAACTAAGAAATAGTCAGGTATTTACAAAAACAGTCTACAGTTCTAAACCTAACAAATTAAGCCAGGAATTCTTGGAGATGTCAGTCAGACTAAACACAGGTCAGGCTGACTGGAGCATAAATTTTTCTTGGGTAATGGGATCTTTTATTTCTAACATAATTTTGAACATCATACTTGAAGTTTGTTATATTTTTATATTTCAATGTCAATCCATAAAACCTCAGTTATCCAAGTAGCAAACATAACTTTTTATATAGCTTGTTAAACAGAATTCACATGTGCTAACTTTTTTAGTATTTAAAACTTTGTAAATGTCTGATTTTTTTAAATTTAGTTTGCGAATCCTGTATTGAGCCAGTTCCCTTGTGTAATGAAGGGGAAATTCTCACTGTAGACCTTCATACCATACATTACTGTTGTCCTCATTACTACTGCGGTGAGTGTAATAGTTGTCAGTTTAATAAGTTACCAGATTTAGTAAAAATGACAGTCTGTGTGTGTGTGGATATTTTTTTGATTCAATATTTAGGGTGGGCTTCAGATAGGGGTTGAGAGCTGAATGAGGGTGTCTGCATTTGAGGTAGGTTCAAAGTTCTTGGTATACTCAGTGGTGGTCTAACCAACCCAGTCAGTGGAGTCTGGAGAGGTTATTTAGTTCACAAGACAGTATATACCTACTTTCAGGGTGATCTAAATACCCCTTTATTACCATGGAACTGAATCCCATTCTTGGAGTATAAATATCCAATTGTCTCTATGTTAAAACACCTGTAATAAAACAGCTTCTATGTTGTCGTTCTATTGTACCATTCATTATTGTTTAGGTAGTTTCTTTGCACTTTTAGCTTTTAGGGGAAGGAGTAGGCCAAGGGTTTCAAATACTGCTGGGTTGACTACTATTCAAACAATGAGCAGCCAGAAGAAAAATAATTGCAGTGTAATGTAGACTCTTTGGTAGCCTCATAACTGTGCTATATGTTCTTAGTCTGTCTACAAGGGTAACTGCTTAGTTGAGATTCACTTCTCTCCTATTGCAACCTTTGGGTAATTTCAAGTAGTTAAATTGTCTTCCAGTAAGTTTGGAGTTTAGTAATTTTTTCTTCAGGTGGTTCCATATTTGGGTTGTTTCCTTTTCCTAGCGCTTGTACCCAGGTGAAAGTTTCTGCAAAGGTGTTTGGCACTTGTTTTGCTAAATTCTGTCAAGCAGGAAGTTAGATCTTAGTATGTGGTCTTCTTCCAGAGTCCCAGGAAGCCACCTCTGATAAGTATTTTCTTCTTAGTGTCATCCCAGGAGGGCAGTTGTTCCCTGTTATCTTACAGAAATGTGCTTTACAGCACATTAGTAGCTGAGAGAAAAAAAAAAAAAAAAGTAAATTCTCATACATGTCCTTTCCCTCCATTTAGTTTGCGATGAAAATCTTTGTTCTGAGCCTCCTATGAATTGCACAGATGACATGACACTTGTGAAGGAAAAAATACCTGGGCAGTGTTGTCCAGAATGGCATTGTGGTAATTAGTGCTTTATTCCTTATCATTGCTGTTAACAAAACCTAACAATTAGCTAACTGACTAATATGCTTTTCTTGTTCTCAGAATGTAGCTGTGGAAACACTGCTATGCTGACCTGTAAATTGGTAAGCACTGTCCTTTAGATATTTTTATTAGTGATGTTCAGCCCTCTTGCTCCTGCCTTTCCTTTCCTTGTTTCAATTAATTGTATGGTGTGATGAGGCTGGACAGGGACAGGCTGTAGCTCCATCAAGCATCCACCCAGTGTTGTCAACTGTTCCTTGGGGAAATTTCACTTTGTGTGTTCTAAGACATCAAAAACATCAAAAGAAGAAAAACAACTGTAATATTATTCTGTTCAATGCTGACCTGAAGCAATATGCTGGGAAGGTTTTCCATGGAAATAATTCCCAATTGTTTTTAATAATTAATGAGGAATGAGCTTTATGATCATACGTATCATCTGGAGAAATGTGTTATTTTGTTAATCATTTATGCTTTTAATTAAAATGATTTAACATTGCAGAATTTAGCTGATATAAGAAATCATAAACATCTTGCTCTTCACATACCTTCTTGTAATAGAGACTGTGATCTGGAAAACTATTATGAGTAAATTTTGAAACTCCCATTATTACCACAGTGACAGGGGTAGTGCCTGTAATTTGACTTTCTCTTACCCTTCTGTGAAGACTGCATAATATAAAGTCTGAACCGGAGTTGCAAATTTGAATAGTTTTCGCCGATCTTTTGGAAGAAAATTCATAGAAGGCAGTCTTCTGCTAATATGTTTATGATTGAAATAACTTTTTATCTTAGGAAAAGTTGCTGTTTAGCCACTCTGCTCTTTCCTAGAGGAAATGAAGTCCTTTGCTCTTTTTTAAAGAGATAAATACATTGAATAACTCTGAACATGCTGCTGTTCCTTGAGTGCATTGCAATTTTTCTCTTTTATGAAAGCAGGGGTGGAAGTAAGGAAAGTAATATTTTACATTTTTAGAGAAAAACTGTCTGTTTAGCACTACATTTAATTGTGTATGACTTTGAAAACTCTTTTATATTTTTATACTCAGGGAGAAGTTAAAAGAATAGATAATGGTGTTTCCAGTGCTTGTGGATGCACTCACTACATTTGTGGTAACTTTTTCATATTGCTATCTGTTTTTTCTTTTTTAGTTTTTAGTAAAAAGGGCACACAAAGAAAGCAGAAAGAGGACCATAACAACCTTCTCAAACATAAACATTATTTTATCTTGATTTTCTGGATGTCTGCCTATCTATGTAATTATGCTCTCTTTTCTGAAGATGATACTTTGCCTGCCAAGCCATCCATTTTGTGTCTGTATTGGTGGGGCACAGGAGTGTTGTAAAACTACCCATGGTTTCAGAGCCAGGTACTGTCTCTATGGCAAGAGGCAGGTAGGAAGGAGGTTCTGAACCTTCGCTGAGCCTCAGCAGTGCGACTGCTCCCAGCTCACTGTCATAGAATGTCCTCGGTTGGAAGGGACCCACAAGGATCATCAAGTCCAACTCCTGTCTCTGCATAGGACAACCCCGAAATTCACACCACGTATCTAAGGGCGTTGTCCAGTTTCTTCTTGAACACTGCCAGGCTTGGGGCCGTGACACTTTCATGGGGAGCCTGTTCCAGTGCTCCACCACCCTCTGGGTGGAGAACCTTTTCCTAACGTCCAACCTAAACCTCCTGTAGCACACTGTTGGCTCATGATCAAACACTGTTGGCTCACGTTCAACTGCATGTTGAACTATCGAGCACAAAGGAGATGACATCTCACACACAGACCTGTCAGACAGCACAAGGACAGGTGCCCAGTCTCAAGAACCAATCTCTGCTCCCTTCATTCATTCAGCTACCCCAGGTAGACCAAATTTCAGCCGTACTGTGCTTGGGGGTGCTTGAGGTGTGCTGCGATCCTCACTGCAGCCCAAGCTAAACTGCCTCTGGGAGCAAAGCACACACTTTGAGTACAGCTTGAGCATGGTTGTTTCCCACAGGTAATTGTAGACATACTGTTTTAATTGACAGAAAGGCTACATTTCGTGATGTAAAGAATAATTCATACAGTGTGCTTAGCCTAATGTTAAATATTAGAACTCTCTCAAAATAAGAGCAACAGATATTTTTGTTACTTCCATAATAGGAACACTATACATTTTAGGCAGTTTTGCATTTTGTAGCATTTTCTTAAGCTGAATTATATCTCCCCCCCTCCTTATTTGGTAATCAAAACCACAGACCAATCAAGTCTAAAAGTGAGAAAACTTTAGCAGAGTGTAGGACTTTGCTCTACTTTTGTCTTCAGTGATTCTGTTAATTTGCTTGATGATTTTTTTTTTTTTCCCTTCTGGTAAAATTTGTTTCTTTCGGTGTTAGAGAAGGATGATGTGTGCATCTTCCAAGAGGTCACAGTACTGAATCCTGGACAGTCAATGATTCAGTACTTGGATGGAGACCTTTGTTACACTGTACAGTGTTTACAAGAAAAAGACCAGAACACAGGATACAATGCCATGCATTTTACAGTGGTGAACTGCTCCCAGCAATGTGAAGCAGTGAGTATTCTTAAAATACAGGAATGATGCAATTTGTGAACACAACTACACAGTTAGGATCAAAGTGAAGACTTTCACTAGTTCTGTTTGCTCAGCAAGAACTTGAAAACTTAATAGTGATGATGTGTATCTTTTGTCTCTAGGATTATCCTGAGATGTAATTTCTAGCAGCATATTTAAGCATATCAGCATATGTAAACGTATGCATTCATGCATTTATATATTGTTTCTCTTGGTATTTTTAGTTTCAGCAATCAATTAATTTTCATATACTGTATGTTTAATTTTTTTTTCTTTGCTTTGCTTTTTTTTGCTTTCCTTTCTTTCCAGCATCAAATATACATTCCTTCCTCCAGTCACCATACCTGTTGTGGTACCTGCCAAAATGTGTCCTGCTCTTTTCATACTGAGAATGGAACACTGATTGTGTATGAGGTAAGTGCCTTTGGGCAGAGATAGAAAATAGCCATAATGTTGTGCTAAACAGGCATCTGACAGCCACTTCTGAGTTAACTCATGCTGCGTGTCCTTCTTCATACCTCCTAACTGCTGGCTATGCACTTAGGGGATATTTATGGTATATGATAGGAAAAAAGCATGTTTCTTTAATGACTTGTCATTTCACTCTAGGTGAACACCTTATTTCATTTTATTGGTTGTAATATTTTCTACAAAGACACGTGAATGTCATCGTTTACTTAAGGCTGGATATTCTCTAAATGCAGGGCAGGGTTCAAATTGAAAAAGTCATATACTGGGATTTAGATGAGTTAGGAGTTTCTGAGTCCATATCAGGACTCCTATGTCCCCCTCTTCCCAGGCCCACTCTTCATTTTGGTTGCTACAGAAGGAAAGTGTGCAAACTGAAGCATGGGGGTTCAGGATCCTGATGGTGTGTTCCAGCATCCACATACAAGGAAATTTAGATGTGGCCATGACTTGGTTCATGCTTCCCATTGCTTTTGGAGCAAAAGAAACTACCAGACCTTTTTTCTGGCCCAGAGCCCTTTCGTTCTGCACTAGGGAAGCTGTGATGAGCATCATGCTGGAGACTAGAGCCATGGATCCAGGCAGGAGTAGCCACTGGTATTTAGAGGATGGTCTTTCCCTTTGCTGCCCATAGGTGGTCTGCAGCAAAATTTCCAGTGCAGTAGGTGCTACAGCATGAGTGCACCACTTTTTCAGACATTTGGGGTTGAAGATATAGCTGGAAGGTTTTGGTTTTTTTCCTGTCAATGGTTTTGTTTTATGTATTCAGGAAGGGAGCACGTGGAGCTCCAACTGCACCAACTACAAGTGTGCAAAGACTGCTGGGGGGGCTGTCATACTGGCATCAGGTGTTGTCTGCCCTCCTTTTAATGACACTGAGTGTACAAAGGTTTGTACTTTGGGTGAGGTAAGTGACAATAACTGATCTGGAGTTTGGTTTACACTTGACAGCGCATGCACACCACATGCACTTTCTTTAAATTGAAAAAGTAGTAAGTAAAAACATGTGAGTGATTTAAAGTGTTGTTTTCTATGTTCTTGTTTGCTTTTTGACTGAAAAAATATCTGTGAGGAGTATGAAAGTTTGTCTTAACGATGACTGACGTTAAAGTATTGTGGAATTGGAATAATGCTTGAGGTACCATTATATAAAGTGCTAATCACCATGTCTTACTTTAGTTTGGAATAACACTTTGCCAAGTTTGTAGCGCACATACACTGAATAAATTGCGTCAAGCAATTTAGAAATGCTGGACATCAAAGTGGGCTATATTTAAAATTCCTTAAGTTGTACGAAGATGAGAAAGATGACAGAGTATATATAAACTTTATTATCTCTTAAACGAACTGTTGTGTAACATAACAAAAAATATCTATCATACAAGAATGGGTATCTACCTTCATCATATATCTAAAAACGTAAATTTGACCTATACATATAAACTGGTTTGAAGAATGTGGATGCTTCATGTACATCACGTTTGTTTACAATTTTAATTCCTAATTTAATACTTCTCTAACTTTATATTACTTCTTATAATTCTTGCACTTGTAGTACACCATATATTTAATATAAGCTACAAACAAAAATAAAATAAATATACATGTAAAGAGGGTAAGTACCATTGCTGCCTTGACTACAGATTATAAATTTAACACAAGTCCTATTTACACATTGCATTTGTTTTAGAAAGTCCTTATTTTTTCTAATCCTGAAGAATGTGTTCTATCTAAAATTAACATTTGTTCTACTTTGACTTTATGTTCTAGTTTCTTCCTTGGAACCCTTTTTGCCAATGTCTATTAGGATCTTTCCTTAGTAATAATGGTTAAGATTTTAAAGAATGAAGCCCTGAAATTCATGTCCTGATTCAGTCTGACCTGTTTTTCAGAGATACTGAGCATAGACGTGTGCCAGCAGTCGAGGAGAAAGCTCTTCCAACAGGCAGCTTGGGAACAGGGATTTAAGAGGCTGAGTTTAAGTGCTCTTTTAAGAAGTTTTGAAACAACTAATTCAGTATCTTTTCAGTAATGAGATGAAGTATGTATGCTAGCACAAAAAGATGGAAATTTTCAAAGGGCTTTCGTCTGCTGTTGCTGTAAGAGTGCTATTCGTGTTCACTTGTCTGCTTGACAGACAGATCTGAGCTATGTATTAAAGTTGTGGGTGCATGTTTACTGCTTGCACACATTCTGACAGGTTCTGACTCAGTCTCTCTCTTTCTTCTTCTCATGCTTTCTTTTAATTTCAAAAGTACATTTTCTTCACTGTCATACATTTCTACTTTCTAGCTAACAAGCAATTTTAGGAGAAATCAGTAACAGATTATAACCAAGAAAAAGAATTGAGCACACCAATTGTTCTGAAATTCTGCAGATAATGTTCCCTTTCAAAAGTGTGTACATACACCTATACAGTTAATGTTGTAGAGCTACTTATTAGGTATTAATTTTCTGCTTGGCATGTGATCAGTGTAAATCATCAACAAAGTTGAATACATGAATTTTTTGAACTATCCTAATAAATCTCAGTGGTGGGGAGATATATGGTAGTGAATGATACAAAAAGATGCTCGTAGACACAAAGTGGCTTATTCAAAGGAGACTAGATCAGATCAGATAAGCAGTGACAAGTTTGTTTTCAATGTCAAAGGCTGTAAAGAATTTGTGAACCAAACCTTCAGCTGATTATATCTGTGCAATTCTCTTGATTTCAGTGATATTATCTTTTATTAGTTGGACATATTTAGAACACGGAATGTCTTGAGATACAATTCACGTTTGCATTGGGCACAGTCTTTTTTGATATATTCTCCTGTTATTTTCCTAGAACGGAGGAATTGTGCAGACATACAATGATGGCTGCTGCAAGACCTGTAAGTGCTGAAGGCTGCAGTATGTGCTAGTTTGGCTTTGGTTTTGGAGGGCTTGTTTTTTAACCTCAGTCGCTGGGACATAAAGAAGGAAAAAGCATGCAGTCCCTCCCCAAATCACATAAAAATGTTATAGTTAACTAACTATTCCTTTTAAAAGGTCTTGCTTCATCTGGCTGCTGACTGGGTGACTTTTAACACTCTTGTTCTGGAGTATAACCAAATTTCTCCAAATATAACCTGTGGAAGATAAGAAGTTATCTCTACTGAAATAATGAAAACATTCTCTTTCTTCCTAAGCTGCCTCTAAAATATGATTTTCACCAAAAAGGATAAGGATTTCCTTCCCTAAAATTGATTCCTAATTTGATGTTTTGAAATACGTCTCTAAACTTACCAATTTATTCTGTATCACTAGTATGTATTTTCTAGGGCTAAAATATTGGATTTTTTTAAAAAAAATTAATTCCAAATGAGGAAAATTTATAGTAATACTGATATTAGCAACCCTTACATAAAATTGACTTTTTACTATCTGGGAATACATTCACATTTTCTGAGTGTGTAACTTTAAAACATGAAGAATTGTGATGAAACCTAATATAAAGGTTTCATAAGACATTCAATTTTAAAAGTCAATTGAGAATAAACTGTTTTTCTCTGCAGTTTTGACTAGAAAAGGTTTTATTATCAAGCTATATAATTATGTATATGTAAAAATAAAACACTGTTGTATAAAACTAATTGTGTAAAGCAAAAACTTGTTAAATGCCACAGAAAATCTTCCCCCCTCTTTTTTTAGCCTTTTTTGTGTTCAACATTATAAGAAAATTAGTCTTTGGAACTTTTTTACACAAGTCTTTCTTGATAGTATTGAAAAGGAAGTCACAGACATAACTATGCATTGCACAGTTATTAAAATTCAGAAGTGCAACGTATTGTAAATAATCTGGTGATATAAGGGGAAATATTAATATTTATTAAACACTGAACAATACTCAAGTTTCCAAGATATGCCAAGCTTTGAAAGTGAATTGCAAGTATTGTTGTTCTATTGTACCCAAAACACAGAAAATAAAAGCTATTTCAATACAAGAGAACACTTTTTTTTTTTGAATGAGAAGCAGCAAAGTCACATAGCAGAATTGCGCTAAAATCTTATTATTCAGTATTATTTCTCTAATGAGATAAGCTATGTTGAAAAATATTTAATAAATTCCCCCAAATTATCTAAATTATTAGTGGCTGCTGGCTTTCTGTTGACCAGGAAGATTTATAATTTTGGCCATACGCTCTGGCCTCAGGAAAGGCATCGTTATACTTCAGAAATACTTGCTGAGGTGGCTGCTACAAACCCAGATATAATTCCTACATGATATGCTATTTTATTTTGTTTTATTTTTAACTAAAAGCATGTGCCTTGTGGTGAAGCAGTTAAAAAGAGTACTTAAAAATAGAGCATGCAACACCTTTGGGTTTTAATGGGAACAAATGATCTTTCTAAAAGAGCTTGATGCAATGCATGCGAAAGTGAGAGCGTATATTTAATTCTTACCTTGCCTTAGAGAGACTCATTGCACAAGTTTGGTTTACAAGGAAGCATCATTCCAGTTTCGTGTTAACCAGGAGAGCAATAAAGTTCAGGCCATACTTAGTGAGACTTGAAGCAGCTGCAGAGTTTCTAAATTTGGAAGACTGACAGGAAAGTTCATCATCTTTTGCTAAAAGATAAATTGCAGCTGGCAGTGTAAGAATTAATGAAATGTCATTTATGTAAAAATGTTTTTATTTCATGAGAAACTTACATTCCTAATGATTCTGCCAGGTTCTGGATTGGGTCTATTGCCCTTTGCCATTAGTCCAGTAGTGCCTACTGATAGTATTAATTGTGAACCAGGTATTACTTTTAATAATGTCTTTTCTTTTCTTTTTTTTTTTTTTAAAGTAATAATAGCGTAAGCACTGTTTGATATATGCATATAGCTGTCACCACTGTTAAATGTTACCGTGAAGTTAATGGTATTGGGCCTGATACTGAGAGATGCTGATCCCCTGTTATCCTCCCAGATCAGCCATTTCCTAAAGCCTGGTTGGGGTTCACTGCTCAGCACCTGTCAGAATTAGGCTCATCCATTTATGGTATATGATGCTGATGGTTTCTCCTCCTGTCCACTTCTGAAATTGGTTTTAATACGTGAACTTACTGTACAGGGTAGCTGTAATAAGAAATGTTACATTAAAAACTACCATCATCATCAATACTGTTGCCAAGAGACTCTAAATCTGATCCCAGGTCTCTGAATTTAATGACTGAACCGTTTTTGGCTTAAAGTAGAGCAATAGTGTGCACTAATGCCTGGTCTCACCTTTGCAGATACGGATTTATGCTGTATTTCTTTGTCACAAGTACCATGTTTTACAAGGTTATGAATATGTTGGCGAGGTGGGGGAACATACATTTACAATCACATGTTGATAAATACTCTTTGCACCAGAAATTACAGAATGTTACAGATTTGTGGCATTATCATTGTAATTCTTTGCTTTTAAGGATAGGTAAGTCACAGAAGCTCCTTACTCAAATAAGGAGTGAGTGAAAAAAACACACCTGATACTGAATGCAGATCTTCTTGATAGCTGAAGGTGGGAGCGAGAAAAGTATAGCAGCAGAGCTTTCAGTAGACATCAGCACCTTATATGCTGAAATGTCGTATATCCCTCTGTACAACTTGTAGAAGTACAGACTGTGTTGCCTACACATGTCCATGCTGGCAAGTACTTTCTGATGGAAATATCACAGGACTTCTTTTTCTTAAGTGTTGTTGAGGAAGGAAAGCCAAGACCCTGTAGGGTAACAACTTCCATCATACAGCGATCTGCTACTTCAGTAACAGAATCTTGTTTGATCCTGCAATGCACACAATAAAATCTAGCTGTACTTCACAGCCAGCCTGATTTTTAAATACCCACTGGAGCTGTGGTTGCAGGATGTCTTGGTTGCTCAGAGCTCATTTATCTTAAAAAAGTGCTCACAAGCTTCCGGGGAACAGAAAAGTTGCTGAGTTTGTGTACACCCAACTATGAAGGCATGTGCTAAAGGTGGAGAAACTGCTGAATAGTACTTATTATTCTATATGTTGGTTGTCCAGAATGATTGCGTAGCAAAACTAACATGATTTTGACAGGTAGTGAAAGAAGAGATCTAAAAAACTGCTGGTATAGAGTGCAGCATAAAAAAATCATACATTTAATTGTTTCAGTATTATGACTTTTATTATGCTAAAAATTGTGTTGCACTGTACAGCTTTATTTTTCAAATAAAAGAAAAAACCTCCTACAAATATCTTCCAGAACGTACTTTAAAATGCAGTATTTCCTTACTCCTAGATCCATATGCTGACTCAGTGCTACATGGTTCGTTCTGGTAGTAACCACTGCACCATATTTAGCAAATATATGCATCTCTCTCTTTCAAAGCTTCCTTGAAGGACACATTTCTCAAAAATGTATTGACATTGTATAGTTATATTTACATTTTAAACATTCAAAATAGCATCAAGGCTGTAATTACATTCACAGCTTTACCTTATGAAATGTTAAGCTCTGAAAATTTTCTAAAACACAGAATCAAAATCTCATTTACATTCAATATTCCTGCTAAAACAGAATTAATTCTAATACCATTCAAAATTACTTGAGACATCCTTTTTTCTAATTTCTTATATTTGTCTTGCCATATGTGCGATTTAAAATCATATAAATATTTTAATACTTATGAAATCTGTATAGCTTAATGGGTCATTTGATGCCTCATATGTGCCAACTATAAAATTGATAATTCTGCACAGGAAGGATTTATTAACGTAAGAGATTTTTTTTCTAAAAAATATTTAATCATGAGTAACACTTTCATTTTGTACATCAATGAAAACAAAGTATAATTATTAAAATTGTTTTAATAGTTTCACTTTTTTAGTAGGAAATACAGTACAAAAAGTGCATTGATTCATTATGCATTTTCTGTATTTTATCAGGCAAAAAGGAAGAAAGGATTTGCCAGAAAATGACAATCAGGACAACCATAAGAAAAAACGACTGTATAAGTCAAAGCCCGGTAAGCATAAAAGCTGTGTTTAATGCTGGGCCCATGGCATACCAAATCAACTATTAAGAAGTCGGTTATAGCTATCAACAAGCAACAAAAAATGCTGCTGTCTTCTCAAAAGCAGACCTTTGACTCCAGGAATGTTATCCTACTCCTAAATGGAGTAAAATTAGCTGTTCCTATGGCTGAAAGGCTCAACCCTCCTACCTAGAAAAATATCTGGCTTCAAATTGAAAGTACACAGCAGAATTGCTTGGAACTAACAGAGCCATTGAACTCTTCACCATGAAATAATATCCCACTCTAAAAGAGGAGGAGAAATGTTTCCACTCAGGAGATGATGGGAACGCTGCTGTGTTCCTCTTTGAAGACCTTTACTCTCTAAGTGTCTTCTCCTCCACATAGCATGTGTCTCCATATCACGAATTCATGATCCCATTTATTTATGGGTCTGTTTAAGAGATCTTATTTCTCAGCTTTTGTGTAGTCCCAGCTACAAACCCAGGGCATAACCAAGGGCAAATGTGCTTCTCATGTCGCACTTAAAGGAGAAGCGATTGACACAACATCTTCAGACTTCCAAAAGGTCCCTGGTAAGATTCTCTTGAGGAACCTAAACAGTCATAAGGGAAGAGGCAAAGTATCATCACAGATTGAAAGCTCAGCAGGTTCATTTCCATCCTGAAAGGAGGTCAACAGTGACGTGACCAACGTTTAATAACAGAAGTAAGAGTGTGGTGTGTATTTATCCAGTTTTAGAAGAAGGGTTGTTAGTGAGGGAGTTTAAGTATGTAGATGAAATTACAGTTATTTGCCACAGTTAAGAGAAGACTGTGGAGAGCTTCACAGTTACTTCAACAAAGTAGGTTAATGGGCAGCAATATGACAAAATATTGACATGGTATTGACTAAAGCAAAGGATATTAAAAAGAATGATTTAGTCAAAGCTCGTAAGTTTTTAAGCTAGATGAAAAGGACCTTGCCCTTGCATTCAGTTCTATGGAAACCTCTGTCAAATGCTCTCCTGCAGACAGAAAGGCTAAAAGTTATGACATTTAGGGAACAGGATAGGGAGTGGAAACAAACCCATTCTAGTGTCTCGTACAAGCTGTACGTGCTGTACTACTGAGAGTGCTCTGTGAAATTATGGTCCCTCTACCCTGCTGCAGAACTAGAGAGGTTAAGAGAGAGCAATCAAAGTGTTGGCCAGGTCATTCCAAGAATGGCACGACAAATGAAGCCTTCCTTTTAATGACTTTCTAGTGCAGATTCCTTATCTTCCCCCTCTAGCCACCTTCCAAAAAGACATACCCCCATCCCACCTCCATCCATATCACAAGCCCCTTTCCCTAGAATATTCTTGTTCCCCATTTCCTTGATGGCTACCCACCCTTGCCACAGTCCAGATTCCCTTGCCCGTCACCCAGAACTACCTCCAGATTTTCATGCCCTCAGAATCTCTATTAATACCCTTAGCTCCACGTCCTTTCCTCTCCACTTCCCCCACTCAAAACCCTTGGCTCTCTATTTCAATTGTGTGATTTTGGCCCATCAAATGGTGGTATCTACTGCAGGTGGTTTGGAACTACATATATGTTCTTTAGCCAGGTTAATGCTGTCAAACTTTGGATAGGCTTGAGCAAAATTACATTTAACTAATTATTAATAGTAACTGAGATTATCAGTGCTTCGGACAAGGTCTTTTTTGTTCCCGTGTCAAATTTCAGGAAAGCTGTAAGAGTAACCTTTTGGTCTAATTTGTTTGGACATCGCCCATTTGTTCACAGTTTGTTTGGAAATGAGTGGATCAAAGCATCTTTTATATACCTCACTTGCATAAGAAATCAGATTTAAAACTGCCACAAAAGAACTAAATCTATTATGGCCATTCTTGATTTCCCAGCACATGAACTCTGCTTAAGTTTTCATTAAAGTGTACCAATTTATTTTCTGTTAAAATATCAGCTAAGAAGACTCTTCACATAATGCAATAGTGAGAGAAATCTTTGCTCTGCTGAAGTCAAGAGCACAAATAATTTTATAGTCAGTGTCTGCCCTTGCTGGTTTGTTACTGCACCTACTTTTTGGATATATTTGTTCCAGTGATAACACAGCTAATATTGGTGCACCTTTAGTCACAAGCAGTATGAACAAGAAACGAAAAGGCTTTTGCACTGATACGCTTTTCCTCTTGAATGTTTGAGGAGGAGGACAGACTTGCCTTCGTTTTGCTTAGAAAAATTTAACTTTTCAGCAGTGAACATGAAGAGAACATACATTTCGCTATGCTGTTTTGAAGTTATTAATTTTTAAACTAGGGATTCAAGTTTGGTGTCCACAGCACATTTTGCTCAAGGTTAAGACAGAACACATGATTAAACAACAACAACAACAAAGTTTAACTGAAAAAAAATTTGAAATGTGTCTACATTTAGAATGAATGAATGAATTTTAGAAGATAAAATATTTTTAAAGACCAGAGTCCTTTTCAAATGTAAAAATGGGTTTTAGTCATAAAGAAGTTTGAAATGTAATATCTTCATAATAAAATTTGAGATGGCTAATTTCAGTTCTTATTTTACTCATAGATAAACGTGGCGTCTTGTGATGGAAAATGCCCATCTGCAACAATTTTCAATGTCAATATTGATAGCCATTTAAGATTCTGTAAATGTTGTCGAGAAACTGGAACACGTAACCTGACTGTGCCATTACGCTGCTCAGGAAATGGCACTGAAATTATGTACGTCATTCAAGAGCCTATAGACTGCTCATGCCAATGGAACTGAACATTCCTGTGGACACAATTTAATCCAAAGAATTAAAATGAGTTTCCTTTCACCAGACTCTGTTTTTTGATCTTGGATGGCTGTAGTACTCTGCAGGGAAAAAAAAAAAAAAAGAATAAATTAAATGTCATCAATTATTCTTTATTTGTAACTTTTCACAGATCTAGTAAAGATTATGTTGTCCGTTGTTCTTCAAATTTTCTTTTTAAATATTGGCATGTATAGAAAGAAAAATATAAATCCTTTTGAACAAGGTATAATTTAGCTATCATTTGTTTCTACTCAGTGGCTTTCCAATGAGCTCTTGAAAGCTGGCTGTGTTTCCACTGGCTTAAAATTTTGGATTGTGGCTACCTATCGAAGTTCAGAATTTCTCAGTGGTTCTTTTCCTTTCAGATTCCAGTTGAGAACCATCACTGGTTTGAATGGGAAAGAAGCATATTAGGGTTTTGAGAATAACTGATTCATTTAAAAAATAGTAAAACTGAAACATTTTTTTTAATCTTGTTGAAAAGTCTATCTTTTGTCCACTAATCTGTTATCAATGACTAGACTCTGCTTACACTGTAAGTCACTGAGAAACACCACAACTATTGCCTGTAAGTACCTGTGGTAAGTCTCCAGAGCATATAGTAGAAACATAGTTACGTCTTTAAACCTCAGACGTTTATTTAATTTTTATATATATTATAAATATGAAGCATGATTAGGCAAAAGCTGAAGAGTCCAAGCTTTTGTGCCTTTATTAAAAATATCAAAAAGGTGTTTCTGATATGAAGGATTCTATTTTATATCCATTTTTCAGCTTTCACAAATAAGAAGTTGGCTGTCTGCTAGCTGTAGGATAAGACTATGCATATATATTTATTAAAAAACCAGGATACTGCAGTCTAACTATTCATAATGGGTTTCTTCCTTAGTTTTCCAGTTTGAAGATTTGTGTTAATTATATTTTTATAAAATACAGAAAAATTGTTTAGGTTTTTAAAATATTGAGATTTGGACTACTAAGTGAACTTAGGATTCATAATTTTTGAGTCCAGGAAAAAAAAATCCAGGTAAAATATATGTTTTGAAGGGCTTAGGTTAGCTATTCATGTTCAGTCAGGCTGTGAATGTCCATAATCCAGCACCTTAAGCTGAATACACCGTTCCTTTTATTAAACATACTACATAATCTTATCTCAAAAACTAAGGATAGAATTTTAGGCTTGTTTTTAGAAGACTGCTTCGCTTTATAAACTCACTGAATGAAACTGGTTTAAATGACAGCATTTTCCTTATAATGGAAATTGTTTCAGAATTTAAATTCTTGTTTAAAATCTGAAAACTTTTTGACAAACAGTTTTTATTTCAAACTGTAATAATTTGATTACAAAAAGGTGGGATTATGACATTGGTTTGTACAATGATAAACAGGCAATATAAAATTAAAAAACCTGAAAATCCAAGGCTATTTTCCTACTTTGTATGACAAATCTTTAAATGCTTGCTGTATTCAGTTTGATGGCTTATAAAGAAAAATGGCATATACAGTGAATATATCTTTACTATCAAGACTGCCATGTACTCATCCATTTCCTTAAAAATAGTGATGATTTAAAAATTAAAGAACTTAAGGAAGATCCTGCAAGATGACACTTTTCCATATAATAACTGAACATTGATCTGTTTTGACTGAACAGCTGTGCTTTTTATAAGCAATGTGCTTTTCTAAGATTTAGAACTGTATTTATAATCGAAAAGGAATTAATAAACATTATTTTGCAGAATGATAATATTAATAAATCAGTGTTGATGCAATTAATTTACCTGTGCCACTAAAGATGAATGATAATGCAAAATCTTACACCTGGAAATTATAAAAGCAGTTACGCTTAAAATTAGCATCATGATAATCTGAAATAGGAAAAATGGTATTAAAAGGTCTTTTTGCCAGTTAGCCAATTTGTTTTTTTAAGTGCAACAGTCAGCAGGAACCGTGTCAGGAACCTCCCTGAAACCTAGAGCAAAATCTCACATCTTCAGTGGAGCTGGAAAAGGTCTAAGATTGCCTTTCGTTTTGCAATTAAACTTCAAATTCAGGCCGCTTTGGCCTGGTCAGAAAGTGAACATCTAGTAAAGCTTGTGAACCGTTTTCCAGACGGCCATCCCATCCCCCTTACCTCCATGCAGGTGACACTGGCACAACGCGGGATGTTTTGTACAATGTGAACTGGCCCTCGCAGGCCTTCCGATGGAGAGAAGGTTTGAATGAGCCTGCGGTGTGGCAGGACTGTTCCGCTTCAAACATCTTTTTCTGTCTGTGACTTAAATATGAGAGTAGATGCAGTTCACGATTCTGTCTCGGTTTCCTCACCTCTCTCCAACTCTGTGTTCCCACCTCAACCCCCAGCCTCCAGCTCCGTGTCACCCTGTTCGCGCAGGTGTCTTGTGAGCTGCTTGGGAAAGCTGATCCATCTCAAGCTCAACACAGTTAAATGCCAAAATTAAT
Source organism: Caloenas nicobarica (assembly GCF_036013445.1). Lineage (NCBI taxonomy): Eukaryota > Metazoa > Chordata > Aves > Columbiformes > Columbidae > Caloenas > Caloenas nicobarica. The sequence goes on along the minus strand of NC_088245.1, from coordinate 53,995,978 downwards.
CAGTTTGTTTATCATCGACTGAAAGAGCTTTAACACCCACAAAGTCCTCTCTGTTCTACCTCCTCCAAAACTAAGAATTGAACAATCTCTACTCCCCTACGAGACAGGCTGGGAATTTGTGCCTCACGCAACCTCCCACTCACACACCTCACCTTCGTTCCACGTTTCCACTGCTCTCTTCCCCTACTTCTGCTTGCAGAAGGAATTCCACGATATAAAGGCTTACCTGTAAAACTGTGCAGGTTTTTTTCGGCTTAGGGGTTAATGTAAATAGATGTCTATACTTAGAATCAGATTGTTACTGAATATACATCTATAAAATAGTAAACCTTTGGCTGCACTATTTATAATATTTGACTTTTGTAATTCCTTTGCCTTATTACCAGGTCATTTGTTAAGACCAATTCTATGCAATTAGAATTAGAAGCATATCTTTTAATTTTGGGTTCAAACCACCCGCTCTGTGTTTTCATTAATAAAGCCCAAGGCCTAGAGTACAGCTATACAGGCAGCTAATATTCTCATTTTTAGCTAGCCAAATCTCTATAGTAAAACTTGAAGGTTAAACTTAATACATTTGCATGATTCATTACTTTTCCACATTGCAGGCAGACATCTTCCCAAATACATGCATGTGTGTGTTGGTGAAAAAGCTATTTGCACTGAGGTCTTTGTTACTAGTTTCTCTTGAGAGCAGGGTCAGGCCTGAAGTATGGTGTTTGAACACAGTTACAAGCCACATAATGTACTAAAATGTGGAGGCGTTTACCAGAACACACTCCAGGGTGACAAATAGTCACTGCACTGTTTGCAGTGCTCAAGCAGTCAAAAAATCCCGCTTCGGATGTGGCTCCTTTCCTCTTCCTTTCGCACCCTATTTTTCCTGACACAAATTCAACCTTTTTTCCCTTGACCTTCTGCACTGCTAATAAACTCAGCTTACAGAGCCTGGATATTTTTCTTTTTATTATGCATTCATTCTGTACAGCTCTTTCCATCTTTTTCTTATCATTCCTTTTATAAGAATTTAAGGACAAGTCCAGTTTCCAAATACTACAGAAGTTCACCTCTGTGTAAAAACTCACTGCCAAATAAATGTGTGGGTACTAATCAGGAATACCGTGGCCATGGGAAACATTGACCTGAACTCATTTTTTCAAGTTCTGTCCCATCAAATCCTTTTCCAGGGGTTACCTTGATGTTGTGCTGCTGGTGTAATCACGGAATCATTTAGGTTGGAAAAGACCTGTAAAATCACTGAGTCCAAATGTTGTGTGTCCTATGGAAAAATCCCACAGATACGTGTTCTAGTGCAGGGGACAAAACGTGAGCTGTAACACATAACCATAGCAATACAGTGATTGTAGAGGGGCAGCATGAAGGCCAGAACACCAACAGAAAATTTTTGTAATTACAGTGGGATATTGGTACTATATTCTCTGTATTAGGTTGGAGTTCATACTCCCAACCGTTCTGGAGAATATATTTTCAAAAAACATTCATGAGGTGAATGTAAACAATCTTTTGAGGGATAAATTTCAGCACTTAACACTAATGCAAAAGGAAAAAACGGCTTTCACTGAGGAAAAGTTGTGATGTAGAGGGTCTATATGCAACATCGTGGACTAAACTTTCTGTTTCTCTAACCACTCCTTAAATACCAAGTGGACTGTGCAAGCTGCCTATAGAAAAAGGAAACATGAAAAATTATCTATCCATTCTCGTTAAGAAGTCACCACAGTTTAGGGGAGAAGGGCAGATTCAGAGCTGAAAAACAGCGAACTCTAGCAACTGCAAATACGATTCGCTAATTAGTTCTTGGCAGTCACATACTAACAATTTTTTGCCTATTTTGAAAAATAATTCTACCTGTTGACCAATGAAGTGCTCATATGCCTACAAAAATCAGTGGTAAAAGATTCCCTATGATCAGAGATTTGAGAATCTCACTCAGAGATAGTCTGAAAAAAATGTATCACACATGTAGTTTCTACTTTCACAAGCAGTTTTTGTACGAAGAATGGGTGGAACTTGACGAACACCTTCTATACTGATGTTGCATGCTGGAGAAAACGAATAGTTAATGTTAAAACTTAATCACTAGAAATGCTGACTGAAAGGAAAGTGGTTATGTTTTAGGGAGTGTTCTTTTGATTAAGGTGGAATGTGCCATGCACACTTAATTTAATGAGATTAAAAAGGAGAGGGCTCCTGCTGTCGTCTTGAAAATCGCCCTATTAATAAAGCCTCCCTTTGTGCTCGGTGATTACCAAGTTCTCTGGGGGGAAAAAAAAAAGGAAAAAAAGAAAAAAAGAAAAAAAAAAGTATGTCTGCTTTGTAAAACAGCTGAATAGGCAGCAGCTAACTTGCAGCATTTATAGCTAAAATAGCATTCAGGTGATACCTCCATGTGCGCTCTGTATGTGTATGTGTTTGTCAGAGAGAAACTGACTCAGTGTTTTGAGACCAGGGGTTTCATTGCAGCAGCTTTTGATTTACTACATCTGTCTTTGAGCCTCGGTAACATAAGAGCTCCAAAAAGGTATTTTTCTGGAGAGATTAAGCCTGCCTTGTTTGCTAGAAATTCTAAACAAAGACCTAAATAAAAACTGTATTCCTTATTTCACAATTCAAAGTTCAGCTGCATACAGGTTTTAGGAAAAATAAGGAAAAACCCACTGAAGAACAAGACACTATCTCAAGATGGAAATAATATTTTATGTGATGATAGCGTCTAAAAAAATATACAGTGAATCATATGTTTCCCACTTTTTTATGGTACATATACACAGTGGTAGTAGTTTTTATTTATTCTATAATAACTTTGTCTGGAAGTAATGGGTAAGAAAATTTTATCAGCTTATTAAAAGGATCTAGTTTCAAAGAGCACAGCAGAGAACTAATTTCCTATTAAAAAGGTTAATTTGGGGAAGGTTAGGGTATTGGGAATTAAATATTAAGATAAGTTTACCTCTGAATGCACTGCTCTAAACCGAGCCAGAGGTGGTGTCACCCAAAGTTTCTGTCTGAGCCAAGTTCTTGTTCAGTAAATAAATTGGTGGTCCTACTGTTACGTATTCTTGTCTATTCTTTGTTTAGAGATGCTTGCACCAGTACCTTTGTGGTAAGTGCCTCCCTACAGAGGCCAACAGCTTGATAAGGAGAATCAGAAATTCTGCCCCAAGGAGGTAGATGAGGATCTTTACAGTGACTCCAGCAGTGAGACAATGTCACTGACTATTTCTCCTCTGAGGCAAATATCTGTGGTTTACAGTAGGGATACTCATTGGTGAGGAAACTGGTGTCACATTGGGGAGCAATTATACGGGTTCTGAGACCAACTTTATTCCTAAGTGATCTGATTTAACCCTTTTTATGTAGAACCCTGAATGCAAAAAATGTCTGTTAAAAGGATTACAATGCAGTACTTAATTCTACTTGCTTTGATTGCATTTGTTACTAACACCTCCTGCAGATGTACTCTGAAACTGTGATGCCCAACTGGAAAGCATTTTCTCAAAGGAAATTAGCACCAGCACTCCTGGGAGCAACTTTTGTATTTTGTACACATTTATATATTATATAAAGCCCCAAAGACGTAACTATTACGTGTAAAAAGAGTTGAGGAACTGCCTGTAGCAAATGTATAAGAAGATGGGTCCATGTTCCCGTATAGCTGGATAACAAAGCACTAAAATGGGGCGGCAGAGCTGCTCCCGTGGGGTTGCAGCATCACAAAGCACAGCAGCTCTTCACACGCACACTCAGCCCCATGACACGCCGATTGCCTGCTGGCGTTTCTTTCCAGACCTGTAACTTTGCAGGAGTAGTTTGGCAGTGACACCCGTCTCGGGATCGCCCTGGTGAGCCCCGGGGAGCGGAGCTGCCCCTCAGGGAGCGCGAAATTAGTGAGAAACTTCGGCTTTGAGCCGCAGCCTGGCAGAACCTTCCCCAGGGAAGGGATGGAAGGTCTCTCCTCACCTCTCATAAGCGGATTGTGTGTGAGTTAGGAAATTTATAGTTTCCATTTTTACATTGAGAAGCAGGATTTTTCATTTTCTGTAAGCAATTTTAGACTTACTCCTGCAGTTCCTGGTGCCCTACTGGTGTGCACCTGCTATTTCATGAGCAAATTTAACAGAGATTATCATAAACTTTCACTGTTGGGATGTATTCCTGTTGAGCACCCTAGCACGACGTATCAATGGGTTCTGCACATCTGCTCAATTCTTCCACAGGCTTATTTTGAACACTGATGAAGGGGCAAATTGCTAGAAATGTGTGCTGTGGAAAACAACCAGTGTCTTGAGGACAAGTGCAAGGGGTTACACTGATTTCAATGGATTTTGATCCAGTAATTGCCAGTAAAACTTAAAAAAACCTGGCATTTTTTACACAGAGGGAGGCTTAATAGACTAATGAACAACAGGCACATCCCTAGTTCAGGGAAGTCAAAGGATGAGCCGTTTGCTGATCTCAGGAAACTATATGAGCCCTGGGAAGAGGCAGGGCCAGGGTGAAGACACAAATCTCGGTTAAACCATTGGCTGATGCTGTGTCCCTGTGAAGTATAAATACATGTATTAATTTTTCTTTTTCTTATGCCTTAGAAATCCTAACATGATTTTATTTTGAAGCTGTAGTGATTCACATAAGAGACACTGATGCTGTAACATTTCTCTATGGATCAAACAATCATTTTCCTGGTTTTATTAAAATATTTATTTAAGGTAAGAAAGATACTCCTTTTTTTGAAAGCGTTTAGATATTCTCATTGAATGTTGAAATTTGATGGTTTGTGATTTGGGCTGTTTTTTGGTGTTCTAGCAGTCACAGGGAGCTCTCAATTATTGTTATTAAGCATTATTTGTAAATAATTACAAAGCCTCTCCGTGTCACATGTTAGGGTTGGTAACACTGATCCATACAAAAACTGTTGCTAGCTGACAAGTTCTAGGTAAAAGTAGTTAAAATTAACAGAATTCAATTCTTTAGTTAGAGGTATGTCTTCTGCATTTCCTACTAAGTTGCATTCCTATATGTTTCTGTTACAGGGTTCAGAAAGTCTAGACTGTGACCAAATGAAAAGGCCTGCTAGAGTAGTTTTGGTGGAGTGGACTGAATTGCCCAAAGGAGAAGATCCAGACCATTATATTGTAACATACCAGAGAGCAGATGCTTTAAGTCAAAAAGTAAATTTCATCAATCTAAGCGATAAGTAGTTCCAAATGTATTTAAGCTGTACATACCAGCAGTTAATAGCATTGTGTGTTTGTTTGAAAAAACAGTAATATAAAACAGCAAATAAAGAGAGTTTTGAAAAATTGTGCTGAATTCTGTAATTTGTGTCATTTATGTGCACTCTTACAAAGTCTTATTGAAGCCAATTGGACCTAAAAGACCCTTGGATACCCTGGTTGAATAAGGATAGACAGGCATGTTAAGAATATGCAAGTTCTTCAAGGTGCTGTGGTTTGGAGGAGGACTCTAACTTCTCCAGGAGAGGCACAGACCCTACCCCTAGATACCTGTGGGAGGGCGTTATTGAGCAAAAAATGTACTGGAACTTAAAGGAAATATGGGGATTTTAATATGAAGGTGTTTAACAGTTTGATTTTTAAAATATTGGGTACTTTGCAGTTTAACCGCGGCCTTAAGTTTGATGTGCTGCAACATAAGCTACCCTCTTAAAAACTTTGTAGATAATTTATGAATTGTATTTTTATTACTTTCACTATATCCAGAAATTCTTTTAACTTGCAGAATGTAAGGAACATTTCTAAAGTTGAAGAGAAACCTGTCAGTACTACAATTCTGCTTGAGGAAAATAAGACGTATGATATTACAATAGAAGCTGTAAAAAATGGCCAAATCATAAGTGTAAAATCATTTAAGACACGTAAGTAGTGCAGTACAAAAATATTTTGGTATCATCATAGTTAATCTAATAATGAAAATTAAAAAGTGGATATTGAAACGTTGAGCTTAATCATGTATTTAGAAACTTTGCATCAGTGTATATTTTCAACCATGAAGAGCAGAAGGAGTGATTTTATATAACTTGTTTTGGTAGTAAAACTGTTCTCCAGTTTGGGACTGATGTAAAAGTTTGGGAGATTTTTAAAGGTTACAGGCTGTACTATGCTATGGTATTTTTAGGAGAAGAGATTTATAAAAGAGAACCATTGAGAAAGTTGCTTGCAGCCTGGCAATTTCAACATAGGATTGTGGTTATTTGCCTTATATAAATTAAATATATTGGTTAAATATTAAACATTTCTATTTCCACTTTATGACAGTCCCTCTTTAAAAAGGGTTAATGAGTCACATGAAGATCTTAGTATTGCGACTAAATGGGGCAGACTTCTAGTATAAGAATTTGTGATTCTAGCCACTGAACTTATAAAAACATCATTTATAACTGTAAATCTGTTCAGGACCACAGGTCCCACTGATAACTAGAATGAAAGGGCTTTCAAATCTTAATTTTGTTAATTGCTTTAAAATAGTTTATAGCATTACCTTTGTACACATTACAAGCTCATATCAGCTTTGGAATACAGTCTTGGATCTGAATACAAACAACATCATTGGGAAAAATACATAGTAAGTTGAAAACATTGCAGCAGCCGTCCACTCTGCTGAAAGTTAGTATGTTTAGCAAGCTATTGGAAATAATTCAGGTTATGCTACTAATGTGTTACTGTACTTGACATCTATCACTTAACTGATATTCTAGCAAAGTATGTACTTTTACAGTACTCCTTAAACTGTGCACTTTTATTTCTGGTTGCTTCAGACACAATTTTACATACCATGACGACAAAAAAGAACATGACTTTCCTAATTGCTCAGTAAGACATTTTCTGTCTCCACACTACTTTTCTTTGCCTACTGTGTGTATCCTGCATCGCTTCTTAAAATTAAAAAAAAATCTAATTATTCCGTTGTGGTATTTGTTTTTTCTTGGTCTACTAGGTGGAATTTCAGAAAATGACATCAAAACATTTGTGACAGCTACTACAGTGTCGTTTAATTGGAGTACAATGACTAAAGAATTTTCAGTTTCAGTTTCACTGAATGATACTTCTCAGATTATAAAACAACCCAGTGGATTCTTTGTATGGAGTAATTTGACACCTGCCACTTTGTATACATTTAAGTTTATATTTGAACAACTGCATCAGGAATTTATAAATGTGTCTCAATCACTGGATGTTCAAGCTGAAACAGGTATATGTTAGAGTTTGTTGGAGTCATAGTGAATGCAAGGGAACAATGCAAATTTTCTAGAAGAGTTAAAAGTAAATTGTAAAAAGCCTGTATTCCATTTTACAATTTTTAATAGATGTGGATTGTTTATTTCTAGAAAGCTGAAGGAATCGAATGCTAATGGCATAGGAAGGTTATTTCTAATTAGTATTTCTTAGTATTTTTAGGAGCAAGAATTCAATTTTGTATATGCAAATATCATAAGCTAACTACATATTTTGCAGTCTAAAATAGAGTCAAGTGAATGTTGAGGTTTGGCATTGTAATTTTTTGAGTGTGTGGATTGAATTTGCTACATAGTTTCAATGACAAGGCAGGGAAAATCCTGAAACTGGTAAGGATTTGGAATACTTTATGCCAGCCCAGTGATGGGTTTGTACTGCTGAGTGGCTAACCTGGCTGCGCTGTTTTGTTAGAAGTGCTTTGAAGGAGGCAGGATTCTTAGGATTTTAAGGCTTGATTATGTAACTTCATTACTTTAAGTGTACTACTCTGATAATACAACTTAAAATTTTTAAAGTTAGGAACACAGAAGAAGGGATGACATAAATTAAATAAAATTAAATAAAATAATTATTTTCCTGAGCTCAGGAAAGTATTAAAAACAAATGATCTGTTAATTTCAATTCCAAAATTTAAAAAAATAACTAGCAGAAACTTAGCTTAAAGAATTATTTTTTTTCCAAGAGTAGGATAAAATTTTGTTGTTATTGTTGTTCATTGGGTTGTAGTGGGTACTCTTCTAATTCAGTCAGTCAGATTTTTTTAAGATACTCAGGATTTTGAAGGAGAGCTGATTCATGACTCTTTTTTTTTTTTTTTTTGCGGGGGAAATCATGAATTAATGAATGCTGTCATGATCAAATGCCTGTGTAATTATAAAAAAATCTGGAACTGTACCACTGCCGTAAATCTTATGGAGCATCTTTAAAATCCTGTCCTTGTTCCCCTGTAGGCACCTGTTCCCCAGGTTGGGTGGCATTCCAAAGCAGCTGCTATCGCATGGATCAGGACAGCAAGCCCTGGAAGGCAGCACAACAAACCTGTGAAACATCTTCACGAGGGGCACATCTTCTTGACATAGGGAATAAAGAAGAACATGGTTTTATTTTGTCTTACCTCCAGACAATTAGTCAAATAATCATGTTATGGACGGGACTTAATGACCTAAAGGTCAGTTTATATTTTCGACTTTGCTGTTACATATATGGAAGCAGGAGAGTTTTGAAATGCAGAACCCAATTTGTTGGAATAAAAATTTCCACACAGTAAATAGGTTTTTTTGGTTGTGGGTTTCCCTTTTTTTTTTTTTTTTTTTTTTTTTTTGGTGCGTGAGGGTGTATGTGTAGTAGAAGTACTGAAAATATTTAGCAAGCCATAGCTGAGAAAAAAACCCAACATAGTTTATACATAACGTGTTTAATTTTTTTTTCTGTGAGTACTACACATGGATATTGTTTGGCCTGTAGGTGGTGCTGCGTTACCAGATTTTAAATCTTTTTCTCTACGTATGTTACTCACTTTGGCTATCAAAGTCTGGGGGTGGCTTTCTCAGTTTTGATGTGGGTCTGAAATACTGAGTGTTGAGCTTGGCAAGGTCTGTCCAATATGGCTGGATGCTGGATAGACCGGCGGCAGAAGGAATTGTGGCAAGGTATTTCTTGTAAAAAGTTGCCTGTTCATCACATCTGGGATGTGAGGGTTCTTCATGGCAGCTCTGCAGTTATTGAGTCAGTGTGGTGTGGTATGTGATTTGGGAACAGCTAGAGAGATAAATATAAGTATTTGGAAAGCTCTTGGAAAGATGGAGATGCTTTGCCAGAAACGAGGGATCCAGTCGTCCTATGATTAGGCCTAGTGAAGACTTCTTTTGTGGTAAGTAGGAGAAGGCAGGGGGGTAGACAGTGTTTTTCAGTTTGGATAATCTGCACTCCAAAATTTATTTTTATTATCGTTTTGGTCAAATTAATTTTAAAAGAAATGCTCTGAAAACCAGTAAAAATAAACCTTTTTTTTTTTCCCCTACACTCTCATTACCCGGAAAAGAGTTAATTGCCAGTTTGGAATCTGCTAGTCAACTGTTTAATCATTACATGCATTTTTATGTCTGTGGGAGTATAGTCAGTTAAATGAACTAGATGAGTGTCTTGTTTTAAGAGTAGCAAGGAATAATAATAATAAAATGCTTGGGTTTTGAGCACTTCTTTCCTAAATATTTTTATTTTATTAGCTTGTTCAAGTACCATATGAACATGTTACAGTCCTTTTAAGTGTCATTGTTCTCATTTGCTGTCATCTTATGAGAACTTCAAATTGTGCTTACACAAAATCGTGCTTACCCCAAGGAGTTCAGAGATCATGGGATATATGCTAGGAATCACAGGATTTGTTTAAAATCTGAAATAAAAAAAATACAGATTCAATTATTTTTGCTTTCTCTTTCAAATTTGAACCATTAGGGACTAAAATTTACGGGTTTGAGGTTTTTTTCTCCCAGCACTCACAGGACTTGAAATATTCTATGACATTAAATGAAAGTTGAGACTATAACCTACTCAGATTTCAGCAGCCTTAAGAAAACTTCCAAGCACCGTAACACTGATGGAAAATTAACAACATTGTGAGCAGGATTAGTTCTGTTGTGTTTGTATTCCCACAGTTTCTCCCCCTTTAGCCCTATTTTGATCTGTATCTGCATTCAAACCCTTCCTGACGAGGGTGACTCTCCTTGTGAAAGACACCAGGGACCCTGGAGGTGTAGGTCAGTGCGCTGGGTTACAATGAATGGAGCATTTTGGAGATACCCTCATGTCTGTCCTGACACTGGGCAGTTCTTCAGGGATAGGAAGTGGAAAAGGGAGCCAAAGACTCTTTGCAGCAGGGCTTGTAAGAGAAGTCTCAGTAGAGGTCTGTATCGTAGTAGTATCTTGTGGCTTCCTGTGCCCGCAGCTAACTTTGATGCCCAGAAAGACCAGCATAAGAAAAATATATGCATTGATCTACGAAGTATTTTTGAAACGACAGGCTAGACACACAGGTCCTCCTGAAAGTTAAGCCGAATTATTTCATAGCATTGAAAACCTTCTTTGCTCTCTTGGGAAAATGAAAGACATCGTGGAATTTTATTTGATTTTTTTCAATTCAGTGGATTAATTGAAAAAAATAGACTTAGTATCAACAAACATTATTTTTTGTTGTTTTTTTTTTTTTCAGAGAAATGGAAAAAATCTTTTTTCCTCTCTCCCCCTCACTCCCCTTTTGAATAACATTAACAAAATGGAAAAGCAATGGAAGTCTTAAAATTATGGTGGTACCTCAACTTTTCTACTTTACAGGACTTAAAGCATTTACTTAGACTGCAGCAGCACAGACTTGCTGTGCCTGAAGGCACTTACGCTAGTGTCACTCCTGAGAGTGCTCCAGTGTCATGAATAAATGTTAGGTTTTTATTAATCCCCTGGACAGGATGGTGTATGTTAGTGCAGTGCAGACTGAAACCTGCCTCCCACTAGAGGGGTCCGCATTGCAATGCTGTGAGTGCGTTCTACAAGCATTTTTCCTTTCGCATATTTCATATTTGCCCCAGTTTCATATTTGTAGGGCTCTGCTGGGGAAACTGAAGTACCTCAAAGGTTAGAAACTTGGAGCCAGATCTGAGTGAGTGTCCCAACTGCTGAGCTACTGGCCCATGGGAGAAAGAGGAAAAGACGGCACTTCCTCATCTGATTGTGAATCGAGCCCTGGGCTGTATTCAGCTAAACTAGTTTTGCTTTCAGACTGAATTTATTAATATTTTTGATGGAATTTTTTTTTAGTGAATAACATTTTTAGAAAATTATCCCTCATTATTATGAGATTATTTGATTAATGGTTATTTTTAAAGGACTGCTTGTAATACTCAAACACTCTATATTAGCCTTATGTTGTGATATTATGTTCTATTATATTATAGTATATCATATTATTACCTTGTAATCTCTTGTAGTGGAAGGGTTAGAATTTTACACTGAAATATTTACTGCATTCAAAATGTTAATGTATAATTAATTTGTATAAATTAAGTATGTAAATTTTGGATGTTTAGGACATATGCTTGCAATGACAAAAGCCTTCATAATTCATCAATACAATGTAAAAATACATGGAGTTTTTATTTACTTTTTTTTTTTTTTTTCAATGCAGGAAGAAGGTCAGCTCTTGTGGACAGATGGATCTCCTTATCTTCTAAAGGCTGGTATCTCAACTTTGTCGATGATACCAGAAAATGAAACTGACTGCTATACCCTTCAGAGAGATCCCACTGGTCCAGACTATTTCTTCACAGGATTTTTCTGCTATATACAGCTACCGTATATTTGCGAATATGAATGTAACTATATTTCTTCCAATATTTTGCGTTTATTTTTAAAAGTCTTACCTCCGATTATGTTTATCTTTGAAGATAAAAGTATTAAAAGTTTTTCACGATTTTAAATTATTTTTTCATTCTTGGCATTCTTTTTCAGTACCTCTGGTACCAGAAAACTTCACATTTAGCATGCGTGATGTCAAGACAACTGAAGCTGTATTTACGTGGAGTGATATGGACATATGGCTTAAGTCAGGCTTTGCACTTATAATTAAATACTATTTTGATCAGTGGAAACCATACATTCTGAGCTTGCCTGTGAATGCAACTCAAACAAAAATTGTACAGTTGTCTCCTGGCCTTTGCTATAGTTTTTTATTAGCAGCAAGGAACCAAGAAGGGGCACAGATTATCTTAAGTCGAATTCTGAACGTAGAAACAAGTAAGTTCCAAAAAGAAATAGCAGTAATAACCAGATAATCCTACATTTTAATGTTTTTCCTTCAATTACACTATTCCATTTGTTGATATTTTGTCTGAAAATATAAATAACTCTGAACGTGATTTCTGAATCCAGGACTGACCAGTTGTTATGGTGGATTCCAATGGCTTCATTTTGCTTTTGTGCTAAAATGCTTTATTGGGATTGATGAGGAAAAGCTCAGCAGTTTCTGGTGGCCACAAGCAGAAAGCCAGCTACAAATTCTGTTTCTGTGAAGTATATTTTAAAAGCTTATTCTTACCATAATTTTACTCACAGAATTCGTACTGATGTCCGTAGGGAAAGCTGGATGTCAGAGTAGCAGTAAGATATTTTTTGGCCATGCTGATGAAATGCAGAAGCCTACATTCTAATCTGAAGTAAAAGATTTGTGGGAATAAACAGCGATATCCCTAGATATGTGCAGTAAAGATTAAGACAAGCTTCATGGTTTAAAAATACGTTGTGTTTTGACCCAGTGCATTATACAGTAGGACATAAGAAAAATTCATGAGCCGATTAACTTGTGTTCTAGTAAAATCTAGCTGAATGAAACCAAATGAAACCTGCCAGTTGATATTGATGAAAGATACCTTTGCATCTAAAGGTGATCAAACGGACAAGTCCTCAAGGAAAAATTAGCTCATGGACACACCTTTACATGCAGATTTTCTTCAGGTTCCTATTTCTGTGGTACTGGGAAAATATCCAGATTTGCAAAAATTAAAGAAAACATACTACCCTAGCATTTTAACCAATTCTGGCAAGGCAATTCAAATATGAGACAGAGGTCCATCTTTTTAAGGTCAGAATGAAATACAGGTTTTTCTTTAGGGGAAAGAACTATTCCTTTTCTTCAGCAAGCACATTTTGTACAGTGCAGCACTTCTTCCCCTGGGCTGCTTTAGTGCACTTGAAAGTCTTTCCATCTCTTGTGCATACCAGCTTCTCTGCTTCCTAATATGATGATTTCTTTTTTTTATGTAAGACTCTGTAATGCAAGTTACCTCTATGATGGAGGGAAGATATTCCTGCTTTCTCCTATGAGAAGCAAATATGTGTTTTTCCCCAGAAAACAGCTTTGCAGCTGCAACATTGCTATCTACAGAAACCTGATTGTCCAGGCAACGAAAAATAGGATGATTTACTGATTATTAGACTGGTGACTGAATTGTTGGAAGAGGTGTAGGAGACATAATGAAGAACCGTTTTGAAATGTTTGATAAAAAGAGTGTGCATTGAACACTTACATTTTCTGAAATTCAGTAGATTTTGCCTATTAATTCATTAGGGCCGGGTTTTAACCATCATGGGTAATTCATACCATTTATCTTTGATAATGTTTCTGATCTGACTGACGTACAAGAGAGAGGACCTAAGTGAGGAGACTGAGTTCTTCATAAAGAACTGAGTGATTCAGAAAACCTCAATTAGGTAGTGAGAATATTCCCCTGCAGATCAATATTATAACAGATATACAGCAAAGTTGCTTTGTTTGATTTGCTCTAGCACTATTTAGCATTTATGTCAGTGTGTACTGTTAGCTTTCCAGGCTGTATTTGGAAAAAAAAAAGTTATTGGTAAAAGATATCAGAAGCTATTATCCTATTTCTATTTCTAATCTTAATCTATAGGACCGTTGCACTCCCAGAAGTTAGAGGCTACATACGTTTCATCTGCAGAAATACATTTGAAGTGGAAGCCTCCACAGCATTCATCCAGTGTTTATTTTCATTACTACCTCATCAACATTTTGGATACCGAAACCAACATTTGGGAACAGTTACCGGTTGAAAAAAGCAAGACTTCAATAGTAATAGGAAATGTAAAACCTTATCATCAGTATCGTATATATTTACAGAATGTAGCAGAAAAAGGAACTCTAAGCTGCCATGAGAAGCCTATATTAATCACAACAGGTGATGTATCCATTTTCTGGAGGCTTTATTTCACTAGACAGAGTTTAAATTGGAAATACGAGGCACAAAAGTATTTTTAAGGCCATGTACAGATTGCTGTATGTTGAGATCTACTGGGGAAAAGTCAGAGGGATTCTTTTCTATAATCTCTGTTGACTGATTCTAACCTTCAGAACCTCCTAAAAGAGTGAATTTAGCTATTGCCTTATTTATTTACTCACTCACTTACTTACAGCACATTAATATGTGCTAGGGAAGCAACATCCCATTTGATAAATATTTATGGTTTGTATATTTAATTTCAGCAAAGCAGAAACATTACCATGATGTCTCAAATTATGTAGGTAAAGACAGATTAGTTTATTTTTCTAATCACAGATACTGTGACTCAGATTTTGTCATCTTTGTTAATCTGTATATATCCAATGGAACAAGATATACTTGTAAAATAAGTTCCTATTTGTTCTGAGAAAACAGAAAGCAGAATCGGCCTGTAACAGGTAGTTGTCTGCAAACTATTTTAGGAAATAATTAAATGGATTAGTAGTTTTAAACAAATGAAATTTTTAGAATAAAAAATAAGGCAAAAGCCAACTCTGGGAAGTGATTGCAAATTAATAGTAAGTTTGGTCTGTGGTTTTATACTGACGTCTTTTTCTCTGATCAAGCTGTCAGTCCACCTACAGCCGTTTACATTCACCCAGAAGACGTACAAGAAGAGAGTGTCGTCCTTCACTGGAAGCTGCCACAAGAGGGTCAGGAATCCTTCATTCAGGTGAAGCCAACTGCAGACATCGGTGACACCATGAAGTTTTTAGTAGGCAACACAGAAGAATTTAAGATTGATCTCCTAATTCCTGGAATGGCTTATGAAATAGCAGTGGCAAGTGTAAATAATGGAAATATGAGTGAACTGAAGACCATTCAATGCACTTTAAGTAAGACATCTTTTAACAGTGGAAACTACAGATTATAATACACACAACATCCGTCTCGTTATGATTACTATCATCTAACAGATTTGGTAGAACAAGTCGATTTGCTTAATAGCCAAGGATCAAAACTATGAAATAGTTGAAACTATATGAAAACTATATGAAACTATATGAAATGTACCGATCCAATCCTAATTGTTAACAGCAAAGCAGATGCTGTTAACTTCCAAAGAGGTGCAGCCTTGGGAAAAACATTGGTAGTGCTGAATGTTGTTGAACTGTGGGGAGGACCACAGTAGGGAATCTTGTTCCCACTAGCAGAAGAAATCAAGTGAATCATTGATTTGCGATGAAATAACAAAATATTGGAATGGTTGAAACAGACTGTTTTTGGAGATGCATTAGCTGTTCTGTGTACTGCGAGAGAGAAATTGCCCTGCTATTGCTGAGAGGGTGCTGGGAAAAGATTTTTGAGAGTTAAAAGTAGTAGTAGCTGAATGGTAAAAGCTTTACATTGTTTATTGAAGGGTCTTTCCTGTTAGTCATAGTTTACCAAGATGTTGAAATGCTTTTGGCACAGTATACATTTGCATATGTGAAAGGAATGGGCAGGATTCACTTCTACATGTGGTATATAAAGGCTGCAGCTGTCAGGTTATAGATATGTGAAATGCTGCGTTGTCATTTTTTCTCGATGATTACAGTATTTTGGAGGGTAGCAGACTTAGTCTTTTTCAGAATTTTTTATATAGGATTAGATTTAATACCTCATTCAAGACACAGACGACACAAAATTCTAGATAGGATTTTTCACAGCTGTCAGATCCAGCTGTAAGAATATGAAACGCGCCAATATTGCATCCATCAAATGTATCTCATTCTCCATGCTCATCTCCCTGTCCAAATGTATCTTTCTGTGTATTTTTTCAGTTATCGTGACTTACCGTCTTGGTGCTGTTGTAGCTAAAATGATAGTTCAGTGATACCTTTGGAAAGCTAACTTGCTATGATTCCTGAATCATTTGTCAAATGCTTTTAGGATTCCAGTACTAAGCACCTAAAAAGATCTAGTTGTTATTGTTTCTGAGTAATTATGTGTTTTATGGTAGCTATTTGTTTGCACTGGGGAAGCATATTTCTCAGGACAGTTGCTTCAGATTTATTGCGTGGTTTTCCCTGAATTTATTTTCAACTAATTTAACATGTGACAATTTTTTTTTTCTTCTTCTTTTAGAGCCGAAACCTGTTCAAATTGTAGTTCCTTACATGCTTTATAGCGATGCAGTGGTATTATTTGTTCGCATGCCTGATATTGGAGTATTTGATGGCATATATGTTGCAAGTAAAGGAGGACCTAATGTGACATTCGTTTTAAAAAGTGATGGTAAAATAGCAATTGAAAACCTTACTGCAGGAACAGAATATGATTTCTACATCTCCACAAAAAGTGGAACAATGTTGAGCTCCTTTTACCATGTATCTGGTGTAAAAACATGTGAGTATTTCAAGTTTATTCCTAAAAAAATCGCACCATATTTGTAAAGTCTTTTAACTTTATTTCAGTGCAATAGAAAAGGCAGGCTATTTAGAATTAACCTTGATATATGTATGTAAGAAATTGATAAGTATACTAACACTAGCTGACTTTTGAACAAGACTGTAACTATCCCTTATAGTTTCTAAACATTCTAAATGTGTTTTGGTGTTTGGTTTTTTTTTATATCAAGTCTATAAAAATGTCTAACAAGTATTTCTGGAATTTAGGCAGTATTAAATTTTTGTCCTTGTGGGAAACAAACCACATTTCTACCGTTTATTCTAGTCAAGAAGATGAATATCCATGAAATTATTTCTCTATTTGAAATCAGTAATTTTATTCCTCCCAGTGCATCTTTGAACAAATAATGAAAGCATTGATATTCCCATTTTTCAAGATAATAATTTCAATAACAAAGACATTAAAAAAAGTGTTACAGCAGGGGTACTCCTTCTAGCGAGACCTTAAAAAAAGGTATTTAATATAAACTTTAAAAATGTTTAAAAATACTGGTTAAAATGCTGTGTTTTGATTTTCCTGTTATTTATGATAGTTATGCGTCCAGAAGCTTTTCTTTTCATGCTTTATCATTTTTCCTTGAAATTCTTTTCTACTTTGTTTCTCTCAGAGTAGAAATGTTATAAAAGGAAAAATTAAGAAATGATAAAAACAAGCAAGGAAGAAAGAAGATGACAATGAGGACAAGACAGAAAAATTCTTCCCCAAATAGTGAAAACTTTGAAAGCTGATTTTTTGTTAAAATAAGGTTTTAATAAGAACTTGGGTTTTGATCTTATGAAAGCATTTCCTAAATTTACTGTGAAACTACGTTAGAAAACTTAGTTTTGGTCTGTCTCTTCTGAGGATCAAAAAACACAAACTCACTAACCCCTCACCTGTATACAGTTTTTCTTAGAAGAAGTGTAAATTTTGGTATGTACCAGCCAGAAACAGCTGTAGTGGGGATGAAAGAGATGCAGAGAAGAATTGTGTCATACAGGGTTATACTAATTAGGCAGAAAGTGTATTTGTCTTGCCTGATCTACCCAGTTTTGCTGAGCTGTTTGACAAAATTCAGGTACATTCGGAGCACTATGATGATGGTATTGGAGGAATTAACTTCATTCTGGAAGATTTTTTTCTTCCTAGAAGTGCCAGCTCTGTCCTCAGGGAGAAATATATGTTCAGTCCCATGTGATTTTAAGATAAGCAAGCAAGCAATTTTCTTTGAATAGTGGCAATATTATTTGTTCTTTCTCCATTTTCCTATTTTGGAATGTCCATGTGTTTGTATGCCTGAGATGAGATTTTGCCCTCTATTTGTTTTACTGATCGTCTTCACTTTTATGTCTCCACAGGAGATATAAAAAGTGTTGGACTGAACAGTAATGTCTTTTATGTTCTTCTGTAGGTCTGGCAGCTCCACTCAATGTACGAGAAGGTGACATTACAGACACTTCAATACAGATTGCTTGGGACCGTGTTGATGGAGATTTTCATCAATACGAAGTCACATGTATAAATTGTGCAAATGCTTTCAGGGTATGCTTTTTAAAAGACCACTTGTGCTTAGGCAGTGCAGTTGTTTTTTAAAAATATTTTATTAAGTAATCGGAGGTTAAATTAAAAGGTATGTCTCCTATTAGAATAGATGGAGGTACCATTTACATAATATAACTAAATTTTGCAAGCAGTTCTGTGAAAGCTGTATTCGGTTTTCTAGGTCCAGAAGGTGAAGCAAGAAACAGCAACATTTTCCAACCTTACTCCTGGTAAGCTGTACAACTTTACAATTCGAACAGAAAAGGAAGGTTTCAGAGACAGCATTTCTGTGGCAAAGGAGATAGAGACAGGTGAGACCACAGTCTTGTCAAGTTCGGCGTTTGTTGTGCTCCATTTATATGTCTTGCTTTAATCTAAAGGGTTTTTATTTTTTTTGTCTCAAATAGAGAAAAGTGATTCAATCATCTTCACCATTTTCTCCTTATTCTCTGGCGTTGTTATTTTCCTTATTGTTTAACTGCTTGTATACTTTAAAAATGTGAATTTGAATATGGCTACAGCGTACAATGAGCTGCCAGAGTTAACTTCGTAATGACTCAAGCAGCTGTACACTCCAGTATCTGACACTTGCACACTGTCTGGCTACCGACATTACAGGAAATCTTTTTTTCTTAGACTTCTCTTTAATGTTAGGTTCCTCATTTCAGTGCTGAGTTTGGACACACTTAGATGTTCAGAACTCAATTGGTCTTATGATGTTCTCTCACTGGCCAGCATGCCAGCAAGAAAAGTAACAGCCATTATATACAAAATCTTATCACTACTCAGGGCAGTCCTGAAGAGTCAATTGGTTACACATTTGCATATTGCGTTACATAATCCTTTTAGCGTATAATGAGCAACGTTCAGCTAAAAGACACTTTATTCAACGGTCTTGAGATATGTGTTAAAGCAAGACGCAAGTAATTGTGTGGGCTTCAAAAGGTCTAAAGCTGCAAAGTCAGTAGTGTTTGTAGTTCGTGATTAAGTGTTTTGCAAGCCAGTCTTATCTTTATTATATGAGCAGACCAACCTAAACCAGAAAGGATTTACATATCTTTAGGTTAGCAATTGCAGACAGGATTCTTTCTTTTAAGTGATGACAACTCGAATGTGGGTGTGTGAATGCTAGTGAGATCCAGCCAGGTGAGATGGTAGGTGGGCGAAATGGCCTGGGAACAAGGGGGTGGGTGGGCCGGCTCTGGGTGTGGGAGCATCTGTGTATCTCTAAGGGCAAGAGCACAAGGGTGTCCCCTTCTTGGACCTAGGAAGCCCCCTTGTACACACGTATATAAATATTCTCACTAGTAGACCCCTGTTCTCTCAGCCAGAAAGGGGAACAGTGCGGGAGTCTTGGTGCCGTCTGTGTTCATGTGAGCCCTCTGAGTTCTGTCTGTCGTCTGTGTGGCTGGCCACATATATGTGGAGTTTTTATTGCATTCTGATGACAGGAGTCCTGTCATAAAGTAATGTGTTTAAAATGTATTTTTAAAGTAACACTTTTTTTTTTTTTTTAATTGTCACACAGTACCAAGTGCTGTGAAATATCTGAACTATAGCAGAGACTCTGAATCAATAACTGTTACCTGGCCACCAGCCCAAAATATGTTTGATGGATATATTATTTCAATAAACAGTAAAGTCTTCAATGAGGAGAAAATGTTACCTTCTAGTGTAAGGTATGAAGATTACATTTAAAAATGACTGACGAACTCAAACCAGATGTTTCACTGTATATTTAAAATAAGTAGCCTGCAATGTAACTTATATGTGGTATGTATTTGAAGTTTTAATTGATGTACATTACTCGTGAAAAAAGATTAAGAATTACGTTGTTTAACAAAATACAAATCTCATATGATGCATTTGTGCAAAGAAGAGCAAACAAAATACTGCACTGGATTGAGCACCAGTAGAACCTATGTGTCATTCTGGATGTTTAATCATTTAAGACTTTCTGTTACAGTACTTGAACTAGCTGTGAACCATAGTGTGATGCATTCTATTTAAGATTTTATCATACTAGAATAGTTTTTGACTGACAGCATATACATATGTATGCACACATCATGTATAAATAATACCCATAATACTGTAAAGAATTAACATATGAATATACAGCATTTTAAAAATCCTAAAGAAAACAATCTCTTTCTTTAATCTTTGTAGAATGCACAAATTTGAGAGTCTTCTGCCAGGCACTGATTTCTTAATCGGTATTGTGACAACTAATGGATTAAAAAGAAGTCGCCCCACCATCCTCAAGATTAGGACCTGTAGGTTCATGGTTTATTAGTAACTTTTCATGACTTCAGATAATTAGAGTTGTTACATTTTAAGGTAGTGTCTAAGAAAAGCTATTCCTTCTCAAATAAATGTTTCTTAATAATGGTCGAATTAATATATATGTCTTTTCAATCTAAACATCCTTGAAAGTTACTAAGTAAATAAAAGCTATTAAAACACAAACAAGTTTCCTCTGTAGTTAATGGGATTCTGCCAGTAGCTGAAACAGCAGTAATATTAGCACGATAGAACTTTTTCATAAAAATTTATAAACACTGATTTTATTTCTGATTCTATTGCTAATATGTGGAGATGAATTTGATTGATTTTACATTCTTCTTAAGTACAAAATGAAATCTATTTCTACGCTGAAGCATAAAATAATGAAATACAGCAATGTCTTCTGTAGATGTTAATTTCCATCAAATTAATATAGATTATTTTGATAATAAATTTTGCATCCACTCCTATCTTAACCACAGATCCTGATCCACCGTCGGATTTACAGGTGTTTGGGCAAGAGGAAAATACAGTCTATTTTTCTTGGAAACTACCAAGAGGAGGATATGATATGTTTCAGGTGAGATAAGAATGGGAAGAAACCAGTGCAATCCTTTATATATATATATATTTTTTTTTTTTTTTGGTCAATGAAATGATCATCCTGTATGTACTGCAAACCTAGCAATAAATATTTGTACTTATAACCCACACAAGTATGGGAGGAAAATACTGCTATGGGAGAAGATCAGCTAAATACATACTTATATATAAGTATATATATATATATAAGTATATATATATATAAGTATATAAGAATTTTTTAAAATATTATAAAATTAGGCTTTTAAAAGCTTTCAAAAACTGATTTTTCAGCTAGCATGCAATAAGAAAGAGTACAGGTCAAGGGCTGAATGGAACTGCAATGTAATATTTTTTTCTTAGTTTTCCAAATTTGTAATACAAATTAATCTAATTAAATGGCAAAAAAAATTCTATATAGAAGGATCAAAAATTTTGTTTAGAAATTTCCAGAATAAAACTTTTGTTTTTTAAGGTAGCAATTTACAAGTCAAAACTGCAAATATTTGATACCTCCCATACCTTGGGCACTAAGCAATTTAGGGATTTCCTGAGTGATAGATTGAAACTGGACATACAGAAGAAAAACAGTGACTGTTTTTCCTGAATTTGTTTAATCTTTTATACGTCAAAATTTCATTATACCCTGTTTGAAAAAGTACACTTTTTTTTCCCTCTCTCTTTTTTTTTTTTTTTTTTTTAACGTGATATTCTTTAGGTTACTGTGCTATTAGAACTAGCTAGTACTTGCCTGGTCACCATACCCATACCTTTTGTGATTTTATTAGCTTTAGTTTCTCACTTTTGTGCAACATGCTTATGTGGAAGCTGTTCTACATCTCTTATTATTTTTTTTCTTTCATTTTTCTAAGCCTTTGATATCCTTCTTGAGATTGGGTGCAGAATTAAGTTATCAAAGGGTTAATGGTGTTTTCTGTTTGCATTCTGTTTCTTTCCTAGGCAATACCATGCTGCCTATCTTTCTGACTACTGTCAGGCTTTTAAAAAAACCTCTTCAGTGGGCATTTTAATTTGAGACAACTCGATTTGACTCAAAATTAATAATGATTCTGGTGTGGAAACATTCTTGACCACTGAAACAAATAATTTAGTTACTATTTCTCACATAGACGTCCCTATATTGGGTTCTCCCTTTGTACTTTGGTCAGCTACTGGCCTCTCCAACACCCAGATAAGCTTATTGTATGTTTAAATTATTGTTTTCATTAGTTGTTATACTGTTTTCAATTCGCTCTTCAGTATCTTTTGGCCTGCTGGCCCATCTTTCTGCTTTGCCCTGCTTCCCTTTGCTTCTTAATTTAGCTTGCATGAATTAGGCAAGTTCATAGTTTTTATTTTTCTTGTTTTGACATGATGTCCCGTTTTTAAGGATGTATTTTCTTAAAGTAATCCTCTTTACTGTTCCAATGGTTTTGCTATTTCTACATTCCCTCTACAAAGTTTTTGAGTGGTGTTTTATGTATTAAAGTTGCGTTTCAGTGTTTTTCATACCATGACACTTTTGGGTGCTGCTCGTAATTTCTTTTAATTTGCTTGATAATTTTAAAGTATATTTCCTGTTCCAATTAAATGCCACTGTGCTGGACTTTTTATGGTTACGAAGAAGCTGAGTCGTAATACTTTATGGTTGGTATTACAGGGTGGCTCTTCGCTATTTGTAGTTTGAACAATATCCTTTGCAACATTTGGCACAAAATCCAGAGTTATTTCTGTTCTTTCAGTTATCTGCTCAGAAACAATCTGCTGTCACATCTAAATACTTTGTGGATCCTGTTTCACTATGACATTCAACCAGTCTCTCCTTCGTATCCCGTCTTTTTCAGTCTGCCTTGTGTTATCCTTTGCATTTTGCAGTCACTGTATGAACACTGTATGAACTACTGTGGTAGTAAACTGTTCTTTAGACATGTCAATTGAATCAATAAAGATTTCAAGGTATGGTCCTGTATAGTTAACTAACTTCACTATGGTATTCTTTAGTACGTAGCACTACCATGTGAAAAAGTACTTTGCTTTAATGGCCTTACACAATTTATACCTCAATATTACTGCATCCAATTCTTTCCCCCCTGCTTCCCCATGACTTCAATTATATCCTTACCTAAAACTTGAAATTTGAGTATTAGTATAGTTTCTTGACATTTCTCTTCATTAGTGTAAAGCTTCATTGATCTGAATGAATGAGAGTAGCCAGTTCACCTTGCACAGCACAACTTGCCGATGTAGCCTGGAGTATTTATACAAATTTTAAAATTAAATCCAGATCTCTTGTTCATGTTTCGAACCAGTTCAGATTTACTTTTGTATGTGGTCAGGTTATTTTTACCATCCTGTGGAAAGTAATTGTCATCTGTAATATTGATCTTTATGGCACAATATTATTGTTCAGCATCTCATAGAGCAAGCAGGCACATTAGACAGTGCTTTGTCTGAATAAATGAGCTTATCTTTAAATCTTTAATGAGAAAGGCTTCAGTAGACTGGTTGCTTAGTAAGGTGCACCTGCATAAAAGGGATCATTTTACTAATCATTTAAAATTAATTATCCCAGCTCACCAACTTTCTATGCAATATATTGTAGTTTGTAGAGCGAAGAGTGCACAAAAGATATTTTCCTAACTTGTTTATACTAGAGGTAAATCTTTAATCTATAGCTTTGCTTCTAGCATTTTGCAGTGCTGTAATTCTAATAAGGTGATGACAGTCTCCAAGATTTAGTGTGTATTAACAGGTACTGTGCTGGTAAAATATACAGAGGGCAACTGGATCGTTCCGCCCGAGATGAATAGCAGCTGAACCAAAGTGCTTTCAGGTCACTACCGTGTGTTGAATATCCCTTTTCTGTTGGAGGAAACAACAGGAGGCAGAACAGGGGACACTGATGTTGGCAGCTGCAAACCTTCTCAGTCTCTTAGTACTAACTTAGTACTAAGTGAGAAACCCATGTGCATGTGCTGGAAATGCTTCTCCAGAGCCTCCTCTGCAGGGCAGACACAATGTGCATCTTGCCTGTCACTAGTGCAGACACCAAACAGTCTGCAGTCGCAGCTTTCTGTGTCCACAGAAAGGACTATCTCAGGAAATGTTTTTCTCACCTTAGAGTTGTCTGGGAGGTCAGAAGGAATTCTCACAGCTTCTAGGAGTTAAGTGCCCAAATTTCCATTACTTGGTATCCCCAGCACTTTTATTCTCTGCAGTGGCTCTACACAAGTGAGTTTTCAAGGTTACCAGTGAGGGGAGTTGAGTGGCGTATTCCTTGGGGCTCTTTTCAGAATCTCACCTCTGGGTGTTTGTTGGTTGGTTTTGTCTGATTATTTTTTTTTTCCTTTGCCAGAAATGTACAGAGATTTCAGAAGTGTCTCCATTTCAGAATTAAAAAAAAAAAAAAAAAAAAAAAAAAAATCTCATGCTGTTGATTAATCCTTAGGCTGGTCTTCTACCCCTTGGTTATTCTCATTCTGTCTTGTAGTTAATTGTATGGCTCATCAGTACCGTTGTGTGACTGGGCAGTCAGAGTATATTTCATTATCCTTCTTCCAAGAGCAAAACCATGTCACCTGTAAGGCATGACTTAACTTTGCTTCCTCCATCTACCTTTAAAGATTAAAGTTACTGCTTTCACCACTGGGCTATTACGGAATCTTAAATTAAGTAGTGGATCAATCTTGTGGAACATAATAAAAAGCTTAAGCTATACCCTTGATATTTTTTTTTGTCTTTAAAATACGGAAAACATTGGAAATGTTATGTAAACAGGTAGTTTGAATCTCTGAACATTACTTTTATGAAGTGAAATAGTCTGATATAAGAAATTACTTTTCTTCCATAGCTTTCATATTATCTAGTGAATAATGAAAAGCTGCTTACCAGAACTGTTTATGACAGCAGAGCTGTAGTGAAAAATCTGGCCCCTGGGACAGAATATTTTTTTCAGTTGAGGACAGTTAAAGGCTTGGATTCCTCTGTGGCTGTGGAGAAAAAAGTCATCACAAGTAAGGAAATGCCTTATAATTTGTCTTTTTTTTTTTTCTTTTTGAAAAACAGTGAATGTTCTGAGACATTTAAATCTTTGTATGTATGTGACTCAAAAGGGTCACACAGTTCAAAGTGAAACTTTAACTTTGGGTGGCAAGTTCCGCTTCCTCTTGTGATAGTTGTTTAAACAGGAGCTTTGTACATAACTTGCTGGATTGAAGCTGAGGAATCTATAGACATAGTTGCAGATGCCTGTTTGGAAAAAAAACAAAAACAAAAACAAAAAACCAACTCCCAACATTCTTGAATGTTTAGCAGAATAGGATCTTGCCAGAATAGCATCCTATACTTTAAGAATTGCCTTGCATTTTGTTTACAATTGTTTCTGCATCTCATAAATTCTTGCAAACACATGGTCTAAGATTGGAGGATTGCTCCTGTACAAGGCCACAGAATGCTTAAAAGAGTAAGAGGAATTATGCTTCAACCAGGTTAACAAGGTCCAGAAAATTACGCTGTATCCTGCACTCATTTTCTGTCTCTGAGCAGACATGGATTTTCCAATGCTCCTGTGATAAAGCATAAGAAGAGGGGAGTTAGTCGTGGCAGTGATTTGAAGGAATGGATTTATATTGGATTCCAGACTGCCAAAGCAGATAAAGAGCAGCCAAATGTAATCAGAAAATAAATCAACTCCCAGATTTCTACACATGCATGTCATAGACCACCTCCCTTCTTTTATGTGCTTTCTGTGGTTTGTTTGAACTATAACTCATTAACCCCATTAACAGTCAAGGAGTCTCTGCACTTAAATGTTCAGAGATGAGTGAATCTCTGAATAAAACCCAGATCTAGTCCTGCAGATTCTTGTTAATGAAACATGCAACAGAATAGTCGTCATCATCATCATCATGGTCCCGAAGTTGCTTTTTATCCTCAAGCAAATGTTTTCAAGAGTATCGTGAATGAGTCCAGTATATGGTTAGATTATGGAGAGTTTATTCTTTTTAATGGCAAACATTTAGGACTTTTTACGTGCTGAATAATCCAGCCTTTAATGGGATTACGCTAATTAGTATTTTTCAGAAAGCTTCAAGAAAGAGAAATCAATCATCTGGAAGATTCACTTTTTAGGAGGAATGGAAACATTTTTCTTTTCTCTCTGTGGCTATGCTGCACAGATTAATGGAAGTGCTATTTGTAAATAATTAGCTGTGATTTTAGGGACTTTAATATAACCAAAATAATATTTAAAATGTAAAAAAGGGTTAATCACTGAGATGATGCAATTTACTGTTACCTAGGTGAACAGGTGAACAGTTTTCCAAAATTATATTGCCTATGATGTATTTTAGAAAAATTTTAAGTGAGTAAAATCTCTACTTCTGTTTACAAAGTGTTCCATTCTTATTCCGTTTCACCAGTGAGCAGTGTTACTGTTCTTTCAGAAGATCTGATAAGTCTGAAATTTTCTTCATAGTACGTAGTACACTTAGGAGGTACATCCCCAGGTTTCACCCTGTGCAGCATAGTGGTACTGCTTACTATAGTATTTTTTTTAGAATTTTAGGAGTATTTCTAAAATGTATATGAATATTTCATGATTCTGTGAACCCTTAGGTAATTTAAATAAAACCCACTTATTTTTAAAGAGTGTACTTTTCTTATATTTTAAGGACTATGCATTATTTTTTTCTTTATCAATCTGAATAATTTTTACTGCAGAACCTGCTGGAATATGTGGTCTGACATTAAAAATGGTAAATACTTCCTCTGCAACTTTAATGTGGAATCCAACCAAGACTGACTTCACTTCTTATGAAGCATCTTTATCAAACAACACCTTTATAAAGAAGTTCAGGATTCCAGGAGCACTGACTGACTACAGCATTACAGACCTGACTGCTGGGGGCATTTATAATTTCACACTGCAAAGACTAAGAGGAAATATTGAAGGAGCTTCTGCTTTCATTGAAATTGTGACAGGTCTGTATGGTTTCTTGCTTTCTCTCCTCACCGGTGGATGGTAGCTGTCAATAACAGCACATGTTTAACATCTCACATTGTAGAAAAACACTGGAATTTCAAGAGATCTTGCATGTTATATCTAGCTGCAACTGTGGACATAATTACTTACATCCTATTCAACCTGCACCTAGTGCTACACCACCAGAAACATAATTTCTTTAGTAGTGCTGCTTTTCTTTTGACCATTTTTAGTATTTTCATTGTTTTTCAGGTCTTATCTTCCAAAGAGCATGAGCTGGGTTTTACCGTATCTGATTTCAGTTGTTTTTTTGCAATGAGTGAAGTTAAACAGGTTTACAAATGTTGGCAGAGTTAAGACTTTATATTGTAAACTATTCCATTCGAATACTTTTTTTTGTTAGATTAGTGATTAAAATGTAATGGGGTAAAATCTCAATACTGACACATGTGTGCAGTTTACCGTAATATAATAATGTAAAATACAGATGAAATTTAAAGAGGAGAAAGGTGCACTAGATCTGCCTCAACCAATTTCTCTTACTGCTTTCTTGCACTACTTTTTATAGGGTTTTTTGTGGCAATGACAGGGCTATATGAGAGAGACCTGAGAAGTGTTGGAATTTGTAATTGATTGGCTACTTTGACCAAATGTCATGACATTTGTATGTCTGCTTTTCAGATCAGTGCTTGACAAACTCTTCGTGCTTCTTTGTTAGGGAGACTGAAGCAAGAGGTTAGAGAGCTATTAAAATAAAGTGATATAGGCATGAAAATCCTTACATTTGTTTTGAGGTAGTGTCTTGAAGGTAAAATTAATAAGAAAAAAATCTTGTATATCTTTTAAACTAGGATTGCAATGCTATAATACTTTACTTGCAATTAATATATTTTTTTAAATACAGGGAAGATTTAAGCCAGTTTAGTTGAGCTAATTGTGCTTCATCTTGCTTAAATGTATTGAGATTACATTGCAATCCTGAGCCTGCTGGTTTATGATGGTTAATTTTGGGAAAAATTAACATGTTGTTGTATTTTGCGCTCCATTTTCACCGATATAACTATTCAGCCTCAACCAATTTTCAGTCCACTCACTCATGATATATGTATCACAGATATTAAGTACTATTTTTGTAGGTGAAATTGTGAATTTTACAGCAAAATGTTCTGACTATGCTTTACACAAATATACTGGCTCTAGACATTATACTAATAGGCTGAGTGCTGCTGGAGAGCAGCATGTGGGTCTGTATGCATGAAACCGAGAGGAGGATGGTGGAAAAGCAGGTGCAGTGAGACTCCAGTGAACCACACTCACATGCGGCTTCTCTGATGATGTGGTTAAGTCTGCAGAAGGGTAGAACTGACCTGTTTTTTTTCTTTCCTGCATCAGTGGGAGGGGGGATTCTCAGTCATAGAATAACAGTAGGAAAAACATGACCTTCATGGGACTAAATTTCTCTTTCCATGTGGACATTTTTGTGTTCTGCTGTGTCAAAAGGAATTGAACTGAGGTAAAGAGATGACTTAAGTATTGTGATAACTGTACACTCAGAGATTAATCATGGGTCTGTATAACAAGACGTCTATAAGCATAAAATTCAGCTTTAAAGGAAGTTGACATCCATAGAAATAATACTACTGATAGTAACAGTAGGACTTCAAATGTATAGAAGTATACTAAAAGGAAGAAATTACACTCTCAGTTACACTTGCACACTTCCACATTTGTTGATGTTGTTGTTGTTGTTGTTGTTGTTCTGTTATTCTTAAAATAAAGCCGGGAGTTGGAAATCATACATACAAGACAAATACAGACTGAATATAAAATCTAAATATAATATTTGGATATATTAATATTTCAGATAGATTATTTCATGGCAAAACTGGAGTATACTGAACAACTTTGCAACTGGATAGTCAGTGTAAAGAGTTCATGAAATATATAATAATCTAAGCAGATTTACAGTAAATAAGAGAGGAGTCGAGCTCTTTCGGGATAGAAGTGATATGATATTCAGACTGCATAGTATGATGTTAGTGTATAAAATACACTAGAAGATTTCATTTGGATTCTGAAGAACTGTATTAGTAAAGGAGTCAGAGGACTGAATGCAAGGGTAGAGGCAAATCTCAAATGTGACAAATAGCGTCACTGACTGGGCTCGCTCAGGGAGGTAAGCACAGGGACAGTTGTTGGCTGTGTGTACTTTCCAAAGCAGAAAGAAGACAGATGCACATGGCTATGGTTCGCACAGGTAGATAATATATACAATATTAAAGGCAGATAATGTTTTAATGAGCTATTGAAGAAGCTAAGATCTGGTCCATTATTAGACTTCGAGATGGTGATACAGATTTAAAGGTGTGTTTAAGGGCAGAAGAAAGTGAGATGATTTGACAGGGGTAGGGTGAAAACTTGGGATTAATAGAAGGAATAAAACATCCAAATTTGGGGGACTTGGCTCACTAGACTTCATGGAATTACTGGGATTGCAAATACAGGAAAACTCTAGAAGAGTTAACTACCCTGTGGCTAGCAACAGAACAAGAACCAGCTGTATCTTGAATTTTGACAATAGCACCAGCTATGACAGCAGTAGTGCTGAAGAGCAGAAACACCTGGACTGTGCAGAGATTCTTTGTTAACTGGACACTGGGCAGAGCTACTTGAGCTCCCTCGCTGCAAATGGGGGTGTCTGCAGAGCTCAGAACTTATCGACTGAGTCTCAGAGTTGGTATAGAAACTATACTATAATATACTGCTGTATCCAGGCTAATTAACAGTTATCCTTCATGTAGCAAGTAAACTGTTCTTGGATGCTTTTATGTTCAGTTGTAACTACTAACATATTTGTAAAGGGAGTGATTTAAATTGTCTTTCATTCCACAATTGTCTTTCAGAACCTGCAAAGCCAGAAGGACTTAAATTCTTCAATGTTTCGTCACATTCCTTTTCACTGTATTGGAGACTACCATATGGACATGTAGACAGATTTCTCGTGGATCTTATTCCTGATCATGGCTCTGTTGTTATCCTAGATCTTGGAGTTAGGGAGTATCAAGTATGTGCTTTTATTACAGGACTTGCGTGGCCACCTTTTCCTTATGCACTGTGCTGATGCGTAATTCAAGCTTGCCTCTTTGGCTATTTAATGCAGATATGAATATGCAGGTATTAATGAAAAATTGGTGAGAGCAAATTTCAGCATCCAGAGTTTGTTACCTAACAACAGGTAGTGAATTTATTCTTTTTTTTTTTTTTTAAGTCTGCTAGAAAGATACAGCCAGTCATCCAAGGGTTCATGAATAGTTTAACAAAGGAAGGGCAGAGCTATTGAGTAATACAGACTCATTAATTGTGTACTTGCCAGGAAGACCTGTGCTTAAATCATTAATGCAGGCAACATTTCACTGCTAAGCCATCAAAAAGGAATAGGAGCACTTTTTGATTCTGCTCTCTGGAAAATATAATAATATTTACAGAAATAATGGTTGTTCTGGTGGTTTTGCTTTTGTTTTTTATTGGAACTGCAAAGATACAGGTATTTTATGTAAATGCTTGCTAAAAAGTTGTTAGTTACATTTATTTCACAAGATGGGCTAGTTTAAGTGTTAGAAACTCGTAAGTTTTTCAGGCTGCTTTTGTGTTTATTCTTTTAAAAAGGAATTTTATAATGTTTCATACTTACTTTGACAACGATACATAAAACCTCTATAGATACACTGATGGGTGATTCTGTGATAAAATTAATAGTTAATTTTGTTGTTCTTTGATATTGAAAGCTATACAAATCTTATGGAGGGTAGTTAAAAAAGATGGCAAAATACTGCACTGTAGCTAATATCTAAACTACTATATTTACTGTTGTATATACTATTGTATTTCTAAAAGCTTATTAACGGATCACTTTCAGTAATACAATGCTTAAACTTTTGGGTTTTGTGGTGTGTTTTTTTATTTTGTTTGTTTGTTTGTTTCATAATTCTTGGTAAAATACTTAAAGAAATCTATGTCCTATTTCAGGCTGACTTCTCCAATACTATTCCTGGAACAACATACAATGTTACAGTTTCTGCAGTTTCTTCTTCACTCTACAGTTCACCTGCCAGCCGAACAGTGACAACAAATGTGACAAGTGAGTTAATAATGACTGATGAAATCTTGTTGATTATTTTTAACTATGCTTTTTTGTGTTTATTATATGCACAACAGTATCTGAGAAATTATAATCAGTTATGAACAGTCATTAGAATTTTTCATCTTCTTTAACCATAAAAACCCACACTGAGTTCGAGGTGTTCTTTGGGAACATGAATGTTTCTCTATCGGATATTTTTAGGAAGCAGCCCTGGATGTGACTTGTAGTTGCATTCATCCATTAGCTTGGCTATTAAGAAAAGGAGGCGGGGGGGAATTAAAAAGAACAAAGCAAAAAAAAAGAGAAAAACGTGTAAAGGAGAATAATTTATAAGCTTTAGAAACATTTCCTATGGTGTCATATAGTAATATTCATACCCCAATTTATATGTAGAGTGGAGAATTTAGAGACTTTTCTGAAAAACATAGCCATATCAGACAGGTTTTATAAGAGAGTGCAGTTTGGTTTTTAATGGTTTTAGGGAAAGGAACTGAAATTAAGCCTGCTAGAATATGTCAAATATTAAATTGATATTAAACTCTGTTTTATCTGTGAAGATCTTATCACTAAATTTTTTGCATTCTTATAGAAGAATGTTCCTGGCGTTCCAAAATTCATTTTATCATTTTTGTAACAGGACTCTAGCCAGGAAAAAAAAAGGCTTTTTATTCAACACTGTATTAGTTTTCAGTAGTTTCATTGCTCTATGTTGGCAGATGATTTAATTTCTTTATATAATCTGTGAAGTTGTTGCCATTATCTGGAAACTTAACTAAAAACTGTTTTACATGTTTGTGTATGTATATATGTAAATAAAACTATTACTTGTTTTGTTTGGTTTTGGTTTTGTTTTAGATCCTGGGCCCCCTGTGTTTCTTGCAGGCGAAAGAGTGGGCTCTGCTGGGATTCTGCTCTCGTGGAATACACCACTGCAGCCGAATGGGAGAATTCTCTCCTATATTGTTAAATATAAAGAGGTCTGCCCGTGGATGCAGACAGCTTATACACAGGTCACAACAAAGCCAGACAGTTTGGAAGTTCTTCTTACCAGTCTTAACCCTGGAACAACATATGAAATTATGGTAAAAGCTTTATGAATGCTTTTTATTATTTCGAATTCTGATTTATTGTACATTGTGTGAGTTTATGGTAGGTGCATATAGTGTTTTCTCAAGGACCTCACTAATTACCATTGTCATGTAGCAAAATATATAGCCAGGTATTTGTTTACAGTAGTAGTTTTCAAATCTAGTTTAAATAATTTCCAACCAAAATTGTACTGAACCGTAGTTTCTTCTCTTGATATTCTTATTGACATATGGCATGTGGTAGAAAATAAAAAGCCAAGGGTAGAATTTTCAAAACCGTGTAAATCCTTCATTTTCATTGAGATTTCATCTTTCAAAGCACTGGTGCACTTTGAATATTACAAGTAGATTTCTAATCATCTCAGCCAGATGCAGAAAAGCATGTAGCTACATACTTCTTCCTTTGTTTTTAAATTTAATTAGTTTCAGAATGAGTTTTCTGGCCTGAATATCTGTTTAGATGTAGTCTGTAAATGCTTTTGCCTGGTTTCCCTAATCCCGGTAGTTTTACCTACTGTTATCTCCTGAAATAAAGTGTCATACTTTTCCATTCACTTCCCATAGATTTTGTTACCTAGATATTCACAGTGAATATCTACTGCCAAAATCAGTGCATGTATTTTCATTACTTTTGTATGTGGAATTTGTTTACGTGGAGATTAGGCACTCCCCATCCATCTCTGAACTCTCCAACAATAAATGACTTCAGGCAGACAGAAATGAACTGCTGTCCCCTTGGCAATACTGACCAAGCAGTTCTCGCCTGACTTTCTCTTTCGTAAGAACCTTGGAGAGGTCAATGTCGAGAATTAAATGAAACAATGTGTTTGATTTGCTTTATGCTGTGTCATGTAAGTTCACACAGCACAAAGCTATAACAAAATATTGAGGCTGACCAGACTGAGAATAGTGCTGTGTAGTGATTCTTTGTAAAGGTGGTGTGTGTGTGTCAGAAAGTAAAAATGTAATTATGCCTGCCACTGTGGGAAAGTTGCTTATTGTGAATGTAGGGATGGCCATGCTGATAAAAGCCAGTATATTCACAGCTGCAGAAATGTTTATCCTTTGATCTTCTGCCTCCAGTCATCTGCTAAAAAAAAAACAAAAACAAAAACAAAACCCATGAAAAACGTTCAGCTACTATTTGAGAAAGGTATTATCACTTAAACTCTAAGCAGGTTAATCTGCTCAGACAAATGAAGTCATTAAGAGAATTTAATTTGCAATTTTGAGTACCTCAGTAGCAGTTGTGTGGGATTCACAATTAAAAGTTTTGCAAATTCCATTCTTTGCTCCATGTATGAATCTTCCCTGGGAAGACTGTGGGCCGTTTTAAATCATTTGTTTTACTTTAACAATAATTTGGCTTTTGTTGGTATATATGGGAGGCAATTCTTCCCATTGCTGGAGCCTGAAACATTGATCTTAGAGCAGAATTTGACTCAGGAAAGTGACTTGTGACCCAACAACCTCTGTCTAGCAGGGACCACAGTGCTTTTCTCATGAGTGAATAAAAGTCTGTTGGCAAACAAAGTGCTGTTACGTTACCTACTGCTTTGGTGGGTGCCCTGACTGCCTGACCCACGAGCAACCTCAGGGATTCAATAACAACTCGGGTGGAAACACTTTTTCTACCTGGCAGATGTGGGTGAAAAGAAACATTACATGTTTTCCTTCCTTGAGCAATTTACTGTGGTTCTGTGGTTAATTTTTGGAGTCTGCGTCATTTAAAAGCAGCTCTTGATTTTTGAATAGGTGAAAATTCTTCATTGTTTTAGGGTACCTGACTTGGTCCTGTTATTAAATTCTTTCTGGTAAATACCTTGACAGTACAGGTCAATGAAGCTTATAAGCTTTGAATATGGGTTTCCAATCTGTTTGTAACAGCCCAGTCTTAAGTTCTTTACATCTAATGAAAAAACTCCATTTTTAAAGAAATAGCAGTGACAAGTGATAATTTGTTAAATGTCGGGGAGCTATGGATAATTTTGAACGCCTGATCATTGATGATTTTGTAAAACTCTGCACTCAGGTGTTTTTTTTCCGAACTTAAATAATTAGTGGCCTCATTATAATGCAAAGCATAAAAATTAATACTCCTTCCAAATGTGAACTGCGGCTACTTGAACTTTGGATAGTACTTTCTTATCTGCATAGTAAACTTGTCCTTCATAAATGTTTCCAAGGTTTTTTTCCATAATGTCTCTTTGTGGCAGTGATGTCTAGAAGCTAGCAGTGCGTTGTGTAAGCATTTATTTTGATTTCTCTTCACAGCTAGTTGGTACGTGTAGCTGACACCTTTACAATGCAAATTTTTGCTTACTTATGAGTTCTCTTGCAACTACACATACAAAAAGGAAGTTTCCATGTATCTCTTAATGCTAGTTTGCCTTTCTGGACCCTTTCTACCGTACCTACTTTGCGATGAGATAACTAAAAATCAGTGTTCAGGAGAGACCATACCTTTAGATTTATATAATGTAATTTTAACACTGTCAGAATTTTCTCATTGCCTGCCAACCCCCTGAAGATCTCCAGGTCATTTCCTCAGCTATTGCAGTTACTGTAAAATTCATTAGTGCTTAAGGACATTTCCAGTTGTTCTTTCAGTGACACAGAAGTAGATAGGCTTGGCTGGAGTCACAAAGTGTGCATGCATGGAAAGGGGTGTTTGTACAGCTTAGGGAGGAACTACCCAGTGATACAGATTCTCCTTCATCAAGCAGAGTGTGCACTGCACTGGGAAGTGGTCAGAGGTGTATGCATCTCTTTACAGTCTAGATTGTCTTCCATGCTACCTCCTATTTCTTTGCTGTAGTTTGTCTGCTGTGGCTTAGTGCTTTTGTTTATATCCTATAGATTTTCTAATGCAACTTTTTTTTTTCCTATAGGTTGCTGCTGAGAACAGTGCTGGCATTGGAGTATTTAGCAATCCTTTTCTTTTTCAGACCGCAGAAAGTGGTAATTTTTAAAAAGCTACTAATAATTACTTTAACTAGAACGGATAATTATTTTAATTAGAGCTGCTCTACCTTGTTCAAGTAAAGTATCCATGGCGCATTTTATACTTGACCAAATTCTGATGCATTAAGTACAAAATCCTAATTCTGTTCTTATTCTCTCATTCAGTGGAAAAGGTGCATTTTGTCCTATTTGCTAGTAGCGCCATTTAGAGTGTGTACATATTTCTTATATGCAAAGTCTGTTTCTGTTGGGGTTTTCCTATGCCAATTTCTAGGTAGGCTGCTTCCAGAAAGCAAGGTCACAGGAGAGCAGAGCTACCTACCCTGTTTTGCCGAAAATAAGCCCTACTCCAAAAATAAGCCCTACCCCAAAAATAAGCCCTAGCATGATTTTTCAGGATTTTTGCGGGTACTCGAAATATAAGCCCTACTCATGGCTGAAATGAAAATTTGACTTGATGCATTTGAAGCTTAAAAAATGATAATTATAGTCTGAATTTGCTTAATCTTTATTGATTTACTGTTTATAGTCTTGCTCACGCTCCAGGAGCAGTTGAGCCTTGGCTGAAGAACTGACGCCAGGCCAGTTACATTGGGGTCAATAAGTCTTAGTGGAATATAGAATTCGTGCTGCTATGGCAATGACCATCCCACTGTGTTTGGGACTCCTGGTTGGTTTCTGTGGCCGTGCAAACCACAGGGTGCCACATCTCAGTTAATCACAGAAAATCTTCATTCTGCATCAGATTTTTGGGATAACGCAATGAGCTATGAAACCAAGTATGAGAAGGGGTAGTAAACTCACCATGTGGAGCTATGCAGAGTCATTGATTTTAACTATTCTTTGTATGTTACTGTTGGTAGAAAACCTTATTTCTGTGAGCTTTATTTGCTCATGTTTGACGGAGAAATCAGTGTTTCTCCATATGAGAATATTAGCTTTTTACTTTTTTATGCATTCCTGCTTACATTTTATTACAGCTAAAGTCTGTTATTATAAATGTAATTCGAAGGTGTCTTGAAATTCTAGATGAGAGTTCTGTGTCACTGATACTGCATTTATACTTTTAGCTTCTCAACTTTTTTTTTTTAAGTCTTCCTTTAATGGTTGAAGAAACCCTAACATCTTGAAGACATATAGTTTAAAGTAAGAAGGTTAGACAGAAGAGTATTATTTAAATATAAAGGCTGTAGTCTGGGAGGAAGGCATAGGAGGTGAAAGATGTGCAAAAGATTCAGCAGGGCCTAAACTCTTGCTTAGCTGAACATGACGCTGGGAGGTTCTGTCTCAATTCAGCCATGGAAGGTTTGTACTTGTGGATACCAGTATAGGTGTATATTTTTAAGGCAGTGTAACCCTTTTCTCTTTTGTACTAAGGCTAGCTATAGCAGGAACTTCTGCTGCCCACACCATGCAGACAGAGCTAAGAGAGAGTCACAGTGCTCTTGTTCTCAGGAAAGTTCATATAGCTTGTAAAATTTCATTTAGATGTTGCATCCCATTCATTTGTGCCATGATTAATGCAGATGCTTTTGCTTCAGGGTTTGGAAACTAGAAATGGCATTGCAAAAAAAAAGGGATTTTTTTTTTTCCAGTGCTGAGAAGAAAAGTATGTCTCACTGCTTTTGTTTGTTTTGTTTCCAAGCTCCAGGTAAAGTAGTGAATCTCACAGTTGAAGCCTTAAATTATTCAGCTGTAAATCTGATCTGGTTTCTCCCTCGGCAACCAAATGGAAAGATAACTAGTTTCAAGATTAGTGTGAAACATGCAAGAAGTGGAATTGTAGTGAAAGATGTCTTGGTTAAAGTAGAGGACCTTCTCTCTGGGAGGTTACCAGAATGTAATGTAAGTGCTGCATTTTCCTTGAAAAGCTCAGCTCAGATTTTTTTTTTTGACCAGTGCGGACATAGTGTAATGTTAGTACCTTATTTTTATATATATTATGATAGCGCTTTTAATATTTTAAATGCATGCTTTATTCTGTGTAACAGATTTCAACATTACTTAAATACTTTTTATATCAAAATAAAAAGACCACTATTAGCAGAGTGATTTTAAAATAAAATATTTGTAGTCAGAGTTGTTCTTAAAATAAGCGTTCATTGAAAAGCTTCTGAGTTTTGACTATTCATTGGATTCAGACCTGTAACCAATGTATACCTTTCTGAATTTCTTGAAGAAAATTCTCTTTTCCAGTGTTTATTCTCGTTTTTCTCTTTATCCTGAGCAGAGTGCTGTGATTACTCAGATGTCAAGTTGCCTAACTCTTTCCCTTTTTTTTTTTTTTTTTGGTGATGGTGGTGGGGAGATGCTAGGCTTAGAACTTTAATGAAAAGTGCAATTTTAAATGGTAAAAGTTATCAGGACTTAGGTTTCAGATTGTATTTGGAAGATTATCTTGGGCATTGTGAAGGTTCCCAACATCAAGCTGATTTAATTCAGCACTGAGAACCTGCCACCTACTGAATCAGAAGTATTGGTTATTGTAATGTCTAGTGGCTTTTCAGAGGTGTCTCCTGACAGTATGGGTTAGGAAACCGCTCTCTGGTCTTATCCATCATATATGGATATATGTATATATCCATCCATATATATAACATACATGTGATGTAGAAGGACCTTACTAGAGGACTTTTTTTTTTTTTTAAGAGAGAGACTGAATGCTGAAAATGGCATTTGGAAATTATTAAATGAATGCTAGAGAGTTGCTTCTGTTCAGTCAGATTTGAGAACTTTTGGGATAAGGCAGGAAACTATAATACTGTCACTAACAGAATGTACTAGTAATGTCAGCTAATGAAAGAAACAACCTGAATTGAAGATTGAAGCATGAAAAGGAGAACCGGTTTTGGATAATTTTATTTCAAAGTTGGTCTGCCTTTTTTGATCTACATATATTTACAATTGTAGTGTATAGGTGCAGCTTATCATGATTCATGTTTTGTCTTTATAGGATAACAGTGAATCGTTTTTATGGAGTACTACCACTCCTTCAACTACTTTTGGTAAATCCACAATTCCTTCACGGACTACGGTTACACCAAATACGGAGGCACCGAGTCAAACAAGCTCTGTTTGGAATGAACCAATTAGTTTTGTTATAACTAACCTCAGGCCATATACCACCTACCTTTTTGAAGTCTCTGCAGTTACCACTGAAGCAGGTTACATTGACAGTGCAATTGTCCGGACACCGGAATCAGGTATATACTGCTTTCAAATGGAAATAAAGTTCTCAGATTTATATGAAAACTTCAAAATACCAGTTTGAAGCTATACTGCAAGATACATCAGTCTAAATCTGTCTTTATCTGTATCACACTCTTCTGTTTACATGATTCCTTAATTTTACCTGATGGAATCAACTGAAAATGTATATGACTGTTAATATATCTAATAATGTACAGTCGGTGGGAGTTCTGTTATTTTTAAAAGTCTAAGATGCAAAGTATGTTGAGGACAGATCAAATTTTATGAAAAACTGAGGATAATTTAAGAACTGCATTTAATGGCACAATGGAAGTAGAATTAAAAATGCACGTGAAGAGAAAAGGTGTCAGGCATGGTATTCAAAAAGTGTGTGTATTGTGCACATAGCAATGCACTTAAAGCTGCTTCGCCTTTGTGGAAAGATAAGCAGTATAAAGAAAATTCCTGTCCCGTGGTTCCTCAATCTGGACCTATTGCGGAAAGTTGTTCAGTGCTGAAAAAGTCTTTAAACACTGAGAAAGTTGATTCTGGATTATTTGAAATGCACTGAGAAGACAGAATTGGAAAAGAAGATTATCCAGGAGCAGGAGTTTTGTGATGGCTTAGGTGGTAGGCAACATCATTAATAGAGCCATACCAAAAAGGTGTTCTAGAGGGGTGTTATTCTTGCTTTCTGTTTGCTAGTTCATCATTTTTTTGCCTGACACAGTTTGCTGTTACTAGGTTCCCTTTTCATACATCCAGAATTCATAGCACTGTTCAGATGAAAATAAATTTAATTCCCTCCTAGCACTGTTCATTTGAATCGCTTTGCTAGAATTTAATCATCCCTATTTTGCTGCTCTGTCTAGGGACGATGAAGTTTTGGATAGTTTCTGTTCTAGCTATCTCAGGGCTATTTTCCAGTTTATTTTTCACCTTGTTAACATCCCATGGTAGGTGCATTGGTATAATAATAAGAAAACCCTGGAAAGTGATGAAAAGCTTATGCCATGGGGTTTAGTTCTGTCGAATACATAGAAAGATGTCAGCTGTTTGCAAGATCTTCTTTGCACCTTGCCGAGCAGGTGCCTATACAGCCAGGGTTCATCCATTGAAGCGTGATCTGGGGAAAGGGAAGCTGTCATGCTGGTCGGTGTGGGGGACCATCATCTCTCACGGCCCGAGCCTCAGGAAGTGCCTCGTCTTAGCAGCACACTGGTACACCCAAGCTTCTGGACCCACCTCTATTAGATCTTCACCTTCTGAGGATGCAGGTGCTTGTAAAGTGCTCCCTGGAGAGTCCGGCATGCCTGTGTGCTAGGGAACCCCTTTGGGGCTGGCCACAGAGCTGGCGGTGATCTGTTACGAAGTCATTATGAGTTAATAGACGCTTTGCCTCATTATTTTTATTTTCTCACCTTTAATTTGCTTCAGTGGGTAAGATATTTTTACATGCTAAAGTTCGTATTTATCTGTATAGCCTATAGAGTAAAATCATTATTTAGGAGTTTTGCTTTGCAATTATTTTAACAGGTCCCCTCTCCAGCATCAAGCATCACCCAGTGTCTCTGTAATTACTGAAATCCACTTCCCTCTCCCGAACATTCTCATTCCTACAAGAATCTGTTCAGTTCTGTTCTAGCCATGCCCTGCAAGCTACCAGTTGCTCATATAGCCAAAACTTCACATTTCAGTCCTCCACTGAAGTGTCTGAGATGAGGCTCGAGGGAGAGGAATTGATAGATTATAGTTCGAGTTAGGAGATGGGAGGATGGAGAGCACATTTAT
The DNA here is from genome assembly GCF_036013445.1 of Caloenas nicobarica. Taxonomy (NCBI): domain Eukaryota; kingdom Metazoa; phylum Chordata; class Aves; order Columbiformes; family Columbidae; genus Caloenas; species Caloenas nicobarica. The sequence goes on along the minus strand of NC_088245.1, from coordinate 53,955,920 downwards.
TTCAAATCCCACTTCCCTGCTCACAGAGGAGCATGACATGGAATTGTTGTCATGCCCATTTCACCACAAAGAGGAAGATGATATGCGTGTTTACCGTACAGCTCATGGTATTCCATTTTAAAATGTTGAAAACTATTTCTGCCCCTCCAACCAGAATTTCCTGGGCTGTGCTGAAGCTCTCCTGTGTTCTTGACAAAGGTGATATTTCTCTTGCTCTGATTTCTGAAAAAAAGGCTACTTCTTTAAAACATTTAAGAATGTTTCATTATAAATAAATACTTTTTTGAAAACCCAGCATGCAAATATTTCCTTCGCTGTGGTGGCTGTGAAAAAGAAAAATATTTAAACCTTGGAAAAAAGGAAAGTGGACTTTTAAGATGATACTTCAGAATTATGTACTATTGTAGCTGATGCAATTTGCTTAACCAAGAATGATTAAGTAGTCACTACTGACCAATCTATAGCATATCTTTTAGGAACAGCAGAATTTTTCATTTCTTTCATTTGTACATTAGTTTTTACAAAAGACGGTAGCACTTGTAATATGTTAGTTAACTTGCATGGTTTTTTTACAGGATCAGTCTCTATCTCCATATTGGCTTAAATCTCACACATGACATATTAAGACCTAATTTTCATAGAGATATATATCAAGCAGTTTCCATAAGTTTACTTGGGCATGCAGCAATTTTGAAAGTCAGGTTTGTTTTTACTCTATACAGATGTAAAAAATTCACCTCCTTTAGTTGTCTTTGGATTCAGATTTTCACTTCAATAGTAATCTCTCATGAACTTTCGATACAGTAAGGTATACTTTAGAAAGGACAGGGCTTGGATTTCATAATCACTTGAGTATAAGATTCATATAATTGATGTGAATTGTTTAATGAAAATAGAAAATCACTCAATTATGCAATGTTTTTGCAAGCGTAATTGTTTCCAGGTTTATCTTTTTGGATAGTAATGTATATCATTAGCGCTGTCAGAAATCTTTGATATAAAGTATTGTCTGTATGAAAAAAGAACCTGTTCAAGGAAGAAAAATGTACCTGATGTGAACTCTGTATTGCTGAGCATCACAATCTTATTTGAGCATCTTGTGTATGTAATCTATATCATGATGAAGTCCCTGCTAAACTTGGTAGAATCCCTGCCACCTTTGTCTTTTAAAGATTGTTTGCATGCTGCCAGGTCTTTTGATACACTTTGAGAGCATTACATTAAAAAAAAGAAACAAAATTAAAATAAGTAATTTTTATAAGAGATGCTTTTAACGCAGCTTCCCTTCAGAATATTGAAGGTTTATGTTTAAAATTAATTGTCCGATATGTGGTTCTTGGAAATCCTAATATGAATTATTTTATGTTCAAAGACTTTTTCCAATATTGTTTAAGTTCCAGAAGATCCACCACAAAATTTTGCCAAGAGCAACATTACAGCAAAGTCTTTCTCAGTGATGTGGGACCCACCCACCATAGTAACAGGAAAGTTTAGTTACAGAGTTGAGCTGTATGGACCATCTGGTAAGCCTAAATTAATGATTTTGTTTCTTTTTGGGTTTTTTGTGATTATTTCCTTGCACTTGCATTCTTAGTGTCCCTGTCAATAAGAATGTGTATTTGAAAGCAGTGCTATGTATCCTTTTTACTATTAGACTTCTTAATAAATTTTAGATTGCTTTTAAGGGAAAAGTCTGCCCATCATGACGAAGAGTATGCAATGAAATTCACATTAGATATTCTTAAGAGTGGAGGAAACCAACTTTCCTCACTCTTTTAGAGAGATGACAGGCTAAGCTCACAGCTGCATTAGCGTGCTTATATATAGTAATCATTTGTTATCTTACCTTTTTTCTCTTTATGGTAAAGATTTCTGGAGGATTCTCATTCCTGTGTAGTATATAATCAACTGTTTTGAGGTTTTTGTATTTTTTTAAACTCAGACATGTATGTATAAAGAAATTATACAACTGCCTGTAGTTAAGCAAGAAGTTAATGAGCTGTACACTAATGTTTTAATGGAACCACACAGGAAAAGCAAGAGAAATTAATTTATAATTAAGAAAATCTCCACTTCTTAAAACTCGTATCTTCTTGAAAAGGTTTTGGGAGATTTTTTTCAGGCATTCAGTATTATTTCCAATGAGATTGACGCCAAACTAGCTTTTTCACAAATAAATTCGGCTTTTCTCTCTTCATCATCCTGGAAAGTAGCTATATCTGGTGTAAGCAAATAATGGACTTTTTTATTTCTGAGCTAGAATCTCTTCATTTTTTCACTCCAGGTCATATTCTGGATAACAGCACAAAGGATCACAAGTTTGTATTTAGTAACCTTGTGCCGTTTACAACGTATGACGTGTACGTTGGTGCTGAGACAAGTGCTGGGGTGGGGCCAAAGACAAACCTTACAGTTTTCACTCCTGCAGATGGTAAGTAAGCATAAAGGAGTGAAGCTGATGGGTTGCACATCATAACTGGTTTCTGTTTTCTCTTCAAAGCCGTTTAAGGTACTTTGCAAAGGAAAGAATGGGTGTGTTTTGTAAGAGTCTTACGAGAGAGGGATAATAAGCTAATGAAAGAAGTTAGCTGAAAATTTATTACATAGATTTATTTCTCCATTTTTTTCCAGTTCATACACTGTCACTAAATTTATTTGCTACCAGAAGCCTTCAGAGATGGTGACAGAAATGCAGTTTCTGCCTGAATTAAAGTAGTTAGATACGGTGATTAAGTTGCAGGGCCTCCAGTTACCCGTTAGATGGCAGCAAGTGGAAGAGAAAGAACAGCGCAGGATTCACTCCCACCCTCCCCCCCATCCCGGCTGGTTTGTTCGGCCCCGAAAGTCTTTCACTAAACATGTTTCAGTAATTTTCACCAAAACCAAGGCCCCATTCCCCTTTCTAACGGAGCCACCTTTCCCAGGGCCCGTAGCTCTGAGGCAGACACAATATGCAGATCTTGTCCTGGGGCGATCAAGGGGCTGGTTCTGCCCTGACCCATCTACTCTGTCACTTGGGAGTTTTGGCTCCCGATAGTTCACTCTCAGGTGAGAGTCCTCTGCTCAATAGAAATGCAGTTTTATCTTATATGTGTGTGAGATTGTGCAGGATTAATGGTCTGCATCTGAGGATGCAAGCGGAAAAAAAATCGAGAATCGCTGCGTAATAGGCAGGCAGTTTCAAGGTGGTTATTTTTGTGTTATGTTTATGCCACACAGCAGAAAATCTAGACAATCTCTCAATCAGTGATTGCTGCAATGCTTGCTGTCAAGGTGTAAGAGCAGGAGGAACGTCTATCCTTATTTAATGGTATTCTTCACCAAAGTATCTGCTTTTGTCAGCTCTCAGAGACAATTTCCAGAGATGGCCTTCCTCAATACAGCTATGCTCTTCTTCTGTCTGAATGTCTGAAGCCAATTTTTCTTTTTCTTTTTTTTGTGAAGGTGGCATATGTGTCATTTTAACACCAAATCTATAAACGTTCATTATGCAAGTAATTTCAAGCATGTCTTTTTCTGCGGCACATTAGGAGAAAATATTTTTCACATCAAACCTGAATATCATTCTATTGAATATAAAAGTTTCTGATATCTGGCAGTCCGTTGTGAAGTGCAGTATCATTATTACTGCATAATTAAAGGAGAAATTGAACCAAAACCTACTATATAAGTGAAATTAACAAGGTGTATCACATTCTTTTTTTTTTTTTTTTAAGCTTTTTGCTTCATTCTTTTTTGGTTTCGATAATTTAGAATTAAGCTTTCATTTTCAATCTACTTGATGTTCCATATAGTAAGCTAGAAAAGGTATTCTTGCTTCCAGTGCACTGACTTCAGTGGAGCTATCCTGATTTACATAATTTTAAGATCTGACCATACTCACACTTACGTCATATATGTAAAAAAACTGTGTGCATATTTTTAGAACTGTAACTTTTTTGCTAAAAAACCCCATGTGAAGTAGCTTTTTACCTTCATGGGAGCCACTTAAAAGGTAAGGATATGAAATTTGATTAAATACACACAGTGTTGAGAAAGCCTGTAATAATCACAGATGTTTAGTAAAATCAAATTTCTTCTTGAATATTTAGTCCCAGGTACTGTATCTGATTTACATCCAACAGAAGTGGAAGCCACATACATAAAAATTGTTTGGAGGAAACCACGACAAACAAATGGAATCATTACCCAGTACAGAGTTAAAGTAAATGTGCAGGAGACAGAGGTGACCCTGGAAAACACTATTCTAGATGGAAAAAACAAGGTATTCCATGTTTGTTTGTTTGTTTGTTTTTAATATGGATTTTTTTGCTAGATTAAATTTGCTTCTCTGCCTTATCTGATCAGTACAGCATGTGGAATTAGCCATGACAGACAAGTTGTCAGTGCTTTTAAAAGCCACCTTCTTCACCCCGCCCTCTTTCTCTGACTGGGTTTTAAAGACATTCCAGTAATGCTATTTCCACAACATGAAGACAGTAAATATATCTAAAGGAATGATTCAGATTACTTAGGTACGGAAGGCAAGAAAGCTGTAGCCCATAGTATTATCATTTCTAGCCCCTGAGTTCTTTGCATCATCTTTAGGATGACCTAACAGCAACAGTACAGCTTTAGGTGCCTAGATGGATACATAAAAACTCAGGGAAACGCCTAGAAGGTGTGGGTATGAATCCTGTGGGGAAGTGAATTTAACATAAGTCTCCCAAGGCTGGTCAAGTGCTCTGCTTGCAAGGCTAACGCCCCTAGACTTTCTGCCCCTATTTGTGTCCTGGAATTTACATGTCTGATACTGCATGCTGAACTCCATGTGATGGTTGTATAGTAAGGATACCTGCATGCAGCTACCAGATCAGATTTTTTAGGGGCTTTATGCTGTCAGTCACTCTAGCTTCAGGATTTTGGGTGCTGATGTGCCCTACATGCTTAGATGGGGCAGCTCTCAGCATGTAGCACAGAGCTGTAGACCCCTAGCAAATGTTCAGCTCAGGATTGAGTGCATTCTGAGGTGGCGTTTTTTGGTCTTAATTTTGAACATAGGAGCCCGAAGTTTGAACAATTCAGTTTTTAAAAACGAGGATGTCTTTCTCTGGATCTGACACAGAATCTAGGTTTTTGATGTAGAGCTCAATGAAGGAGTTTGCTTTCATGTTGAATGATATACATTAAATAGAGCCCTGGAGCCAAACATTACATAAGGAGTAAGGGGGGTGGGGGGGTGGAATGAGGATAAGGATCCATTCATTAAAACAAGCAGGAGTCCTTGCAAAATGAAAGTATATAACTCTATAATTAAAGATTGTATCATAGTACAGACTCAAAAAATGAAAATTGTCTGCACAGACGTGTTTTAATGATGGGATTTCCTAATTTTTTGAGTTCTCAGTTTAGCATCATTGCTGCTTTATTACAGTTTATTGAATGTAATTTTTTAATTAAAAACCAAAACAAATCATAACATTACTTTATTTAAAACCTCATTGACCCAAGCTTAGAACATTAACAGGATTTGAACTGTCGGATCCACAGTGCTAACGCTACTCAATAACTAGTAGCAATAAAAGGCTGTTATCTTAAGTGGAAAAGCCTCAGAAGCAAAAAGTATTTTCACATTGACTACTATTTTGTTATAAAACGTTGGTGAAGATGAGGCATATGTAGCTGTTACCTGTTGGTACACAGATGAGATTGATGCTCTGTGTCTGCCTGTGGTTAATCCTCCTGAGCTACAGCAGTAAAAAAGCTGCTTTGCCCTCTCTCCACCCGGAATCTGTAGAGAGAGCTAATGTGCATTAGTTACATCACTGTAAAAGCATTTCTTTCTGGCGGTGAAGTGGGCCACATGTGCGAGTGGGGAGCGCTCACAGATGACAGCAGAACAATTTAGAGACACTGCAGTCCTGGATTCGGTCCCATATTCTGAAGGGGCATGATGATCTAGTGCTTACACACCATTTTGTACCTGTGCCTCTCTCTTCAATTCTGCTTTTGTTGTTCCTCGGTAGTTCTCGCTCCCCTTGTATCTACTGCCATCCCTTTCCGGCATTTGCCTTTTCCCCTTCTGTCTTGTGGGGCCCTGTGGACCCCCTCTATATTACTTGTCTCCCTTTCACTCTCTCTTTTCATATATATACTCCCTTATTTCCCCTTTATTTCATTAGCTTCTGTTTTCCTCCCTCTGCCCTTATTCTCTCTCAGCCATCTAGTCAACCTGTTACTTCTTTTCTTCAGTAGAAGCACCTGAAGGCCTCTTGTTTTAAGTGCCTGTAACTCTGTTTCGAAACATGTTTAGTACAAATGGGATCTCCCAGGCTCAAACATGTGTCTATTCAATATAACTCTAAGGATAAAGAGTTAAAGGCCTTGTTCTAAAATTACCACTTTAATATGAAACCCGTATTTTAAGGCTTTTTTTTTTAAAAAAAAGCATGCGGCATTTATTTAAGCAATAAAAATGAATAAAAGCTTGTAGGCTACTGGCAGCTGAGCTTTTTCATGAGAAATGTTGAATTTTTTGGAGTTAATAATTGTTGTAATGAAAGATCATGTTTCTTTGCCAACATTTACATAGTGTGTGTGTGTGTATACATATGCACAAAGATACAAGCACTATTTATATATTATATACAAATTTAATTAAATAATGTCATGATGACAAGGTTTGTGATTTATTTTTATATTTCTATTTTTTAGTATTTCATTGATTCTTTGGAACCATACATGATAAGTGAAAACACCATGCCTTCTCCCACCTGGAATTCAATAGAAACAACCAATGAATTATATGAAGGTTCAGCTGAAATGTTTTCCAGCATTCAGACCACTTCTCCAGTAATATTTACAAGTGTATCTGGCGATAATTTACCTGCTACAAATGGAGCTGCAGAATTACATTCAGCTTCGGGTAAGATATTTTAGGATATTTTTCTACCTGCTCCTGTGTTCTGAAGGACCCTCATCACTGTCCGAGATACGATCTTTAGCACATGGTTCAAGCAAATGATGAGTGGGTCATTTGCTGGAGTCGGATTTTTTTACTACCAAATAACCTTCCGAAGCAAATGGGAATGCCACACAGGCAGGAACTAGCCCCTTGTCACCCAGCTGACCTTCTTCCTAGTGAAAGGAGCACCCGAAAGCCATCAGCCAAGCTGCATAGACAATCAGTTATTACAGTTGCCAAAGCAGGTGTGATTGTCAGGGATTAACATATCTCCAAGCCCTTCAGAGACCTTGATTTCTCTAAGCCTTTTGACTAATGGGTTTTCAAATGTCAGTGAAGGTAAATAGGTCAAAAAGTTACAACTTTGCTATATGGGTGACAAACAGGTGGAGATGACCCCATGACACGGTGGTGTCATTAGTGTGTACACTTGTTTTGTAGTATCAATGGACCAGTGTTTCTTTACCAAGAATGGATATTTATAAGTCATTAAGCTGACAGGCGGGGACTTAAAATGCCACTTTAAATTTTTACAGTGAGAGGGTCTTTTTGTAGGCAGAAAGTCAAGTTTTTATTTTATGACTTCTTTTTTTAATTAAGTTCACTGAATCCCTCCATATACATCAGTATCTAAGACCAGAATTTAATCCATTAGTTTAAACTATAGCAGATCTTTTCCATACTATATTAATCCTGAAGAATATTCCTTGTCATGCAGAGAAACGTGCGGTGCTTTAAATGTGAATCTTCTTTTTGCAGCCTCATTCAGCTTGAGGTATTGAGTTGATAAAAGATATCTGTGTTGCTGAAATATTGATTTCAGACAACATCTGTTGTAATCTAGCACGTGATTATCATTTTATAGTAGTTATTACAGTAGCTAAAGTTGTTGATGGCCAAATTTTCAACAGGACCCTCTGATTTTTACATGCCTCCATTTTAATGCTGTTCTTAGAAAACTCTGAGCCTGATACTTGGTTATGTGAAGTGCCCACACTTTTCCATGTCGCAGTGGCATAATGGCAGTGTTGTAACAGTTGATTTTGAATAGCACAGTTTGGGTTGCTGCTGACTTTGAACTTTATTGCAAATGCACCAGTAACTCTTTGTGGGAGTGTGTGTGTGTCTTCTTCATTCTGCTGACTGCAACTCTTCTGCTAAAAAACACCGGTGTGAAGGGAGCCATGAGGGGAGCCATTCAAATACAGTTATTACAGCAGAGATTGGAGGGCAAGGAAGAAGGAATCTTATCTTTCTCAATTAAAAAAAAAATTAAAAACAAAACCAAACACCACAGTAATCTAGGAGTCATGGTTCTCAAGTCACTGGGGAGACTAGGCCATCTACAAGCCTTTTCTGAGTTCCTAGGAAATTTCTCTCAAATTTTTTTGGAGATAGCTGTCAGTATAAACCTCATGTTTTTAGTTCTCACCCATTCATTTTTTCACCTAGGCCAATCTAACCATTATTCTTACCACCTAAATTCTATGCTTTGTACAAGACCTCTGGAAAGCAGAGAGGATTGTACACATGAAAGTGGACCTGTAACTCTTTGATTAAGAGACAGTGTGTAAGCTTTTCTCTGTATTTTTGTAATTGCCATGAAAGTTAATTCTTTTGCAATAAAATAGTTCTAGGTCACCATGTCATCCTGAGTTTAGAATGCTGAAGGAAAAAAAAGTTTGAGTAAGTAAATATTTCTCTCCATTTAATCTCAGGTGATCAATATAGCATTAACATTTTGGCTGAAGAACTGTCGTATGTTATAAAGGGCCTCATACCTTTCACAGATTACACCATCAGTGTGTCTGCTTTCACTGCTATTGGAGAAGGGCCGCCATCAGTTCTCATGGTCAGGACACAAGAACAAGGTAAAATGTCGTAACTCTGATATAGGTTAACATACATTATTTCTTTCACTGAATGTTTTTTAATCACTTATTTGCTTATTGTTACATTTTTCTGTTTTCATTTAAGTTCCAAGCTCAGTACAAAACATATCTTACAAGAATATTACCTCCTCCTCTGTTTTGCTATATTGGGATCCTCCAGCAAATCCCAATGGGAAAATTATTCATTATACTGTTTATGCAATGGAACTGGATACAAAAAGAGCATTCCACATGGTAACTTCAAACAACAGCTTACTTATGACAGGTACAGTGTCATTTGATTAAAAAAATTATTGCAAATATATTATACATTTGCAAGGTAGGTAGACCAAATCTCCCCCATCCACACACATCCACACATCCACAACACAACTGCATGTGAAAATAAGGTTGGGACACTACTGCCAGATTTGTCTACTGTGGAGGGGTATGTAGGGAATGCGAGATGGGAGAAGAGGTCTAGGTAAGACAAGCACTCATTTGTGAAATGTGCCAAATAGTAATTTGTGAAATGTACTGGGTAGTAATTTGTGAAATTGATTTCTCTTTGGAATTTTTTCCTCAGCCTCTTCTTTCAACATAGAAAAATGTTCCTAAATTGTCAGTTATTTTTAAGACTTGATTTTTTTTTCACAGTATTTGTCTGACATTAATAATAATTTTCTTCTTTTAAGGTGATAATTTTGATAGCAATTGAAGAAAATGCATTCATTGTGAGGTTTCCGGCATTTATTTATGCTAATCAGAGTAATGCATATAGAACAAAACCACATATTTGGATGTACATGTACAGATCCTTTGGTTTGACAAATAAATTCTTAAAGCTATTTACAGGGTTGAAGCTGCTTCACTTATTTCAAAATCTTATGATTTGACTGAGTGCCTATTGCCTATTTGGTTCTCCACAAATAAATGTTATTATACATATTCTGTCTCTTAGTTGACAAATGTGCATTAAAACCTCCAAGAACAGTAACGATGTTTATAGTTTTATAAGTAGCTATGAGGCAAAAATATGTTTAAGAAGTCGCAGATAAGATTTTTTTTTTTACTTAATCCTTTTAGGTTTAAAAAAGTACACAAATTATAAAATGAGAGTTGCAGCCTCTACAACAGTTGGAGAAAGTGCTCTATCTGAAGAGAATGATGTTTTCGTGAGAACCCCTGAAGATGGTAAATACATTGTTTGCAATGATGATTTGATTTCTGAATTGAAGTTTGTGCTTCTTCAGAAGACTGGGCACATACATAAGGAGGGAAGGTGTACAAATAAAATCACTGTTGGAATTATTAGTCTTCTATCAGTCAGTTACTTCAGGCTATTTTTAGGCAGGTGCTAGAAATAATGGAATAATGGTGAAAGCTGCAGCATAACCAACAATCAACTAATGTCCACTCCAACAGACAAATGGGAAGAAAGCTGCAGAGCTGAGGTTCCTTCATTGAAAATAGTGTGTTCCTAGACCCCATCTAAACTATAACTAATTATTTTGGGGATGCCAGCTTCTCCTTTTTTTTTTTTTTTAAATGTTATTATGTGGAAATTAGATTAGGTTTTGAAGCATCTGGAAATGGCAGCTTTCAACAATTCAGAAGCCATATTGCTGTCTATAAGCAGAGCTGCTGATAAAGTGAGGGGGTTTTTTTATAGTGAATGATATTATATGGAGTTGTTTTTATACAGGTTTGGAGCTTTATTCGTGTTAAGACTGATCAATAGTTTTAATGTTGGGTATAATACTACCTTACGAAGACTTCTGGATCTACCTTGCTTGCTTGCAAGGCAGTCTCCTCCCACGAAGGTACAGGGGCAGCACCTGGATTTTGCCTTTGCAAAGAGAACACAGGAATTTGATTTGCAGAGAATCATTAGTATCAAACCTTAATCTTTTCTCATTTTTATCAGGCTTTTATTTTTGCTGGTTTCAGAAAGCTATTTCCAGTTTTTACCAAAGTAATAAAGAAGGTAATTGACCAGTTGTCATTTATCTCATTGCCAAATATGCTACAACACAGGAAGAATAATTATGTGGGAATAAAAGAGAGCAAAATATTACAGGATTAAAAATCATGGGGATCTGTGAAGTTTAGATGATTTGAATAACCAACCAAAATATCAAATTAAACAGTGAAACTAAAAGTGCTTGTAATTTTTTTGAAGTTGGGTGCTTTCTGTGCTGTTAGTTTTTTCACAAAGGAAAGGCATATCACTACTAAAGAAAACTACCTACCTAAATATCTTTTTCTCTGAAAGTTTAAACAATTCCCTGCCTCCGAGCATGTCAGAAGTTTGTTCAGAGTGGAGTTTCAGGCCAACAGTTCATCCATTGGGAAGAGATGCCCACAAACCTAGATGAAACTATTGAGAAAGCCACCAATAATTCCGACCTTTCTACAGGGCTGTGTGCAGTTAGTCTTGTCTTGTTGTTCTTCGATTTGCCTAAGGTAATTCAAGCTGAGATTCATTCTCCTAACTTTAGCCAATCTGTGAGTGAAAACTCGTTTAACTCTTGCTTAGTTGAAAAGAGAGAGACCTCCGAATAAAAGATTCACTACATCTGTCTTAGATAGCTTATGTTAGGATGGAAGATACTAGGCTGTGGCATTCAAATGTTGTTCCATGTCAGATAAATTGCAAAATGCCTTTCAATTGAAAACTAAGCTTCTTCACATGGGAAATATCCATGAGGACAGTCCTGCCATCCAGAGTAGTGATCTGTTGCAGTTAACACTTTTCATTCATGGGCTCAGAAATCAGGAATAAAAATGGTTTGTAAGACCTTTAGGTCAAAAAAAATCAAGATAAATTCTGAAATTTCTGTATGTAGGGATTTGTACACAAACTGAATTGCATAATACTGAGTTCTTATTGCATCATTTTAGAATTTTATAGGCAGGTTATTTCAGTTGTGAAGTGCTGAAGCCTTCAGAGGAATTAAGGTTGACATTCAGAGCTGAGTTTGTTCATAAGCGCAGCCCACTCACTCCTTCAACACTTCCATGTGTTATTAGTTCACTGGAGTCACATGAAATCATATGTTGCCAGTAGATTTAACCAACACACTACTCTAGAGCTGGGCTCGTTTTGTGCATGACCTTCACACCAGTGCGTGCAAGATTTACACTGGGATCTTCATGGTCATCAGTTAGCAGCTGTATCAGTAAACTAAAGGGAATTTAGTTACAGTGTGTACAGTCCATTTCTTGGTTTAATGGTTGGCTGAGTAAAATAAAAGGGTAGTTCATTAAGAAGAAGACAGTAAGACAGCATTCAGACAAAGAACTTGAATTTGAGGGAGCCAGTGAGAGGATTTCAAGGATCAGGCTGCATGAGAGCAGTAGATGGAAGAGATTTTTTTCTTAATAGATGCAGTTTCAGATAGATTTATAAGTAGATGAGAAAATAAATTCCAGAAAAGCTAAACTCTCTGGGGAGCAAAAATATACCTGGATTTGTTAGTGAAAAAGAAGAAATACAGAAACTGAGATTAAAAAATGGTAAAGCTTTGAGAAGGAGAGCGAATGAGTGTGGCCCTTGTGGTACAGTTAGCTATGCATATCTAAATGTTAGGATCCAATAGGTTTATAAGATCAGTCCTATATTCACTTAATTGAAAGTCTCGGAAGTTGTTTTTTCCTCTTTGATTCTTGTGTTGCAGAACCAGACTCCCCACCCCAAAATGTAGAGTTAATAAATGTAACTGCAACGGAAATAAACCTGAGATGGTTACCACCTGAACAGCCTAATGGTCTCATAACTCACTATGAAGTTCTGTACAGTGATTCCAATGATTTATTTATCAAAAATGCCTCATCTACAAGTGTATCACTAGGTGAAATGAAGCCATATACTCTCTACAACATCTCTGTAAGGGCTTTCACCAGGCTTGGCCATGGGAATCAGTCTTCTTTCCCACTTCTGGTGAGAACTTCTGAAACTGGTGAGTATAAAAATGTAAATTTTCCACAATCAGCTGCTTTATGGCGACATTTGATGCTCAGGAGATCAGTTCAATTAATTTGCAAAGCAAACACATCCTTTAAAAAGCAGTAAGTTTGAACACTGCTTTCTCTTTTATATAGTAAAAAAAAGTAAGGAAATAGTGAGAAAAATTAAGAAGTAAAGAAAACAGGGGGAAGTTGTACACCTGATGGACTTCATTATTTTACTGTTTGTCCTTGCAGATTCCTTGTGTCTTGCAGGAAAATATTTCTTTTTTAGGAAAGGAAGGGTTTCAAAAATTGAGTTTAACTTTGAATTCACGTTATGAACTGAAATCTGTTAAGAATTCAATCCTAATGGTGAAACCCCCCTGCTCCAGAATTCACAGATAAGGGGTATTTTGTAGCACAAAATGTTGTTTGTTACTACAAATATTTTGGAGAAGGTACAGATTAAAAAAATAGAGAATTACAGTAGGTGAAGGTTTTCCAAGAAAGGAAAGTAAATTTAGAAGTGAGGACTGGGAAGAATGAACTTTAAAGATGTGTAACAAGGCATAGCAAGAGAATTGAAATAAGTAAGTAGCTGTAAGGTAGGACAATATAGGGAAACAGATGTAAAATATAGGCAGAGAGTCATTAAATTTACAGTGGACCTAAAGAGGAGAGGTATTAGAGAAAAAAATTAGGATAATAGTTTACATAGAGGAATAGATGTTTGATTTGTGCTGTAGACTCAGGAATGAAAGGTGACTGGGGACACAGACATGAAGATTTGTTTCCTTTAGGACTTGGCCATATCCAGGCAGCACTGGTTAGATGATCATCTGTTTTGGGGGGCTTTTTGCCATCTTGACTAATTTCCTACCTCAGACAAGTGCCCACTTTATCTATACCTACAGCTAGCCCTGGAGCTAAGCATGGTCTGTTTATCACCCTTTTCTCAGTAAGGAAGGAAATGCACATACTGATGTCTCTCGGAAGGGGCAAGAAGATGCTCTGGCTCCTTGACTGTAAAGACACAGTGGAATCACTATGCGCTCCTTCTCCTTCTTGTTTCTGAAATGAACTTTGATTTTTCCCATGTGAAGTAGTTGTGGTCCAGGCCTGCCTAACAAGTCAAACTCAAAGGAATGGGGACACACCTAGTTTTTAGATTGCATGAAACAGTAGTAATAATAGAAACACCAAACTAGCTTTGCCAAGACATCATGCTACTTTTGAGGTGTTTTGTTTTGTTTTTTTTTTGGTCAGGTATCATAGGTATGTATGCACCTGCCCAACTGATACAATATCTTTAGATATAACCTTTATTATTGCTCTCTTTAGCCTAGACATCTGTATTTTCTCTAAGTTGTATTTTAAGGCAGTTAGTTCTTTCTCGGTGCCTAACTCTGCTGATACTCGGAACAAAATTTGAATTCCAGCGACCTGTGATAGAGTTGTGAAGCTGCAAAAACATCTTCTGAGATGAGAAGAATAAAAATAAGGCAGGATCTGGAGGACAGAGCATTTTGAGTGTAGCACAAATAACCAATGGGCTAGTGTGTTTGAACAGCTCTTGGGAGTTCTCTGTTACCGTTCTACCATGAAATCAGGCAGAATTGTGGAGTGTTTTCACTGAGTTCCATGGCATTTATTCCCTTCCTGGGATATTGCTTAAGCAGAAATTGTTTATACTTTTGAATGTGGAGTTTCATCACGTCAGTACATTTATAAGAATGTTTAGGGCATCCTGAAGCATACCCATGCCTTACTTGATCTTTTGGGTAAATTGTGCTGTCATCATATGATTTTCTGGAATAAGACATATTATGCTGTCAGACCAGTTTCAGATACTGGAAAACGTACTTGTGTATTTGTCTGGGGACAGACAGACCCATGTACACAAAGACAATTGTCATGACTCAGCAAGGGCCAGCTGCTCCATCAGAGACAGGGAGCCAAGAGCCAAGGAGGTCCCTGGGCCAGAGAGACAGGGGCATCACTTGCCAGAACTTGTCCCACCAACCCCCAGGGAAGGGAGCAGGGCAGGTCTGGGGGTGGCAGCCAGGGGCAGCCCCAAGTCCTGATAGACAAACACTCCATGGTGATGAGACAGGTCTGAGATGGAGCCAGGAAAGTGAGTTAGGAGATTCAGTGACACCAGCCAAGTCAGACGCAGCCCGGTGACAGCTGGGCAGGTCTGTAGTGATGGGACCAATCACAGAATCACAGAATGTTAGGGATTGGAAGGGACCTCAAAAGATCATCTTGTCCAATCCCCCTGCCGGAGCAGGAACACCCAGATGAGGTTACACAGGAAGGTGTCCAGGCGGGTTTTAAATGTCTCCAGAGAAGGGGAATCCACAACCTCCCTGGGCAGCCTGTTCCAGTCACCCTCACTGAGAAGAAGTTTCTTCTCAAATTTAAGTGGAACCTCTTGTGTTCCAGCTTGAACCCATTATCCCTTGTTTTACTGTTGGTTGTCACCGAGAAGAGCCTGGCTCCATCCTTATGACACCCACCCTTTATATATTTATAACGTTTAATGAGGTCACCCCTCAGTCTCCTCTTCTCGAAGCTAAAGAGACCCAGCTCCCTCAGCCTTTCCTCATAAGGGAGATGCTCCACTCCCTTCATCATCTTTGTGGCCCTGCGCTGGACTCTCTCCAGCAGTTCCCTGTCCTTCTGGAACTGAGGGGCCCAGAACTGGACACAATATTCCAGATGAGGTCTCACCAGGGTAGAGTAGAGGGGAAGGAGAACCTCTCTCGACCTACTAACCACCCCCCTTCTAATACAGCCCAGGATGCCATTGGCCTTCTTGGCCACAAGGGCACAGTGCTGGCTCATGGTCATCCTGCTGTCCACCAGGACCCCCAGGTCCCTTTCCCCTACACTGCTCTCCAATAGGTCATTCCCCAACCTGTACTGGAACCTGGTGTTGTTCCTGCCCAGATGTAAGACTCTGCATTTTCCCTTGTTATATTTCATTAAATTTTTCCCTGCCCAACTGTCTAGCCTGTCCAGATCTCGCTGGCAGCACAGCCTTCTGGCGTGTCAGCCACTCCTCCCAGTTTGGTGTCATCAGCAAACTTGCAGATAGTACACTCAATTCCCTCATCCAAGTCGTTGATGAATATATTGAATAGTACTGGTCCCAGAACTGACCCTTGAGGCACTCCACTAGATACAGGCCTCCAACCAGGCTCCGCCCCGTTGACCACGACTCTCTGGCTTCTTTCCTTCAGCCAGTTTGTGGTCCACCTCACTACCCAATTGTCCAGTCCACACTTCTTCGGTTTAGCCGTGAGGATGCTGTGGGAGACGGTGTCAAATGCTTTACTGAAGTCAAGGTAGACCACAGACCAAGCTGAGGTCAGGCTGCCACATCAGGCTGCAAGTCGGGGAGTAGATAATAAAGTCATAGAATAGTTTGGGTTGGAAAGGAATCTTCAAAGTTCACGTAGTCCACCTCCCCTGCAATGAGCAGGGACATCTTTGTGTAGATCAGGTTGCTCAGAGCCCCGTCCAGCCTGGCCTTGAATGTTTCCAGGGATAGGGCATCTACCACCTCTGTAGGCAACCTGTACCAGTTAGATCAGTGGGTCCATGGCCAAGCAAGGCCGTGGCAGAGATGCGGGAGGAGATGTAGCTCAGAGAGGGACAAACCACGAGACTCCCAGCTAAAAGCAGCTCCCAGAGGCCGGCGGACAACCCTGGCTGCAGCCTCACTGCAGCGTTACCTGGGATCGTGTCACCAGCAAGGAGGGGACAGCCCTTGGCTGCGCTATTGCTGAGTTGGCCCTGAGCCCCAGCATCCAGACCTGCAGGAGGGTGGGGGATGCTCTCAGGGCCTTTACAGCAATATGTTAGACTCTCTTTGTTATTACATACAAGTTTTCATATAGTTTGTGTAGAACACCCAAGGAAAAGGGAGAAAATGTGGGTTGCTGATACAAAATGTAATTATGGCAGGACAACATGGAAAATCTCCTAACAACGTCTAACTTGGAGGATTGCAGTGGTAGTTATGAGGTGTTAGAAGGAAGGTTTAGTATCATGCTCCAGATTTCTTTAACTGGCATGTTAAGGTGATTTCCTTTTTTTTTTTTTGAGTGACCCATACCTTGTTACAGTGTCTGCCTCTCATGTGGTTTTGATTTTCCATTTCAGCCTCTTTTAAAATGTATTTTGTACAAAAAATAGGATAAAAATAACAGTGTTTACAGTGCATTTCATTTAAACCAGTTTAAGAAAATGCATAACAAATCAATGAGACCGGCTGGAATCTTCTGTAAGTCTAAATTTTGTCTTCCAGTTCCTGATTCTGCACCAGAAAACATAACCTATAGGAATATCTCATCCATGGAAATTGAATTATCTTTTTTACCGCCATCCATCCCCAATGGAATTGTACAGACCTACACAGTATATCTCAAGAGGACTAATGGAACTGAGCAAAGAGTCATAAACACTACTCTTCTGACACTACGTATTACAGGCCAGTATATAGTGATCTGAAACTTATGGCAACTGTAAATTTTTCTGAGAAGGGACCAGCAGACTGATGCAGGTGAATTAGTTTATTGGTTGCACATGGTCCTTCTTCTCCTTACATAAAGTTATATGCTACCTGTCCTGATAAGTAGCCTGTTGTGTCTTGCAGTAATGTGGTGAAATGGGCCACAATCACTATAGAGGCTAACAGACATCTCATTGTATTTTAGATGTTTAAAGTACAAGGAACTTCAATAGATTTCTTTGCAAATTTATCATCATAACAAAATAAACACTGAAGCCACATATATACCTCTCTGATCTTAGTCTGGATAAAAATAAATACTTCCCTTTCCATCTTTTTCTGTGTTTTGTCAGTATTAACTGAGGCATGACACAGCAGTTAATGCTGGGAGCTCAGTGCCTTAACCAGTAAACTTTCAGAATACAGCCATGGACAAACTGTAAGACATTCTAGGAATATGAAGTATGAACTGATAATTGGGTCTTTGCCCCTTCTTTTGTTCATGAAGCATATTTTGTGTTCAAGTTTTCCTAATGCATATTTACATCTCGAAAGACACAGATCAGTGTAAGTGATGGGCCTGTTCAGCACTTCGAAACTCCTTATGGTCCATTAAAAACCCTAATTTGGCCCACTGAATAGCTGGTTTACTGAATTCTGCTTCTTTATTTAGATTTAAAGAAGTATACAGAATATACTGTAGAAGTTTCTGCCAGTACCACAATGGGGGAGGGCCTTCCTAGTGCACCTCTGCATATACTGACTGATGAAGATGGTAAGTCAGAACAGCAGTTGCAATGTGTCATTGTCTGCCAGTAGTCTTAAACTAATCTTACACTTCGTGTCAGATATGTGTAGATGCTATATACTTTTTTTTGCATTTATATCTCTGTATTGATATCTATATCTATCTCCCAACAAACGTACATATATATCTGTTATTTAATATATTTATCAGTACAAGCTATGTGAAATGGCACAATTGCTCTGCATGGGCTTTTGATCTTACTGATATCTTATGAATCTGAAGAATCTTAATTTACTAATATTATTTAATCTAACACACCACATGGTAGAATTAAATATTGTGTTTGGTTCTCCAGGAATGTGAGAACTGGAAAAAGGAAAAACCACCAAAAGATAGCTTGAATGGTCTAGGGACACATCTGATTCTTTTGTTTGGAGATTTTTTGATTCTTCTAAACAGATGCATGTACAGATTCACATATGTAGATTTAAAATTATTAACATTATAAAAATGCTCCGTCCATCATCTATAGTACCGGACTTCCAAATTGAGCAGAGGAGTGTTCTGCAATGCAAGCTGAAAGTAGAACACAGCCATTGCGTCCTCTGCTCATTAGTACAGTAGGTCACAACTCAGCAGGGGAACCTTAACATATTTGTACCCAATTTAGTTGTAGGAAGTTATCATTAGTCCCCTCTATAGTTTCTGGAGGGGGAATCCTTAAAAAACTCAAAGCAAAATCTTAACTTAGGTGATGTGAATCACGTTTTGGAGGAAGTTGTATCTGTCCCTGTACCTTGCTTAGGGAGGAAGTCTCTGGGAACCTGGACTAGAGCAGCATTGACACAGATATCCACCAGGCATTCCCAAATTAAATCTCTTTTCATGCCTTAGGGGGCCTAAGATCCAGCTTTTAATTATAATGGATCTTTGCAAATCTCCAAGATGTTGATGGACTTATGTTCACACTGTCAGTAATAAACCTTTTCTCAAGAGTAATGTTGCTGGAGCACACTGGGAACAGTTAATTTGGATAAATCTGTCTTTTGCATAGAGTATTTTTATTTAAAGCAATGTAGTCTCTGTTCTTCAGCAAAAAATAACCTCTGAATAAGAACTGTAGAATGAACTAGACATGCCAAAAAGACATGACATTCACAGTATGGCAGATCTTTTATTATATAGCCACTGATGATAATATAACAAGTAAAACACTAAATACAGCTGTCACCCTTTTTCTCTAGTAAATACAGACATTCACTGAATTTGGTGAACCTTTGTTCATGAAAAATATGTTTTTTTTAAATGTACAGAGTTCTAAAACCTTTCTGCCAGCTTTTGAGGTAGTGAAAGAAGGAACAACAACTGAAAAACAACAATATTTATAATACACCACATGTTCTTTATTCACAGGAACACAGTGTTCCAAGGTTCAGACCAAATGTTTCATAGATTTCCTAATAGCTATGCTCATATTCTCAATTTTCATGCATGACTACAGCTATGACCTGAATTTTTAGTGCATGATGCTCTTTGGTTTAATTTGAGAAAAACAAAAGTAATTCTAATATTACTTCATACTGATGCATATATCCATGAATCAACATGAAGAAAAATATTTGCTTCTCAATAACATACTAATACTAAGCAGTGTCATTTATGCATACATAAGTATATTTTTCCTCAGCAATACTTATGTAAACTTCAGAATGAAATCAAATGTGGTCTAACATTTTCATTTACTTACGTTGTTTCCCTACAGAATTGTGATATGGTGTCATCTAGAGTTCATCTTAAAATGAATTTTAAGGGTCTCAGTCAATGCCTATCTTTATATTTTCCCTTGTGACATATTAAATGAATGAATGTGGTCCTTATTTGTAGTGAAAAGATTTTACCGCTGCCTAGTATCCCACATTTTTATCATCTCTCAATGCCATGCTTATCCATTTTTCCACCTTTTGGTGCTTTGTATAATTCTTTACAGCACCTCTTTTTCCTCAGGGGAACTATTTTGCTATATTTTACATGTGTTCATACCTATAAAGCTCTTGCTTTTATTAGAAGGGTGAAAAAAAAATTACAGCAATGTACTTGGACAGTAGGTGAATCACTGTGACCTACCCGTTGCTCTGTTTTCTCATGAAGTACTTTTTCCATTGAATCACAGAAACAGATGTTCTAACACCACCATGCAAAATCTTCTTTTATCATCTGTCAGAAAAAGGAAAAGAAGCTGCGCCTTAACATTAGTTGATGGATACTCTACCGGTGTAGTACAAAGTTCACTTTCCATCACAAATAATTAAAAACCTATTTAAGGATGCTGCGTATCCCATCGATCTTAGCTGTTTAACAAGATGTTGTGTCCTGTTCTCTCATTTTATAGCTCCGAGTTCTCCTCCAGAATCCCTCTCTGTAAAACAGTTGTCGGGTGTCACTGTGAAGTTGTCATGGAAACCTCCGTTGGAGCCAAATGGAATTATCCTCTATTACACAGTTTACGTCTGGTAAGATTTTCTGGAAGTAGTTCTGAGAATAAATAGTAATCTGTAACCTATCAGGAATGTTAGGTTTTTCTTACGCAATGTGTTGATTACACATTTTTGGAAAATATTAATCCAAGACTTAAAATACTAGCCTTTTGTATATACAAATTCAGATATAATGTAGTAGCTGAAAATTGGGGTATTAAATATTTCGTAAGCATTTTCAACATTTTTCTAAAGGCTAAGTTATGGTAAATGAATTCCAATTTAAATTAGAGCATGGTGGCTATTTTCATTATATTCTGATTAGGCCAATTGTAAGGCAGGGCACAAGCCTATGCTAAATTATCAAGGAGATTTGAAATAGGCTTAAAATAGAGAAATATTGTTTCCTTTTGTAGAAAGTATGTAAGAGCAATGTTAAAAGTCTTTGTATATGCTATTAGTTATGCCTGCTGTTATATTTTATGTTTATTATTAAAAATTCATAGCAAAAAGGTATTTTTAAACAGATTTTTCATTTACTGTGGAGTTTTTTCTATCTATCTATCCTTTCTTTTTCCTTTTTTTTTTTTTTTTTTTGGTCATCCCTCCTGGAATCCTTTTTCATCTTTAAAAAAGAATTTTGTCACTTTAAAACTTGCAGCTTCTGTCCTATTCTCTGCATAACATAGTCTGGTTTAGTGATGTGGCATCTCTTCAAAGATCCGTGTATGATTTCTACTGGGAGTGAAAAGATTTTATTATTGATCACTTTTAATATATTGCATTTATGCTGTACCATTTTATTGTCACTACTAAGGTGCAGGAAGCAAATGCTAACATGCACCTTATGAGATGTGAACCAGATATGAAAATCAGCAGTAGTTATAAACACACAACTATTGAGCTTACATTTGTTATTTTAATGTTACTTGACAGTTTTGGGGTAGGGTTTGGCCTCAGTTCCTATTGTTTTTTTTTAAAATCATAGCTTCTAGTTAAGTTGGTGATAAAGTGAACAGGAATGAGCTCTTATTTCCAGAAAAGTTAAATTTGGTTTGTCTTGTCTTGTTAATTCTACTGTATTGACAAGGTTTGGTGCTGTTTTATCACACACACACACAAAAAGACTATAGCTAGGAAAGAGTACAACTTTTCATCCTTATATTGCCTTAAAGCTTATTGCATTTGTTATTATGACAAATGAGTTAGTAAGAATAGTTTTTTAAAAACTGTTAATTGATCCATCTTTCTAAATACTTGAATTAAGCAGCCACATAACTTTTTGCAGTAAGCCCTGTACTTTTTCCTTCCATATCCTCCCTGCACTGTCTCATCTGTCCTTACTGTGCCATATCTAAAATTAGAGAGGCATTAGGTATCATCTTGAAGCAAGGACATTGGAGAATAACTCCTGTTGCCTTCAAAGGGGCCACAATTTCACTCCTTCCTTTGAGTTTTGTTTTTGTTTGTTTGGTTGGGGTTTTGTTTTGGTTTTGGTTTTGTTTGTTTTTGTTTTGTTTTGTTTGTGGTTTTTTGGGTTTTCTTGTTTTTCTTTTTTTGAAGGGTGGGGGGGAAGGAGGGGAATCTTAATTATTTAACAGAGCTGTCTATACAATTTCATAAAATGCATTCCAGGATGAAATTTGACAAGGCAAACTGCTGTGCCATAGTTGCTGCTTTTGAGAGACACTCAATATATTTTGGGGAAGATTGTTAATCCCAGAGCTTCTCAATAAAGCAGAAAGAGGAAGTTTAATACAGACATTAAATAAAAGTTCCTTCTCTTACATATATTGCAACAGTTATAGAGAATTCCGCAACCTTTCTTTAATGGTTTGGGAACAAGAATCCACAACTACTAAAACAGAACGGATAATATGTGTAATGCTTCCATTGTCGTTATCTTTCATGGAATTTGTCACAGGACAAGGTGGTTTTGGGTGTTAGCAGGTAGCAAAGCAACTTTCTGCATGCCTTGAGTGTGCAAACTCATAGTCCCCAAGTCTGCAATTCTAGAATATTGCAGGCATGTCAACAAAATTGCTGAACTTATATATAGCTATTGTCTTTTGGTGTTATCCTCTTCAGCAAATTTTTGTGAAATAATTACTGACTAGATCTACTTTGAGGTACAGATTTTTAAGAAAATATGGTACTTGTCTGGAAGTATGCAATTTCTTAGAACCTCTTTTGTCTGGGTCTCTGCAAGGTCTAATTTAAAATTGAATGTTGTTATTCTTCATTAAAATTCCTTGGCTTAGCTTATTCTGCTAGGTACTTTCTTTCTCATTATCTGTGAAGACTGCACTCACTTTGATCAGTGTTTTCTTACTATTTTGATGCAATCTCAATTGTTCCTAAACAGAAAATCAACTCTTTTTGAAACACCCCAAGCTTTTGTTCTTCTTCCTAACTATAACTGATTGTGGAAACATTTTTTGGCAAATATGACATTATAAGAATGAAATACTCAGACTAGAAATGTTTGCAGCACTAAGCTGTGGATTTTCTTCTTACTTAAATTAAAACCTGCTACGTTTTTCCATACTAAGAATATATCGGGCAAAGATCCAAGAAAAGATGTCTTTGTGTAGAATTTGATAACTGCAGCTGCAGCCCTTTGTATCTCTTTATTGACTATTCGAAATGTCAGAAGTTTGGGAAAAATGTAAATGTTGTTAAATTTCTCTGTTACCAAGAGCGTTTCCCATGTCAAGAGACATTCCACTCAAAATCTGAAAGGGAAAGGGAGAATTTTGGTTTTTTCATTCTCATAAATTTTCTCATTCCAGTTGTTTGTTAATGTAAATTTATTTCAGGACTATCAGATGGTGATCTTTGCTAATTCAATCATTTATCAAAGGACGAAAATCAGACAGTCTAATAATTTTGAATCAGCCTTTCCCTTTTTTTCGTAGAATTATAACTCATTCATTTGTTTGTGAAGGACTCTACAGTGACTTCTGGAGCAAGATATTCGGTTTTACTTGTCAAATTATCATCCCTGTATGAAATCCCTTTAAAGACACAGAGCAGTCACTCATACAGAAATCTTTGCAGGACTGGAACATTAGCTAGCTTTTTTCCCTGCTATTTTTTCATAAAAGATTAGATTAATTTAATGAGTAATAGCAGACTTTTTGAATTCAATATAGTTATTTCTGTATCTTATTTTACTTTCTGATAATCATTTCATACCTATGCTAATACCAGCATTTTATTAATGTTACATCTTACAGTCTTTCTAGGCGGGTTCTGACCTGACTAGAATTCCATTCTGATCCCCTGCTACATTCCACCAGAATTAACTCAGCACCAGCTAATTCCTGTTCCATATCATCTTCTATTATTCCATTTATAACTTCAGCCTTCTGACCAATTTCACAGAGTCACAGTAGGGCATGCTCTCTGCTATAATCTTTTTATATTTCGCTATTCCTGTCCAGGGAGACAGTTTAGTTATGCCCTTCTGTGTCCTTCCCAAGGGTAACACATAACTATTTGATAGCAGTTACTAGATGGACATGCTCCTCCTTGATACTCCACATAATCATTGTCTTTGCCAATGTAACTTACAATTTATTTTTGTATGGGGTTTTTTTCTTTAAGCAAAATTAAGAGCCCTATGGTGATGCAACAGTTCAAAAGTGAGACA
Source organism: Caloenas nicobarica (assembly GCF_036013445.1). Lineage (NCBI taxonomy): Eukaryota > Metazoa > Chordata > Aves > Columbiformes > Columbidae > Caloenas > Caloenas nicobarica. The sequence continues at coordinate 53,931,759 of NC_088245.1, read as the reverse complement.
AAAGTTTTCCCAGTCTTTTTTAAAGCCTGAAGTATTTGTATTTACCACAATATTGCATTTGTCAGTTTTATATTGTATGCCACAGTTATGTACGTATGGAAATGGTGTGTATATATAATTAATAGAATACTTTTTCATTAGGAATAAAATGTCAAAAAGAAGTGCTAATGTAACAGAAACATCACTGGAGTTCACAGACCTGGAAAATAACTCTGAGTATAGTGCTTACCTAACAGCAAGTACAAGATTTGGAGATGGCAACATAAAAAGTGATACTATAACATTCAGAACTTCTGAAGGGGGTAAGCTTGTGTATCATATGAATCTTTAATTTCATTAAACCTTAAATTTCTATCAGCCTTATTTAAGTTAATAAAGCTACTGAAGCAGAAGTGGCGTTTTTGTGATCAAGAAGAGACATTCTACCTGTCAATGTGTGTCTCTGCGTGTACATGTATCCATGGCTCTGTAAAGCTATGACAGGTATTTCCATTAGTTTACTGAGCAAAATTTTGCATTTCCCTTCAAGACAGGTAAGACTAAAAAGAATTTAATTTTAAATTTTGAAATACATTAATTTTATAATATATTTTAACAGTTCTTTCCTCTATCTTCTGTGACACAACTTCTGACAGGGAAAATACTCTTTAGAGTCTCTTTCACAAGTCTGAAATGGTTTTAATTGAAAATTAAATCTGTAAGTGTACACTGATTTTTTTTTTTTAAATTCTATTTTAATGATTTTATAATTCCAGCATGGCAGATGACTTTTATAAATGGTCATACTCTATACTGTACTTTGAAAATCATTCAGTTTAATGATGGTTCCTAGTTTTCCCATCAGTCATATTGCTACAATCTGTTCCAAAATCGATAGTATACAGGCATATTTCAGACTCATCCTGCATAGATAAACTGACTTCCCAACACACAGTCAATGGCCGGACTAGCATCTATCCAAGCCATCCCTCAAAAGACTGTCTAAATCATCAGGCTGTAGGTATTTCCAGCCTTTCCTATTCAAGCTGTTATGCAAGCATGAACTGATGTTTGAGGGCAGGATTTTTAGGAATCAACCCCAGAGTTCCCCCTTCAATTAATATTTTAGTATTTTATACAAACTAGAACAGCACAAACTGAGAGAGATAAGAGAATTTATAGTGTTCAGTACTCCATTGCATATTGTGTAGGGCACTTGGATGGCGAAGAATATGGATATAAATTCTCTTAAGCTGACTTAAGGAACTGAATTTGAGCCTCCTTCATCACTGTGCTACTGAGAAGGACCATATGTGGCCATTCTTTACAGGATAGGAGGAGAGGCTAATTGAAGAAGACTTACAGAGTCTTTCCTGCATGTTTAATAGGCTGAGGAAAGAGGAAAAAACAGAAATGATCATATTCTCCAAGCTTAAGTATCTGGTTTACCTACATGAGTTGGGAACCTACATTCTGTTTATAGTCTGCAAAGAGAACAAGGCTTTTAAATTTAGGTTTTCTGAAACAAATCCTTTTTTTTTTTTTCCCCCTGTTGACTTTATATGGAGCATAGAGGCCTAACTCAGTCAACTTCCATGTCTGCAAATCAGACTTTCCATGTGCCCAAACCAGTAAGTACAGGACAAATTCTATAAGAAAAGAGAATCTGTCTACATATGCAGCTAAATACAAATGGGTCTGAAAAAATAGGGGTTTAAAAATTTGTTTTATCTACTAGTTTATTTCATCATTTCCATAAGCAGTTTTTTATACCATAATCAGAAATACATTTAATTTGATATAGGATGTTGCAAATCTATAGTGGATGTTTCTTGGGCACTAGAATGTACAAAACCTTGAGTTAAGTATGCTAAAACTTAACATTTTTCCAGCACCAAGTGATCCACCAAAAGATGTTGTGTACAGAAACCTTACTTCCACATCAATAAGGCTATTCTGGTCTCCTCCTCAAAAGCCTAATGGAATTATACGATACTACTCAGTTTATTTCAAAAATAATTCAGGAATATTCATACAGGTAAGTTTATTTTTATATTCTTCTTTTGTAGAATTCAATAAAGTGTTCTAACAATCTACAAAAGATTAAAACAATTTTATAGTTATCCATCTATTGTTTTTTCATATTGCCTTTATGGAAAATAAAGGCAGTTTAGGCAGTTTTTTTAACTTATAAAGACAGAAGCACATGTTGTGGTGCGTTGTGCATCTCATCAGACATTCATATCATTAAGCATTAAAGCAAATAGATTTTGTGTAATATTCCATATTGCCAAGTGTATATGTATATACACACACAAACATGTAATACATATATGTTGACAGCTAAACACAAGACCCATTACATTCATTGCACATCCTGGAGACTGTTAAGTCTAATCTATAAATTTGAATAAATTTCTATAACAGTTCTGTTTTTACTTTTTAATGCATCTTTGTACAATACTAAAAATAAGAAGATAATGTCAAAGTAGTGAATAAATTATTATTTCGTATTTTTGTTACTCTCAAAATGAAATTACTCTTTAGTATATTGAAACAAAGGTATTGAGATTCCTAAATTAAAGCATAAAAGACAAATAAAATGTTATTTATTATTTTTTGGTCATCCACACATTTCCTTGTGTGGTTTGGTTTGGGTTTTTTTTTTTGGTCGTTGTTACTACTGTCATCCTTAATTATGCACCACATTTATTAATTGTATATATAGTTTTTCTGTTCTCCTTTCTAAGAATATATTATGATAAAGAAGTATAATAAGAAGAAATAAGCTTCCTTTACAGGTTTTTGGTTACAAGCATTACACTTTGGGAAGAAAGAAACATAAATTAATGAAGAAACTAATGTATGAAAAATTACCTCTACTGCATAACTTTATGCTCAAGATATATCTAGTGTGAGGTATGCATGTGTTTGAGAATAATTAGAAAAAATATTTTACGAGTACCTGTGACTGAATAATTGCTGACATACTTCGGTGTATACACTTCTCTGACTTCTGTGAAGCTGTGTGGTTGCCAGGCTCTGTCTGCAGAGTTTCAGATGCAAGCAGGACTGTGCCATGAATTCACATTCTGACGAGATTAAAATCAGGGCAACAGTTCAGAGCTTCAGCCTCTGCTTGCACACACTGCTGTACCAACAGCATTTTTCTTAGCCTGACAAATCCCTGGACAAACATTTGAGCTGGTACATTACCTGAACTTGTCCATCTTATGAAAAGTGTCTACATTTATCTAATTGTTGGACAACTCAAGTGATTTTAGAGGAGGACTATGAACCTGGGCTATTCCTGCCTTTGGGAAGGTGGAACTCTGAGGTGAATGAGTAAGGTGAAACTGGTACACTGAGAGCTGTAATCCTTCGGGATGTGCCCAGGACTCTGGAATGAAGGAGCAAGATAGGGGAGACTGAGCACAGTAACATTGACCCAGCGAGGTGAGGGTCCAGTTTCATTACTGTGTGACGTAGTTGGGCAAGGACAGGATGGTGGCACGGGTGGAAGTTACCGCTGCTTTGGCATGTGATATGGTGGATGGCAGGAAAAGTGCTGACAGTAGCTCCACTTCTAGGTGTGGAAACTACCATGTTTGCACTTTCAGCTTTGATTTTTTTTAACCCATCCCTCTGCAGAAAGCTATGAGAAGATAGGTTTCAGCTGCTGTTGCATCTGTCTCTTACCGGCGATGGGAGATCACCATTAGTCTCTCAAATCATGATTCACTCCTAATCTGTCTGCTTCCTTTAACTCCCTCTGCCCTCCACGTGCCTCTCTGTTCACTATTTGGCATGGCAACTACCGTATCTACATTGCACTCCTGTTCTGTACCTTGGCATTCTGTAGGTGCAAGACAGATTTCAAACAGGAGGGAAACTCAACTAAACCCTGCTCCCTTCTGTCAAATTCTGCATATTGCTCTTTTCACTATGGAGACATACATGTGTGAAAGCCAGCCTGATATGTATGTATATATGATATATTTGACATATATAGACTGTTGTAAGCTATATGAGTGTATGCACACACACATCTTACAACTGTCCGTAACTTTGAAGTATAACCGTGTAGTTGCAGGGTGTATTGGTAATTTTGTATTGCGCACATTTAGAAGGAAATAACCCTTGGCTGGAATATTGTGTATCTAGGTCACCATTCTGCTTATGTTTGTCAGAACTGTGTTTTCAGTTTGGGAAAGGATACAAGAGAATTAGAAAAGTAGATGGTCTTTTCACATTTCTGGGAACCCCACCCACTGCAGGCAGCCTTTCTCTGCCAGTCTTTCAGCTGCTTCTTTGTCAGGACATAATAACAGAGGTCCAAGTCTTCAAGCATATCTTCTAGGTGCCCGAAAAGCAACCTTACTGAAGAATCTCAGGCTAATTAACATCTTTGAATGATGTCATAATCTGAAATATAAAAGGCATATTAAAACTACTACTATTCCGTTGTCTCAAGTTGTCACTTCTCCTCAGGCATATTAAAACCTAATGAATATGAAGTGCTCATTATGAAAAGCAGTGTTAAAAACAGGAAATCAGTAGCTGCAGAATAAAGCATTTTCTTTGAGGGGGTAAAAAGCAAAAGTTTACTCCTTTACATGATGCAGAAACTTGCAGGAAAAGTAGTTTTCTTTTAAAATGGGAAAAAAAACCCAAACTAAACCAAAACCAAAAATCAACCAACCAAAAAAACCCCACCCCGGTTACATACCTTTGTAGAGCAGAAGAATAATGGACAGTTTCTTTGCTTTAGAGGTCTACATGAAAATCACAGTGTGGCTCTCCAGTCAGAGAGCCTGGGATGCTCAGACCTAGGATTTGGACCCAGAACAGCAGAAGGAAAAATTTAGTGATGGAGATTAGGTCTGAGGATTTTGGTAGATGAGTGGGCTGTTTCTAGGGGGATGCTGACAGATTGTGAAAGAAAGTGTCAGTGAGGGAGGAATGACTGGTAGCCATATAGAAGAAACCATCATTTGCACTAGGCTAGGTTCAAGTTCAGCTTTATCTTTCATCATCTGCTGTCATAGGTCTAGGGAAAATGCTACCATTTGATTTATGTTCACTACTCTGCCTCAGTGCAGTAAGGATATGGCACGTATTCTGACAAAGGGCACTTCTTACCCAGATGACATGGCACTGTACCTCTTGTTCACATCACTTCTCTGTGACACTGCTGGATTCCTACAATTTGAGCTTTCACTATTGGCAATAGCAGCTTTGAAAATTTTGCTCTGTGGTTTCCTTGCATGATGTTTGAAACAATCCTACTGCTCACGTTCTCAGTCTTATTGAGGACAGAAGTTGAAGAATCTATGGCAGTAATTGTCTCATTGCTAAAAACTCATCTATGAAAGATCATAGAATCATAGAACGGTTTCAGTTGAAAGAGACCTTAATCTAGTTCCAACACCTCTGCCCTAGGTAGGGACACTTCCACTAGACCAAGTTGCTCAAAGACGCCATTGACTTGAATAAACTCTTTTATTCCATCTCTCTATACTTGTGTTTTGATTAGCAAGAAAGTGGGAAAGGGGCTAATTACAAATATAAATTTATGCTTGGAGAAAGTTATCCAGTGTAGGGATTTCAGTACAGGTGACAACTTTCCTGCCCTGCCAAACCAGACAGGGGAACCAGGAGCTAAGTGGAGAAAACAAGCCCACTGCCCTTCTAGAGACTGAACATTAGATCCCAAATCATCCAATGCCTGTACTACAAGCCAACCTAAGTGAACATGACTGGATACAGTTCAGAGTGAAGTTTGGCTTGGTCTGCCCTTGGATGCAGACTAGGGATGCAAGCAGTGTGCTGTATTAACAGTCAAACATTTTCTTTCACCAGTATGACAAAAACAGGGATAAAAGGGGAACTTCCCTAAAATACACTGCAAATTTTTTAAAAGATGGTGTCAGAATGGAAATAACGTCACTTAGATTGGTACTGGAATAGTGTGTATTACACTCCTTGAGGGGCGGCTTGGATTAGCCCCCAGTGTCACCACTCTCACCTGATTGCCAGAGTCATTTATGTGATACTCTAACTCATTACAACAGTGCCATACAATGAACCTAGAAAATGAAATAGAATGAGGGAAAAAGGTTAACAGTGAAGAACAGCAGCACTGTGTTGTCTGTATACAACTAATTACAGCTTTATGCCACTGGAAACTTCTGCCGCTTCCTGAGGTGAAGAAGATACAACTTTCTGCTGACGCTTTCATGGCCTGTGTGTATTGCTTACACTTAGCTGCTTTTAATAATCTGATACCTTGCTATGTCAAAACTTCTTTCATGTATGGATGAAGAAGGGGACAGAAGGAAGAATTTCTTCAGCTGTAGCCAAAGATCCTGAGCTGTTTGCTTTCATCTGCAGCCACAGTTAATTGTAAAACTTCCTATAGTGTTCTATCCGCAGGGCAAAATTAGTGCAAGTTTCATCTTTTCTTAGTTTGTACCCACACAGTTCTTCCTGCTTACCCTTACTCTTACTTATGTGTTCATTCTTTTCCAATGTTTTGTCATATCAGAAGTTTGAGGTAGTCCCCAGTCCTTGGGCTCCTCACAGTAAGGGGACTGCCTCTTAAAACAGTTTTTGTTGAACCACCAAAAAGCCTGTTGCTATAGCATTCATGTTGGTTTAGCAAGTCCTTGACTGACAGACAGCTGACAAAATTGTGAAGGTATGCTTTTTAAACTAAGAGTTGGATTTTCAGCTGTTCCTACCACTGAACTCCCGATAAATCTAGAAACAAAACTTGATGTGGTACCATTGACATTTTAACCTTGGAAACTCAGAGAATTATTTAAAGTCATTTTCAGGACCTTATTATTAGATATTATTATTAACAATTACTAATTATTAATAATTACAATATATACTAATAAGAAGAGGGGGGTTGTGGAATGATGCTTCTGGGTCAGAAGGTATTTTTTGTCATATTGTGCTTGAGCATTAGAAAGTTTAATTAAATACCTGAGAAGTCAGTCCTCTCTTTCCTGTATCTTACCCTACTCAAGAGTAAAGAAAAACTCTTCTCAGCCTTTTTCAGTTAGTTACATGAAGATAGTGTGAGCTTCCATCTATGTTTAGAAGGAAGTAATATATTAAGGTAGAATTTCTTAGTATTTTCGCTGATGCAGCTTCTGTTCTGCAGTCAGAACAAAGGCTTACCCTTTCATTGCCAAACAAAGTTTGCTTATTAATGTTACATGAGCACTAGTGACTCTAGGCAAAACCAGATCTTCAGATATTGGTATAAAAATCTCAAGGAAATGAATGGAAGTGTTGCCTATTCTTTTCTGAAAAATAAAACAATTTTCTGTCAAAAAATAGATGGAGTGTTATGTTAGATATTTTAATTGGTACATATTGATGACAGACATCAAGACTGCATATTGAACCATCAGTTTACACAGTACTGACTCAAGTGTTTGGTGGAGTGTATAACAGTGATTTCTTCAGTAGGAACTTTCCTCAAGAGAAATATAACCCTTTTTTTCAGTATGCAGTTTCAGTATGCCTGTGTTTATATGTGGTATTTCTGAATTTAAATATGCAAATGTTAGAGTCGCCTATTTTAGTAAGTCTGCTATCTCAGCCTCTCTTTTTTAGGATATCATTTAATTCAAAGCCAGCTTTGATTTTAAGGAGATGAAAGGTGCGAATAAGATGTGACACCGAAAATAACGGGCAGGCCAAATGCTAGGGTGTCGGGCAAACCAGCTCACCGTGAGACTGTTCCCATGTAGAAAAATTACGAGGACTTCTTTTGGTCCAGAGAAGTGCTGCCCATGCCATCTGCTCAATGGGGCAGTATGGCTGCTGGAGAGGAACGATACTGACTCTTCGAATCGGGAGATGGAGCTGAATGTTCTTTTGGGGTACCTGACCTCTCGGCAGTTTTCAGATCATGAGCCAAAGTTCTTTAGATCATCTAAGCCAGGTTCCTGTAAAGCAGCGGGTGATTTGGCACATTCAGTCATGTGGCATAGCTGACCTTATGTAAATAATCTGACTTTTTTTTTTCTTTTTGGTTTCCTAAATGGTTTATTCTAAACAGGAATAGCCTCCTCAGAAGGGCTGATCAAGAGCACTAAACTATTGCAACAGTCACAGTTTTAGTGGAATTTTTTCTGTATTTCAAAAGGAAGTGGTACTTGGTTCTGGTGCAATCCTTTCACTAGCAAGTAACCGCATGAAGAAAAGGAACTCTGTTGGTTCTTTCAGTTTAACACAATCCACTGGATATAGACATTTCCATTAGAAATATTGGCATGTTTTTAATGGAAAGGACAAATAACAAAAGGAACAGTTTATCAAGCGTTGCAGTGAGATCTCTGCCACTGGAAGTTTTAAATTCAAAATCAGACAGTTTTCTATAAGATCTGCTCTCATAAAAATGGAATAAAGTGAGACAAGTCTTTTGATTTGCTTCATGCATATCAGGCAAGGCAATCACATGTGTGATCATGTAATCTATGTACAATTAGCACATGATAATATTTTGTTTCTTGATGCAGTGTAGATAAATACATTTCAATATTCCAGATTTAATGTGTTTTTTAAAAAGATTGATTAGAATTCAACAACTACAAACAACAGGAGGAGTCAATTAGGTACTCTGTAGTACTTACAAGGAGTAATTGTAGACATCATACAATAAATTACTTGAGTATTTCAGTAAAAATCAGGACTCATTAGAAGTCATTAGGTTTACATCTCCTGAACTCTACTGTGGATCATCTCTCTTGGTGGCGGTGATGGCTAAATGGGAAACTAGAAAGAGAAATCAATGAATAAATAACATTTTCAATTACAACACTATTTTTTTTTCTTTAGAATTTCACGAGTTATGGTAATGGCAGCAATGTCGATATGTCCCAGTCTGCAGTTCTGGATGGCTTGGCAAAATACAGCCATTATACCCTATGGTTAACTGCAAGCACAGCTTTTGGAGATGGAAACAAAACCAGTGAAATAATAGACGTGTATACAGATCAGGATAGTAAGTTAATAACTTTTTAAATGTTCAGTGTATATAAGTGCTGCCGTTTGTTAAATATTCTCTAACATTAAAATTATTTTATTGTTATGATGGCAAAAAAATCCAGTAAGTACTGTTTTCAACACTACAGTATTTTTCTTTGCAAGAAAGACATTCTGATCTGAGTCTTTGCTTTGTAATACTAAGAACGTAGCTCACAAACTTCTTTGGATATGAGCTATAAAAATATTGTCTCAAACCATCATTAAGAGTCTTTTATTAATCAAATTAAAAATGGACGATTATTCATATGTGCCTTCAAAATATTTTGCTTTTGATAGTGAAACACAAATTATTACAAATGAGATTTACAAACGAATCATACTTTGGGCATTTATTTCTGGTTTGGTTTAGGATTTTTTATTGCTGTAATCCATGCATTTATTTTTTGCTTATTATCTCTCATAGTCCCAGATGGTTCTGTTGAAAATCTGGTCTATCAAAACATTTCCTCATCTTCTGTAAATGTAAGCTGGCTTCCACCATCTCAACCAAATGGCTTAGTCTTCTTTCATGTTTCTCTAAGTTTATTGCAACTGGGAACCCATAAGATATTTTCTGTCTTTACTTACAACACAAGCATCGTTTTTGACAATCTGGAGAAATATACTGATTACATTCTGAAAATCACACCAGCCACTGATAAAGGATCTTCTGAACTGCACGCTCTAAGTCTACATATAAGAACTGATGAAGATGGTAAGATATTTTATTAATACTTAAGGACACATAGAAAAAAAACAAACCAGTAGCTTTCTAAAAGAAAAAGAGATTATTGTGTTTATTTTAAAGCTTTTTTTGTTATACAAGGACACAAACTACTGCTACACATTTCTGTGTTTAGACCATGAAATAGAATTTTCCACTCAGAGCACAGCTTTAACTGATAACTAAAAGACATTTTTCATTGTAGCACATATTTTTCTGAGGTTGTTTTTTTTTTTCTTTATTTCTTCCTGTAGTCCCAGAATCAGCACCTATAATCAAAACATTTTTCAATCTTTCAACTACCTCAGTTATGCTTTCGTGGGACCCTCCTGTTAAGCCAAGCGGTATTATAATAAGTTATGATTTAAATTTATTTGGGCCAGAAAGGAATAACTCATTCTCTACCACCAATAATTTTATCATCTTGGAAGACCTTCTGCCATTCACATTATACAGCATTTATGCAGCTGCAAGAACAATAAAAGGACCTGGTCCATCTGCCATGCTTCAGTTCTACACAGATGAGTCAGGTGAGCAAATTCAATTGTAACCGACTTTGAAATTTTGGCCCTATGTTACTGCATCTTAGATCTGAACATCAGAGAGAGCTGAGATGAAGGATTAATTTTTCCATCAGTCTGTGAAAGCTTTCAGAAGAAGGAAACACTAAAAGGGAAGTATTTTTCTGAGTTCTCCTCCTCCCACCACTGTGTGCAAGAGGAGGTCACGTTCTGCATAGGATTGCAAAAATAACTCCAAGGAGAAATGTCTTTTGCCTGCGGAATGTGTTGCAGATTGCCAAGTGTCAGGGATTTTGAAGCAAGCAGCAGTAACTTTCACTTCATCCCCCCACATAACTGAAAAATGATAAAACATGGAAATATTTCTGACACTTTCTGAGGTCTCCTTTACGTGGACCTCCTCTCACCTGCATGGTGAATGACATATCTTGTAAATGTATATTGAGGAAGCAAAGTACATCACATTCCAGTGATACATGTAACACAACTTTTGTTAAATGCCTTAGCTCTGACAGTGGGGATGTTTAAGAGATGAGTAGATTTCTTAGCTCTCTAAGAAGTTCCCTTGCTGACTAAACATGTATTCCCTATTAATGGAATTTGCATCATGCCAAAAAGAAAGAAAATATTTAAAATAGCAATGAAGTACTGTTTTGTTGAGCTCAGATAAAAATGGTGGCAAATGTACAAACGTTCTCCTGCTTCTCTGAAGTGTCTGGTTTCATCTGGATCATTTGTAATCTGGAACTAAAGAGCATTTCTCTTTTGCAGTGCCATTAGCTCCACCCCAGAATTTGACCATTACCAACTACACTGCAGATTCTGTGTGGCTAAAATGGCATCCAAGCCCTCAGCCAAATGGTGTTATTACGAGATATAATTTTAAGATTTATCAAAACAACACAAAAAACCTATTTTATCAGGTATGTTTATAATTAACAGTGTTTAATTTTTTTTTGGCAGATACAGATAAATACTTTTTTTGTGTTTAAGAAACAAAATACAGGACAAATAATTTAAATGTCTGTTATGCTCCTAGAATTTTGAAGGTCCTCTAAATTTCTATTTGTTAAGACAGTTCACTTACTCTCCCACCATGCCTGTAATCCAATTTTTTAAATTAGATAGAAAAAATTTGTTAGATTTTAATGTGCTTAGAACTTCTAATATTTCATTAACGATGAGCTTTATTAATCTTTACTTCATATTTTGGTGTAAGTTTGATGTTAGAAAATGACAGAAGTTACTTGTTTTGTGGCTACTTTTGTTTGGCTATTTGGTATCTGCAGACTTTCAAGGTGCAAAAAGAAAGAAAGACATTCCGAGTCATCTTGAAAAATGGTTTAAAACTGTTTAGAAGTTTGAATTTCTTTATTTTTGCAGAATAAGAATAACAATAAATTTTAGCTGAAATAGATGCTATAAAATTATATACAAAAGTTGATCAAGGCATTTATGTCAGCTTGTATCTGGTTGCTTGGACGGCGTCAAGAAATGCACCATGAACTGTAAAGGCAGCAAGCTGAGGCCAGGATTGCATCTCGAGCTTAGACACTATTATATATAGTGAATCCTGTTCACCTAAGACACTTGTAAAAGCTGCAGGGAAAAGGCATCGCTGCAGTGAGCTCTGAGTTTAAGACATGGAATGTAGCGGGACTGTGAGGAGCTCCATTACTCCCAACTCCCTCAGCCATACAGTCCTTATTTCAGCAACCTAGTGTGCAAGGCAAGTGCTTGTGCTCTTGTTAAGCATATGAACTGTGGAAACTGGTCCCCATGGGGTGGCCTGCTGTGCTACCCCTTGAGCAGTCGGCTGTTATTCCCCCTTGTAGAATGAAGTGCCGTCATCCCCTCAGTTTCTTCCATAATCCTTGGAAGAAAGGGAGCACAATGCATATATGGAAGAGGAGCAGTGTTTTATACAGCCAGTTGCCTCTGGAAACACATTCTTTGGGTGCTCGTGGAGACCACCAAAGATTATTCCCCACTGTCCATGTGAGGCAGACTCAAGCTCAGTGAGACTACAGAAACTGTCTGGAGTGCTTGAATGCATTTGCTATGCCCTACATTTCTTCATGTTTTGTAATGTTATATGGGCAAGAAACTAGATTTAGGTTGTGGCGGCAAGACAGGCAGAGCAATTTACATAGAAGTATTGTAGTTAGGCACCATCATGCTCTGGTGACTTGGATCCCACAAAATGTTCACCAGGTTTTCTTGCTGAAATTCAGCTCTTTCTCTGCTGCTATTATAGTCCTCTCAACAGTTGCACAAAACATGCTGTGCATCCTCTGTGAAAAACAGCTACCAGGAACTGAACTGTGGTTTTTAGCTTTTTTTTTGAAGCTCTTCATCACTCTGTGTGTCTGACTCAGGTAAAGTAAAAGAAATGAGAAGTTAAATGGAATTAATCTGTTCTAACACTATGGTAATTATTTTACCATCCTTTGGCATATCTTCCTCATAAACCACAGCAAAAGAGGGAGGAGAGAAGAAGGAAAGGAAGGGTAGGGAAGGGAAAGGAAGGGGAAAGAATTTGACCCTGCATTCTTTTTTTGTTGAGCTCAGGGACTACTTTCACTAAAAGCTACTCAGAGTAGAAAAGGCAAGACTATGACTGAAAATCTGTTCATTTCAGTAGTTTCAAGTTTACACAGATTAACTGCGTACTAATAATTTTTCCTTCCTTAAGAACATTTCAGGTTCAAACCATGAGGCAAACCTCATTGGATTAGAACCATTCAGCCCCTATTTTATCAGTGTCTCTGCATTTACCAGGCTTGGGAATGGCAATCAGTTCAGCAATGCCGTCCAGTTTACAACGATGGAATCAGGTTAGACGTGACTTTTTCTATGCTGCAGTTCTGTTTATATATTTTTTCCTCACATGACTGAACAACAGTCTTCCTCTTCTCTCCAAAGAAAATGTAACATAACACTATCTCATTTTCTTCTGCCCATGTAACACCAATTCACATTCCAATTGTACCGGATAGGCTGGGTTTGAAGTTTGGTGTCGGAAGTGTAGAATTAGAAATGTCCTCATCTGAAATGAGAGGCTTATATGGCTACTATAAATCTTTTAATAGCATCACAGATAAAGAGAGGAAAATTAGATAGATATCAGTCTTTGCAGATCAAAGCAATAATTCAGATCCCTGTGAAAATAACTGAAACTTTAGTGGTATCAAAAGCAGCTGGACAAAAGATTGGCAAATGGACTGGAAATGGTATTAAACAACTACAAATTTTTAACATCTTTTAAAGGTTTATTTTAGGAAGGGAACCTAGCCACTAATTAAATATCCTGATTTGTTAGATCTTATTTTTCCTGGCAACTGGGGAGGGCTATGCAATATAGCTGGCTTAATTAATTAATTAATTATGTACAGTTTTGTCTTGTGCCTTCCACATGTCCTTTCAAGTTGCAGGTTGTTTCAAAATGAAAAATTGTGGAAGTGAATATTCAACATTCATTAAAAAGAGCCCAGGAGCTCTGCAGGTTTGAGAAACTGGCCTTTGTGCAAAGCGGTAGCACCTTTGCCCGCTCAGAGCGATCCCCAGGCTCATGTAGTCTGTAAGGTCTGACAGTGCCAGGGGACCAGCATGGGTTAGGTGCTGTGTCTGACTTTCCAAATCCCAGGTTCCATTTTACTGGTAGCAAAGGGAGCATATTTTACAGGGTTTTCTCAGATTTTATGCTCAGCTACTGGCAGCATTGTCTCCTTTCCCTCCAGCCTAGATTTTAGGTAATTGCTGGATCAGTCCTCATTGAGTTCACCCAAGAATTCTGTCTCTAGTCTTTATTAAACATGCCAGTTATTATTTCTTCTGCAGATGCTGCTTAAAAAATATAAATTCTTTAAACTGGGAAAAGAAAATTAACCATTTTAAAGAGATTCATTTACCTCTATGCAGTGATGATGAACATGTTTCCCTCAATTTCTGGTGCCCCACTGACAGTCTGTTCACTGTTTTATGGATTCTGGGACGTGTTTCAATAGATGAAGTAGGTTGCAGAACCCCTCACTATATATTCACTTTCTCTGAGCTGGTACAGCCAGCACTTTAGCCTTTTCTGAGACACTTTAATTCATTGTTCTATTTAACCAATTGTTCACAGATAGTTTCTCTATTTTCAGCAAAAGTATAATATTTGCTACTTTTTATTAAATTTTTACGAGCATTTTAAAAAGTTTCTCCTGCTGGAACCAGCAAGGAGGTGGGGAACAGTAAGGTAATAGCATTGATATGACAGCTCTGAAAGCTGCCCAATGACTTCTGAGCAGGTCATGCCCTTGCTGAAAGGACAGAGCTATGATATAGTGCCTAAAAGAAACAAAGCTAATATAAATAAGGAACTTCTGCTGCTGATACTGTCATGGAGTATGTCTGTGGGTTTCACACTATTGTGTATGTTTTACTACACTTTGATTAAAAAAATCATGGGGAAATATGAGCAGATGTGAAAATAAAATTGGAGCACACAACTAGGAAAAAGCCAGATACGTGGCCTCTACTGTTTCAAGTATGAGCATCTGTCATGCTCATAGTAGTTGGAAATGAACCATCTAATGAGGAAAAAGACATATTCTTGTTCTCTGACTGTGTTTCTTTACCAATATTGATTTTTCTGCTACTGGAATGTTTGGCCCTTGCTATGAAGGATAGGTCTGCTTCTCTGACTATATTGTTCTGTGATTACCATTTTAATTGTATGGAAATGTTAATCTTTGGTGCACGTGTATCTTTTAAGTACCAGATGCTGTCCAGAATGTTCATTGTCTTGCAATGAGTTGGCAATCGATCCGAGTGCAGTGGGACCCTCCTGCTTCATCCAACGGTGTAATTACTCATTACATCATAATGGTTGAAGGAAATACTACCATTTTTTTGGCTTATGATACATTGCATACTTTTAGAAATCTGCCTTCCAATTTTACTTATCAATTCAAAATAAAAGCTGCAACATCTGCTGGTGAAGGTGAAGAACAGATATGCAATGCCAGTACGCTTCCAGAAAAAGGTAACAAATTATTCAAGTTAATTATTTGGTTTAATTTAAATGATGACTATGAAACAAGGAGACCTGAAATACCTGTTTCAATTCAGACAGCTAAATCCTTCTGTTGCTGAAATTTTGTGCTAATAGTGGATGAGGAGAAACAGGGCTTCTTCTTTCTCCTGTTTCAGAATACACTTCTTAATAAGAATGGAATTAATTGCCATTTAAAAAAGCTTGGAGTACCTTCTTCTGGGTTGAGAACAATACAGCTGCTCAGAATTTGTGCAATTAAGAAGCATTTAACTTCTCCAAGCAGACTTTCATCATAACTCTTGAGGAAAAGGATTTTTTCATAATGAAGAATATTGTGAGCTAAATCCAAAGAAGAACATAGGCAGGATTTTGGCATTGGAATCAAAAATTGTCACCCAAAATCCATCTTCCCTTCTCTCTCTACGCATACTGCAGACTTTACCTAATCCTGGCTGTGCTTTCATCTGGCACCTGAAACTTCCTTATGCACTCAGAGATGCAATTCTGTGCAAAATACAGTGTTGCTGCTGTGTAAATAGCTACGTGTCCAGCTTCTGAACTGGACATGGAGAGGAGCCCAGTGCCCAGCCCAGGAAGTAAATGCCTGTTTCAGTTCTTTTCACCAGTTAGGGGCAATTTCTGCTCTTGGGGTTGTTTCTCTTGGCTTTTATTTCTTCAGCGACAGTCCAGTATGAAAATAAAAAATAATGTTCAGCAAGTAGGGTCCAGGGCAAGACTTCACCTTCCCACTGAGTTACAGGAGAAATTACTGCATTTGTTTCCTAGTGCTATTTCTTCTTCAGTGACCTCAATTCATGCAGTGGAGTTGAGGGAGTCTTTTCATTCAGAACAGCTTGATCATTAGGCAACTTGGGAGTGGGATGGGGAGGGCACAACTGTATCTCCCGATGTTTAGGAACCAAACCTAACTTTCATAATACTTTAATTACTAAGTTGTCGAATAACTTAAATGATGAGTGGCAGCATTCATTCACACATATATTTAAACTGAATGAGTTCTGCTCAGTTATGTCAAAAAAACCCAGAAGGGTCTATGTCAGTGACAGGTTTTATGTTATGGTTGATAAGTGGAGGGGGTAGATCTAATATGCAGACTTGAATTGGACATCTAAACTTGGAGGAAATCAGACTTACCCTTATGCTTAAACTACCTGTTGGCAGCATGTACCTCTTCAGGTTCAGCCTTTGGATCTCTCCTATTCACAAAGCCTTAATGCCTCACTCTGAGCTTTGATTTCCACACTTCTTAAACTTAGACTTTTGGATGTGTATGTCTGAATGAATCTAGACCACGTCTGTGTCATCAGCTGAACTTCTGCTTTCGTTCCAGATCACTTCTGGGAGGCTGGGGGAAAGGCTTCTATTAATAGTAGTGTTAAAGAAGCCTGGCACCTGGGAAAATTCGTTGTTGAGATTTCTGATAAATTTGGGGTTGGCTATTAATTAGTGCTTGAGGAAAGCCTGGAGAAGCTGTGGATGTGGAATTAAGCCTGGTTTTGAGAGACAGGCTGCTAAGGCTGCTCATCTGTTGTGGTATGTTACACAGAATTGTACTAGCAGGAGAAAAAAAAAAGCGCAGACTTTATTTTGTAACAACATTTGGCTTGTGTGTCCTATCAGTGAGTTTTCCTAAGGATTTATACCACAGTACACGTTTGTTTGGGGTTTTTTTTGCCACATACAGTGCACAGACCCTTTCTTGCTGTTTTAGCATTGGCATACATGTTGTTGCTTAGTCATATTTACAACAAACTAGTTATTATTAGGACATTTGCTTGAATTGTTTTGTGGTGACTGGGTACTAGGAATTGGAGATTAATGGTTGGGAATGGAAACAGTTTTATAGCTGTTGTCAGCTTCTTATTTATGGTGGTCTAAGATTAGTCACAGAATATGTAGCCAGCACTGAGTCACTGACAATGCATTTATTTCTGACATAAAGTGAAATCGAATTTGGCTCAGTGTCTCACTGCATAGTATTTGACCTTTACATTCTTAGCAAGATTATTTGCCTTTTTTTGAGGTAAATTTGTTCGTATCTGGGTACAATTAAACATGAATCACGAAGATTAAATTTATGAGAAGATTAGTAGTGTTTTGTGTCTAATCTAGCTCCACTGTCATGGTAAACCACTTCTGCTGGGCTGCAGTGTGTTATAAAAATTGTCAACTTTGTAGTGGTAATATTACTTTGTGTTTAAATGTATTATACAGGGTATGAAAGATAATATAGCAAGTGCACGTGCATACATGAATTAGGATTTTATGACTGAATAGCTATCCTTAGGTTATTTTCAAGAAAATGCACATATTAAAACGAAATTTCATTAAGGTTGAGTGAGCTTTTAGAAGGGAGAAAGAGCCATATAATGGTAGGAAACTTCTCCAAAAGGCACACTAAAGCTGTGAAGATTCAGTTAACTCACAAGTCTGGGACCTGCGTAATATTCAGTTAAGAATAAAAATAAAATTATTGAGAAGCCATTTGGGTGGTTCAAAGCATGAATAATCAAAAGAAAACTGCTGCTGCTTTCATTTTTTTTAAGCTAGATTTTTCTCCACAGGCTTTTTATTCTTCTCTGAAAATATTAGTCGTATTGATTATAGTGTTAAGACACACAGAGTATTTTTTCCCTCCTTGTTGCTGGTCCTACTTAATATAATAGCTGAACGCAGAATCTTGGAACGGGTTGAGGCCCCTATTGTATTGCGGTGTCAGTCCTTACCATTTGCATTCTACTAAACAGAGATTCATTCATAACTTCCATTTAAAAGAAATATGGCTAGGAGTTTGTAGAGGAAACATTTTTTCATTTAATCTGTGCTTAATTTTGCTGGCCAATACTAACTTGTAGCTCTACACAGAGGTATGCATTGTACATGAAGGAGAGTAGTGCCCAAAAGGATTGGTAATGGGAAAGTTTCTTAGACCTCTTGGTTTGGAGGTGGCAAATTAACATAATCTGCTGTTACTTGTGCACAAAATATCTTTACTCTCTGCAAAGGTGAACCTTTAAAGATTGTGTTTGTACCTCCAGGATGGAGGTGCCCATTGGAAAATGTGGGCCTTTTTTTTCATCCAGGCCTATGAGGAGCACAAAACAGTGTGGCCTTAAAACCTTCATGTCCATGGAAATTCCTTCAACATGAATCCTTATCATGGGACATGACAGCTCAGGGCAGCTCTGAGTTAGAGTTATTATACATTAATTTCCTCATTAACTTGTGAAGAGAACTACCAATGAGCATGATGGAAGATGTATTTAAGTCCATACCCTAAAGTGGTCCTTAGGGCCCCAAGCATGATGTGCAGTGCAGTGTGCTGGCCTGGTTATCTAGAGGAATAATCAACCTACTGCAGAGCCACATCATTGGAAATGGTGTCCCCTGTCACTACTACACATAAGAACAGTGTGTTTCACATGTTCAGTCAATGCTCCAAGTTCATATTTCCAAACCTTACTGAAGAAAAAGCATCCAAAAATTGCAGAGTGAATCATGACTAAGAATTTTTGAAATGCTTCCTTCCAAGATGACTAAAGTGGATTTTTTTTTTACATTTCTATTTTCTTAACGTAATGTGGATTTTTTTTTAGATTTTCTGATTAGTTGGTATGTTCAAATGTCAGTTAATGTATTTGATGTTTATCGCAAATCTTCACTAGACAAATGCAATTATTACTTTACTGCCAATGAAATTACATTGATGTTATTTTTATAAGCAGGTAGATAAAAATAGAAGAATCATATAGTGTAGGATGAAAAAAATATTTTTTGAGGACTAGGTCAACTCTAGATAA
Source organism: Caloenas nicobarica (assembly GCF_036013445.1). Lineage (NCBI taxonomy): Eukaryota > Metazoa > Chordata > Aves > Columbiformes > Columbidae > Caloenas > Caloenas nicobarica. The sequence continues at coordinate 53,912,625 of NC_088245.1, read as the reverse complement.
ATGTGTAAGAAATGGTGGTGACATATGCACAAAGCTGACATTGAAAACATGTACAGGTCAAATAAATTGTTTGCTGAAAAGAAGATGATGGTGCTGTTTTCAGAAAGCTAAGCATCCTTATTAAATTTCAGACTGAAATAATAACAGCTTTCCACTAGTTTTCTAAGCTTATCTTCAAGGTGTGCATTTCTCCTCAGATTTGTAGGATTTGATTTTTCAGTGCTTAGATCCCATAGTCAGAGATTGAATTTTCTAATGTGCTGAAGACCGAGAGACACAGTCCAAGGAGATTTTTTTAAAACATATTCTCAACTGTGCAATTTCCTTTAAAGCATGTCTGATAGTATCAGTCCCAAGTCATGGGAAAAAATAGTCTACAGCTTTTTACATTTTTATGTTAGTAAAATAATTTGGAACCTATTTGTGATGTCCTTGTTCATACTGAGCAGGATTTTATATCATGATGAGTCCCCTTGAAATTAGCAGTCTATACCAGAGTACTATTTAGTATGATCAGGGATATGAGCTTAACCCAGAGAACTCCTTTGGGTAACTAAGCTTTCAAAAATAATCAAAGATAATCAATATAGTATATTAATTTTCTTTTCAGATATCTCCATTTTCTGAAGACTCTTTCGTCGTGTGCCCACTGCTATCTGTTCTACTTTGTTCTTAATTTTCCTCCTATTGATGTTCTTAATACCACCCAACTGACTTCTAGGCTGCCGCTGTTCTTTTAATCCAAACTCCAGCTACAAGCAGCTGTTCTGTAGGCAGACTTATTTTATTAACTTCGTTAGGAACTATGCCATATCATATTACCGTCTTCTGTTCCCGGCCCGCGCAGCTGTAGTCATTGCTTTCCACAGAAGTCTTTACAGAAAGCCGTAACTTCTCTCTTTTCTCAGTAGATTTTTTTTGTGTTTGTCCTTTGCTGCCCTTAGGTTGTCTTTGCATTGTGAGTAAGATTTTTCTGCCGAGTATTTCTGTTGATTTAAACCAGTTCCACTGGCTCAGTTCAAGTTGATCTGAGCCTTTGCACAGTCCTGGTACTTTTTCTACCAGGAATTCCCTTTCATTTAAGTTCTCAAATAAATACTTAATCTCAGAGCAGTCCACCAGCTTTGGAAGGCTTGATTAGCTTTGCAACCAGATGAGCGCAAGGAACCGGGGCCAAGATCTGTGAAAGTAACTTCTATTTAGGTGCTTAGTTTCCTGTCAACTTCAGCATGAGTTCAGGCACATAAATAGGTTTTAGGAGCTTGAAATCCCATGTGGTTCTGGCTTCAGGCACTTTTTGTTGGAGTTTGGCCATCATGTGAACAATGGTGGATGAACCTGAAAATACCTCATTCCTCCTCCAGTCCAGAAACTGAATTCACTGGCATTTCATGGCCAGCCTCTCTGCCAGCTCCCTGGCTGGCTTTCAGAAACTGAATTAAAAGCTATTAAATGGAAAACGATAGAGTACATTGTACCAAAAATTCCACACTTTGAAAAACTCCTTACTCCCAGAGCTAGCTGAGTTGTAGCAAATGCAATAAATTTCAACAGGGAATGGCTGTCGGATATATGATGATGAGATGTAATGGGTCCTACTCATGATTCCTGGGAAATTAAAATATTGGATTAACAGTAGAATGCCAACTAGCTAATCGGAGCACAGTCCTAGACAATTAGTGTCTCGCACCACCACAAACACAGCCTTTTTCTTGCCTCTTCTTTAAGTGCACCTTCCTGGAAACCAGGAAGAATAACAAAGTTCTTGTTAGGGACATATCAAAGCAGCAGTGTATAAGGGCAGACACATAAGTCTTTGTTACAGTTCCAGTTTAATCTGAAAGAATAATTGATAAAGATGCAGTTTTTGCCTTTAATTGTTTTTAGTATGAACAGTGATCACTTCATCATAGTTGAGTCATGTTTAGAAAATTTAAACAAGCTGCGTGATTACTCTAGGAAGCATGGAATGGTTTGTTCAAATAAGTACCATCTGTGGACGGAAAAAGTTGGGGGAATTTTAGTCATTCTTGAGGAATGGAAATCTGATTCTCCATGCTAGAGTAATTGTAATCTCCTTTGTATCTGTAATCCAATAGTGTAGTTGTCTTGAAATTGTCTCATTGAACACTGTCATCAAATGCACTGTGCCACTGGGTGTCACTGCTCCTCACGGTGGCCCTCGGAGCAAAGCTCTTTGATTTGCTCCACATTCAGATCACATCTTTTCACTTGTTCTAATGAGATTACATTTATATTTGATTTGTCTGTGTAAGCAATGAGATGAAATGGACTTTTAAACTGGCTAATGTTTAAGGCTCTGATTCCATTTTCAAGGTCTTTCTAGGCACTGGTGGAGAAAGTTTTCCTGTGTCTTCTGCCGATTGACTCTTTCTTTCATGGGTTAGAAATATGTTGTTTATATGGGTCTTAGTAAACTGGAAAAATGATGACATAAAATAGCAATAAAAGCTTTTGTATGAAAGGAGAAGTACTTGTCTAATCTGTCATTATAATACCTGTGAGTTTATCTTTCAAAATGGTGGTTGTCATGTAGTGTTACTCATCAGGATAATCACAGATACTATCTTCAGCCTTGTGAGGGTAATGTGGATGGGTTGCCTCTGCAGCCAGTGGGAAAAAGGACAGATGGAAGGAGAAACATCATTTTTCTGCCCTCGATTCTTTCCCTTGCTCTCTGGGAGTTAGTCTCTTTCCACCAAACACAAGGAGAGCTTGTGGAGGCTGGCTTTATTAGACTTTTTTTGGTCTTTGTGAGAGTGCACAAATCACAGCCACTGTTACTTTTCCTGAATATAATTTCTAGTTCTGTGAAACCGCCAAGTGTCTTTTCCATCTTTACTGCAACATTGCAGTCTCTCAGGTGTTTTTACTGGCTTCATCTCTATTGAAACTGGGGCAACAGGGCACTCTCCTTGAGAAGGGAAGCCCACCATGCTGGCTAGAACATGGGCAGTGCTCTTTCTGCCTGTGACTGGACTCTTCAGCCTGCCTTGATTTAGATACAGAGACTGTAGTTGTGCCAGCCATGGCTCTACCAGATGCACGTTTCAGCAAGTGAAGGTATATTTTTCCACCTTCCTCCTGGCACCCAGCAAGTAGCCAGTTACTATCTACTTTATTCCAAGCCTCTGTTTCGGTATTTGATCCAGTCTTTCATTTAAATTGGAGTATAGTCCAATAATCATTTTCACCAGGTGAAAGTTAGTAATGATAGACTAAGAGGCATTAAAGCCAGTTGTTTCCATCTCCATGTTGCATACTTCCACAGTTTTATTCCAAACCTGCCAATGTTGGCTGTTCCTATTGCAACAAGAGTTCCTGGAGTCGCATGCCTGGGAAGGTGAGGTCACATTGTTTATCAAAAAAAGAGCAATCCCCTCTGATTGAGAAGGAGGAGAATGATATTTTCTTAAATTCTTTTAATTTTGATCTGTTCGCATGTCTTTGGAATTGCTGACTCTTATGTTTTTAATTCCTGGAATATATAGCAGTGGGTCTTAAAAACACTTTAATTCAAATTCAGAGTGAGACTGGCTGGTAGCTTTTATTTCACTCAAATAAATTTATCCATCTTATGCCACATTTTATCATCATCATTATCATAATTGAGCGTGTAAGATTAATATTCTTTGCAGTATCTTAACAGATGATAATAGCTTGTATTACAGTGTTTATTTTTCTGAAAGTGGACAAACTGAGTATTACATCTCTAAAACTGTGATCAAGAAAAAAGGGTACTGCCTGGTTTGCTTTTAGTTACTATTTCCTGTGTTTCTCTCCACGCTAAGAACAGCAGAGCAAAACAACTTTAAATGTGATAGTATGGAGTATGATGATGGAAGTTGTCTCTAGTGAAGGTTTTTTTTTCTTAGCTTGCTCTGCTTCTGTGTCTGCTTAGTCTGTAGCAGGGTGGGAGAATGTGGGGCTATTGCATGCTGAGATGTGTATGGGTGTGTGAGGGCTGAGCAGAAGGATGGGGGAAGAGCCCACGGTTCCTGTAGCTGACCCCTCTCCTGCAGGTTCCACCTGCTTTGGGCTCATTTGAAGTGATTTGAGTTTCCTAATCTTTTCATCGTCACAGCTTGGTTTGACTCAGAATTTACATTTCTTGTTAAATATTCATGTTTAGTGGAGAGGCTTCAGCTTGTTATATTATGATTCTTTTTGTAAACGATTTGTTGCAGATGAAAGCAGAGATGAAATATTCTCACAAGGCTGAAGAAAAATGGAGGGTTTTCTCTTTCTTGCCTAGTAACGTTGGTCTGGGATTCTTTTATTCTTTATGTAAGCCTTGGGGCTTCTTCAGTTTCAGTTTGAGGATGTATCGTATGTTTTTCTTTTACCAGCAATACTCCTTCCCCCAAAGACTCTAAAGCACTCTTTAAAGCTGAGTGCACAGAATGATTTCTGAGCTGATTTCTCTGCACAGTTTTTGCCACAGAGAGTATTAGTATTATCTTACAGAGTCTTAGAGATAATATTAGCTTACTGTATGACTATGTGATATAGCAAAAAACCATATGTTGCATCCAGCCTGCGAGAGCTAGGTTGGCTGAATAGAGATACGGATGAATGTATGTGCATGTGTGTATGTATATGTGCAGACATCCATGCACTACTGTCTCCATGCACATGAATATAACCTGTGTATACATGTACATATATATGAATACATGGAAGCAAAGTTTGTTGGAAGTTTCTTTTTTCTTTCTTTTTTTTTTTTTCCTTTGTATTGCCGTATTATTTAGCTCTTTCAGTTGGCATTCTTTGACTTTATTGTTTATTGAACATCTTGTAAAGTACTTCTATAAAGACAGACAAACGTATGTATTGATACTTTCCATTCAGGAGGTGAAACAGGACACTTATGAAACCTCGAGGTGTTGCTTGAGGATTTCATATGTTGCCAAGAGAGAGGGAGACAAATGGGTGTTTCTAAGGGAGAGGTGAGAAATCCCAGTTAGCAACAGCAGTAAAAGATGCAATGGTAAGGCCAAAAATAACTTCGCTTGATATTCCCTCCCCCAGTTGAGACAGAGCCCCAAATGTAGCAACAGCAATGTTACACCTCTCAAAGCTGTTCCTGCATGCCACACCTAGAAGTATTTTTCTTTATTTCAAGAGCTATAGTAAATATATGCCACCCATATATGTACAGTGTTATTTACACCAAAGGAATTATTCCTTATTAACCATATGAAATTGAATCTTGGTCTTTAGACTTGTTTATTAAAATACTTTTTCAACACTGGATAAAGGGGTTATAGTTGCAATCACTTTTCATTCAAATGAAGATATCTTACAAGTGTTTTAATTTGTAGTTCCTAGTGCTCCCAGGGATATAGTTTTTTCCAATGTGCAATCAACAAGTGTGACCTTGAATTGGAGATCGCCGAAATCTATCCTTGGCTACTTTCAAAACTACAAGATTACCACACAGCTACAGTCCATCCACTGCAGTGACTGGGAAACTAAGGATTGTATTGAATCTGAAATGCATCAATATTTGTATGAAAATGTGGTGGATGACGGGATAGAAGAGACTGTGTATGGACTGAAAAAATACAGATGGTACAGATTTGCAGTTGCTGCCAGTACGAATGTTGGTTATGGCAGTTCTTCACCTTGGATTTCGACGCAAACGCTTCCTGGCTGTAAGTAAGGATGTTTACCAAGTTTCATAATGCTATAACAATGTGATGGTAACCTAAATAAGCAAGAACACTTTGTAGAAGTTACTTCTTCACAGATCTACAATATTGGTGATGTTATTGAGTTTTTATTGCAACTCTTCCCATATGAAATATCATGGTATAAATCATGCTGTAGATTTGCATACTTGACATTACTTCAGATTTTAATGCCTTTTGGATGGTCTGCTATATTTACTGCTTACCCAACAGCAATTTCATTCCTCAGCTCTACTCCACATCTAGAATTGCTAAATCTGAATTTTGGCTACCTTGGATGGATACACGATTTCCAATCCATCTTCACATGTGGGGTGTGTCAATGAAAAGTAGTCCTTTTTTTAATTCTTTGACTAAAGGTCTGTTCTCTAATGTCATAACACTTTCCTGAAATACTACTGTATGTTCCTGGCAATAGAATTTAAGTAATAGTTTCAGAGGAATTCACATTTCTTTCCAAAACCATATATACCTAAAGAATATATTACAAATCAGAGTAGCCATGTAACACCAACAGGACTGTCATGACACATATTAGGACTGTCATGCCTCAGCTAAGGATTTTGGTTTCCAAGTAAGAGAGGAGTTAGTTGTCACAGATAAGTCATCACTAGATATTTGAGAGAAGGGGACATGAAACATAAATTATTTAGGAAGTTGTCATGTTGACATATGACCTTCCCTTCAAGTCCACAGCCAGCCTAGGTCAGAGCACATCTGAGATCCAGCGTCTGGCTTTTGTAGAACAACTGAGAACTGCCATAAGTGGCCCAACTAAATCACAGCTTCTTCACTCATTTCCCCTTCCAAACTAATCATAATAGAGACAGCAAGGACTTAAACAGCTGTGTACTGAGGACTGTTCAATGGTCCACATGCTTATTTTGTTCCATTCATGTTTTTACAACCACATGATGTGAATCCAGGTGGCTTTTATATAATGCTCCTCATAATATCTGTGTACACTCTGTACAGTAATACAGCCATCTATACTTAAATACCTCACAATTCTTCTATTAGGTAAGGAAACATCATCTTCATTTGCAGATGAGAAATTGCAATAGAGATATTTTAAACCCCAAATGTCAAACATGTTTGGACACTGTGATAGTGAACATTGCAACAGCCCATTTTTCACATAAAGCACAGAAGCAGTCCTTTGGACTGAGACGTGCTGGAATCAGCTGCAGGGTCATTCTCATGTGCATTTACTTTCTTTGTCCAGTAGTTCTTATGGGGATGCTATGCCTGGTAAATTCATGTAATATTTTAAATGAAAGTGATAAAAAAAAATCAAAAAACCATGTAATCCCAGATGGAGCAGAAGATAGCTAACAGAATTCGTGCAACTCTTGAGCCAGCAGCTCTGGGGAAATTTTTTGCTATTAGATGGATAGATCTCAGGTGCTGACTTATGCAAATATTGATACTTATCTTCAGAAAATCATTGCCGAATTTAGGAAAGTTAGGGATTTAAACTGGACAGAAAGATAATTAAAACATATATAATCGCATAAAGATAGGATCCTCTTCACGATTTCCTCGCTGGATAGCGATAATCTATTTTAAGAGAGAACTTGTTTCCTACCAGTCCCACTGAGGAGATGGTAGTTAAAATATAAAAATCTCATTAGACTACACAAATGCTTTCCCTGCCAATACAGTGTCATTCTCAGCAGCAGGTCCTCTGCGTGCTCTTTTAGCTAGTTTAACAAATGGTGGTAGGGTAGAAGTTAAAAAAGTTCTACCAGTTCTTCCATCCCAAGTGTCTGGGGCTGCTGCCCTGTGCCTGTGCTGAGCAAAGTGGGCAGCACCGAATTTCCCCTGAGCTAAAATCAGTGACACGTCAAGAGATGAGCTGACTATAAAACACAATGCCATGGGGTCAAGGAAGCATGGGCATTGTCCCAGATGTCATGGCCAGGTGCTGGTCTCTTTCCTGGGGTAATGGCAATCAGCTGAGGAGGAAAAGTAGAAGAACATGATGTGTCACAGCTGGGTGGCCACCTGGCATCTCCAGCCTGCTTCAGCAGCACTGGGAGCCTCCCTGAGCAGCGGTGGATCTTTGTAAGGGCAGGTCTCTCGCTACCTGACCTCATACTTTCCAAAGACTAGTCTTTAGAAGTATTATTAAACAGATTAAAAAACCTTACTTCCCTCCCTCCTCCTTTTTTTTCTTTTTTTTTTTTTTCCCCCAAAGTGTCCTGCCTGTAGCAGGGAAGAGAAATTCAGGATGCACAGAACAGACCCAGCACTCTGGGCAGCCATGCGGAGTGTATCTATCCAGAGAACAGGTGTCGATCTCCCTCTCCACGTATTCTCTCCCTCGTGGACAGGGCCAAGCATCCTCTGGATTAGCCTGCTGGTCCACAGCCAATATACATGGTCTGTTAGGGCTTAAGGGTGCTTAGCTGCTATGTAAAATAGGCTGAGTACTTAGCCCATAAAATCAATAGGAGTTGTGTTTGCAGATTTCAGGGCAGGAGTCAGCCACTGTTGCTGATTTTCAAGAAGTGCCTCTGTAAGACATTACTTCTGCCAAAGGGAAAGGTATCTTCGTTGTGAAATAATAGTAAAATTATTTTTCTTCAGAAATACTTGGGTTCTTAGAAAATTTTGGGGTTCTTGACCCTAAAGAACATGCTATATTTACTATATTCAGGAAGTGACTGCATTTAAACTGAAAACTGTTAGACTCAGTTCCTGGAATACAAAGAGATGAAACTTCAACAAAAGCAAAAATTACATAACAGAAACCCTAAATATGCTCTGCATTTAAAAGTGCTGAGTATTTTACTGTTGTGGTAAAGCAGATATGCCTAACAGTTCTGAATAACTAGTTACTCAGGTGAGAATCTTAGCTATTTCAGTGGTTCATTATGAAGGTAAATTCAAGGCTACAGGAATTCTTTTTAAGATTCTTCAACTCATTTGTAAGTTTCAAACAAAAAATAATGGTTATGCTCTGTAATGAAAGTGGTTATAGGGTTAGTCTGTGGAAAATGTTACAGGTTGTTCAGTACAGTCCAGTTCTCACATCACACGGATAAACTATTCAGGCTTCTGTCTTGCAGATTATTCTCACAGGAATCGTCCTACTGCCTCATAAAGTAGTTTGATGGCACTGTTATTGCTTAGCTGATGGATTACCCAAGAGCCAAACCTACTCTGTGAGATGAAATATTCTCAACATAACCTGGATTTACATAGTTACCAGTACAGAAGATCACAGAGCTGTATCTCAGTAAGGGAAAGGGCAAGAAATATTTTCCATAGCTGGGGAAACTTTATTCCCTCACACCTGCACTTACTCAGAGCTTCACATTTACATATATAAGGAGAATAAGATTAGCTAAACTTGTGCTAAGAGAAAAATAATTTTGGAGGGTCAATGTTAGGTGGAAAATGAATGGCAGTGAGATCGCTGACCTCGTTTTGGATCTCGTATGGTTACACACTGCAATGCTTTTTGGTAAACTGCCAAGGCTCCTAGTGCCAGGATATACAGAGGTACAAAGGAAAATCCCAGATGTTCGAATGTCCCAGGAAGGCTAGGACATAGATGCATGGGGCAGAGGGTTATGCTTCTCTTTTCAGCACCTTCTTTCCCAACCCATGCCGATACCCTGTTGCTTGGTATACTTCAAGAAATGTTTCTATATGGTGAAAAGCAATGAGATTGCATCTCTTGGTTTATGCCCTTTCTTCTGGCAGATTTTGCCTGAGGGAACTTGGGTTTCTTTGTTCCTTTCATTCTCTTAGAACAAAACATTGGAAAGTAAATATGGCCTAATATAAGATAGGAATGTTTAAATATAGGCAAAAGTAACCTAGGTGATTATGAAATTAAATAACTGAACCTCACACTTAGGGTTTTTTGGGAAAAATTAAAAAGAGCTCGTCTTAACCAAACTGGCAAGCATGAATTTCTGTTAGAAGACTAGAGTATTCAGTCTTATTTTTAAGGATTATGCCAAATGATGGGCTATCCAGACTTATCTTCAAGCTAACACACTTAACTGCTGCCTTAGCATCAGGACACAGATGGATGGGAAAGATGACCCTGACCTCCATAAGACCCACATTCCTGTGCAAGGATAGAAGCATGATAATCAGGAAATGATGGTTATTAGTTACAGAAAATGCATTATTGTGAAAACCAGGAGAAAAGTGCTTGTGAGAGGAAGTGATTGGATTATGGGGGAACGAGAGAATAAGACTAGGTCATTTCTACTGAGTAAATTGCTGTGATTTATAAGGGAAAGGGTATAGTGATATCATGGCTTTGTATTGTCTAGATTCATTTCACAAACAAACCTAAATCAGAATATGGCAGTTACCCTCTGAAGCAAACACGGTTTTTAAAAAGATGGTTTTTCTAAGACATGAGACATGTTAGACACATTTCATTTTCTAGTTTTCTTTCTAATCATAGAGGTTATTTCAGAAAAAATTCCTAAATTTCAGTATCATTCAGTTAATGTCTGATATCGTAATTTTCATGATGAAACTAAACCAGATATTAACGCTTAGATGTATTTTAGGTGTTTTAAATACAGCATACTCAATTAGATTTTTTCTGAAAATATCTAAAAATGTATCAAATATAAACTGCATATGGAAGTTATGCATATAGATTCTTCAGGTTGGATAATTTGTGGAATAGATTATGCTTTGAAATTATTTCACACCATCATTGTCTAATGCATAAACCTGAATTAGCTTCTGAAAAAAGAAATATTGAGAGATTCACTGCTCTATCAATGCTATAAAAAAGTAATGGAAAATTGTCTTTGGAAACTTGGTTGGTTTGGAAACTAAGGCTGGAGAAGCTATATATATCATTTTATACTGTTTTTCAGAAATTTCAGCTGGTGATAAAGGTAATACCACTGCTATAGTTACCGAAAGCACTGTTCACACTAAAAGACACTGTTTGAGCAACAAGTCTGACATGCATTATCTGCAAAATAAGCTTAATTTGTGCTAATTCTAGTTTTTGAGGAACACGTTTGCCCTTGTATTTTGTTCTATCTATTCTAGCACCCCACTTGACAGCCAGTCCTCTCTGAGCAGTCTCCTCCATCATCACCCCCATGCACTTTTGTAGTTCTTTCAGTTATGCTCTTCATTCAGTTGTTCCATGCTATTCAGTATTTTGGCGGACTGCTTCCAATGGTTGAATTTGATTCTGACTACAAAGTCTAGTATATTCCTGCTGATCCCAGCACAGAGGTATACCTCTTATGTCCAACACTTTAAACTCTTCATAGCATCGCATCAGCTCCCAAATCTTCCTGGTTTATTCTGAAACCATGATGCAAAATTTTATGATTTCTCCTCATTAATCTTTCACACATAATTTCAATAGCTACATGCCTCCTTCCGCACTATTTTTCCTTTTCCTAAACTGTTTTCTACATGAAGAACTAAGTAGCCTTACATACACTCCAATTTTCCTCATTAAGCCCTCTTACCTAATGATTAATGGTGAAAAAAATGCATACTCATGCATTAATCATGTTTGAGAGAAGAGACTGCATCTTCTGATTAGGATAGATACAATCACTTCTATTGTGTTTTATAACAGACTTTTAACTGGTATGTGTTAATCGTAGCAGAATTTTTTTTGTGGTAGCTTAAAAAAAAAAAGGCATCGTGAAGCCAGCTTCTGGAAAAATGTACAAATCTGTTGTTGCTTCTATAACAGGCTGTTTGTACCATAGCTGTCTTGTTTTGTGCTGGACAAAAAAAAAATGTTATTCATGAATAAGAAATAACTAGGTTAATTCACATATCACCTTCACAAAAGGAAATTTTAGGAAAATACCATTTCTTAATGTGCACATTCTTGCCTGCTTACAATTCCTGTCACTTTCGTGTGTGTGTGTCTTCCAGAGTTTCTCAACATATTAAGAGTAAGTTGAATTAAACTATAAAATATTGTTCTGTATAAAATTCTTTGTATTATACTAGCACCTTCCAACATTGCTGGAAATTTTTTCCAGCATGCAGAAGACCTTGTGTTTTCACAATTTCTTCTTCCTTGAATGAGGGGGTTTTTTACATAAATGAATACCTTATGCTCGCCTATTTGTCTAAATAGTTGTATATAGATATATTGCTTATGCCATGTAAAATACATACAAAACAACTTGTAATTAAAAAACCTTATGATTTCAATTTAAGATGAAGTTGTAGGCAGTTCATACTCTAGAAAAGTTGTAGTAATTGCAATGAAATATGTGTTTCTAAATCCCACTGCATACTTTATATAGGATAAAGGAAAAATGTTGTAATTATTTAAGCAGCGTATAATGGTAAATGTGTGAAAAAGGTGTGGGGGGGTTCAATTTGAAAAATATCTCTACTGGTCAGTAAAATTACTGGATTATTTGTTGTGAACTTCTCTGGCTATGATTTACATACATATTTTTTTCTACAGCTCCAGATGGTCCTCCAGAAAATGTGACTGTTTTAGCTACATCTCCTCACAGTATTAATATCAGCTGGAGTGAACCTCTCATCATTACTGGACCAACATGCTACCTCATAGACATTACCTCAGTAAGGCAATTCTGGTTTATTGTTGGTAGTAATACAAAAGTTTGGTGATATAAATACCACAGCACATGTTCTTATAGAAATTAAAAGACAGACACAAACTGGATTGAAAAACAATATGACTGTGTCTATTTCCACATAAACTCCACATAAGAATTAATTGCAGATTTATAAATTTCTTAATTGGAGATAAATTAATTACTTGGTATTAAAAAAATGTGTGCTAATAAGAGGTCTCAAAGAAAAAAGTATACATATAAATGTATACAGGAAAACAGTAGCTGAGCTTTGCAGAGGTGAACGTAGCTCCTTCTAACAATAATGATGCTGTTTACCAGTAAAAATAATAATGACTTTTTTTTTTTCTTCAAAGAAAAGTTCACTGTCAAGATTTTACAAACCAGGTTAGAAGGCCTGGCAAAAGGACGTGAGTTGTACAAAGTTACAGGGCGCATCAGAGGCCAAACTTTAAAGTCAAACTAGATTTCCCACTTTCCACTCGGTGCTCTGTCCATCAGATTGGCTGTATTTTGTTATCACAGCAATAATATTTCTTTCTCCTTGATCTTTATAAGTAAAAAAAGGCTGACATGAGTGAAAAGCTCTAGTAGCCTTTCTCTTTTCATCTTCTACTACCCTTATAATGCTCCTTAAAACAACCTTTAATAAACCTCATTTCCTGCCCTCTGGCAAGACATGAAACTTTCTATGTTCGTGCACATGAGAAGTTTTAAGTACGATATAAATTCTCTCTTCTTCCAGAAACTGTACAGACAGGGCTACCAGTGAAAATGGGAAGCAATTTACAAGACTATACCCAGGGAAACTTGCTGTTTGCAGCTTTAAAAGCCTGAATCAATCTGTTAGATAATTCAAAAATAAAAAATTAAGACTACTTCAAACTATTTAAAGGCTTTAAATAGAAAGTTATTTCAATTTTCTGAGCATCAAGTAAGACTATTATGTGTATATTTTCAATGTTTCTGAATCAGTTGTAAGAATTACAGATATGCTGAAATATTAATGCTGAGATTTCTGTGCAACCAAAATTTCTAAGATCAATAAAAAATGACAAATATTTGTAAGCTCCTCAGTAAAGTTACAAGAGAGTAATGTGTAGTCCTACTATTTTCTTGTCCTCTAACTTCATTGTACAATATGAAGAGTGCAATCTGTTCAGTTCTGAATACAACACAGAATTACTATGACAGGTTGAAGGATATACTATAACAGGGAATACTAACAGGGAAGGAGTGGCTCCTTGGCCTGTTGGGTAGGTTACTGGAAACTACGTAACAATTTTTATTTCTCCTTTACTGAAGTTAGAGAAGACGTTTGCCTCATGAAAAATTCTTGTCACTTTTGACTAAACAGCACTATAGTGCATCAACAGAAAAAATCATTTTAATGCTTTTGATAAAACTTCCAAATTCAATTTTCAAAGCTTGATAGTTTTTGTGTGTGTAATATTTAATCAATTTGTATTTAAACAATTTCTCCTCTGTCTGATAATCCCTAAAGTATAAACAGGGTGTCATCTGATTCTACACTATGAAAATGTCATAAATTACCAGTATAAGTTATAGTAAAATTCCTGAAGTAAGATGAACTATGGAGAGTTTCATCTGAGCCTGACAGCATTTGGAAGGAGCTTAAAAACCTGTTTTAAATATCCAATTTGGAGAGCTTTGATTTTATTTTTTAGAAAGTGTTTTGTTGTGTTAGGGTTTTTGTGTTTGTTTGCTTGGGGTTTTTTGTTTTGGTTTTTTGTTTTTGTTTTTCAATATATTTCCAATATATATCTGGCTTTATATTCAGGGATTCCTTGTAATCAAATGTTGTCTGTCTAATGATCAGTAACTACAGGTGTCAGCTCTGTAGAAAATGATCTTAGTAGACAAATGTATTCCATCTTAAAGGCAAATAAAGCTGTCACAATATTTTTTCAGTGAAAATTTGAGTATATATTTTATTGTCCCAGTGGGAAAATTGTTATGAAGACTCCAAATACCATAAACTTCCTGTACATGTAACTTTACTCATTTTATTTCTCAACCGAGTATCTTTAAGGATTATATAAAAATAGGCTCACAGAAGATAATAATTTGAGATTTCTACTCTGTGATATCTTTATTTTTTAAAGGTAGTAATTAGTGTTCATTAGTGAATGTATTAGAGTTCTGTTAAAATTTCTAGGATGTTCCTTGCAACTTTATAGGTCAGAAAAACTAAAAAGTACTCCCTCATTATTATTCCTACAAGTCATATTTTAGTTTGTCTTGGTTCCTACTATAATTAGAAGTAGTCCCGAATAAAATGTCACTGGAAAAGAGTAAGGAAGATGGAACTGAACCATTAAACTTCAGGAAGAATTGAAATAATTTCAATGATGTAGTACTGTGATTGTATTTTAGCTCTTGTATAAATATTTATATGCCAGATTTTAGATAGTCAGATACGAAAATGTGTTTCAACTCTTGATAGCTATCCCAGGAAATGAATGTCTGTTTAGTCCATCAGAAAGTTTAGTTCAGGTTAATTCTCAGTGGGGCTAGATGCATATCTGTCAAATAAAAGGTATGCTTGAACTATTCTAATGTTTTAGCAGCTGCATTTAATACAGATTTCATCCAGTGGGAAAACTACTGTACAGCTACCTAATCCTCTTTTCAAATTACACACTGAAGAAACAATAATGAAAATATCATTAACTGAGGTAGTGGGAATAGACATTAAAAGAATTTTGTAAATGATACTTGATCAAACACTAGAAAAGCTGCCATTTTTTTTCTTTTTCTCCTTTTTTAAGCTAATATTGTAAGTTATTAGTTGGATATAAAGCCCAACGCTGTAGATTTTTCTACAGAACTACAGATTATTTGAGATGTAGGGATGATAGGGATCCCAAGACGTCATCCAGACTGCAGCCTGGTCTAACACAGAAACAAGTGTATCCAAAGTCTTCCTCACAAATGGTTCATTATTCTTTTCCTAAAAATGTCCAGTGCTGAAAGTTGCTCAGCAACTCTCAATAGGTTGTTGTACTTTTTCACTAAACTTATAGTTTTAGTTATGTATTTAAGTATTGAAGTTTTTGTAATTTTTAATTCTAATATCTTTTTTTGATGCCAATAAAATTTCTATTCGTGTTTTTATAAACACTGGAAATGATGGATTAACTTCAATTTAGTTCTGTCCTTTTTTATATATTGAAGTTACTACTATGTCTTCCACCATCCTTCATTTTCTAGATTGAACCCAAATTATTTCTGCTTTCCAGCTTTTCTAGTGAGAGAATTACTCCCTCCTCACCACCTTCTATTAATTGAAGTGCTTCTATTAATATATACCAAGAGGAATGGCACTTTCTGCGGTCTTATCAACATTATATATGGCTGCTTAATTTTCATTTTCTTTTTTTATTCGAAACCATTTTCTGCTGTATAGATGCTCATCTTCTGGATCTCTGCCTCATTTGATTCCCATTTCAGATCACTACAGCTCCCTTGGCCCAGTGGATACCAATCAGTTAGTGTTTGCTTGGTGGAAGACAGCGCCAAGCAAACAGCCCATTTCCTTTACCTCATCCTACATGAGGTGCTAGAGGCAACACAGGGGTGAGGAATGGAGTGTATGCCCCTGCGCAGCTTTCTATTCTTGGTAGCTAGAGACTTCTTGTGAAATGGTTAGAAAACTGGAAAGATAAACGTCAAAAAGGTGTTTAAATAATAATATCTTGCTTTGAGCTGTTTCAAGTCTTGTAATCTTTTTTCTTGTATTATTATTTTACAGGTAGATAATGACAATTATAAAGCTCAGTTTCTGAAGACAAATGATGAGGGTAAAGTCTTAGAAATTTCTGAGTTAAAAGCATTTACAAGGTATTCTGTAGTAATCATTGCCTTTACGGGGGATGTTAATGCTGCACTCCTTGAAGGCAAAGCTAGTTCTCCAGTTATTGTCTCCACTTTTGAAGCAGGTTTGTATTTTTCTCTACTGTATATGAATCAAACTTTACCATTTTTCTTTCATCTGACAAATAAATGACAATTTTGAACACATGGTGCACTTTTAATGCAGATTTGCTCTCACAATATTTTTCTTTAATATTTAAAAGGCATCAGCCAATGAAAAAGTGATGGTGATAATAAATACTAAGATTTACCTTTAGTAATGCAGAGATTGTAGCTTGCTTTGTGTAAAATATGAATGTATGGAACACAGCCATCTAGATTACTTCTGTAGACAATGAAGAGAGGTCCTATCTATATTATCATGTATATGTAAGATACCGGTCTGAGAAAGGGATGACTCTCCCTTGTGGAGCTACCTGTTTTCTATAAGAGACTATTGAAAACCCTAGATGACATCCTTGGTCTTGATGCAAAATTCAAACATAAAAATCAAGTGAAGTGAAACCTACCATTTATAAATGGTACCTGTACTGACCTGAAAAGACAATTCGTACATTCTCAGTGGAAGGAGATTGCTAGTGAAGGCCCACAGAAAACTCTGCTTGTCACCTCTTCCACAGATTTAAAACAATCTGGAGAATGAAGTAGATACTGAGGTGACAAAAGATTCTGATGCTATTGAGTTATTCAGATAAATAAAACTGAGAGATGAGAGTGAGGACATGTGCGAGGACCTTGTGACACCAAGAGGCTACATTACAGAAAAGTAGATACTATTTGCTTAGGAAAATATAAACAGATGTACATGGGAAAGATATAGTCCTAGCTTTACATACACAGTGCCTGGTTATGCTGCGTCTACTATTTTTGCTGGTTTTGAATTGTTCACTAAGGACAGTTAAACAGACAAACCAAACAGCAAAAAAAATTTCTGAAAAGATATTGAAGTTTTGTTTCAGTCAAACTAGTTATGAACTGTGTATAAACTACAGATGCCTTCTCTCTCCAGGGAGGTTAGCTGCAAGTCAGCTTTTTTAGCTATATATTCAGGTTAGCTTCAGATTTAGATAGACTACACAGTGATTGTATTTATCATTTATCTTTCCTTTGACGTATGAAAATCCAGTGTCTGATATATATGACTGTGTGCATATATATATATCTTTCTAATGCCTTTAATATGTTAAATTCTAAGGTTTTCAAGACCTGTTTATATCTCTGGAGACAGACACAGTCTTTTACTGTGGAAAAACGAATGAAGATTAAATTAGGTGGTTGCTGGGTCTGTCCTGTGAGTTAACTTTTGTGGTAGCCCTTTCTTTTGTGTAAAAACATGATACATTAGGAGATGTAGTAACCTTAAAGAGCAGTGATTTTTTTCCATCTCATCTTGTCTCAACTGGTTTGTACAGCCTAGCATATGGCTGAGTTAGGAGCAATTTACATAATTTACTCCAGAGAAGCCTGAGTAAGCATTTCTTGGCTGGTGTAAAAAACCTGGAAGATATGACAACTGCATCTAAATCCTTGGTCAAGGGAATGTGGTTATGTTCAGTTGCTTGATTTCACTATTTAGAGGTCACGCTACATACTTATCTGTGCAGGTAGAGCAATAAATATTTAGCTGCCTGGAAAGAATGTTACAGCCTTTTCTTTCCAATAGGAACATTGGGAAAATGATTTATACCTTTGCTGTCTTGAGAATAAGCAACTGGAATAAGCTTTCGATAAACTGTCTTTCGGAAAAACGCATGTTGTGTTTGTGTCTGGGCATCAGTTAAGGGAAAGCTTTTCCTGAAGAGTTAGCTGTGATAAGCAGAGACTCTTGGGAGCACGGTGGTTTGTTTATGTGTTGGGAGGGAGGTTGCTGTTGACAGGGGGCTTTCAGAAAGGGATACTCAAGACTAACACTTGCTTCTTGCTTGTCAGCTCACACAAGAATTTGTTTACCCTGGTTGTATTTCAATGTATAATGATGCCCTCAGGCTTCCTGAGTAGAAAATCAGAAGGAACTTTTTCTGAGTAGAAACTACTGGGGTTATCTAATAATTATTTTTAATTTTGCTAGCATTAAATGCTATCTTTAAGAACAGTATTTCACTAAATATTTACCTTTTAATTGTATTTACATTTACTTATGCAATAAGTATTTGAGATGTTTTAATAAAAACAGAAAATACCGATGAAACAATACTGATGTGCAAAAATATAACTTGTAATTTTCAGGTTTACTCTAATAGCAGTAGTAGTAAACTGATTGAGTGGATCATTGAAATATGTATTTCAGTGCCTGAAGACCCACCTAACAACATAACATTTCAGAAGATACCAGATGAAGTAACAAAGTTCCAAGTAACATTTGTGCCGCCATCTGAACCCAATGGAAATATTCAGGTGTATCAAGCTGTGGTTTACAATGAGGATGACCCCGCTGCCACTCGTATCCACAACCTTAGTGTCATTGATAAAACAGATCAGTCAGTCACTGCCATGATAGAAGGACTAAAAGGAGGACACACCTATAATGTCAGCGTAAGAACTGACGCTTTTTCTTTGCATTTTTTCTTTTATATGAGTGGGAGACTAGTCTGAACAGGGAGCACAAACCTAGGCTGACTATGAGAATTTCATGCCAAGAATGTTAGCTGGGTGGGATGAGAGACAAGTCTGAGGAACGAGGGGATCAATGAAGAGGGTGGAGTGAGTGGGAGCAGAACACATCACTAGTGGTTGGCTTTGTACTCGACCACCAGCTCATGTGCTGGCAAAGCAGCCTGTGACACATCGTCACAGGTACAAGACTAAATCTCTCTCTTAATTCTGCCATTCGCACTGCTCATTTTGCTCAGATGAAAGGTCCAGTTCTGCAAGGGGAGCTTGCTACAAGTATGTGCATGAAGTTCTTTCAAATAGTCAGACTAGGAGATGAGAGGAAGTGATGTAACTCTTTAAGTGGGCTTGTTTTTCTCCTTTTGGTAAGAGCTACGTTAAAAGAGATAAAGCATTACTGTACTTAAGATTATAAAGAAATTCAGAATAAGTTCCAGCAAAGTGTGAATGACAAAAGGAATGTTTCAGCACTCATTGTTGCTTGAAATATATCCAGGTTTAGCCAATTCGAAGCTATTAAAAATACCCATTAAAACAAGCGTGTGTGTTTGTTTGTTTGTTTTTAAGGTGTATGCAATTAATGGTGCAGGTGCAGGGCCAAAAATTCAATTGAAAATAACCATGGATATCAAAGGTATGTTTCATTAATTGCCCTTCAGCTGAAATCTCTATAAATGCTGAGGAAATTTCTTTTCTACCTGTGAGTACATAGCTGTGTGCCTTTGTTATTTAGAGGTCAAATAATGTAGGAACTGGAACACGTAACTGATAGGCTTTAATTGTAGTGGTCAGCTTTGCTGCATATCACTGATCATTTCCTATTCACATCTGAATGATACTATAAACCATGTGCAGACTCGCTGAAGTAATTATATTGACTTCAATATTTCAATTACCATTAGCGAACAGCTTAGAAGACTATCACAGAGGTACAGCTAAGTATACAGTATCACAGTTGTGGAAATAAATACAATCATGGATTGAAATTCACTGAAAAACTAAGACTCAGTCTTTGTCTTGTTTTCTGTTTAATTGAAAACTGATATGCAGAGGCATTTATCAGAATAAAGTTTTTAGAGGCTTAAGGCATTAAGTAGAGCATTAAGTTGTCTCTGAAAATGTGCTGGAGATTTATCTTGCATAACACAGCTATGTGCCCGAACAAAGTACTTGTAGCAAAAACAATTTAAAACAAAACTGTGGTATATCTTTGTTTAAAACCAGAACCACCACGGCCTAAAAAGAAACCAGCACCAGTTTATGATACCGATGGGGCGTTACTAGTCACAGCTACAACAATTACGATCAGAATGCCGATATGTTATTACAGCGATGATCATGGCCCTATCAAGAAGATACAAGTTCTTGTTGTGGAAGCTGGAGGTAGAATTTTGTAAATTCTATTGACATTTTTTTCTTTTTTAAAAAATTTCTTTATTTTCAGCTGTTTGTCTTTTTTATTTCTTTTCTTCGTACTCACTAATTTCACTTTAGAAAACAGCTAACAAAGTAACTTTAGCTGTGGCAACAGTACTAAGAGGAAAGTATCTTTCACAATACCAGTGGGCTGGCTACTGGATTTTGGAAACTCTTGCCAACAATTGTTATCATTACATTTTCCTTATTTCCTATTTCCTTGGGAAAAAAAATGGCATTTGTGAAAGGTATATAAATCTGAAACTATTTTTTGCAAGGTTTTTCTTCTGTTGCTACTAGTGTTGCCCGTAAAAGAATGCAGTCATGTGCAGGTGATATTTCCATTTCATAATGAGGGCAGACGGATTTATATAAATCCCTTCTGTAGACTGTGGGTTAGAATGTGTAAAGCATTCACATTAACTGAATTCACATTAAGTCTCTCAACTATTTCTGAATTTTTCATTTTAGTACTAATGCTACAGACATTTACTTCATAGCTGTTGCTATGAAGATTCTCTTGAACTGATAGATATGCAAATACCACGTTAAGCAACATTTTGAAGATTTTTCTCCTGAGTTGCTGAGTACTGGTCACTTATAGAAACCTAGTAAATTCATTTATGAAATGGTCTTTACTGTCTTTTACTGTCTTTTTACTGTCTTTGCTAGCCATGCTCAATTTCAAAGTCAAGTGTCTTGCACAAGTGATATTCTCTACATGTAGAGACTGCCCTTGAAATTTTCTGCTTGTGATTCAGCTGACTTACTCCAAGCTAGCAAAACATAGAAATTTGGTTTCAAGTGCAAACACAGTTATAAACTTAGTTGTGTAAATGGCATTGATAGCATGCTAAGTTCTTAAAAAAAAAATTTCATATTTAACTTCTGTAATTACAGTCTGGTGAGAATGCAAATTGTTTCTGATTATTTGTTTTCTTGACAATAGCTCAGCATGATGGGAATGTTACTAAGTGGTATGATGCCTACTTCAACAGACCGAGGCCATATTTTACAAATGAAGGCTTTCCAAATCCACCATGTATAGAAGGAAAAGAAAATCTGAGTGGCAAAGAAGAGATATATGTCATAGGTGCTGATACTACATGTATGATACCAGGCAGTCAAGACAAAATATGTAATGGCCCACTGAAACCAAGAAAACAGTACCTGTAAGTACATTTGTCTCTATGTTTGACCAAGAGAAAGATTTAAGTGAAATATACATTTCTACAAGCATACAAAATGTGTAGTTCAATTATGAAAAGGTGGAGACTGAAATGATCTTCACATGTCTCTACTTTTAATTTTTTTGGCTGAGTATAAATATGGAAGACATTTTTTTTTTTAAATGTTTCAGGTGACAAAAGATGCTTACTGAGTTTCTAAACTAAATAAGTGCAAATTCAAGATAAGTAATTCATATAGTTTGATTATACATTTAAGAGTTGACACTGTGTCCTTGATGTCTGTCATAATGTCACTTTGGCAGGTGAATAATGATTCCAGTTTATATTATGCTAAAACTGAGAAATAGTTCTTAGTTTCTAAGTGAAATAATATTTAAGAAAATACACATAAACTTTTGTTTCATTAGTTTTCTTGGGTTTATTTCACAGATTTAAGTTCAGAGCAACTAACATTAAAGGACAGTTTACAGATTCTGACTATTCTGACCCTGTCAAAACTTTAGGTAAGGAAAGTATCATTTATTAAAATATTTCTTTATTTGTAAAGAATCTCTACAATTCCATGTTTCTTTCTAGTGGAATGGTTCTCCTGAAGTAAATAATCTCTGCTTTTGTTGGACCTAGCTTAACCAGAATGGCTGAGGAAACACATTCATTCCCTGTATGTCCCTTTGAGGTTGTCAAGAGGTCTTACCTCAGCCTGGACTGTTAAATGAAGAAGCATTATTGACAAAGTTCTTTAGCAGAGATTCAGTTATATTGATAAAACTACCATTTTGCCAGGACAGCTCATCTTGCTTGGTGAGCTGCCAGAAGCTATACTGTTTCCATCTGTGTTGGACGTGGAGCTATTCCAGTGAGCCCAGTGTAGGAAACCTCTCGGCTGCAGATCGTTCCTTCTAGTGGCAGCTCATCTGAGGACACGACCCTTTCACCCTTCATCCTTTAGATACAGACAAAGCTCCACATTAATTTGTGAATTAATATCATCTTATAGAGCCCCTCTGGTTCTGATGTCCCTGGCCAATAGGCCAGCTGTTATGGGGTCTCAAATCCAGCATAAATTCTTCCGCAGCAGTGTTGATTTACCCCCAAAATTGGGAATGAACTCTCATAGCAGATCGCAATAAGATCTGTAAGTTCTTTTAATGTATCGGTAAGCCAAAACTTACTTAGCTAAGCATTAGCCCTGACTTTCTGAAAAGGGATCCCAAGACAACTGGATGAGTACCCAGAAGAATTTTAGTGGGCACATATTTTTCATTTGGCATTTGTCTTCTGTGATATGAGCTCCCTTATTCATTTAATCCATGTTAGAAATTTGTTACATGATCTGATACCAACGATCTTGAAATGCTAATTCACTACCTGAATATTCTGAAAGGATCTGTGGCTATTTATCTAGCCTTGAATGTTTTGGAAACTGCAACATAAAAGTTATCTTTATGTGTTCTGAGTTTAAAAGTTCTAAAGTAGTGAAGCAAATAGCTTGCCCAGTGACGGAAAGACTACATGTCCAGTTAAGGAAAACAAGTCTACCAGAAATGAGTCTGACTATCCAGTCCTCCAGGAAACTTTCCACTTTCTAACAGGAAACTCTGCAATACTTAAAGAAATCATTTAAGAAAACAAAAAAAAAAAAAAAAGAGAGAGAGAGAAATTATGCTTGTGGCAGGCAGATAGTGCTTCTGTATTGTTACTGAAAACTTGTTACGCTTTCTCCTTTGGTGTAGAGCATACAGAAGAAAGATGATTGTATGCTGAATAAAATGTAATAGGAAAAAAAAAAGGACCCTGATAAATTCCTCAATTATACCTGGCTCCTGATACCCATATTCGAGTGCCTTTGTGCTAAAGTTCAACATCAAGCACTGCTTTTAAAATGAACACTACAGCAAACTCTTTTCTGGCCTTAACTTTACATTTCACAGCCTACCCAAGAAGAACAAAAAAAACTTCCTTGTATGCCTTCTTACAAAACTGCTGTGAAATCAACATCAAATTGATATACCACAAGTGATGCAGCTACTGCAGTTGAGTGGCTTTGAAGATACAGCACCGGCAATGCCACTACCAATCTCACGTAAATAAAGGAAAACAGATTTTTTTCAGACATATTTTCTCTTGAGACACATAACCTGAGGAACCTTGTCCAAGCACTTTCTTATAGAACATTCTTTGTTTATATGAATTTCAGACCTGCTCTGGAAGCATAATCCAGAAAGCATACCAGAAGGATCAGTAACTGTTAGGTATCTTCGTGACCAATGACTTCTATTCCACTTGTAACAACAGTATCTCTTCAGGATAAATTTATGATACCCAAGATCAAATTGCAATTTCATTTTAAATTAATGATCTTCTTTTGTAATAATCACTGAAATTTGTGTTTTTCCAGCATGAATATTAGTGGATAAAAGACTAATTTGAATTTTGGCAGCGGTATTCATGACTAGATTATTTTGGTTTTTAAATCTCCTTATAGAATAGGTAGGTCTTTGATCTGGAAAACCAGAAGGCTAACCTTGTATCTATGCAATTTAATACTGCATGTTAAATGTGTTTGAAGGAGAAAAAAATATGGAAAACCTATGAGAGAGTTCTCTGTGACAGGTGTCAGATGCTCTTGTTAAACAATAGGAATTTTGCTAGGGAGGAACACCGAAGCAGAAAATATTGGAATACACAGCTGCAATCATGATTTTTTTATTATAGAAAAGGATACATTTTAATATGGTGCTCCCACTCAACCATACTTGGCATACCACAACTCTCCTCTTGAGCTGGAGAAGTGGAGTTTCTTCCTCATAACCCATGACTGACATTGCAAAAGTAATGTCCATACCACGATGAAAGGTCAGAATTTTTCCATGAGATAATTAAGATGTGGTGACAAATACTGTTTAAACTTCTAATACATCAAGGCAGCTTATAACCTTTTCATAAACTCTGATACCTACTTCAGCAAATTATTGTGGGGAAGCTGGTAGTCCTGTGTAAGTGCAGAATTTTTCCATGTGAAATACAAAGCTGGTGAGACCAGAAATAATCCAAATGGGGTTTCTGACACTGCCTTTTGCATAGAAACCTACCTAGGTGAAGAATACCAGCAGTAGTAATCCCTTGCTTTTCTTATTTCCACTGTGTGCCTGAGGAAAAAGGAGGCTGAGGTTGAGATGGGGACAGGACTACCAGGAAGGTTGGGAAATTAAATGAGTCTCAGAAATTTAACATCAAAGAGGTTCAAAAAGAGGTCTAGTAATTACTAATCTAAATGGTTTATCAGTCTCTGAATGAGCCTTCATTCTCACCTGGAAGGACTGGTTAGAATACCAACACCTTTGCCTTTTTATCATAAAGGCCTTTATGATTACTTTTGCACTACTGCTGGTTATTCCTAACAGTATCACCAATTCCCACATAAATAAAGAGCATGAGTTAATGGTCAGTGAGGCAGATTAATCCAGAAAGTTCACATCCGATCACTAGGTGGGTTCCTTCAACACCCTGAGGAGAGTGTTTCCAAAAAAGCACCTCTTATTTTGTGTCTATAAGTGATGGCTGCAAGCCTCATTGCTTTTGAGTTGTGGATCTTCCTTTTCCACTTCTGGAATTTGATTATTTCTGGCTGATGGAGCGCTGTGTCTGTTCTTGACTGCGCAGAGGCTGAAGCAGGAGCTCAGTTCAGTGTTCAGGCTGATGTTACTGTGGTGGAGACCTACCTTAACCTGCTTAGCAGGTAAAACTGAAAAGCACCAGGGGATGGCTGCACATGTAGCTACAGACATGTACTATTAGCATTATGTATTACGTAGATCAGCAATGCTTAGGAACCTTTAAATAAATTGTTTCTGGTTTTGCTATATTTTTGTTTCTCGAGCAGCTCTTCGACTGACACAAAACAGATGCAGTTGTACAGACAGAAAAGAGTCCGTCTCACTTCACTGCCTGATTTCACCCTGTCAGAAATGTACAGATTGAGGTGAATCTATGAAATACTAGCTTTTCACTTTCTGTTGCAGGTGAAGGGATGTCAGGAAGATCGGTAGAAGTTATTCTTGCTGTTACTTTGTGCATACTTTCTGTTGTTCTTTTGGTGGCTGCAGTATATGCTTTTGCAAGGTGAGATTCATGTATTCTTGCCATATCATGTTTGCAAGCACTCAAAAATGTTTTAAAGAGCAGTTTAAGCAATTAAGGAACTTAGAAAGACATTCGCAAAGGCTAGCTTCAGTCTAGTGAGGGTAACCTCCAAACCTCCATAGATTAAGGGAAAAAAAACTTCTCTACGGGGTATATTGGAGCAGTAGCCTATCTTGCACTTTCAGAGACACTTCTATTAGATACAGATCAGAGTGCCAGCTGGCTGGAGTTAGCGTGATGGCTTACTCTATTGAAAGCTTGATATGAAGTAAACACTCTAAATTCTCTTTTCTGTCTTACTAATGAATTTGTCAGTTATAATAAATACACTGAAGTCTCACACATGAAAGAGAAATGGACCTCTAAATTCAAATTGTGAACAAAATGCCTGTGCAAAGGAGCAGACTGAGTACTGCATACATGATGTTAGTTTGCTCATTTGTCAGAAGTTCTGTTCTTTCTCAGGTGCGTGATTCAGGCATTACCAAACAATTTATGTAGGTAAACTAAAAGAATACATAGGCTAGATTCTTTCTCCACTAGTTGTAGACAAACATAACTGCTGGATTTGAATAATTTACACAGTAAAAATGGAGAACAGAATAAAGGCCAAGGTTTCCGGTAATCATTTTTCAGTTTCAGCCTGTTTAATCATGGTATTTACATATACATCCTTAAATCTTTTGCATGTTTATTTTTCACTATTATTTTCTGTTTAGAATTCGACAAAAGCAAAAAGAGGGAGGCACATACTCCCCACGAGATGCTGAAATTATTGACACAAAATTTAAGCTGGATCAGTTGATCACAGTGGCAGACCTGGAGCTGAAGGATGAGAGATTTACGCGGTAAGCGTACTCCTTAGGCAAAACAGTAGTCCAAACGGGCTTAGCCATGACCCCTTTCTGACCTTTGCTTGTTTGGAAGTGTTTGTGGTGTTCTTATTTACACAGGTCACTGAGATCCTCTTTCAAAGAATGACCTCCACCCTCAAGACACTTCTCACTAGCTTTTAGAAAATCACTTAATCTTCAGGTCTTTTTACAACAAGATAAAGATCTAAGTGCAAATCACTGTTTAATTGTGTTAGCAAAAAAAAAAAAAAAAGGCTGCGTTTTTAAACATGCAGAATTTATAAGTTTGTTTGGTGGCCCACTGCTTGGTGTAGACTGCAAACCTACATAAGCATTTTGAAAGAGTCAAACTCCCAGAAGTCGCAGTCAGCTAATTCAAGAGCAAATCTGTCATTGTTTAATTGATATTTAGAAAGCGTTTTTTCACAAGGTGATTTGCATAACGTTTGGATATCTGTGGTGCTCAGCACAGTGGCTATCCTGACATTACTCCTTTAAGGCATGTGCACAGTTCCAGGGTATTCGTATTTTCTCTCCAATAAAGAATCTCGTAACAGATAGTTATCAGAAGGAAAACTGCTCTTTCTGACTGCCAGAAATATGGATATTATTCACCAAGTAAATATAATGATGATTCTCAATAATATATGACATCCAACTGAGTTAGAAATGTCTAGTGAACATTCTTTACCTGCCTGTATTCTCCCTGCTGTGTCACAGATGAAGCACTGTGGTAGGCAGTCTCCTTAAAGATGAGAAGCCTAAAATAGTCTTGCCCCAGCAGTCAGGCATCCTACTGTTCCAGACTGGGAAGAGCTGGAAGATGAAAGGTTGTAGCTGTTGACCTGTTTTGTTTGAGTGTGTGTATGTCTATGTGTGTGGTACAGCGTAAGTTGATTGCAGGTACAAACCTGTTCAAAATAGTGCACGCAGGAGCGGCTGTTTGTAACAGATGAGAAAACATACTATGAATCATCTGGAAACCATCGACGTAATGGATGTGGTATGTTCTGCATGGAGCATGTGTCATTCAGATAGTGTTGTTTAGTACCTGCTAATAACAGTGGAAAACATACTCTGAAGACAGAACTATTGCCAATGCACTATGATAACTGCAACTTGTATAAATTATCTTGATGGATCTTCAAAATGGGCTTGTTTCCAAGTTAGCTGAATAAGAGTAGTACTAATTTTGTTTATATACTAAAGTGTTAATGGATTTTACTTCCAGATACTCTTCATTTTTCTTTAGACGCAAGGAGATATTTGTCATCCAGTAAGTTTTTGTATTATTGAAGCAGTGTGGTGTGTTTTCTGTTCTGTTCTCTTAACCTGTCTGCTGCCATACTATATTGAATGACTATAGTTAATCAAAATGAAATGTCAATCTTTGCAGCTGTACTAATGATAAACAGTGGTATTTGTCATCATGAAATCCTATTTATTTGTAGTCCCTAACATACAACAGTTCCACGACTACTTTGAAATAAATCAGGGCAATTGACATGGAAATTATAACAGATTCTGATAACATAGCACTGAAATATGCAGTCTATCCTTGAAGCAAATGTGGTGCAAATGTAACACAAGAAACATGCTGTTTCTTTCCTTTGGCAGCTAGAACTAGGTACTTAGGAGAAGTTTATTTTTTTCTCAGCTGCGTTTTGCATTCACTTATACTGCAGCTGTTTTGTACTATGCCACTACAATCTCAGCAAGATATCTATGCTGTTATAGTCAAATCATTTATGAGTTTGCAGAGCACTATTCTACCACTTTTCTGTCTCAATTATATGTAGTATAGTTTGGATTTGTACAGTCTCAAACTCTATAGGGTAACCGCGAACTATTATATTTCATACTTACATGCACATTGTTACATGATTTATGCACAGCAAAGCCTTTACTGAACAGTGCTTCAGCAGTTTTAGTTACATCACCCTTAATGTCAGTCTCACATTTTGGTTTGCAGTTTGTCATGTCTTACCCTCTGTATTTTTCTACTTCCTCCTTCCCCACTCCTTTAATGGCTGAAAGAAAAGACTCTGCTCTTCTACCATTCTTCAAAGGTACAGGATCCAGCTGTTAAATTTTGGATTATTATTTTTCAAGCAGTAGCTGCACTGAAGCTACAGCAGGCTTCTTGCCCAAGTCCTTTGTTGGACATTACAAGCAGCTGTGGAAGTCTGAAAGGAAGGCACTCAAGACGGGATTCACGCCATATTTTCAACTGGAAATGAGTAAACATACTATGGGACCCTAATTGGTTACATAGATATAGTAATGAGGGGCAAGATATCTGCTGAAAACTTTTTAGTTTATTATGGCTTTTTTTAAAGCTTTAAAGAATGTTTCAGTATGTCTAAGATTCTGTTCTGGTAATTTCAGTGGCCAAAAGAAAGATTTTAGGTATCTTTAATGCTGTCTTTCACATATTAATAGATACATCCTTCCTGGTAACGATGAGCTAGATCAAGAAGCTGGCAGAAGCAAGGCAGCTTACTGCAAAATCTGATGTCTAAAATAGTTTTGCTACTTGTTTTCAGACTTCCACAGTTATACCATGAAAGAGCTTTTGTACCTGTTGCATTCGGGGAATAGCTACGTAGAAGTCAATCACAGTTCCAGTTCTTGTGTTGTACTTATAATTCTCATGATTTGTGGTTAAAGCAGTGGCATGTTAGCATGATAAATTATTGTATTACATGTTGATGACTACAGTGTAACCTTCGCACATTTACCAAGCATTTGGAATGGGACTGTGCATCACTGTATCTCCATAACCTATTGGCCTACGTTGGCTGCGTTTGCCAAGCTTGCTGTGCTGCAGAATGCCTATTTCAATTCATGACTTCTTGTAAGCGTATGAGGAAAACATAGATGGACAGTTTCCTTTTCCAGGCTGACTTGTTTGTATTTCTTGGGTAGCAGTAATTCAGCTGAAATCTGGTTTTAGTTGTCTAACAAAGTATACTTCCTACCCTAAAAGGGTGATGGGGAGTTTGTGTGAAAATCATAGGTAATAAAAGAGCAGTATAGATTTTTTCTGTACCTACCGATCATCCAATTCAGTGCTCATTTGAAGGAGATGCTTTGGAAACCAACCGTTTTGTCATTTCTCAACCAGTATATTATTTATCAGGTTAGCTACTATAAATCAGTAAAGGCATGGACTTGCAGCTGACACAGTTCATCCACAGAATCAAGATACTCTAGCCTGCTCTGTGAGATTCTTCTTGACTGTCTCTCCTGCATTGTGTCTTCAGACATTCTCTCATTTAGTGGATCATGGCCTATGATCTTGGCTCATATTCTCAGAAAAAATTGTGCAGCTGCGATCACGTGAGAAATAAAAAGAAGTAGAAAAGGATTTTCCTGTTCTGTACGAATATGACTGGAAATATTTTTTAATCATTCTTAGCAGATCAACAATTCAAAAGTTTGAAAAGTTTAAAGAAACTAAACTCAGCAAATGTTCAGTATAGGTTAATCAAAACATTTTATTTCATGCATTTTCATAATTTTTTTAGTATGAATTATTTTGCATTACAAAAGTCAGTTTAAGTAGAAGAAACGTCAAATTTAAAAGTGCCAAGTACACCATTTTGCCAATTTTGAAACTTTTTTTGGGTCAACATTTTTTTCAAATCAGGAAATTAATGGCAAATCACAGTTCCCTGTAGTAATTTTTTAACATAATGGTCATAAAAAAAAATTACTTGAAAAACTTCAAGTTTCTGAAATTTACTAGCTAATATGTATACACTATCTCTCCACAAGTCTTTGTTAGGCAATTAATTAATGGGCTATAGTTTCAGAGGGCATGCAGGGAGGTAAGTCCTACTGAATTCAGTGGAAAATGAGATCCACTTTATGAAGCCAAAATGTTGACTTTGAATGTTTGCTACATACACTGATCTCCATGATGATGGAAATGGTATGAGACAGGCAAGAACAGAAAACAACTGTTGTTTAAAACATACATAGTCCATCAGTCTAAACTGGACTAAACATTGGATCGTTAGGCACACTGAATATACATAGACTGGGGCCCCTCGCCACTTCCTTTTTGTAGCATGTCCATAGTGCAAGTCACTTTTAAAAGCAGATGTTCATCTGCTGTGGATAGACTCTGTCAATAAATTTTCAGGGCACACAGGTTTGGTGAGAGACAAGTAACCCTTCCCTATTCCAGGTGCTCACCTAGGAGACAACTTCTCTGGCACCCCAATTTTGCAGTGGTTTCTGCAGCAAGGATAAAGCCATGTAGGTCCCTGCTTCTTAAAATTTTTCCTTGAAAAGTTACACCTTGTGGTGGATGTTTTGAGGCTTTTGTTTCATTCCAGATGAGACAGCTTGTTGAGTAAATGGGGCACAGATTCAGAAGAAATATTTCTGAATTACAGACACTGTGATCTGCATTCAGGAAGTGTCTGTACTCAAGGTAACACTTCTGCACAGACAAGACTTTCTCTACACCATGTTTCTTCTCTCTTTGAGTGGGGATAGGCATGGCCCTCCTTGCTTTTTTTTCAGCAAGTTTCCCTTTACTAATCACCTACCAAAACCAGGCTTCCTGAGCTTTGCATCCCAGGAGTACGAGGTTTATGAATGTACGTGTTCTGGTACAATGGAAGAAATGGGCATGTGTCCTCTTTCCTTAGGCCTTTAATATTTAGGAAGGGTTAAGCTCCATATTGCTTTCAATTAACTTGCTAAAAATTAGTTCCTCTGTCGGTCCTAGGAAGTGTCAATGGTGCTTATGAGTTAAGCCATTTGCCTACATACTCATTTCTGTTGTTTTCTATTTGGACAATGTTTTAATTCCCTGTGGTTTTCAGATGATTGACCCAGAGAGAAAGCCAAGTCTGTGTGACAATATGGTCTTCAGTTACCACTGCCAACACAAATAAATGGCTTCTTTCTAGCTCTATCATAAGTAATCTGAGTGGGATTCAGATTTTTGATAGACTTCAAAAAAATCCCCCACATGAAACAATACACTATTTTAAAAGAAAATCAGATTTAAGGCAATAAAGCATTCTTTATCTCTGAGAATGTTTTTCTTTCCTAGTTTCAAAGTCAGACAAGTGGGAATCTGGAATTATCCAGCTGAAACAGGGAAATTTGCAATTTCTCGGTTTGATTCTAAATTGTGCTCATCAAGATCTAGTGATATCTATATTCTTATGTTTTATACAAAAGACTGGGAAATCTGGAGGACAAGATTACAGGTAGATGAGAATTTGTTCATTGATGAAATACTGTAAGATTATTGTTACATATTCCAAGTCAAGACACTTGGAAAAAATGCTAATTTTTGAAGCTTGAGGATGCTGAAACTGAGCATAGCTGTAAGTCTTTAGTGAGCACACAAAATTCTTCCCTTCTGAAGATTCTTACACAACAAAGCCAACATCTTTGCCACAGTCTTCAAGTTAGACATTAATTTTCCTATAAGTGTTTAAATTAAATCGTCTTACTCTCCAAGCTGCCAAGCCACTGCAATGTGCACTTGCTGCCAGCAGAAGTGTGAGAGCTCAGTACTTCTAAAAATCAAATTCTTCATTTAATTGCCCACAGATAGATTAAACTGTCAGTCTGCAGGTGCCTTCTTTAAAAATGCTTACTGCTCGTGAAAGATAATATATGATTATGCCTTTTAAAAATAACACCTGTTATTAATACTAAAAATGAACTAGAAAGCAACATATGTAACACTAAGTGTTTA